>NC_142128.1:71807500-72418125 GCF_024610735.1 Ursus americanus
AACCAGAGAATTCCCTTATTCCTCACTATTAAAGAACACTTCAGTAATAATCCACAGTGATATGGGAAGCATTAAACACTGTGTTTCAAATCAATCTTGCTCCAAAGCCTGATTAGGCATGGCATTACAAAAGAATCCACTGAGTTCCCTTATAGCCCCTTAGAAAAGGCAGAGGTTCTGGAGTTAATCAGCTAGGCCTGGGCTCAAATCCCAACTCTGATGCTTGGTATCTTTCTGAGCTGGCAAGGTACCCAAACCCTGTTTCTTCCTTTTGTAAAATAGGGGTAAGCCTACCCAAAGAATTGTGTCTGAGTGAGATTATGATTATAATCATAGGACAGAGCCAAGAACAGAGCACATACTGTCAGAGAAGACTTTCCCTTCCCTAAGAGTGCCAGCAGTGACAACGTTCCACCAACTTACTCTGGTAACAGGGCTCTTGGGTTTGAAAAGCCTCCTTTAATGTCCTCTTGTTTGTCTCTATCCATTGCTAAACTTCCCAATGCCAAGGGCACACTACTAGGAGGTCTTAGTATCACCCAACACTGGGCTCTGCCTTCCAACTTCCTCATTTATCATGTGGATTATCCTCCTGATTCACAAATGAAGCTAGCCTAACCCCTTGGGTATGAGGCTACTTAGGTGACAATGCAGTGGATCTAACTATAGTTATTCTGCCCAAAGTCGTTTTAGTAATTATTGGGAGGAGGGCATTTAGTACAAAAAACCATGTTTGCAATTTGGTTATCTGGTTAGAAATGCTTAAAATAAAGTTTACAACTGCAAGACACATTAAAGAGAAGCATAACTGGTTCAAAGCCTATAAACCCTATGAGTTTGAAAGTACCTGGCTTCATGACAAAAGAAAATTGAGAAAGGGCATGGCTAATTCAGTACACAGCATCTTCTAGAATTACTGAAATAAAGACTACACACCCCACAGAAGTATTTTCAAACAGATTAATTTTTGGAAGAAGTCTCAAAACTAGCTAATTAACATGGATAACATAACTATAAGTCTATATAAGTTGTTTCTCAATATTACTTTATCTCATAATTACTAACTATAAGACACCCATAACTCTTGACTTAAAGGGCATAATTAAAACTGTTCTTGGAAGCATTTACATTACATTTTTGTGGTAAATTACTACATTTGGCCTCATAACATTTCTGAATCTATATACTAACAGATATATTATAAAAATATTCTGAAATATCAGAAACATAAAATAAATACTCAAAATTATAGATAATAACTAAGAAATTAAACTCTAGAGCGAATGAAGCTTTATTAAACACCTTAAATGTTCTGGTTTCTTACTAATGCATCTCTTGCTGATCTGAAAGCACTCTAATCATGTAACACCAGATCTTGCTAACTAATTGGGATTAACTTCTACGTGTCAGTCTGTGCTTACTGCTTCCTTCACATAAAACTTTTCTTTTTAAAATAAAATTCATTCTGTTGTGCCAGTGGTTCTTATTCTCACAGGTGCAAACTCTTTAAACAATGATTTCCTAGTACTAAATTAATTTCTTTAATTTGCTTTAAATTTGAAGGCAAGGACACTTAATGAGCAATAAGATAATTCAGGATAACATTATGATGACAATTCTCTCTCGGGAAATTAGAAGAGTCACAGCATGGACTCAATAAACTCCCCAGAGAGAAAATTATATCCTGATAATTCCTAGTGGTATTGTTATCAATGATTTAATATACAAGCCAGTATTAATTACAATATTTAACATCATTAATAAGGTTTTCATCGTTACTGCAAATTTATCTTACTGGTGGTTTTCATATTACCAATTATGCGAGTTAATAAATTGCTCTATATTTTATATTAATATTATTGGATTTCTGCAAAATTTAACAGTAACAAACTTCAAAATGCCCTTCAATTTTATTTAGCAATATAGTTCATGCTCTGATCTTGAAAGTGATATTACACATCAACAAACTACTCAAACGAGAGTATCCTTTTAACAATATTTAACACAACTCCATCATATATTATTTTCTACGAACTTTCTACAAACCTCACTAGAAACCAAAAAAACAGAAGGCAAAAAAACACCACATGTGCCAGCAAAGTCTAATGATCCATGCTTTTTCACGTTTGAAAAATTACCTCGCTAAAATTTCTTGAACTATTTCAAAGGTAACCAATTCCTAAAGATACTAAGTGTTGGAGATTTGCACCAGTTTGAACAATATGCCATTAATCATTACAACTGGCTTTTTATAAAGGAGGAAATTCGTTATAGCAAAAGAAAACTGAGTGACCAAATATAACTAATTATTTAGTTAAACATTTATAAGACCCTGGTATTTGTATCATTTAATCATCATTAGTTATACTACCTAGCATAATAATTACTATGTGTAAGTTATGTAACCAAAAATACTATCTTTCCCACCTTACCATGAACAGAACAGTTGATTAATGACAAAGATACTCCCATCTCTCCCACTCCTCCCATGAGCACCACCAGCTATACCTGGAAAAATTAAATATGGCAAGGAGAAGTCTCTTACTGAGAAGAACACAGACAGGGAGAAACAGAGGTAAGAGGTTTTCTAAAGTTTATTCATTTATTTCACAAGTACTAACAGAGAAAGGGATACAAACGAATGAATACATAATACAAAAAAATAAACAGAAAGTAAACAAATACGTAATAGTATCTAATATTTATTCTGCATACTTAAGTACTATGCAGAGAAATATAATAGAGTGTTATAATGGAAAATGAGGGGATGGTTAGTGTAGATTGGGTAATTTAGGGATGACCTTACTGAGGAGGTGACATTTACACTGTAATTAAAAGACCACAAGGAAAGGAAGCAGCAGAAAGAACAGATGGAGAAAATGTCTCAAGAATGATCTTGGTGTGAAAAGGACTGTGGCTGTAATACGAAACAAGGGGGACAATGGTAAGGAATGAGGTTCAAGAGGTAAGTAAGCACTGACAAAATTACATAGCACTCTGGTGGCAAGAGCAAGGACTTTGAGGTTTACAGGAAGCACTGTGTTCTGATCTACTATACCTTTTACCAAGGTAACTCACAGAGCTGCATGGAAAAGGAACTGGAGAGGAGGATGAGTAAAGCTAGAGTGGAAGTTGGGGGACTGGACATAGGTAATGGATTTGACCTGGGAATTATAGTGAGATAGGACAGCAGCTGGAATCAGGGTATGATCTTGAGATAGAGTCAAAGGAACTGCTGATGAATTGAATATAAGAAGTGAGGGACAGAAATCAAGGATAAATCATAGATTTTTGGCTTGAGCATGTAGACAGATCTTGATGCCATTTACCGGGATAAACAAGGCAAAAGGAGAGGCAGTTTGGGAAGAAAGTAGGCAATAAAAATGTAATAATTATAATGTGATATACAAACAAGCAATGGGTAGAGAAATCTGTGGGTCGAGTAATTACCAGCAGAAATTTGTCACTATCATAGTCATGGCTGACGTGGTCATCATCACCACCGACTAATGAGCGCTATGTGCTAAGCACCATACTGAAAGAAAGCTCCCTATCAACTCTATGAAGTAAAAAATACTCTTCTCATTTATAGATAACTAAGTTTTATAGATGTTAAATAACTTACTTTCCATCACACGGCTAGAAAGTGGGAGATTCAAGAATTCATCCTAGACAATGTCTTCAGAGCTCATGTTCTCAACCACCACACTACACAGCCAGTCCTTCTGTTTCCTTCCAGCAACTCTACAGATAAACGCTGGTGTGTTCCCCAGGGTACTATCCTTGGCCCGTCTCCTCTCACTTTACTCATTCACTCTGGGCAATCTAATTCACTATTCAATCTCACCCATTTATTGGTTCTGGAGGTTAGTGTTGAATTGATTCCAGGTATCCCCCACATCCTCTATTGGACACCCTATCATAACTCTCCTAGAAACTCCTCCTCCATTCCCTTGTTCTCCCTTGATCTATATCCCCTTGATCTATACTTAATGAGAACCAGTCAGGAAAGAAAGAGAAATGACGCATAATTAAATTTATTCTATATAAATGTGGCTGATAAAAGAGGGACTTATCAACATTTCTAAATATAAGAAATACTTGCTTTATGAATACTTAGTGAGAAAGCTGTTTGAAACATAACCATAGTCACATGAAAAAGTCATAATATTCACATAATAATGATATAAAGGAAGATAAAATATAAAGATACCCTAAATGTAATGACAATTTTTAAAAATTTTAATTCCAGTGTACTTAACATACAATGTTATATTCATTTCAGATGTACAAAACAGTGATTCAACAATTCCATATATTACTCAGCGCTCATCAAGGTAAGTTACTCTTAATCCCCTTCACCTATTTCACCCATCCTCCCACACTCCTCCCATCTGATAACCATTTGTTTTTGTTTTCTATAGTTAAGAGTCTGTTTTTTTGGTTTGTCTGCCCCCCCCTTTGTTTGTTTTGTTTCTTAAAAATCACATGATAGAAATCCTATGGTATTTGTCTTTCTGACTTATTTCACTTAGCATTATACTTTCTAAATCCATCCATGTTGTTGCAAATACCAGGGTTTCATTCTTTTTTATGGCTGAATATATTCCATTGTACATATATATCAGCTCTTCTTTATCCATTCATCTATCAGTGGGCACTTAGGTTGCTTCCACAATTTGGTTATTGTAAATAATGCCACAATAAACATAAGGTTGCATGACTCCCTTTAAATCAGTGTTTTTGTATCCTTTGGGTAAATACCCAGTAGTGTGAATATTGAATCATGTGGTAATTGTATTTTTAATTTTTTGAGGAACTTCCATACTGTCTTCCACAGTGGTGACACCAGTTTGCATTTCCATCAACAGTGCAAGAGGGTTCCTATTTCTCCACACTCTTGCCAATCTTGTTGTTTCTTATGATTTTGATTTTAGCTATTCTGAAAGGTGTGAGGTGATACCTCATCGCGGTTTTGATTCACGTTTCCCTGATCATGAGTGATACTGAGCATCTTTTCATGTGTCTGTTGGCCATCTGTATGTCTTCTTTGGAGAAATGTCTGTTCATGTCTTCTGCCCATCTTTTAACTGAAATATTAGTTTTTTGGGGTCTTTTTGTACCTTCAGGTATGGGTAAGTTGTATAAGTTCTTTACAGACTTCGAATACTCTTTATCAGATATGTCATTTGCAAATATCTGTTTCCATTCAAGTAGGTTGTCTCCTGGTTTTGTTAGTTGTTTCCTTTGCTGTGCAGAAGCTTTTTACTTTGATGTAGTCCCAATAGTTTTATTTTTGCTTTTGTTTCCCTTTCCTCAGGAGACGTATCTAGAAAAATGTTGCTACACCGAATGTCACAGAAATTACTGCCTGTGCTCTCTCCCAGGATTTTAATAGTTTCAGGCCTCCCGTTAAGGTCCTTAATCTATTCTGAGTTTATTTTTGTGTATAGTGTAAAAACTATGGTCCAGTTTCATTCTTTTGCATGTTGCCGTCCAATTTTCCCAACACCATCTGTTGAAGAGACTGTCTTTTTCCCACTGCATGTTCTTGCCTCCTTCGTTGAAGATTAATTGATGATATAATTGGGGGTTTATTTCTGGGTTTTCTATTCTTTTCCATTGATCCATGTGTCTATTTTTGTGCCAGTTACCATACTGTTTTGATTAGTTTTGTAATATAATTTGAAGTCTGGAATTGTGATACCTCCAGTTTTGTTTTTTCAAGATTCTCTTGGATATTAGAGGTCTTTTGTGGTTCATAGAAATTTTGGGATTGTTTGTTCTAGTTCTGTGAAAAATGCTGTTGGTATTTTGATAGGGATTGCATTAAATCTGTAGATGTAGAATAGACATTTTAACAATATTTGGTCTTCCAATCCATGAGCATGGAAAGTCTTTCCATTTCTTTGTGTTGTCTTCAATTTCTTTCATCAATGTTTAATAGTTTTCAGAATACAGGTCTCTCACCTCTTTGGTTAAGATTATTCCTAGGTATTTTATTGTTTTTGGTGCAAGTGTAAAGAGGACTGTTATCTTAATTTCTCTCTCTGCTGCCTCATTATTAGTGTATAAAGATGCAACAGATTTCTGCATATAGATTTTGTATCCTGCGACCTCACCGAATGAATTCATTTATCAGTTCAAATAGTTTTTTGGTGGGAGTCTTTAGGGTTTTCTATATATGGTACATGTCATCTGCAAATAGTGAAAGTTTTACTTCTTCCTTACCAATTTGGATGCCTTTACTTCCTTTCTCTTGTCTGACTGCTATGGCTATGACTTTCAGTACCATTTTGAATAAAAGTGGTGGGAATGGACATATTTGTCTTCTTCCTGACCTTAAGGGAAAGCTGTTTTTCACCAGTGAGCATGACGCTTTCTCTGAATCTACTGAAATGATCATGTGGCTTTTACCCTTTCTCTTATTGATGTGATGTATGATATCGATTGATTCACAAATACTGAACCACACTTGCATCCCAGGAATAAATCCCACTTGATCGTGGTGAATGATTTTTTTTAATGTATTGTTAAATTTGATTTGCTAATATTTTGTTGAAGAATTCTGCATCTATGTTCATCAGAAATACTGGCCTATAGCTCTCTTTTTTTTGTTGTCTTTATGTGGTTTTGAAATCAGGGTAATGCTGGCCTCATAGAATGAATGTGGAAATTTTCCTTTCTCTTTTATTTTTTGGAATAATTTGAGAATAGGTATTAATTTTTCTTTAAATGTTTGGTAAAATTCACTGGTGAAGCTGTTTGGTCCTGGACTTTTGTTTGTTAGGAGTTTTTGATTACTAATTCAAGTTCCTTCCTAGTAATCTAATCTGTTGTTTAAATTTTCTATTTCTAGTTTTTAGCAGGTTATACAAGTTTTGGTAGGTTAGGTTTCGGTAGGTTATACATTCTAGGAATTTATCCATTTCTTCCAGATTGTCCAGTTTGTTGGCATATAATTTTTCATAATATTCTCTTACAATCTTTTTTATTTCTGTGCTGTTGGCTGTTATCTCTTCTTTCATTTGGATTTTGCGTCCTATCTCTTTTTTTTTTTTTTTTTAATGAGTCTGGTTACAGGTTTATCATTTTTGTTGATCTTTTCAAAGAACCAGCTCCTGGTTTCATTTATCTGTTCTATTGTTTTTTTTAGTCTATCATTTCTTTATTATTTCCTTCCTTCTGCTGGATTTGGGTTTTGTTTGTTCTTCTTTTTCTAGCTCCTTTAAAGGTTAGATTGTTTGAGATTTTTCTTGCTTCTTGAGGTAGGCCTGTAATGGTATAAATTTCTCTCTTAACTGCTTTTGCTGCATTCCAAAGATTTTGGACTATTCTGTTTTCATTTTCATTTGTCTCCACATACTTTTTTTTAACTTCCTCCTTGATTTTGGTTGACTCATTCAGTGTTTAGTAGCATGTTATTTAACCTCCACGTATTTCTGCTGTTTCCAGATTTTTTTTTTCTTGTGGTTGATTTCTAGTTTCATTACACTGTAGTCAGAAAAGATGCATGGTGTAACTCATTTTTTGAAATTGTTGCGACTTCTTTTGTGACCTAACATGTGATTTATTCTGGAGAATGTTCCATATGGACTTAAAAAGAATGTGTATTCTGCTGTTTTAGGAGAATGTTATGTATATATCTATTAAATCCATCTGGTCCAGTGTGTCAAAGACAGTTTTCTTGTTGATTTTCTGTTTAGATGAACTGTCCATTGATGTAAGTAGGATGTAAAAGTCCCCTACTATTATTGTATTACTATTGATTCGTTCCTCTTTATATTTGTTATTAACTATTTTACCTATTTGAGTTCTCCCATGTTGGGTACATAAATATTTACAATTGTTATGTCTTCTTTTTGGACTGTCCCCTTAATAATTATATGCTGTCCTTCTTCGTCTCTTGTTATAGTCTTTGTTTTAAAGTCAATTTTGTCTGATATAAGTTTTGCTACCCCAACTTCCTTTTCGCATCTATTTGCATGATAAATGTTTCTCCATCCCCTCACTTTCAATCTGCAGATGTCTTTAAATCTGAAATGAATCTGAAATGAATTGTAGGTAGCATATAGATGGGTCTTGTTTTTTTACACATTCCATCACCTGTGTCTTTTGATTGGAGCCTTTAGTCAATTTACATTCAAAGTAATTATTGATAGGGATATATTTATTTCCATTTTGTTATTTGTTTTATTTGTTTTTGTGGATCTTCTCTGTTCTTTTCTTCCCTTGCTCTCTTCTCTAACTATACGTTGGCTTTCTTTGGTGATATACTTGAATTCCTTTCTTTTTTTTTTTTTTTTTGTATATCTATTATTGGTTTTTGATTTGTAGTGACCTTTAGGTTTGTATCTTCTGCATTTAGTAGTCTATCTTAAGTTGAAGACTGCTTAAGTTTGAACCCATTCTTTATGTCTCTCCTCCCCATGTTTTAGGTAGATAGCGTCATACTTTACTTCCTTTTATCTTGTTAGTCCCTTGACTAATTTTTACAGATATATTTATTTTTTCTGGTTTTGTGCTTCCTATTTTTCTTACTCTTACTTATGGTCTCTCCTTTCCACTCAAAGACTCCCCTTTAACACTTCGTGTAGGACTGGTTTAGTGGTCATGGATCCCTTTCACTTTTATTTGTCTGGGAAAATCTTTATCTCTCCTTCTATTCTAAATGATAAACTTGCTGGATAGAGCATTCTTGGCTGAAGATTTTTTTCCTTTTAGCACTTTAAATATATCATCTCACTCCCTCTGGCCTGCATAGTTTCTGTTGAAAAATCCAAAGATAGCCTTATGGGGTTTCCCTTATATGTAACTGTTTTCCTTTCTCTTGCTGCTTTTAAAATTCTTTATCAGTGCTTTTTTGCCATTTTCATTATTATGTGTCTTGGAGTGGACCTCTTTGGATTGATTTTGCTGGGGGATCTCTGTGCCTCCTGAATCTGAATTTGGTTTCTTCTCCAAAACTGGGAAGTTTTCAGCTATTACTTCTTCAAATATGTTTTCTGCCCCCTTTTCTTTCTCTTGTTTTTCTGAGATCTCTATAATGTAAATGTTATTATTCTTGATGTAGTCACTGAGTTCCTTAAGTCTATTCTCATTTTGCGTCTTTTTTTTTTTTCTCACCTGCTCAGCTTGATTACTTTCCATTACTCTGTCCTTCTGGTCACTGATTTATTCTTTTGCTTCTTCTAGTCTGTTATTTACTCCATCTATTGTATTTTTAATTTCAATTATTGTGTTCTTCATTTCTAATTGGTTCTTTTTTATATCTGTGTTAAGGGTCTCACTGATGTCTCCCACTCTTTTCTCAAGTCCGGTGAGTAGCTTTATGATCATTACTTCACATTTTCTATCAGGCATATTACTTATCTCCATTTCACTTAGGTGTCTTGCTGTGATTTTGCCCTGTTTTTTCATTTGGGACATAATCTTCTGTCTCCTCATTTTGCCTAACTCTTGTGTATCTGGTTCCGTGTTTTAGGAAAGTCAGCTGCATCTCTTGCTCTTGAAAGTAGTGGGCAGGACACGTACTTTTAACAAGGTGGTGCTGGTCCTCCTCTACAGGGGACATGCAGCCATCACAGAGACCTGGGCTGTCTAGGTCAGGTAGGGGATGCAGTTTTAACAAGGTGCATGTGTCCCCTGCAGGAGCTGACCAGCCGCTGCCACTTGGCCTGAAGTCTCACAAAGCTTGCAGTTGGGAGATGCAGTGTTAGCAAGGTTTACACAGGTTGTCTAGGGGGAGAGGATCCGCAGCACCTGGACTGAGGCAGGCCTACCTGGAAGTGGCAGGAGGTGTAAGCAAGTTAGGTAGTGAATGCTGGTGCTGTGCTGGTTCCTGCAGGTGGCCATGTGCTTATGCTGGGGGGTGGGGAAGGGAAATGGCACCTGCCAGCTCCTCTGTTCCCAGAAAAGTCCCTCAGGGAACTCTGAGTTGAGTAAATAACTCTCCCTCCCATAAGTGCCAGTATTTTCAAACTGCTGCTTCTAGGCTGTATCTCCAAGAGATCTCTAAGAGTGGGGACTCACCTTCCTGTGCCTTCTGGGCTCTCTCAGAGCTGAGCCTACTGATTTTTAAAGTTCCAGGATTTAAATCATGCTGGTTGAATGAGCTCACCAAATTTGGCCCCTCTGATTTTCAATGCCAAATGCTATGGGATTCATCTTCACCTTGCAGGCTTGATAGTCTGTTTCTCACCCCTACCACACTTGTGGCTCCATCCATCCCTCTGGCAGCCAGACCCACAGGGTTTAGCTCCCCACTGCATCTCTACCCTTTCTACCCTCTTCGATGCGGCCTCTTCTCTACATTTAGTTGTTGAGTTTGCTCTGCCAGTCTTTGGGCTGTTTTCTGGGTACTGACACTGATATGAGTGCTACCTAGGTGTATCCGTGGGACGAGGTGAGTTCAGGTCCTCTTATTCTGCCATCATCCCTGGAAGTGATATAACTGAATTCTAAGAAATAGAACCCATACATTCAATGTTGCTTCAAAACAGGTGCCATGGCAGGATGGAGACTTACTCCAGGAAGGCTTCTGATACTTAAACTAGGTTTGATATTCCTCCTTTAGACTTGTAATCAATTTGTGAACCATATCAAAATTATTGGTCTCATTTTAGAAGGTAACTCATTTTGGTCAAAAGAATACCAAGACTATTTACCTTTTTCACCAAGTAAATATAAATACTTGGCTCCAAAAGATTTTGGAATATTTCCACATATCAAATACACCCTCAAAAATGGAATGATTTCTTTTTTAAAGATTTTATTTATTTATTTGACAGAGAGAGAGAAAGATGAAGTGCACAAGCAGGGGGAGCGGCAGGCAGAGGGAGAGGAAGCAGACTCCCCGCTGAGCAGGGAGCCCGATGTGGGACTCGATCCCAGGACCCTGGGATCATGACCCAAGCCGAAGGCAGATGCTTAACCAACTGAGCCACCCAGGCACCTCATAAAACTGAATGATTTTCATCACTGTAATTATTAATTATATATTACAGGCACTGTATGCAGTTCCAAATAAAGTTGGTAAACTATTTTGACTAATGCTGGGCTCATCTTTGCCCACAGCACTCTGAACATACTGTTCAAACAGAAAGACAGCAGATGAAAAAATCTTTTTTTTAAGACAGATTTGCTTATTAATTTGATAGAGAGGGAGAGAGAGCACAAGGGGGAGGGGCAGAGGGAGAGAGAGAATCCCGGGCAGACTCCATGCTGAGCATGGAGCTCAATGCAGAGCTCAGTCTCACAACCCTGAAATCATGACCTGAGCTGAAACCAAGAGTCGGCCATTTAACCGACTGCACCACACAGGTGTCCCAGATGAAAGAATATTTACTGTATTCGCATTGCTTTTAAAATCATCTAACTTTCTCAAAGTATTTCCACTTACCCCCACATATGTAAATATGAACAATCTAAATTCAAAACTAAACTTTAAATATTTTGAAATTACTTCTCATTTGACAGCTTTCTTATTATTCTATATTACAACATAGTCTTTTCCTAAAATAACACTAAAGTAACTAAAATCTATATATTATTAACACAATATAGTTTGATTAATATTTAGTTGATGAAGTATAAATTAAATTAACTTTCATTTAGAGATTAATTCATTCATCCAACAAATATTACTGAGTAGCCATTATCTACTATCACTGACATAAAATATGATCCATAAAAATGAACACTGCACTGCTGATATAGTATATTCTTTCTTTTAATTAAAGTATAATTGATGTACAATGTTATATTAAGTTTCAGGTTTATAACATATTTATTCAACAATTCTATACATTACTCAATGTTCACCACAATAAGTATAGTCACCATCTATCACCATACATTATTACAATATTATTAGCTATATTCCCTATTCTGTACTTTTCATCTCTCTTACTTACTTTATTTTATGTAACTAGAAATTTGTACCTCTTAGTCCCTTCACCTATTTTGTCCATTCCCTCACCACTTCCCCTCTGGCAACCATCATTTTGTTCTTTGTTTTTAAGAGTTTGGTTTTTTTATAGTTTGTTCATTTGTTCTGTTTTTCAGATTTCACATATAAGTGAAATCATATGGTATTTTTCTTTCTCTATTGGACTTACTTCATTTAGCATAATACCCTATAAGTCCATTCACACTGTCATCAATGGCAAGATCACACCACCTCTTCTTTATCCATTCACCTATCAATGAACACTTGGGTTGTTTTCATATCTTGGCTTTGTAAATAATGCTGCAATAAACATAGGGATGCATATATCTTTTCAAAGTACAATCTTATTTATTGGAGGCATATGAGTATAATAAATAATCATTATTTTTTTGAGACTAATCTTTTTTTGTCTTCCAGATTATATACTTCCTCTACTATAACACTTTCCCTAGTATCTCTATCATGAAACGTAGTTTATATAACATTATAATGAGCTTTTATGCTCATTATGTTCCATTAGTGACTAAACATCCTTGAATACTATTAGCCCGTTACCTTGGACTTGGAGATGAAAAATAGCATAGTATAAGCAAGACATGATTGAATCTGAGATCAAAATAAGAAATGACACAAAATGTGGTTGGAGAAGTAAAAGGAGACCAGATGATACAAGACCTTCCAAGTCATGTAACGAAATGCAGAATTCACCCTAAGAGCAATAAAAAGCAGCTCTTTAAGGAGTGTGAGATAATGAAATGTACACTTTAAAAGGATAACTTATGCTACAATGTAAAGAATGGACTAGAATTAGTAAAATGAAAGGTAAAGAGGTCAGTTACACAAGTTTCTGCAATAATCCAAGCAAAAGGTGACAATAATCTGAACTAGAGTAGTACAGTCAGGATGTAGAGAATTAGCAAATCTGACAGCTTTTTAGGAATTAAAATCAAGAGAACATGGAATTGCCAAAACATAAGATACATGATTCCCTTGTTTGTAGTTTGGGCAATCAGATGGATGGTGGTGATAATCACAAGCAAAAGTGCAATCTTGGGCAAAATATAATAAATTTCATCTTAAAGACTAAGAGCTTGAGGTACCTATAAAATATCAAGAGTCATGGTGATTAAGATCACACTGGCCAGGAAATGTATGAGGAGCTTTCTCTGTGAAAGCTAAAGCATCACTGGCTTGGAGTCAGACAACCCTCGGTCAAATCCCAGCTCTACCACTTACTAGCTATGTTACCATGGGCAAACTAGCTACTTAGTCTGAGCCTCCACCTCTTATTGGTAAAGTGAAAAATAATGCTTTGTATGTTATCTGTCAGAAATAAATGAGGCAATGTATTCAAAATGCTTACCACAAGGTAGGTGTATTGTAAGAATTCAATAATCAGGAGGTGCCTATAGTAGTGGCCATACCACCACCCCGGACAAAAGCAGGATGAAGGTGGTAAGATAGTGAGCCAGGTAGCCAAGTTTTCAACTAATGTGAGGGGTGATGAGGAGGGTAGAAGGTAACAGCTATCAGAAAGGTGAAAATCCTTTAGATGGGAAGCAGAAGCCTCAGTACAGAAGGTTTCCCCCCTTCCCAACCCCAAGAGAAAGAAGTAGTGATCAGAAAGAGATACTGTGGATGGAGAAGAGTACTGTTGCTTCCTTCTGATCCTTATGGTTTATGGCTCTTAGAGAACAAGTAGCCTCTACTTGAGAGGGCTATGGGGGAAAAGCAGTATCCTTGGGGGAAAGAGGTACACTCCAGTTAAAAACAAAGAAGTGAAAAAAAGTTCAATAAGAAATAAGGGATGTGGGTGGTCACTTATACAATGAAAGAGAAATTCTGTAGATATTTGTATATTTTAATATTCATATTCAAAAAGGTGGTGCTTAGAAAGAGAACTGATTGATTTCACACCAAGTTTATATTCATCCAACAAATAATTACTGAATGTCTACTATGTGCCTGGGTACCGATCTAGGGACAAGGGATAAAGCTTATACTCTGGGAAAAAATGACAATGAACAAAACAAAGAGTGCTAAGGTGATAAATTCTATGGTGAAAAATACAGCAGCAAAGCCACACTGGGTTGGAGTGAAATTTCAACTTTCATTGAATGATCAAAGTACGTGATATTTAAATATATACTTGAAGATGAGTGAGCGAGCTGATGAGAAACTACTAGAAGGTTTTAAACAGACATCATTTGACTTTAATGTTATATTTTATATTTAAATTTTGTATAATTTTGTAATGGCTTCTGTGTTGAGAGTAGAGTGAAGAGAGGCAAGGGTGGAAGCAGACAATAAGGCATGTGAAAAATTAAAATAATTTTGACCAGAGTGGTAGCACAGAATAAGAAGTATTCTGATTCTAAATATATTTTAAAGCTAGAGTCTATGGGATCTATTAACAGATTAGATATTAGATGACAGGACGGAAGGGAGTCAGGAATGTCTCTAAAAATTTTAGCCAGTGGACTTCCCACTAATTGTGATAGAGAAGTCTGTAGGGAGTGCCTGGGTGGCTCAGTCAATTATGCATCTGCCTTCGGCTCACGTCATGATCCCGGGGTCTTGGGATTGAGCCCCATGTCAGGCTCCTTGATCAGCAGGGAGCCTGCTTCTCCCTCTCCCCCTGGCTCATGCTTGCTCTCTCTCTCAAATAAATAAATAAGATCTTAAAAAAGAGAGAGAGAGAAGACTGTAGCTAGAACAGTTTTAGGAGGACTATTTAGAGGTCAGTTTCAGACATGTTAGGTTTGAGATATGCAAGTATGCAAGTGGATACATGAGTTTGGAATTCAGGACAGAGGTCTGGGTTGAGATATAAATTTGAGAGTCACCAGCTAACAGATCACATTCAGGATCCTGAATTGTTCAGAGGTTCAGCAGGTGAAGAGAAATCAGCAAAGGAGGGACCACTAAGACAAGAGAAAAACAAAGTTCTTGGAAGCTAAGCAATGAACACGCTTCAAAGAAGAAAGGATGATCAACTCTATCAAATGCAGCTGGTAAGTCAGGACGATGAGGCCTGAGAACCGACAGCTGGACTGAGCAACATGGGAAGTACAATCCTGGCAAGAGCAATTTCAGTGGCATAGTCAGGGAGAAAGCTGAATTGGAGTACATTTCAGGGAGTGAAAGGAGAAATGAGACAAAACTACAAATAAATCTTTCTAGGAATTTTGCAATAAAAGGCAGCAGAGAAATAGGTCAACAGCTGGAGAGAAGGACTTCAAAGGCTGTTTTTTTAGTTTGTTTGGTTCGGTTTGTTGTTTGATGGAAGAAATAAGAGCACAATGGTATGTAATGGGAAGGACTCAGTAGAGAAAGCTGAAATAAGCAGGGGATGGAGATGGGATCTGGGGCTCATGGGAGCACTGGCCTTTGAGAGCAGTTGGCTCAGTTCATCTGATAACAGAAAAGACAGATCATATGAGTACAGGTCCTGGGGGAGGATATCCATGGTAGGAATCTGTGGGTGATCTCTTCTGATTGTTTCAGTTTTTTAAAGTGAAGTAGGAAGCAAGGGCATTAGCTGAGGGTGAGGATGGGAGAGAAAGACGTGGGGGCTAAGGAGAGAAAAGATGAAGCAGTCCCTGGGGAGCCAGGGGAGCAAAGGCACTAAGGATATGGTTGCTGACATATATAATTAAGGGTTACTTGAGGTTCATGGTCATGAATTTAAACTATGGCAAGAGTCTTCTTTCCTCAAAACAGCTGCTGCCCAATCTCCTGTCCCTTTATCAATAACGTTATTCAATGAACTAAACTGTTAAAAGGAGAACATTACATATAAACTTATATAGACTCCCCAAAATAGAAGCTCTACTCGATGCTATAAGATAGGTGCCTTGGCAAAATCAATTTATCAAAAGAAGCTAAATGATGAACCTTATTTCACGAAGAAAGTAATTCTATAAGATAAGCTAAAGACAGGGAAAGGTAATACAGTTATCATGTCCAAAAATCCTACCTACTCAACAGAGTCTCCTGGGGGCTGTGTTGCTCTGGCCCACAATGCACCTGGATTACTAGCCTGACATGGTATGAGGTAAACCTCATCTCACCGCTTCACGCTCCTTTCACAAAGATGCAAAAGCACAAGTGGACTGTAGCTTGGGCTGCCATGAAACATTTAGGAATGGTCAGTCTACCATACTGCCTGGATTAGAAAACAGCAAGACAAGATTTTCATACCTTTCAAGCTGTGTAACAAAGACCGTCTATTTTTCTACCTGTAAATGTGGGATGCTCTCCCTCTTTCACAGGTAGCCAAAGTGTTACACTAGTTATCTACAAATTTACAAATAATAATTACAATCTAAGCCCTCAAGATTATTACAATTAAAATTAATCCTCCTTCTAATCACTCCCAGAAATCATTAGAACTGTACTGATTAATAATTGTTTTATATTGGGACGCCTGGGTGGCTCAGTCGGTTAAGCGTCTGCCTTCGGCTCAGGTCATGATCCCAGGGTCCTGGGATCAAGTCCCACGTGCAGCTCCTTGCTCAGTGGGGAGCCTGCTTCTCCCTCTACCTACTGCTCCACCTGTTTGTGCACACTCTCTCGCTCTTGCTTGCTCTCTCTGGCAAATAAGTAAATAAATCTTAAAAAGGGGGGGGGCGCCTGGGTGGCGCAGTCGTTAAGCATCTGCCTTCGGCTCAGGGCGTGATCCCGGCGTTCTGGGATCGAGCCCCGCATCAGGCTCCTCTGCTGGGAGCCTGCTTCTTCCTCTCCCACTCCCTGCTTGTGTTCCCTCTCTCTCTGGTTGTCTCTGTAAAATAAATAAATAAAATCTTAAAAAAAAAAAAAAAAAAGAATGCTCTAATTTAAAAAAATTGTTTTATATTTACATTTGTTATAAAAATGTGAATGTACCATAGCCCTCTTCAATCAATGACCATAAATCAAAATTCTCACAAAATGTTAGCTGTAAACTTCCCTTGTTTAAAATTAGTCTCATAGTAGAAAGCAAACATTTTACTATTTATCTGTCACCATCTTGTACACAGTCTGTATTTTTTTTTTTTAAATTTAAGCCAAATCCATTGTCCCACAAACAAAGAGTCCTAAAGCAATAAGAATATGTAGAATAAAAATCTAGTCAAAATACCCTCGCAGTATCTTCTAGGCTTTAATGAAAGGAATCAAAGAAGGAAGGAAGGAAAGGAAGGAGGAAAAATGGAAGTTGATAGAACAAATTTTCCCTAAGTTCAAGAGAATGACAGTAGTACAAAAACACATTTGAAAAGACACATAAATCTCACAATCTAAAACTTTGAAAGAAGGAAGGAAGGAAGGAAGGAAGGAAGGAAGGAAGGAAGGAAGGAAGAAAGAAAGAAAGAAAGAAAGAAAGAAAGAAAGAAAGAAAGAAAGAAAGAAAGAAAGAAAGAAAGAAACTCCTATACTAAAAATGAGACCATATATTATGCATTATGGGGTTAGAGTATTCATCTCGGAACAAGGAAAGGAAAGATATGCCAAGAATATACATCACTCATCATTATAACAGGGCATAATTGGTATTTGACACTTAGAAAGCTGACTTCCCTAGATTTCTGTTTATGTCCACACTGATATTAGCATTACAAAAGTGAAAGAAGTCACTTGGCTAACCATATGCTGCCATATCACCCCCGTTATTCAGGCCAATGGTGTGGAACAAAACAAAAGAAGGTTGTCAACCCCGAACAGACACTGTCCTTTCCCAGCCCTTTAAAATAACGCTACTGAGAGCAGTAACATTTTTCAAAGACTTAATAAGCAATAACACCTATAAGCTCTTGTCAGGTAATCTTTCTTTCACTATCTCACACTATCAGTCTGAATGCGGGGGCGGGGGGGGGGGGAGCGGGGACTATCCTTCTCCCTTCCCCCACTTGCCACAGGCAGCTAGAACCTAGGATGACACTTGCCTGTTTCCAACAGGGAGAAAGGTCCACCCACACAGGAACAGCAGCAGGAGGCATAAACTAAAGGGAACAGTGTGAAAAGAGATGCAGAACTACGTATATAATCTTGAAATTTATGCTGTGTGGCAGCCTTGTGTCTCATAGGAAAACAATTAACTTTCATTTTCGCCTCCTACTGCCACTCCGACCTTTCCTGGCTGGTGACTCAGTAGGAGGCAAAAATGAAAGTGCTTCCCCCCACCTCCCTTTGAAACTAAGGGCTGTTCCAAACTGTGGATTTCAAAATCATAACATGAGCCACCTAATTTTCAGAAGTGCTTCTTTTATTCTCTTCATTAGAAACAGAACACTATGAAACAATAGTGTTTGCCTAGATGTGTAAAATTGGCACTAAGATGTGTTTATATCTATCTGATAGAAGTTGCTTAGTACAATCTCGGTAACTTATGACCAGAACACAGAATATAGACAGTAGATTTTAAAAAACAACCATCTTGAAATTAAAATAGTGGACATGGTATATTAACTAACTGGAATTTAATTCAAAACTTAAAAATAAATAAATTAAAATACTGGCCTTACTTTAAGCTAAAGAGTCTCTTTTCTGAATACAGAGAATTCAGATAAGTATAACAAAGAAAAGCAATGTAAAATTCAATTAGGTAAAGGGCTAATTTAAACATCATCTTCTGGGGCGCCTGGGTAGCGCAGTCATTAAGCGTCTGCCTTCGGCTTAGGGGCCTGATCCCAGCGTTCCGGGATCGAGTCCCACATTGGACTCCTCCGCTGGGAGCCTGCTTCTTTCTCTCCCACTCCCCTGCTGTGTTCCCTCTCTCGCTGGCTGTCTCTCTGTCACATAAATAAATAAAATCTTTTAATAAATAAATAAATAAATAAATAAATAAATAAATAAACATCATCTTCTGAATGAGTCCCTGGTTGGCTTCAATTACATACTCTTACTGAGGCCCTGCTCCATGTGAGGAAGTACAGTACCAAAGTAAGTAAGAGATAGTCCTCTTCCTCAAGGAGAGTTTAATCCAGCAGAGATAAGAAAATGTCCACAAAAAATAACACAAAGGTGTCAGAAATATCATAAGTCATACAAAGAATGTGTATCATCAGGTTTCCAAGAAAAGATACTACGTTCAGAAAATCAGAAAAAGCTTTATGATAGAAATGGCATTTTAAGTGGTGCTTGAAAGATGGGAAGGATTGCAAAAATTGGAGAGAAAAATGAGGGTGCAAAGTGAAAAAAATCACAGAGGCAGAAAAGGTAGTTTATGTGTAGGCAGTATTTTCTGAACTGTGTTTTAGACACCAATCTGGAAGAAGTCAATAGATGTACTTAAAAAGGGGGGGGGGGGGGTCCACAGTCAAATAAGGGTAAAAAACACTACACCCTATGTCCTTCTCTTGGAAATTTAAAATGCACATTAGAATAAGAAAGGCTGTGAGCAACAAGTCATAAAGTACTGTTAGCCCAAGTCCCCCCAACCTATATGACTACAGAACTCATTTGAATGAACATCCATCAATTCTTCAAACAATTTCAGAATTACTATCTAAGTAAAATTGAGATAAGTTAAACAGAGTAAATTTGAGACATATTACAGAATGCCTCATACACAAAACTGACAAATATGGCCTTTATGAATGACCACGAAAATGAGGTTTTGCCCCTACATGGGGGTGTTTGTTATTTCAAACATATCACTACATATTGAGCTTAATGGGAAGCTTTGTATGAAACATTCTTTTTACTTCATTGTATTTTACAAAAAAAAACAAGCAACGACCTAACAGGAGAAACATACTACTAGTCAGACAACATGAGAAAAGCAGCAATAAGGAAAGACAGTTGCGGATAAGGAGGATCAGCCGGCCAAAGCAAAGACAGGCGCCAAATACACAGGCACCCCCACGGGCTGGGCACAGCCTCACGTGTGTTTTCTTCCCTAAGTCTAATACTATCTCTCAAAGCCTACAGGTCATCCAACTAAAGTAAAAATCTAAAGCTGCCTCTTTTTAAATGTTTGTACATGAGAACCAAGCATTCTAGAACACTATTTAAAAATATACACAATTCTGACTAAAACTTGGAAATTCATAATTAGCATTTTTTGGCTATTTTATTTCTTAAAGGAACTTTTACACACACACACACACACACACACACACACACACACACACACACACACACAGAGACAGCCTTCATTAGAAGAAAGTACCTGTGGTTGGAACTGGGGAACAGGTGGCCCTTGCATTCCTTGTGATTGTTCATCCATTGTCTGAAGCAACAGGAACTTTAGAACTCTGCAAAAATATAAAGTTGAAATTTAAATAATATAATCATTACCAAGTCATTTTGCTCATTGTATGCCTAAGGCTTACATTCAAATATTAGATTTACCTAATATTTCAAAAAGTATCCACTAAGATATCGCACACTCTTGTATCTGTCATTTGCTAAATCCAAGCTCTATTTAGCTGAAACAAAAGGTATTCACTGTCTCAACTAAGTCCATTTCTCCAAAGTAGTATTATGTGCTTAGAAAATCCTATTTCATGAGATGAAATTCTCTCTTCTCCATTATAGACCAAACGGGCTTCCCCTTCCCCATGCCAATATGCAAAGATAATTACCATTAGCTTCCCATAAATGTGGTAAGTGTTCTACAACTCTAAAATGCACCTTATCTTTATAGTCTAAAAATGTTAGTACTTTTGTTACGTATGTCCAACTATAGTTCTCATTGTAGTTTTTAGGTTTAAACTTAAAAGGCCAGTCCTCCTATGAGGGTGTTTACTTTTTTATGACTACTTTCCTTATAATTAAAAACATTCAGCCATTAACTCAGTGAACATAAACTGAAGACTAATTCTATGTCACCTACTACACAAGGCTCAAGAATTGAACTACAAACAAGACACAGCTATTGTCCCACCCAACGTTTTTTCTACACAATGTCAATTATTTCTAGGTTCCTTACAAATGTTATTTTATAACTAAAATATAATGTATGGGTTGAAAAACTAGGATCCATTTAAATGGGATTAAGAGAGAAACTAAAGCACATCCTCACTTCATTATTGGTATGACGTGGGTATTTGTTAAAAGGGGGTGGAGAGTTAGTAGCAGGTTACTTTAACAACACACAGAGGTGTCAGTTCATGAAAAAAAATTATGGTATTTACTTTATTCAGTTGGTAGCAGAGAGTAAATGTTGGGTTTCAAGCATCTAAGAGAGAGGATTTCACTATTTGTGAAAGACAGTCTTTCCTGCCATGTGACAGAGTAGAGGAATTCACAGCCGTAAGCAAGATCAGTTAAGAAGCTATGGCAACAGTCAAGAGATGATAAAGCCCCTCACCAAGGTCCTCTTTTTGTTTTTTTAAGATTTTATTTATTTGAGAGAGAGAGAGAATGAGGAGGGGCAGAAGGAGAGAGAGAGAGAAGCAGACTCCCCCCTGAGCAGGAAGCCTGACATGGGGCTTGATCCTAGGACCCAGGGATCATCACCTGAGCAAAAGGCAGACGCTTGAGGGACTGAGCCACCAGGTGCCCCCCATGGTCCTCTTGACCTCACCCAGCTTTCAACCCAACTGTCTCACTTTCCCAAAATGTTCTGTGATCTCTTATTCTTCTCACTTTTCTCCTACACTATAGCTATTCTAAGTTCCTTTTTCTATCTAACATTTATATTGGAGTACTCTAAGACTTTAATCCTTTTTGGGGGGCGCATGGGTGGCTTAGTCAGTTGAGCATCAGACTCTTGGTTTCGGCTCAGGTCATGATCTTATGGGACGGGGGATTGAGCCCCGCCTCACACTCTGTGCTCAGTGCACTGCTTAAAGATTCTCTCCCTCTGCCCCTCCCCCGACCCGTGTGTGCATGCACTCTCTCTCTCTCCACCACCCCACTAAAATAAATAAATATTTTTTTTAAAAAATCTTTTTTTAAAACCTACTGTCTCTGCTGAAGTCAGACCATCCAGTCCCATGACTATGAATGCCATTACTCTGAAATCCGTATCTCTACCACAGGTGTGCGGTCTGAGCTCTGAGCTACCAAAAATATCCCACTGTCTATCTGATATCTCCACTTGTATCAAGGACTCCCATCTCCCATCCTTCCAAAAAAATGAAATAAAATAATGCTTTTCCTCTAAAATTCTTTATCTCTTTGTATGTATCACCATCTACTCAGCTGGTCCGGCCCCAAAATTCTCAAGCTTCTGGGTTTCTGGAGCTCTTTATCTGAGGACCCCAAAGACCTTTTATTCTTGTGGATCATGTCTCTATCAGTATTTCACATAACTGAAATTGAAACTGAAAAATCATTAAAATACATACTAATTCATTTACAATAATAGCAATAACATTCTTACATGTTTATGCATATTTCTATGAAAAATAACTACATTTTAAAAAATTAGAAGAGAGGCACTCTCTTACATTTTGCATGTCTCTTTAATGTCTGTCTTCAGAGAAGCAGCTTCTACCTCAGTCTGTTCAAATATGTTGTTTTGGCAGAAGTGTATTTTAAAAAATCTGGTCTTACACAAATGTATAGTTGGAAAATAGAGGAATATTTTAATAACCAATATGGATATCACTGTGGATATTCTCCTTTGATAATACACCAAACTTGACAGGTGGCAAATTCTTAAAAGTTAACTGCCATGTAGACTCTCAAATCAATGAACTTTTATACTCTGTTATGTTAAAATCCAATGGTCTCTCTTGCTCTTTGAATAGATCTTTTACTCATGCTCGATTTTGTAACACCATGCATTGGTCATCTGGAAAATTTTAGTTCGCTGGGTTACTCAGATTGTCTAAATGTTGACCATTTCATTATACAAATCAAAAAAAATTTTTTTTCCTAAATACCACAACTAATCTCATCAAAAGAGTCTTTAAATACCAGAAGATGTCAAGGTCATAGTGATGAATATAACTTCTCCAAAATTCCAATTTTTACTTTAAAAGTTCAAATCTTGTCATTAGTGACAAATAATGTCAACTGTTTTTCTTTACATGACTGGCACTTGATTTTCAAGAAAATATCTACAAAACACCCAAGTCTGAAGAACCCTAGTTTGTCTTTCAGTCATTCTTTCAAGTAAAAATGGTGTTCCATGAAAATAGCAGCTGCTCAGCTTGCTCTTCAAACAACTGCACAAATTCTTCTCCTTGATACAACTTTGATTTGCTGCAGTAGTACTAAATTAAGTATACCTCCTATTTCATCAGACATATTAAGAGACACATACTCAAAGGTCGAGATTTGATTTTTAAAAAATAATACTCTTTAACTGCTACACCAAAGACACTTAAAAATGAAAGTCACATTTTTAATTATAATTCAGAACATGTAAAGAACACAAAGACTAGTACAGTCTAGCGTATGCACTGATTCAAGCTAAGACATCAGTGGTTTTACAAATAATGTCTTAGTATTACAAAAATTGTCTGATCTTTCAGACCACTTGAAAAAGCCTCAAGGTCCCTACCCAACCCTACACCCGCCCCCCCACCATCCCCAGAAGTCTGGGGTTCACACTTTCAGGAAGAGGTAGTCTAATCAAAACCTAAAATTCATTCTTTATTCTTTTCTCCCCCCCCCTCCCCACTTCCCAGTTTCCCACATCTAACACATCAGTAAGTGCCATTTGTTCAATTTCCAAAATACATCTCAGATTTGTCCATGGTCTTCTATCGCCACAAATAAGACCCTACAAGGTATCGTTATATCTCCAGCAGGAACTACTACAATAGCCTGCTAATTGGCCCTCTTTTCCACCATTCTCTTCACAGTGATATTCTGAAAACATAAATCAACTTGTGACACTCTCATTGCACCTAGATGAAAACCCCAACTCCTTGTCAAATACTACAGGGCCCTGTAAATAACCTCCTGCCCATCCCTTCTACATTGGCTCATCCCAGCCTCTCTCTTTGCCTACCTCCCATCAACGCTGAACCCCCTTGTCTCTTCTTACACCTGCTAAGTCCTTCCTAGCATCACGGCCTCTATACTTGCTGTCCTCTAGGCCCACAATCCCTGAAAGCTGGCTCAAAATCAGGCCTACCCTAACAACCCTCTCCAGAGTAGTATGCCCCCATTATTGTTCATATCATCACTCTTGTTTCCACTGAGCATCAAAATAATCTGTAATTATCTTGTTGATTTTTTTTCCTTGTTTATTATCTACCTCCTCTGATATAATGCAAGTAAACATGAAGAAAGGAACTTATCACTGTATTTCCTGCTATATTCCCAACAAGTACCTGGCAAAAAAAAAAAGGGTACTTAATAAACATCTCCTGAATGAATGAAAAATGAATAGAAATGAAGAATATAGTACATATGTTAGAGTTGCTTATGATTAGACTTTTAGGACTTGTGACTGATCAGATGTGGCTGGTAACAGAAAACGAAGTGAAAGATGACACCAAAAGTCATTTTTAGCATGCGGCAGAGGGGACTATATGGTGGTAGCACCATCGAAACTAGACAGCAGAGGAGAAATCAGAACAGGGTGGGTATTAGGACAAGCAAGACACAGGATGAGGATGGTGTAGGAAAAACTAATTGTGAATTATTAGGAGAAAGACTATAAATATAAAGTTTTTAACACATAATTTTGCTAGAATAAATAGAATACTCTCCAAAGTAGAATCTTTGGAGAAGGGGAGTTCAATACATTGTCTTGTAATTCTCATACCAGTTAGTTATTAAGCTAAGGCTTTTCAACGTGTTTGAAAACAGTTCTCTTAAGCATATTATAGGTCCCTAAAATCTTTCAAAAACTAAAAATATATTCACATATATCCACAAACTCAGTGCACATCAAAGTCTTCCCCTATTCTTGTGTATAGTTACATATTTTACAGAAAATAAACCACAAAATTAGGAAACTGAATTTCAGATGTAAAAACTAACTCAATGACAAAACTATTCAGTTTTTAAATATCATAAATGCCAGCATACTAAATTTCATAATTCGTATGACCCTGGTGAGAAAATTATTAAACAAAACATACTGTATATATTACAAATAATAAAAAATCTAGCCCTTAATGACACTATATCAGATAACTATCTTAATTTGCTGAAACAGCATTACAGCACCATTCCCTAAATAAAAATACCTTTCTTAGTTTCCAATTTAACAAATTTATAAAATTTATAAATCCATGAGATAATTATAAGCGACTTAAATCACGCTAAGTGCATACTTTTTTCTTAATATTATTTGAATTGAATAACCACATTTAAAAAATATTTTTTAAATATTATCATTAATTCTAAATATTTTTAATATATAACATATTATCATATATTATAAAATATAATAAGTATTATTAATTTAAAATATTTTTAAATATATTTTAAATAAATACATTTTATCTATTTATTTGGGAGAGAGAGAGAGAGAGAGCACCAACATGAGGGACAGAGGGACTGGGAGAAGCAGACTCCCTGCTGAGCTTGGAGCCAGATGTGAGGCTTGATCCCAGGACACTGGGATCATCCTGAGCTGAAGGCATACCTTAACTGACTGAGCCACCCAGATGCCCCCAAATAACCATATTTAATGTATTAATTTTGGCCAAAATCCTAATCAAAATGAGCTTTTTTAAATGTCTACAGACATCCCCAATGAATTTCACCTTTAAAAATGTGTGTTTTTACAAAAGTTGACTGAAAATAAACCAACATATTTTTCTCAACACTAACTTGATTCTTTGTTAATTACAAAATGTAGCATTAAAACTTATATAATAGAATTAAAAAGATGAGATTCCTCATATATTTGTAAGAAAATCATTTGGTACATTTTATTTGTGATCATAATTTTAAAAAATTATGACGAGATTAGACAGAAAAAAATTTCAAGTTTAGTTAATATTAAAGAATGCTTAGCTGAAAAAATTTCCTTTATCCTACAACAAAAATTACTTAACAGTAAAGTCATAAAGTCAATAAAGTCAGTCTTGCAATCTTTTAAATTTAACTTCTAAATTTAAAGCTTAGACTCTATTCATTAAAAAAGACTGTTTCCAAATACTCTGATAAATCAATCATGCTATTCAGTTTCTCTACAACCCATTCTTGACACCGTGTAAAATCTTAAATACGAACCTATGTACATACCAATCTGAAGAGGGATTTTGGATAAAGTTTTAAAGTTTTTTTTCTTGATTTTTTAAATTCTAAAGAATTAAAGTATACTAATCCAAACTTATTTAATAGTTTCCTTTTCTTGAAATTAAGTTTTCCTTCAATCATCAAGGTTATTCATAAAATCTCCAAATTCTTTCCAGTTATATGTAACATTTAAATATTCTATGAGAAAATGGTAATGAGATATATTTCATTGACCAAAACAGCTATAACTTATAAATAACAAAAAAGAGGGTCAATTGTATTAAAATAGCAATACCACCCTAATTCAAAAGAATGCAATTGGTTTAAGTCTATTTGATAACTAAAAAATAAAAGAAAACCATGGAAATTTTAGGTGACTGATAACTTGGCAGAGTCTAAATATTCAAATCCAGAACTAAATATTTTTATTTGCCCCAAAGTCACCATTCAACAGTAATATTCCTAACCTCACCCTCCTGTCTCCATTTAACTGAATATTTCCCATAATCAAGCAAGTGACATTTATGTATCAGACAACACAGAGAAAATTAAGTAGAAGTACTTAGCATCAATAGTTCATTCATACATTTCTGTGTTATCATGAGTAAGTTTTTAAGAGCTACTAAGATAACTATCAGATCTTTGAAGAGAATGACAAATATTTCTAGAACATTACAATCTCAACATTTATTATTAAAAACATTAAAGTAATCTAGCACCCAATCTTGGCTTCTAAACACCATTCTTCACTTAGAGGAGTTGGGGCTCTTGGAGAAATGGTTGATTCCAGTGCTGGGGCTGGGAACATACAAGCTGAGCCTAAACATCATGTTGTGCCAGAAAATACGGTCGTGTGTAAAGAACAGTGTGGACATGTTGAAGGACATAGAAGCTAGCTTGAATGGATTCCTACTGGCCATACCTGGAACAATTTGAGAGTAACAGATGATACCCCACTGAATAAAATAAGAACCTACAAATCCATAAAGATATAAATTAATAAATAGTGAAAAGCGGGAAGCTATTCCTTACAAGATAATGTTACCTCATAGAGAAAGATGGAAAGAATGATGAAATTTTAAAAAATCACTAATTGCCAGTCATCAGGGAAATAACTGATTCAGGCAAGAGTCATCAATGGATGCTAAACTAGAGGAACAAGTTATTTTCAGTGTCTGAAAATATCTGACCCCCCACTATACACAAACACAATTACAAAATAATAATAATAATTACAAGAGGAAAAAGAATAATTTTATAGTAGAGAACCTCAGTTAAATGATCAAAGCTAACATCACCAATAATGGAAGATGAAGACATCATGTGTCTCCAAATATCATGCACTTAGAAGAAAACATAACTTCCATGATATTCCTGCCAAAAATGCAAACCTTGAATTTAAACATAAGGAAATACCAAATAAACCTAAATTAGGTACACCTATAAAGTAACTGGTGTGTATTCTCCAAATCTGTCAATGTTCTAAAAGGCAAAGAAGTACCAAAGAACTGTTCCCGACTCGAAGAGGCAGAAGAGACAAGTGAAATCCAAGATTTTCAATTCCTATAAAGCACATTATTGGGACAATCTAAACAATGACATTTCAATAAGGTCTGTATAGTAGTAATAATACTATAACAATGTCAATGTTCTGATTTTTTAAATTCTACAGTAGATATATGAGCGAATGTCCTTGTTTTTAGAAAATACACAATGTGGTACTTAGGGGTAACACATGCAAGAAATATATGCAAGAAAACAAATGTAATCATATCTTAACATTGGGGGAATCAAGATGAAGATTATATGGAAATTCTTTGTTCTTTTTATAATTTTTCTGTAAATCTGAAATTATATCAAAATTAAAAGTTCAAAAAACGAATTTAAAGATACAATATAAAAAAGAACATTAAATTATACTATATCAGCGTCAACAACAAAAATAACAGATGCACACCCTTATCTCAAAACTTTGCATGTCTTTTAATTAGAACTGCTGTATTACTACCAGAAAATATGTTAATTTAATAAAACTCCTCAGCCACTACTATAATTCAATAATCTATTATTTCTCAATTTTGGAAACATTCTTTCTGTAAGCTTGTCCTAAAATAGTCTCTTAAAATATTATTTACACTAGTTTGCTACCAAAAAGTTCCTATAATTACTAAATATCTTTAATGAAGAATAAATACATGAGTACACACATATCATAAATCAAAATTGTTCGTTTTCTGGAATGGCCCAACATTTCAAGGAGATTCAAAACTACACAATCTGTGGAAGAGATCTGTGCACAGGAATTTCATGTTTCATTCTTTTGTAACAATGATCAACCACACTGTTTCTTATCTAATACTTACTTTTCTGTGTTATTAAAAACTCTGAAAGCTATTTCCTGCAACTCGTTACAAAACATTTAACTATTCTCAACAAAGGAACAAGTTAAAAACACCAATCCAAGTATAAAACAATAAAATCACAGCACTGGAAGAAAAGAAGATCTAATTCCAGTTTAAATCTAGCCCTACAGCCTCCCTCATAAAGCAGAGTGCTCTGTCTTAATTTTGTTAACAGTCTAATAGGCACAAAGAAATGTAAGTTACAAATAAACATAAAACATGTTGAATATCACTGATAGAAATACAAATTTAAGCAACAATGAATTATAAAATTGATAGTGCCTATCAAAATGACATATTTTTAAATAATATGTGATGCTTATATGAGTGTAATAACCTTCCTAGAAAATAATATGACAACAAACATTAAGAATCTTTCATACAGTTTTACTCAGTACTTTGAATCCCACAACTCTATCCTAAAGATAATCAGTGACTGAATATTGGATTACATTCAATAAGTAAAGCACTTATCATTGAGGAAAATTACAAACAACATAAAGATACAACAATATAAACATAGCTAGATAAATTACAGTGCACAGGTAAAATGGAACACTAATTTACAAAATGTCTATTAAAATTTTTAAATGATATTTAAAGATGTACCCAGTATAGGGGCACCTGGGTGGCTCAGTCAGTAAAGCATCTGCCTTCAGCTCAGGTCATGATCGGGGTCTTGGGATTGAGCCCCGAGTCAGTCTCCCTGCTCAGCGGGGAGTTTGCTTCTCCCTCTCCCACTCCCCTTGCTTGTGCTCTCTTTCTCTGTCAAATAAATAAAATCTTTAATATAAATAAATAAATAAGGGTAGGAAATGGTCTATTTTATATATCACTGTACTCACACAGTGCCTGGCACAGAGTTATACACGTAGAAAATATACATCTGCCTATGATTCTAATAGGAATTCATAACACTAAAAACTGCAAGTTGTATAATAAAATTTATAAAATTATCTTAACATTGTTTTTAAGAAAAGCACATTTGGAGTGCTGGGATGGCTGAGTCAGTTAAGCGTCTGACTTCGGCTCAGCTCATGATCTCGGGGTCCTGGGATCAAGCTCTGAGTTGGGGGGGAGGGGGGTCCCACACTCAGTGGGGAGTCTGCTTCTCTCTCTCCCTCTGCCCCTCTCCCCCACTCATGAGTGTATGCACTCTCTTTCTCCCCCCTCTCAAATAATCTTTAAACAAACAAACAAATAATAGAGAAGCACATTTGTATAGTCATATGGGTATGAAAAAGGATATGGGCAACACCTGCTTTCATAATGGCAAAATGATAATTCAGACCAAAGTTTCCTCTGAAAACAATTAGTTACAAATAAATGTTTTTTAATCTTCTTTAATACATCATAGAGCTATGGAAGTAGTAAAGAATTAAAAGACCAGTATCTGAGGGATGAAGGAACGAGAAGTGAGTACAAAATCTAAGTGTTTATTTTCACCTAACTGTTATACTGATTGTGAAGAGGTGCTTATGATGCCAAGATCCTGTACAGTATTTCTTCAGCTTTTTGGCTGAGAAGCAGAAATTGTAGTCCATGGCTCCACAAAGGGCTGTGGTGAACACCTCCACATTTGGGTTGGGACCTTGAAAGCCTTAATCCTAGTACACACACCTCAGCATTAAATCATCTGCAATCCTGAAAATGAACTGAGGCGATCTCTGAGAGTTACTATCCCCAGGCACCTTGCAGAAACAAATAAAAATACATTCTGGAGAACGGTAGTATCTTAAACTTCAAATTATTTCTACAAACAATTCTGCACATATAAAAATCCAACACATAATAAAAAATAACCAGGTGCTCAAGCGAACAAGACCACATGAATAAAAATCAGCAGAAAGAATAGGCAGAATGAAAATGATCTCAGATAAAAGGCTAAAGGAATAAGAGATGAAGGGAACAAGGCAAATTTAAATATATATTATCTGCATGAAACAAGAGATGGAAGTGACTTTAGAGTTAAATCTAGAATTGAAAACTTTAAAATCGATATATAAATAGAAGGGCTAAATGGAGTTAAAAGTGTTCTAAGGTTCTTATTAGAATGTTTGGGATAGGGTGGCTGGTGGCTCTGTCAGTTAAGTATGTCTGACTCTTGAGTTCAGCTCAGGTCATAATCTCAGGGTTGTGAGATCAAGCCCCAGGTTGAGCTCCATGGTGGACACAGAGCCTGCTTAAGATTCCCTCTCTCCCTGTCCCTCTGTCCTCCTCCTCTCTCTCTCCCTCTCTTAAAAAAAAAAAAATGTCCGGGACAAGGAAAAGTACATATTAGCATTATCCTTAACTTATTGTTCTAGTCTACAGATCTTTTTAAATATTATTTTGGCACTTTTTTTGTGGTATAATTTCGGGACAAGGAAAAGTACATATTAGCATTATCCTTAACTTATTGTTCTAGTCTACAGATCTTTTTAAATATTATTTTGGCACTTTTTTTGTGGTATAATTTATATACAGTAAAACTGCCACTTTTCATGTGCAATTTCTATAAGTTTCGACAACTGTAGTCATGTAACTACCACCAGATTCAAAATCAGAACAGTTCCATCAGCCCATATAATTCCCTTGTGTCCCTTTATAGTCAAATCTTCCTCCAGTTCCTGGCAACTACTGATCTGTATTCTACCCCTACAGTTCTCCCTTTTCTAGAATAGCATATAAATGAGAGCCATATAGAATACGGCCTTTGAGTATGGCTTCTCTCACTTAGCATGATGTATGAGACCCATCTATGTTGCTTCTTTATATCGCTGACTACTACTCCACTGCACAGATGTACCACAGTTTATGATTCACTCTCCAACTGAGGTACATCTGAGTTGTTTCCAGTTTTGGACAATTACAAATAAAGTCACTACAAACATCTGCATTCAGGTTCACACATAAGTTTCCATTTCACGTGGGTAAATAACCAGGAATGGGATTGTTGGATAATACTAGATTTCAGTAAGTTAAGTATGCATGTGAAATAGCTTTATTTGGTAGGACAAGGAATAGGAAAATGAAAGCACCTCAGATCATCTTGCATCTCACATACCTTCCTTGTGGTCTCAGTGATGTTCTCCGTACACATTCTTTCATTGTTTATTACTCTAGTAAGATTATAAAAAAATACTGGATATTATATTTGCCTACTGGATTTGTATTTTTGTCAAGTCATCAAGTGAAGAGGAAGGAAATAAGAGACAGGATTTCTAATAAAAATTATAGGAAACCAACAAGTGTAATAAATCTTTCAATTTTGTAAAAAAAAAAAAAAATGGACATTACTTCCCCTGACTGTTCAATGAATTAGAATAGGTCTAAAATAAAATAGCTAATTGTATGCTGAAAGAATAAAAACGCTGTATTTTCATTGCAAAATTCAGGCCATTATGAAGACAGTTATTCATGAATTCCTACTCCTGTTCCTGTAAAATGCATATGGTCCATTAGTCAGTAGGGATGGAACATTGAAAAAAAGAATGCAGATAACCAGAGAAATGTATAAACTGTTAAAAAAAAAGGTTTTTTGATTTGGGATAATTTGTGTGTAATGTTTTTTGAAGACACTGAAATGAGGAAAAGTTCATAGCACTTGGCAAACATCTTTTTCTTCGAACTAAATCTTTTCAGAGCTGTTATACTTTAGGCATGTTCCCTAAACAGCTCAAAGAGGGATTCTACAGTAAAATGCAGATAAGGATACAATGAAATATCATTTGAAAGTTGACTAACATCCCTGAGGTAACAAAATAAAGGTTGAGATAAGCAGGACTAATGATTTCATTACGGTTCTTGCTGACACCTGCTGGTTCAATTTTTTCTTCCTTCCTAATATATATCGATGTGTTAACAGTCTCAGATATGAAGTTTTGTACCACATAAAACAGAATCCTTAGATTAATCAATGGACCACCAACTCAAAAACTAAATGAGCACACATCAGCCAACTAATCACTTCCCATATCCACTGACTTTTAATCGGTGCTGTGTCTTTACTATAACTCGCTTCCCAATGAATTTAATTAAATAATTAAACTATTATCTAATATTTTGATTCTGCCTTCTTTGAGACTTAATTCTAAGATTAGAGTTACATTTTTTAACAAACTGCAAAAGCCAGTAGATCATATTATTAGAACTCAAAAATGCCAAAGAGTGGATGTCTTTAAAAATATACAGGTAATTCTTTGGTTTGCTTTAGCAAATCCGAAATCCTATACTTATAAAATAGTAATACATGGCACTTACTACAACCTCAAAATTTTACTGTCTCCCCACCCTCCTCCTTTCCCTTAAACTCATTATAAAATAATACGGAAGAGAAGTGGCACTTTCTTCTTCCCTGAAACTTCAGTGTTTCATTTTAAATGTCTATTTAAGAAAAAGAAATGCTATACAATAATAAGCCACATTTTTACTCATTTTTTTACTTGTTCTTATCGTTTCTCTAAGTTGAGCAAACCTAATAAGAAACAGACTCCATATACCACTTTAAATAGGGGAAAGAATTAACCCCAGTACAAAAATGTACCTAAGGATACATAGGAGCAAGCCAAAAAAAAGTGTGCAGGGTAGGCTGAGTAAATACTTTTCCTTCATTTCTTAATTATGCACTAACATATTTCTCCCATAGTAAATAATTATTTAAACCTAAATAAGTTATTTTCTAATAAATAATTTTGAATAAAATTAATCATGAGTGTATCCTATGAATCAGCCAACACTGGTTGCCCATCAGGATCACCTGTGGAGGCTTATGGGGTTTTTTATATGGCTGTTTGCCTCTCCGCCCCCCCCCAATTCCCATCCTCTGATTCTGACTGGACAGGCCTTGAGTGGAACCTATCCTTCTCCATTAAAAAACAAATAAAAAGACAGATAACAATGATGGCACAACTAGATTCGAGAAATACACAGTATTTGAATGTGTATGAGAAATACACATTTGACTGGTTGAGCCAATATGCAATTTAGCTGTTTGTGTCCAGGAGTGTCACTGTGACTGAAAATGATGAGCAATGGCTGCCAAACCGCCACCTGCCTTGGGCCCACTAAAAAGGCTATTCTAGACTCAGGCAAACAACATGAAGGAAGCAGTTCATGCTCAACTTCTTCCTGAGTCCAACCTGGATCCAAACAGAAACAAGCAACAGTGTTTTTATCAAGGACACTGACTGGTAACTTAGTGGAAGGAGAAGAAAGGGGGGAGCTGCAGCCCCAGCCGGAGCTCTGGAAGATCCCGAAGGGTTCCTGCTGTTGTCAATACTTCCTTCTTACAGGTTATTACGTATTTTTAAATAAAGAAAACTGAGGCAGAACTCAAACACCTCAGGCACATACAGAAGTCTCTTATGAATATCGCCTCCTCCTTTTTTAAAAGCAATCTGAAGTCCTTCACTAGTTTCAAATTCATATATAAACTGATTTACTCCTCAAATTACAATATTTGCAACAGTTATTTCAGACAATATCTATAAATAAGTTTATTTTTGAAATTAAATATATAGGTCTAAGCTGCTGAACTTAAAAAAAATTAAGCATCTTAATATTTGCCAGTTTAAGAGACATGTGCCAAAGTACATTACAGCCCAGCAAAAAATAAATTTTAAGACATGCTCTCCTCTCTAGAGTTTTTTATTGTATCATCAAAATACAAAGACTACTACTCTTCTGAAAAGGATCTACGAAAAACAAATTATAAAAGAAAACAGGAAGGAAGGAAAGGAGGGAAGAAAACCAAAGTAAACCCACTGAATTCAGCCTCTGTCACTTTCTAACCATGGATTAAACTAATGCCTTTGGGCTCTTGTTATTAGCAGCCCCTGCTTTAGGCATGGGAGTGGGGTTGATTCGACTATTATTTCTGCTACTACTATTTCTGCCATAGTATTTTACTGCTTAGGAAGTGTTTTCATATATATAATGTTACTTACTTACTCCTCTCAATCCCCCCTCTAAAAACAGGGGTTTTGCCCTCCAAAATCCAGTCAAACTGACTGAGTCAACAACAGGATCATGTTCCCTTCTTTCGTAGAGTTAGCAATGTCCCACAGACAGAAATCCTTCCTTCTCCTGGGCATTAAAGAAACAGAGTTCTTAAGTGTTTGTCTAAAACACTGCTTCTCAAACTTCTCCATGAGCTTGAGGAGAAAGCCTACCCCTGGAAGCTGGAAGTGTGGTGAGAAGTCCACGTAAAGGAGAAATCCATTCAGAGTCTACTTTCTCTTTTTAAAAGATGAGGAAAAGTTTTCATTCTCCCCTTCATGATATAAAGCATTTCCCCCCAAAAAATCTGCAAGTGTAACTGAACGCCCAGGAAGATGGCTTCAAACACCAGGCTCATGAGGTGCAGCCCTAGGTGAACATGACCTGTAACAATTGGACGCTCCATGCCCAATCTCAGCAGTGCAGAATCTAAAGGGATGTGACACGTCACCTATTTCAACCCCCTCAATTTTATATAATAATTCTGAGTGCAAAGATTAACAGACTTCAGAAATGACTGGCAGGAGGGCAAAAGGGTTACAAATGCCATGTGAGAATTTGTAAAAGTTTCATATTAAGTATTTTATCTTAAAAGCACTTGTAATTCCAATTTGTCGATTCCAGCTTAAGAAAAAGAAGTATCGGGAAGGCTTTTTTACCAACAAATCTTTGTTTCAATTTTTTTCTTGAGCCTCCTCATCCCGGACCCGAGAGTCGAGAGTCTGTCTGGATAAGGGGGAGATTGGAGGGCACGGCAGGAACTCTGCCGCTGCAGTGACTTCTGGTGAGACTGCACAGTGCAAATGGAAGGAAGACCATGGAAGCTGAGCACTGCCTGCCTCTGAGGCTGCTACAGAGGTGCTACAGTCATCTGCCTCCAACCCAAAAATAACACCTTCCAGAGTAATAAGTTTCCACACTGAGGGCTGGGGAGAGTTACTCAATGATTGACAGGGGATTGCTAAAGAGAGGAGAGCGCCAGACCAGCCCTCTCCAATCATCCTTGTGAACAAAGACTGGGTCACATTTTTTTCATATTCCTGACAACACCTACAATGGCACTAAAACTCTAATATGATGATTGATGCCTGTGAGCACTGAAATCCTCAGCCAGTGTAACTAATGTGGAACTCTAGTGCTGCTGAGGCCATGTCTGAGTTATTTCTGGTTTGGAAACAGACGTGGCTGAAGTACCTCTGACTTTTTAGGTACGGCCAAAAAGAGTCAGCAGACTGGATGCCCTAAGATGAATGATTGTAATAAACTGTCCTCAGGCATGAAATTTTAGCTTGGTGCTAAATCCAAACTACAGTGTTCTTTGTGATTGCCACAGAGTTTATAAAAAGCCTTTTGCTGAACAAAGGGCTCCCCAATTCTGATGGCTTTGAACCAGAGTTTGTCTCAAACCAGTTGCAATATATGACCTATTTTGAAATAAAGCTTAAATGTGACTTTCAAGTGTTTCTTGTTAATGGTCACTGTGTGGGAAGGCACGCCTCCTACCCCTTACTGCTTCCTCGACACAACACATCTCCAGTGCAGAAACCCTGAATGTCTCTCAATGTCACCTGCATTCTCCCGATAGTCTATCAACAGAGTGAGGTTCCAGAGAGAGAAGAAATGGGAGTAGAAAAGCAATTTTAAAAATCAAGTAAAAACAACAAGAGAGAAGACAGAGAAAAATGCATTTTTTAAGCTATAGCCAATTCCTTAGAATATCAACAATGGATTCTATAAAAAGAACTGAATCTCTTAAGTCTCATCATCTAAAACAGAGATCAAGAAACTTTTTCCATAAAGGGCCAGACGGTAAACATCTTAAGTTCACAGGCCACACAATCCCTGCCGCACTCACTCAACTCTGTAACGGCAAAGCAGCCACAGAGAGTATATAAAGGAAGAGGAGTGGCTGTGTTCCAATACAACTCCATTTACAAAAAAAGGGTAGTGGCCACATTTGGCCCACAGGCCACAGTTTGCCAACCTTTGATCTCAAGTATTGTTTGTTACATTTTGGCCCAATGAAAATCTGGGACCTCAGGAATATCGTATCAACCCTTGTTATCTGAAACCCTCTGTACTGAACTTGGGGCTTGCCCATTTCTACCACAAACTCCTGGTTTTTCAAATGGAATTCATAAAATGAGTCAATGAGATAAAACAAAAAAAACAGACCTATGAAATTCATACTGAAATTAGACTAAAATATTTTGTGGTTATCCTAAATATTTTATAAATTTAGATACGCCCTATGGAATGATTTCTGGTGGGGCTCATTAATTTACACTCTGTTATTCCCTCCTTACCTCAATGCACACAAACATAACCTTCTCCCACTAAAAAGTCCACAAATTAATAAAATTATATATGGAACATTACCCGTGCATCACACACCAGAAGCATCACTATCAAAAATTCTATGGATCCCAACAACTCAATATGATAAAGTACAAAATTAAGGGAAGGCACCCAGTAAGTCTATTGTCACAAATAATCCAAGAAACCAAAGAGAAAGCAGTTGACAGGATAAAAAGCAAAGCAGAGATTTTGGCAGACTCAGGGTGCTGGGGAGACAAACGTGGATACAGAAAGCACAAAGGAGCAAAGGTCTGGGTAAACATCCTATGCACTCAGCCAAGACCCCTAAGACAGACCAGCCTCCCTCGATCAAGATGAAAGGTGGTATGCCCACCAGGAAAAAAACTGAATCCTCTCTGGAGATAGTGACACCATTCAGAGTCTCTACAAGTTTTCATACACACCTGATATGCAATAAAAAAATCAGGGGCGCCTGGGTGGCTCAGTTGGTTGAGCTTCTGCCTTTGGCTCAAGTCATGATCCCGGGGTCCTGGGACCAAGTCCCTCATCAGGCTTCCTGCTTGGCGGGGAGCCTGCTACTCTCTCTGCCCTTCCCCTTCCCCCCACTGCTTGTGCTCTCTCTCTCTCACACATGCTCTCTCTCATGCTCTCTCAAATAAATAAAATCTTAAAAAACAGAAAACAAAAACAAAAAACACCAGGCTAGCCTAGAAATCATACACAGAACCTAAAAAAGAGTGGGGTGGGGAACAGACAACAGAAACAGTCTACAAAGTGAACCAGATTTTAGAATCATCATAGACAAACTTTTAAAAAATTATTATTAATATTAATTGAAAATAAGGAGAATTTCATCCAAAAACTGAAATTTATAAAAAGAGACAAATGTACTATCCACGACAGAAACAAACAAAAGTCCTAATTTAATGCTGGCTCAAACAGATCAAAGATGCGTGACAATCTCCAGGGTGTTCACTAATAGAATAGCGAGAATATATAACTAGCAAGGTAACAGGGCAGGGGGTAGAATAACAATGACAAAAACGGAATAGCTAAAAAAGGAAAGCAAAAAGGGAGGGCAAAATAGGAACAAAGAACAACTGGGACAGCAGAAAATAAATAATAGGCTTAAGTCCAAATCTAGCAGTAATGACATTAAATGTAAATGAACTATAACCTCCAGTTATAAGATAAAAATGATCAGATTTTTAAAAATTCTAAATGCTTATAACATATGTCTTACATAGTGGAACACAGGAAGATATTTTAAAAGAATGTAAAAGAAATACTATGTGAACACTGACCCAAAGAAAGCTAGTGTAACTAAATTTATCTTAGACAAAGTAGCTGTTAAGACAAAAGGCATTATTAAAAATAAGGAACAATATTCCATAAAAATAAAAGACACAATAAGACACAAAAATTCTCCATTTGAATAATGCTGCCAAAAACTGCCAAACTAACTGATAGAACTCAAAGGAAAAAATATAATTCTACCATCAAGAGCTGCAGGTTTTAAAATCTCTCTCTCAGCAACAAACAGAACAAGCAGACCAGAAAACTAAACAGCACATGTTGGAAGGAGTTAAACTGCCCAGTAACTAATTAAGAGCATTACGTTCATGCACTGGAAAAGAGCAAAGTCTGAAAACCGACATCCAGCATCCACAGTGGACGCTGCGGTGCTCCCTCCAGATAGCTCTTTAGGACTGAGGCGCTTGTTCTCCAAGCTGCAGGGAGTAAGGGCTGCTCAGGGCTCCCAGCTGAGTCCCTCTCTAGGTCACTGTGAGGGTACAAAAGTCCAGACCCCTTGCATCAATCTGAGATGATCCTGAAGGGCTCTGCTAGCTCCTGAATGGTCCCATGGGATTGGATGAAGCTTTTGTTGCAAACCACATTGCAATTCAGCTCCTTCTGCCCAGTCCTGTTTCCTTCCCAGCTTTCACTGGGACAAGAGACTGTTGCTGATTATTTGGGGGGAGCGGGGGAACAAGAAACTTTTTGCTTATGTTTGGAAAACTAGGTCACATGATCAATCTTAGCTGAAATATAAGCCGGGAGATGAGTACTTTGCTTTTTAGCATCTGTGGCAGAAGTATGCAAGGGGGAGGGTGGGAATGGATGTGGGGTTGGTCAGTCTACAGTGTTTGCCTCAGTGACCATGGGTGCCATTGCTAACCTGAATAAGCCTCATCCTCTTGGGGATAGTCGTAGCACCACTACGTGGGACTTGGACTTTTCATGTACTATTAAATCTTCCACAGCTAGAACAGTGTCTTATAAATGTATTTATTCAGAATTAATACATGAAGATCATCATGAGAATTACATGAATAACGCATTTAAGGCACTTAGTCCAGTGCTTGGCATTTAGTAACTATAAATGAGACCTACTTTTGTTTTCAAGGTACGCGGTGATGAAGCGTATCAATTTATTATACAAGCATAAATAGAAATGTTCACAATTTGATTACATTTGTCATATTTTGTCAATGTATAATTGAAGGTCATTTTCTTGACAACTAACATCTCTAAAAGAATAGTTTTAATTAATATGGTATCTGCCTTAATGTAGATAAAGAGATAGAGAGACACAAATGCTATTTCTGTCCTTCTCTCTTTCTCCCTGCCTGCAATGTGGATGAGATGCCTCACGCTGGAGCAGCCATGTTGTTCCAAGAAAAATGACAAAGAATCAGAGAGGTATCAGCCCTGACCTCACTGAACATTACAACAAAGCCAGCAGCTATCTACACTTCCAGATTTTTCATTATCTAAGAAAAATAAACCCCTTTTTTGTTTGTGCCACTGTTGTTACTTGAAGCTAAATGGATTCCTAACAGATCTGTCACACAGCTAGTGAATAAGGAACAGAGATTCAAAACTAGGTCCATCTCCAAAGCATCAAACTGGATCATTTTTCTAGGAAAGCTTATTTCAAACTGTAATTACATGTATTTTCCACACATAAATGCTTGTTTCAAAGTCAGACAGCTATAATTTGTAAAAAAAACAAAAAAACAAAAAAACAAAAAAAAAAAACAAGAAGATAAATCATCCAAGAATTCTGTTCTCTTGTCATTTTTTTTACTTGATTGCTGCACTGAATAAGCTTATATGACCCTTTCCTGACCTTTAAGTACCGCTTTTTATACACTATCTTGTGAACAACAATGCCCTTGAGCAGCTCAGAAACATTAAGCTTTAGAATTAATAATATTAAACTTTTTCCAATTTGCCTAGAACATGGGGGTGCATAAGAGTCTGGAGTATTTTTAATTGGCAAGTTATTAACTTTTAATCTTCACATTAAGACCAAAATCCAAGAAGATAAATGCCTTCTGGAAACAGAAGCAGTAACAGAAGATACATCTGTAAATACCTTTTCATTAAAAGAAGTATCTCTGATAATTGAAAGGCAATTACTTTTCTTCCTTAAATATGTTAGATAATAAATGTCTTCTTCAAACAAAAAATACTCATATTCAGGTTAAATTTAAAAATCAAATTAAAATTTGATTTAAAATATTCAATCCTTGCCCTCGTTCAGTTCACAATAGGGGAAATATTTTTAGTGGTTAAAATTGTTAATTGTCTTGAATTCTCTAGAATGAGCACCCATAACACTTTCCTGTTAAGTCATGTATACATGACCAAACTCAAGGAGAGTCAAAAGGGTTGATTCCACAAACACGTCCAATGCTTTGACTGCACTAGGCCCTATGAGGAGGTCAAGATTCCCTGTCCTTTCATTCTAGTGAAAGATACAAACATGCCAATCATTGCAAATGTATGCACAAGTACTCCTGGAAGCACAGAGGCCTTTAAATTGAATAGAAATGGGGATGGTGACAGGATTACCAGAGCCAAGAAGGTTTCCCACTGATCTCCAATAATTGGAATCTTGACCTCCTCATAGTGAATTCCACTATCTTTTACCAATATCAAATAGCAAATCACTATCTCAGGCCCAGCCTCTCCTATAAACAGCTCCACCTGGATTTCCTATAGACACCATAGACTCAACATCCAAAAGTGAACTAACCACCTTCCCCAACAAACTGCCTCCAACTATTTTGTACTTTGACTGGTAAACACTACCATCCACCTGGTCACTATGATGGAACCTGGAGTATCTTTCATTCAACCCTGTCTCCCCACATTCAATCAGTTACCAAATTGTTACAATTTCAAAAAGAGCGAAAATAAATAGAAAATAAAGACCATAAAATTCCACAAAACTAAAAGCTCGTTCTTAAAAAAAAAAAAGACAAACTTTTTTTTTTTTTTTTTAAGATTTTATTTATTTATTTGACAGAGAGAGAGACAGACAGCGAGAGAGGGAACACAAGCAGGGGGAGTGGGAGAGGAAGAGGCAGGCTCCCAGCGGAGGAGCCTGACGTGGGGCTCGATCCCAGAACGCCGGGATCACACCCTGAGCCAAAGTCAGACGCTTAACGACTGCGCCACCCAGGCGCCCCAAGAAAGACAAACATATGGCAAGATTGGTCAAGAAAAAAATGCAAAGATAACTGAGAAGAATCTCGGGGCATAACTACAAATCCAGTAGAATAAGAAATGTGGGGAGAAGGAGAGAAGAATACAAGTAATAAGAAGAATTATTTACGTCAGTAAATCTAAAAACCTTAGATGAAATGGACAGTTGCCTAAAAAACGTGTGTGTGTCTACAAAACTAATTCTAAAATATGAAAGAAAAAGAAACCAAAAATAGCCAAGAGATTTTTGAAAAACAACCACCAAGGTAAAGGGCCTTTTCTAAACAGATAGCAACACTTATTGAAAGTACAACTGAAGCAGGAAAAAAACAAGACCAATGGAACAGAAAAACAGCCCAGAAACAGAACTGCTCGTGTACGAAAACTTTGTGCCTGATAGAACAGGCGCTACACTTTAAGTGAAAGAAATATTGTTCAGTAGTGGTATGGAGGCAGCTGTTATCAATTACTGTAAATAAAAAAAAAGACTAAGTTTTTAAATTTATAATTATGATGATTATTCATTTAGAAAAACTATTTTAATTCTAGCATTTAATAAAACAGGATATTCAATTAAGCATGAATTTTGTTAAAGCTTAAGCCATCTAAAAGCATTAAAGAAAACTAACAGCATAAAAACTCCACCTGACAGTTTGAGTTGGTTTGCCTGTTTCATGAGAAGATATCAGGGTACAGATTTAGGAAGGTGGAGACACGCTTAAATTTAGAGGAGTCTAGAAGAGTCTATTACATTTGTTACAACATATGGCAACATGTTCCCATATGACTACCCTAAAATGGACTAAATTACAGGTTTTCACAGTGGATTTTGATGGCAATTCTGATCATATTGGGGATTTGGGATATTTTTTATACATTTTCAAGGAAAAAAACATGCTCAAGGAATATTTTTCATCAGAACACTTTCATCTGTTTCATTTGTTTCAAGTATAATACAAGAACTTTTGGAAATAATATGACTAAGAGTGTAGGAAAGAATTATTCATTGTATTTGGAATGGTTAATTTCATGTGTCAGGTTGACTGGGTCATGGGGTGCTCAGATACTGGTTAAGCATTATTTCCGAGTGTGTCTGTGAGGGTTTTCTGGGTGAGATTAAGATTTGAATTGGTAGACCTGAGTTAAATTGACTGTCCTCCCCAATGTGGGTGGGCCTCATCCAATCCTTTGAGGACCTGAATAAAACAAAAAGGCTGAGCAAGGAAGAATTTACCCCTGCTGACTGACTACTGAGCTGGAACGTTGGTTTTCTCCTACCCTTGGACTGGAACTTACAACAGTTTTGGCTCTACTAGTTCTCAAGCCTTCAGACTTAAATTACAAGTTAAACCATTGGCACTCCTGGTTCTCAGACCCAAAAGCTTGTACTAGAACATACAAAATGGGTTCTGGTTCTAGGGCCTTTGGACTCTGACCAGAACTACACCACCAGCCTTCCTGGGCCTCCAGCCTATAGATGGCAGATTTCTGGACTTCCCAGTCTCCATAATCATGTGAACCAATTCCTTAAAATAAATCTTGTATGTGTGTGTGTACAGCTAGAAATATAGCTAGTTGCATAGGTTGAAGTAACCACACACACAGAGAGAGGTATATGTGCGTGTGTGTGTATATGTGTATCCTATTGGTTCTGTCTCTCTGGAGAACCCTAAACAATACTGTATTCTTAAATTAACATTTGTTTGCAGAGCAATATAAATCAGTTAATTAAGTAAACACAAAATAATGATCCCCCTTTTTTTTAAATCATTGAAACCTAAAGTTAAGTTTTAACTTTTAAATCAGTAAACAAATTGTTTATTCATTCTGACAACAAATTCTTAAAATCGATTAAATGCTGTTCAATTGAGTTGTTACATTTATAATTTTTAAAAGCTTATCATCAGAGCTTGGTAGCTATTCTGAGTAAAACTCTAAAAATACAATGCAGCCTCACAAGGAATGAATAAAATAATTTTAAGCTGTTGATTCTAAAAGAATAAATATTTTGAAATATTTTGAAATATAAAATTAGCCTTCATCTTAAAAGCCCTTAACATTAATCTGAATGTTTAAAGAAGTCTGTAAGTGGGTCATGAGATATTTGCTCCCAGGCTGAAAATCTGTATACAAGTTGTTCCCTGGAAAGAATTTTCAACCAAAAGTTATAAAAACCAAAAGAAGGATTAATAATGGAAAGTCTGACCTAACATCAGCCTGACTGCTATGATGATATTCTAGTCAGCAGTATCCGACGGCTGTTCACTCTACTCAGAGTTTGAATGATCCTTAGTTCTTTCAACTTGAGAGATGCCGGTATCTACTTTTTCTCTCAATTGTGCTTTATGTATAACTAATCAAATTATAAGATGTCGGTTCATACAATCAGGGATTTACTATAACATAATTAACAAAAACAACAATAGTTTTAAACGTCCAAATCATTTTTCATTCTCTTTTCCAAAGCAACACTAGAACCAGTTAAATCTTAACTCAAAATATGTAATAAGCCACATTTAAACTAAAATTTAACACTGACATATTTCCTAAGCAAATGATTAATTTAGGACTTTGAAAAAAGACTCAAGAGAGTAATAATTTTATTGAAATATCACTGGCATACAAATCTTATTTAGAATCTACAAATGATTATTTTCTACTCATTCAAAGTAAACTTGGTTCAGGGTAGTAAAAAGAAAACATGAGAATCAACAGACATGGATCCAAGATCTGGTTCCACTACTTACACATATAACCTGCCATGTGTCACTGAACCTCACTGAGCATCAGTTTTCTGCTTTGTGCAAAATGGAGATGGTGACAGTTCCATGACCTACTTCACAGATGACTCAATGACATAAATTACGAATACATGTTATTAACTCTGAAAGCAGAACTCAAATGTAATAGATTCCTATACTATGACATGTATGTTATTTGAAAAGTACCTATTCTTATAATATTTTAGATCTTACCTAAAAAATAATGCCAAGAAAGCCAGTCTGTCATGGGTCCCACATGTCCCTGTATGGTCTCACTGAGTACACCAAACTACAAGGTGCGCTGACCTTGAGCTCTTTCTGTATCCAGTGACCAAGGTAACCAGTGTAACTTCAGCACAACTGCTCATTTCCTAAGTGATGTTGACAGGCTTGGTTGCTACTTGCTACAAAAGGTGCTGAGCCCTTAGTACTAGGTTTCTCAGCTGCAACCCAACTCACTGCAAGCACAGCCACCATCCAGTGTATCACATCTCACCATGGTACTTGTGAGCAAGGAAACCAACACTACCCGTACCGATGTTCCTGCTGTTCGTGTGTTTTAAAACTGCCTTGCTCTGGTAGCTAAGTCTCATTGCCTACGTTCACACCTATGAAGCTGTGGCAAAACAACCTGCCTGCTTACTTAGTCATTTCCTTTGGGATTTTTCTTCCTTCATGCATTCTCTGTGAGGTCTGGGTTCTTCCCTAAAAATCTTGGTGCAAGTAGTATGCTGAGATATAAGAAAGACAATCATTTTTTTGAACTCCTCCAAAAGGGTCCAGCTAGAAGACAATGTGGATATAATTGTTAAAACAGGAGTCCCCTGAAAAGAGATAGATGGAATCAGCACCAAAGAAATTTGGTTCAGAAACTGAACTATGGGAGCCCCAAGCATACAACTGGTTGAAACCAAAGCAGTCTGGTTGAAACCAAAAATGCCTCTATAGATCTAGACTTCTCCACGGAAATCAATCCCCCACTACTGGAGGAACTACGGAGCTGAGTGGCAACCTTAGAACACAGTACTCCTTCAGTACCTCCACTACCTAACCTTGTGCCCTTGCACCCTGATTTACAGCCTTTAAAGCAAAAGGGGGCCACAGATGGACCCAAGATTTCTCCATTCCCAAGGGAGGACTGCAGGGGAAGAAAACACAGGGTGGGAGATGGAAGCTTTTCTACCTTTTTTGGATACTGATGCTTAAGTAGCTATCTCGTCAGCTTCTCTTGAAGGGCAGAAGCCACACATTCAATTGGCAGAAGTTGGAAACAATAAAAGTAGGAGTTACTAGAACAGTCCAGGTGGGGACATTTGGATCCTTGTTGGGTACTGCTGCTGCTGTTCCTCTCACTGCTGAATGTACACATCCTCCAGATGTCTGACACACTGTAGTTGTACTGTAAAGGCTCATTAAATCCAAGGGGTCTTTTCTCAACGTTGAAGATGTGCTTGTTGGAGAGGATCACAGGACAAGCGTGTAACAGATTACCTAGTTAGGCAGTTCTCTCCCACGTTACACACAAAAACAATACAGAATTCCAGAAGGAAAAAAAGAAATCACAATTTTGATTAAAACCCTCAAGGCAGCAAGAATATTGAGAGATGTGATATTTCAATAAAATCACCTTGTGTGGCCTTGTGAAAAAGACTAATGGGAGCTGGAGGCCTACAGTGGATTGCTACCAGCTGAATTCAGCTGTTGTCCCTGTTGCTCTGGCTGTTCCAAATACTGTGACTGTGACTGAATCAATGCACAAACTGACGACACTGGGTATGCCTTCTTGGCCATTGCTAATGCCTTCCTCTCCCTCCCTCTCTCTCCCTCTCTCTCTCTCTCTCTGCCAATGCCTCTTTCCTAATCCCTTTGGTACCATAAGATCAGTATCAGTTTACTTTCACCTGCAGGTTCCAAGGCAAGTTTACTAAGTAGCCTCAGGGGTACTTGAATTTTCTTGCTGTTTCCACCAATGCAATGTGGAAGAAGCCCTTTCCCTTCAGGAAAGACTTGGTTCCACTACACTCATGATGTCATGCTGACTGACTGGCTCAAATAAAGAGCAGGTGGCAACGGCTTTGGAACAGAAACTGACTCACATGAAAGCCCAGGGGTGATTCATTAATCCTGATAAGACACAGGGACTTGCAAATTCCAAGGCAAATTCTTGGGAGCAATGTGGGCTACCCTGAGTCAGTAAAGGAAAAATTACTCATCCTCTGGCCTCCAGCTACCAAAAAGGAGACCTGGCAGTAAGCTGGACTGTTCGGGGACTGGACACAACATGCGCCCCAACTAGGCGATCCTACTAGGGTTACACAGACTTCTGGTTCCATAAAGCAGTGCAAGTACTGTTCCCTGGCAGCAGAGTACAAGCCCTGGAGCAAATTTTAGCTAATGAGACTATGCAAGCTCCAGAAGATCAGTAGGTCAGTTTAAACTCTTTTGCACAAGCCATTAGGGTAATACTCTAGCCTTAAACTACACCAGGAGGAGCAGAATATGTATGAATTAATACCACTAGACAGCGCAACAATTCACATATCCCACAAGAAAGGAAGTTAAATGATTACGTGAAATAAGACCTATCAGTACTCTCTGGGGCTTTATTCAATTGGCTAATCCAGAATCCTGGGGTACCTGATGGGGATGAAAACTGCAGGTTGGCTTCATCAACTGATAATCATCCTTACCAAGTGTTGTATGGATTTGATCTCAGTATATTTAATCTGAATTGCTGATGGTGTGCATACTCACGTGAAATCTGACTTCAGCCAATGTTTAGGGCCAAAGGGTGGACTATTAGAAAAGGTTATCTATCATGGGTCCCAAGAGCCCCTATACATCCTCCTTACCAAACGCACCAAACTACAAATACACCAATCAATCCTCTGTCCTTCAGCCACATCTGTAACTAGTCACGCAGGTCAAGGCAAACACAGCATGACTGCAGGGAGACTGCTTGCTCCCTGCCTGATCCCCAGTTGGGAGGACAAGCTTGCTTACCACTTGCTTCCACTGGTATTGCGCCTTTAGGCCTGGGCTCTGACACTTTGACCCAGCTCAATGAAAGCACAGCAACTATCCAGGCCCATCTTACTACTCTCTGGGACTTGTGGGCAAGAGAATCAGTACAATTATGCCGATGCTCCTGCTGTTTGCTGTGCTACGATAAACTGTTTTGCTCTGATCTCACTGTCTACTTTCAGACCTATGGAGCTGTGGCAAGACATCCTACTCGCTTGCTCTGTCATTTACTTTAGAGTCTTGGTACTCCTTGCCAACCTGCATGAAGGCTAGCGAATAACAATACTAAACAACAACACATTAACAACTTGTTCCATACACGGTATGCCAGCGTTTCAAACCTTTAAAAGAAACTGTAAAAGAGAAAGTTCAACAAATCAGGATATTTACTTTGATGGATTTAATTTTTGATTTCACTTAACATCACCTGAATGCATTACCAAACAGAAAATTAAGCAGAAAGATAATATGTCAATAGCTATGGAAATCATTTCAATTATATCCTTTCACAAGTAAAAATAATTTCCACTAATCACTTTACTGTTCTAAACACATTTATCACGAGTTTAAATTAAATGACCATTAGGAAGGTGATCTAGTAACATAAATCTTCCAGCTAGTTAAAAAAAATTACAGCATAAATTATCTCGTTCCTGCATTGCACAGCTCCTTTGAGATAAGGTCATCTTCTAGGGCAAAGATACTGTGTACATGTTTTTAAAAAGAAAATGATTTTATAGATTTTCATTTTCACTTTCAATATTTCAATATGCACCCACTGGTACAGCCTCAGGAAACTGAAATTGAAATGACGTCTGGAAGACGACCAGTAACCAATCACCAAACCGAGTAAGTCCTTTTAACAAAACTCAGCTTTATATATTTACATATAATTTTCTTATGCAAACTCTGTTGAAACAAATAACAATACCACCTTTCTATTCTCTCTGGCCCTTGTTACCCGCTGTTATTCCCTCACCAATTTGTAGTTAAGACTTAAACACCCAACTCAATGAAATGTGCAGAAAACAACTGCAGTTCAGACTATATGAGGAAAGTATCTGTGTTCTTATCAAACTCAACAATTTTCAGCCTTCTAAGGCTGTTTCCCTGGGTGACACTCGAATTAGCAGGAATGTGTTAATCTCAATTTTTAACAATACAAGAAAAAATACACACATAAATTAACCTATACTTCATGTGTGTTGCTCACAGGTATGTCTCATATTCAGTACAACACTCTCATTAGTGTGAGAAAAATTTCAGAATAAGGGTCTTTAATGTTTAAATCAATTTGGGCACAATTAAGAAAAAGAAAAGGCACATAAAAACGCAGGGAAGAATCTCTTCGAGGTATGCTCCTGTTACATCTATAGTATCAAATTTATTCCCACCACTCAGGAGACATCAAAAGGTCACTATACAAAGCAGTAAACAATAACAAAAATAGCTTCCAAATCCACCATACCCTGGGGGAATGGGGAGATCAATGTTTTCCCAGAAAGGAAACATAAAAATCAGCGACAATGTTAAAGTTTTGAGGAGAACCTGATCAGTAAGGCAAAGCCAAAATCATACATGTTAAAAACCCAGAATTAGTTGTTAGGAAGGCAATTTAGCTGTCACCTTAACACATTTAATGCACAGATAGCCACAAAATTAGGAAAGATAAAAATAAAACAATCACAGCTGATTTGGAGGAAGGCCCTGGTAAATTTATTTTTAGGCCAAAATGCACAATGGGAAGCAAGTCAGAATAATGACAGATCAAATCTCCTAATGCAATATGTCTTTTCCAGTTTCTGGCAATTCACATATCACACCACCTTTTTCTTCTTTTGTCTTCAGACGGACTCAATTTGAGTTTCACTCAATTTCACTGACACTGACATCATTAATGACACAGATCTAATTAAAAACCTTTAACTTAATCCATTTGAGTGTTTTTATGTTTATGTCCTCACCACATTATTTAAGGGCCTATTATATGCCAGGGACTATTCTAGACTCTGGGCATACAACCTGAACAAAACTGACATGGGCTCTGCCCCCAAGGACCTTGCCATCTAGTTAAAAAGACTGACTTCGATGGGTAGTGTGATAAGCCTGACGAGTGAAAAATGCAAGGTGATAAGGGAGCGTATAACAGACTGTGGGGTAGAGGGGTGTCAAGGAAATCTTCCTGCTGAAGACGTGAGTGCAGGCCTTATGGATAAGTAGGAGTTCCTTTAGTTAGGGGTATAGGAAGGGGAAGAACTGGAGCAGAGAAGGCATTCCAGGCAGCACTGTCTCCAAATAGGAGGCATTCTGTCTATTCCTAGTACTCATTATATACAGAAAGGTTACATTTCATGGACAGAGGTGGCTGTTAACTTTCAATATGTCAAAACTTGGTATTTCTTAAATTTCTTATGTTTTATATTAGACCACTATAATTCAAGAAATGACATTCTTAGTTCAAGTCAGAACAAGACTTGAATAAGACTTTAATACATCTATCAAGAAAGCTTTACTGAGGCACATTTTGAAGGGGGAGAAATTCATTCCCTCCCTCCCAGAGAGGTATAAAGTGAAAAATTTATGTCTAAAGTAGTTTCACAAATCTGGCTCACACACAAAAGGAGGCAATCATTGATACCACTTTTTTTAAAACAAAATATCTGCCAGAAAACCTGGCTCATCTCAACTGATGGACGCAAACTCCCAATCATAACAGAGCAAAGTTGAAACACCGACTAAGCAAAAAAGCTTCTCTTTTGAGAAAAGAAAAACCGATAACACAGACAGTAACTGCTAAGTAAAAGAAACACCTCAGGGAAGGAAGGCGGAAATCTATACTAATGTGGCCAGTGTCTCCATTAGCATGTTCGTATTGTGGAAACAGAAGAGTGAAGACATTCTTTTTTTTTTTTTTTTTAAGATTTTATTTATTTATTCGACAGAGAGAGAGACAGCCAGCGAGAGAGGGAACACAAGCAGGGGGAGTGGGAGAGGAAGAAGCAGGCTCATAGCAGAGGAGCCTGATGTGGGGCTCGATCCCATAACGCCGGGATCACGCCCTGAGCCGAAGGCAGACGCTTAACCGCTGTGCCACCCAGGTGCCCCTGAAGGCATTCTTTACAATACAAATTTTCTTAGTACCTTTCACAAGTGTCTTGTCCCCACACTCTCCCAGAACCACCATCAATATTCTGTTTTGGCTTAGAAGGTTTTGTCATTACATTAATGAAGATAAGGATAATCTTGTTATCACTGTTCCCGTCATTGCTGTGCTGTGTGTATACACGCTTTAAAGTTGGTAAAGCTACTTAAAACACAAACCAAATTTAAGAATCCTTAAGTCTACCATTAGTCAGAAATGTTCTAGATTTTTGAATGATCTAGAAAAATAATGCAACAGCTCTATAAATATCCAAGCAGTTTAACTATTTAAAATGGGAAATATATTCTGAGTTTTCCAACAACCACCATGTAAAATCAGTCTCTTAGTCAAACAGGTTGACAGGAAGTCAGTCAAGCCTACCAACTGACAAAATAAAGTTTAGAATTGCACGGTGCCTTTTTATCCGATCACTCATTCAAAAAATACCACTTGATTATAAGGTCAAAAACTACTTACTATAAAGAATTCTGATGCCTAAGTAAGTAAAATGTTATACACATTTATTTATAATGTATCTACCATTTGTGAAAACTGCCCAATGAATAAAGTCAAAGCCTTGCATGCTCCTAGAGCACCTACTATATTGCGGATAATCAAGGAATATGAAGCAACATCAATACATTTTTTAAAAACTAAAATCTGGCATGTGCATATCTCATTTAGAAAATCATTTTTAGGGGCGCCTGGGTGGCACAGCGGTTAAGCGTCTGCCTTTGGCTCAGGGCGTGATCCCGGCGTTATGGGATCGAGCCCCACATCAGGCTCCTCTGCTATGAGCCTGCTTCTTCCTCTCCCACTCCCCCTGCTTGTGTTCCCTCTCTCGCCGGCTGTCTCTCTCTGTCAAATAAATAAATAAATAAAATCTTTAAAAAAAAATAGAAAATCATTTTTAAAAAAGCAATTGTGAATTAAGTTCAAACTGTTAAATGGAACAGGTACCATCAAGATACACAATGCCCAATTAAGTCCAGGAGAGGCCTCTGAACTCCCAGATTTCTATTTGTGGTATCTTCTTAAAAAAAAAAAAAAAAAAGGAAAAAGAAAAAATACGAGGAAAAAAATTGTTTTTACATTTTCTTCACATAAGACATTAGACTATTTAAAATGCCTTCTGAAGTCATTTGCCATGTTAATCTTGTTAACACTGTGTCCCCAATGCTTAGAACATGTTAGACACACAGTAGGCACCCAAGTATGTGCTGAATGAATGAAAACCATGAATCCTATCTAATCCCGCTTTGTCTTAGTCAACTTAAAAAATAGTGGTTAAAAACTGACTCTTTGTTTTTTAAGATTTTATTTATTTATTTTTGTGAGAGAGAGCACACACGTATGAGCGAGGGGGGGAGAGGGCAGAGGGAGAAGCAGATCCCCCACTGAGCAGGGAACCGGACATGGGGCTGGGACCTGAGCTGAAGGAAGACGCTTCACCGACTGAGCCATCCAGGTGCCCTAAAAACTGATTCTTAATGCTAATTTAGAGGGGAAAAAAAAGAATCAGGAATTTGGAATTTTGTTTCATGAACTGACTACTACACATGTTTAGGACATCATTAACTGTAAATGTTTACTTGCTGTAAGTCAGAAGTACTTCAGAGTGTAATGCTTAGAAGGCTAGCATGCAGAAAATCAGTTCACTGCAATTAAAGTAATTACCTTAGAATACTTTTCACTCTATCTTCCACTATGTCATTCTTTTGTTTAAAAATTTCTAATTGTTCTCCTCCATCTTTAGAATAAAGTCCAAATTCCTTAGCCTAGATTGCAAGCCCCTATTTATTCAACAGGAACGTACTGACTTCCTTCTTCGAAGCTAACTAAGGATAAAAAGACGAACAACAAATGAGCTCTTTCCATTAAAGAGTTCATAACCCAGTGAAGAAGTATTCAGAAGCATGTGGCAGAGATATAGCCAGTAAAAATCAAGACAAGTCTCAAGTTTCAGGCTATTAGGTATAATCTCAAGATTGATTCTCAGATGCAGAGTTATAGAGCTGGTTTTTCATTTTACAAATACCACTTTGGCATCTATAAGGGAAATGAATCAGAGCCTCATGTCCCACTATTTTTGCCAAACTGGCCCATTTTTGAGCTTTAGAAATCCTAATTTCATCTACCGCAATGGCTTCCCCTCAAAGCCCAGCACAAATCCCCCTGTTCCCACGGGTCTTTCATGGAGTCCATTCAGATCAGAACAGAACTCCCCTTCCTTTGATGTCCCAGTAGCAGCCCAATGCTAGGGCATACTTCTGAGCCTCTAAGGACCTTCCTTATATTGTTAATGACACTATCAGTCCAGATTATAAAGTCCTTGATAACAAAGGCTGTAGTAGATTCCTCTGAATCCCTCACTGTATTTTAGCACGGTTCTTTTTCCACAACACACCTTCACAAGGTACAATGAATAACCGTTGGTTATCAGTTGGAGTGTATCTACTGAAACATTAGAGTGTGTGAAAGTCCGTAAGTGGATGGTTAGCAACAGAACAAAGAACAAAGAGTTTAAAAGGAACAGTTCCTAAAATCTGAAAACAGAAGTACTAGTTCCAAAAAATAACCCTAAAATAGCTGCATTGTTCTTTTCCAGATGGCTTAATTACTCATAATACATATACAGCAATCAAAGCCACAGGTCCAGCAGCAAGAATACCAACCAGAAAACCAGCCTCAAGTCTTAATTCATGACTATAATCTTGGGCTATAATAAGAAAGCAAACATACACAAATCTCTCTTTCTCTCTCATTCTCTCTCTCTCTCTCTCTCTCTCTCTCACACACACACACACACACACATTCCTCACACCCATTTCCTTTCTTTCCTGTTCAAAGCCTAAGAGATTAAAACAGCCTTGTCCACTTAGAAATAGAGGCTAAACTGACCTACTTATTATTTAATATGTGATTAAACGAAAAAGAAAAATCCAGAATGGTGAAACCATTAATATATGTCCAACAACATCTCCCTAACTGAAAGCTGACCATCAGATTATGTACATATCTAATTCTTCTGGGATTTACAGTTTTGTAGGCAAAAATCTTCGTTATGGTCAAGAATACAGAAGTTGATTATTCTGATTCCCTCTATTGACTTCTCTCTGTTGCCTATCTTTTGATTATTTCACTCTTTATTTCCATCAAACAGAGATAAACCTAAAGAACACCTATCCATATTTTATTTAATATGTCAAACACATAAAGACATTTTTAAATTGCACATTTTATCATTTTTAATACTAAAACATGAAACCCAGTGTCCTAAGAAATGCAATATTTCATTGACACAGTTCATCAAGGTCTCTATTTCAATTCAAGCACTTACCCTTTCACATGTTATCTTTAAGAAACTGATTTGCTTTAAATATAGTTTATATATTAAATACTATATATTTATACATTTATATATATTTAATATTTATATATTATATACTATATATAGTTAAAATATAGTTTAAATTCAATTTGTGTGATTAGTCCACCATCCAGGTAGAATTTTCCAAATAATCGTTTCTTCCATTATGGCACTGAATGAACTCTAAAAATCATACAACCCTGCTAGTTTAGAACTTTATTTTTGTTGTTGTTTACTCCTACGGTAAACATATCAATATTATTGAGGAGAATCTCACAAACACAAATAATACAAGGGGAAAAACACCGGAATGTGACACAGAGGATACAACTCTTAACCCACTTTTACCAAGAACTTTCATTGTGACGTCTGACCAATCCCTCAGAGCCTTAGTTACTTCAAATATCATATCAAGGTACTGGATTATATGACCTCCAAAATCCCTTCCAGTCTCAAAAGTACACTCAATCCTAATTTCTTCGGAAACAAATAAGTCATGTTGCATAAATTCAGAGTTTGTTTTTTTTTTAATTCAAGTGGAGCAGCAGCTATAGATTAGTTACTACTCCAGAGCAGAGCCTCCTAGCAACGCACGATTAACTCCCAAGAGATCCCTTAATTAAAATCTTCATGGAAGAAAGTACTATTGCATAACAGTCAATAAATTATCAATTAATATGAAAAGTAAAATACTAAGAAGGAAAAAGGTTTGATTTGCTTTGAATGACATATCAAGTATATAGCTGACCTCACACAAAAAAATTAAGTAAATGCTTCTGGGTTTGTTCTTTTCTGAACTATGTAAAGATGATGCAGTGCTCTAAGATTCCAATTTATAATTATTTATCTCCTCCAAGTAGCCTGGAAATAATCATATGCTTAAAGTTAATGGAAAACTATACATAAAAGAGGTGACATTCTCAGTTTCATAACTTATCCCCTTTTAACCTTTCCCACACAGATATTTCTCTCATATTAAAAGTCAATCATGGAGTGCCTGGGTGGCTCAGATGGTTGAGTCTGCCTTCGGTTCAGGTCACGATCTTGGGGTCCTGGGATCGAGCCCCACATCTGGCTCCCTGCTCAGCAGAGAGTCTGCTTCTTCCTCTCCCTCTGCATCTCCCCTCTGCCGGTGCTCTCTCTCGCTCTCAAATGAATAAATAAAATCTTAAAAAAATAATAATTTAAAAAAAGTCAATCATGTTAAAAGTGTATGTTTAAAGCATCATTACATGAAGTATTTTATACAGTTTTTCCTATTATAAGTCAACAATGAAAAACATGTAAGCTATAAGCCCATTACTTACTCACACTTTTACTTTTAGTAAACGACTGTATGAATATAAATTATTTAATAAGCCTGAGAATTTGTTTTCTGAAAATGAAAATTATATGTCCTCCTGAAAATACCTCATGTGGGTTCTCATTCAATAAGCAAAAGTTACATATCATTTGACTGCTTTTCTAAAAGATTATGATAATTACCAAAAATTACTACAGTCATAATTATCAACAAGAAAATGCTGTACCCAAAGGGGAAAAATATGTTAGGTAACAACAAAAATTATGAATTGTAGCCCTGACTCTCATCACCCAGCAAATGCAAGCTTAGGAAATCCATTTGCCTTCTCAGTGCCCTTCCTATGCCATCTGTCAAGTGAGGAAAAGCCTGCCCATCACTCAAGCAAACTGTTACCAAAAAGAAAACTCATTCAAACCTCTTTTGTCATATTTTCATCTAGCTATATAGTTAAAACAACAGGTTTCAGTGTACCTCTTGAATAAATTACACTTTACAATAAGTAACAAAACGTTAGCAACATAAATACTGATTCTGATTTATTACATAATTGCACTGCACATTAATTATCTCTCTGTAATGCAAAGGCTTCTAAATATTTTATTTATTGAGAGAAAGAGAAAGCACGCCTGTGGGGGGTGGGGGGCACATGGGCAGAGGGACAGGGAGAATCTCCAGCAGAAGATGTGGTGCTGAGCATGGAGCCCGCCCACAGCTGGGCTCAATCTCAGAGCCCTGAGACCATGACCTGAGCCAAAACCAAGCATGGGACATTCAACCGACTGAGCCACCCAGGCGCCCCTATAATGCAAAGGCTTTTAAACGTTAGTTAAAACTGCATTCTGATTTGTAACTGAAAACCCAAAAGAAAAAAAAGGAAAAAAAATGTTTCACGTTTCCCTATCGCATGATTTTTAGTTTCCAAATTCTATGTTTACAGGTACTCTTCCAGCAAAACAAGTACCAATATGCTTTACTGACATCTTACACACTCACAGTTTTGTTCATTTAAAAAAGTTTTCACAGGTATCTTCTCAAAACTTCACAGTGAAGTAAATGGGATAAGAATTTCCAGATTACAGATGAGAAAATTCAAAAGAAAAAAGTTACAGGATTTATCCAAGATTACATGAGAAGAAAATACTAGAATTCAGATTTCCTAACTCCTGTAAAGCAGTACCACATCCAGGCTATTCTGTGTGTTTACACACAGACACACACGCGCACACACATGCCAAGCCCTGTATAACTGCAGCTTCTTCCCAGAAATTGAAAGATTGCAGAAATCTGCATATGAATGAAATTTTCTCAAGCCCTGCAAAGCCACATTTCAAGGCTAGGGTTTCAAGAGCTGTAAGGAAGTCCTAAGGCCATAGAAAAATTGTTTAGCTCAAAACCCAACCACATCCTGAAGAATTCTGAGCCAGCCTCAGGTCCCAAATCCCTTGATTTTCCTACATGAACAAAGAGTTCTGCCATTACAAGAGTCGTCCTTATGCATCCAGAAGGATAACACTTCTGACCAGGATAACCCTTGGGTTTTTTGGATATACATATATAGTGAAATGATTCAAATGATTGCCGCAATAGGTTCAACAAGCATCCATGATCTCATATGGATACAAGAAAAAGCAAAAACAGAAGAAAAAAGAAAAAAAAATTCTCCTTGTGATGAGAGCTCTTAGGATTTACTCTTTTAATAACTTTCCTATATAGTGTTAACTATAGTCAGGTTGTACCTTTCAACCCTAATATTTATCTTCTAACTGGAAGTTGGTAACTTTTGACCACCTTCCTCCAAGTCTCCCTCCCCACACCCTCCTCTGCCTGTGGTCACAAGTCTGATCTCTTTTTCTACGTATTTGGTTATTTTGGGGTTTGTTTTGTTTGGTTTGAGATTCCACATATAAGTGAGGTCATACCATATTTGTCTTTCTCTGACTTACTTCACTTGGTATAATGCCTTCAAGGTCCATCCACATTGTTGCAAATGGAAATTAAAACCACAGTTAAGATATCATCTCATGCCTCTTAGAACAGCCATCATCAATTAGGACAGGCATCCTCAAAAAAATGAGGTAACAAATGCTGGCAGGGACGTGTAATAGTGGGGATCCCTGTGAGCGGGACTGTAAACTGGTACAGCCACTGTGGAAAACCCTCAAAAATTAAAATGGAGGATGGAGGAGCCTCAAAAAATTAAAAACAGAACTACCATATGATCCAGCAATTGCACCTCTGGGAATATATCCAAAGGAAAAGAAAACCCTAACTTGAAAAGCTATCTGTACCCCCATGTTCATAGCAGCATTTGAATTTATAAATATAATGTGTATAATTACTGCATAGATACAAATATATGATATATGACGGAATATTACTCGGCCATAAAAAAACAGAATAATCCTTTTTAAATTTATAATAGCCCTTTACTGTTCAAGAATCTATAAATTTCCTGTCACTTAACCATTAGACCAAATTTAAAACCACCTTAAGAATTCAAAGTTTGCTGGATAAATAAATAAAACAAACATTAAGGCCCATCCTGAAAAGTATCTATTTCACTTTCAAAAAGACATGTTTTATGCTTTAAAAAGTACATGGCTTATACTTTTAAAAATATTTTACATGAAGAAAAATACCATTTTTTAAATCCATTTTAATCTAAAAGTTACATACAGATATGCTTCCAAATGTTTTCATTTAGCGACTACAGAATGCTTAAAATGCAAGGTTCTATATCAAAATGGTAACAAAAAATACATAACAATCAACTTATTTCCTACCCTCAAAGAGCTTAAAATACAGTAGATAAGAAGTAATAAGGACAAGCTTCCATGGAATTGCAACAAATTATGATATTGACCATATTCCATACCAAATGATATTCCCAATTTTCTAAGAGGCTTTTTTATATAAAAGGGGGCATTAGGTATCAAATGATGTAAAATGATTTTCTGCTCAAGTTTACCATACAAGTTTTCTTAATGAACCAAATGAAGTAATGAATCATCTAATTAGATCTTTTCTGTAAAACCATCTTTTTTTTTTTTTTTTAAGATTTTATTTATTTATTTGACAGAGAGAGAGACAGCCAGCGAGAGAGGGAACACAGTCAGGGGGAGTGGGAGAGGAAGAAGCAGGCTACCAGCGGAGGAGCCCGATGTGGGGCTCGATCCCAGAATGCCGGGATCACACCCTGAGCCGAAGGCAGCCGCTTAATGACTGAGCCACCCAGGCGCCCTTGTAAAACCATCTTTAAATCCTCAGATAAAAATTTCTTGGTCATGATTAATGATTCTTTGTTCCATTAGTCTTAATTTTATTACAGATTTGTACAGCAATATTCATAAGTGTTTTCCAAACTCTGTTCCTTAAAACACCAGAATCCCATAAATTGTTCATTGATAATCCATGACCAAAACAAAACAAAACAAAAAAAAGGAACCTGTAAAATATTGGGCTAAACTTCTCAGGGATCCTAATATGCTACAGTGCCCTATGAATCTCCAAAACAGTTCCTTATGCAGATGTTTCCAAACTTGTCTAGCCACAAAATTCTTCCATAGAACCTCTATTAATATCTAGGACAACTCTAGTAATCTGTTGAACACAGCTTAGTCAACAGTTGATCCAAACATTCTCCTTCAGTCAAATTTTTGGTATTAAGAATCTAGTAACTCAAGGCCATGAATAGGAAGATTCCTATTCATTTAATTTTAAAAAGTAAAAATTTAAAAGCCAGGCCTAGAAGTCTGTTGTAAAGGCAACTATGTAACTTTAATTCTTCCATAGTTATGGTCTATTAAGTTATTACATCTTCGGTCAATTTAGAAAACTGTTCTTTATCTTATTTAGTTCTTTTCTTCATTAATTTCTACTTTGGAATTCGTATTGTTACTCTTCTGTCTTTTCTGTGGTGTTTTTCCAATAAATCTTGACCCACCTTTTTTTTTTTTACTTTTAACCCTTCTAGGTTTATTTGTGCTAAGAATACCTTTTAAAAACAGCACATAGTTGAGGATCATTTTTTAGTCTGAGTCAGTCTTTTAAAAGGGAAATTTAATACATTAATATGTAAATTGTTTTATTGATATTTGTCTTTTAAAACCTCATTTCCTTGGTGTTTTTTTTTTCCATCACTTGCCATTATCTTTAATCTTGTCTAGCTATTTAGAAAACAAATATTGACCCTTCTATTTTAAATTTTACTGATGGTGACGTCCCAGATTTTTTTATAGTTCTTCTTTAACCACTTTCTGGCTGATTATCTCAAAGGAAAAATGAAATTCATCCTATGATATACAATCTGATGCAGGTTGGCCAAGGACTGATCATGCCATGAAACTTGTTCCTTATACTCTATCCGAGTTCTTGGATTATAAATCTTATAACCACAGCCTATCTTTCTGAGTTATTTCTGGCACTCAGCACTATTTCCAATCTTGTATAACAACTGTTTAGTCTTGCTTCTACGTTTAATTTGTTTCAATGCTTATCCCCAGTGCTTTTGGACAAAGATGTCCTTTTCCCTAATTTTGACTTCTCTCGTTTCACTTTTTCTCATTTAGAAAAAATTTTTAAAGAGCACATATGCAATACATTTTCTCTAACTCTTGAAAATCTAAAAATATCCTTCCATCTTCATCACACATGAACCATAATTTGGCTGTGTATACAATTTTTTTTGTCCACAACCCTTTTGTTTTGTTCTTTGCAGACCTCTGAAGCAATTGTTCCATTACTTCTTGCATTTTGTGTTGCTGTGTTCGAAGTGTTCAAAGAGAATACTTTGATCCTTTCCAATTTCTCGGATAAAGATATAGTTCCAGTGACTATTGTCAATTACAGTTAAGAAGTGTGTATGTAGGGGCGCCTGGGTGGCGCAGTCGTTAGGTGTCTGCCTTCGGCTCAGGGCGTGATCCCAGTGTTCTGGGATCGAGCCCCGCATCAGACTCCTCTGCTGGGAGCCTGCTTCTTCCTCTTCCACTCCCCCTGCTTGTGTTCCCTCTCTCGCTGGCTGTCTCTCTCTGCCAAATAAATAAATAAAAATCTTTGGAAAAAAAAAAAAAAAGAAGTGTGTATGTATTTGCTACTACTTAATCTAGTACCAGCTTGAAATAAATCAAGCTAGCAATGTGAATCACCACTATAAGGGACATGATAGGATATTCTTTTATCTGCTTTTTTCATTTCTACACAAAATACATATTCTGCTCTATGATCAATAAGCAATTCTGCTGATTCTCTTGCTTAGGTTTCCTTTAATGATATTCCCTTGATTATTTAAATCAATAATCCCGCATTTTCAACTGGCACATAACCTGTCTCCTACACACTGATGATTTATGAACCAGTAGCTCCAGAATCTCATTTCCAGCTCTCCTGGATCTTTCCGCCTGATTGCCAAAACGGAAATGTCTAAAATCTTGAAGATCTCCAACCCATTCTACACTGTATTCCCTTTCTTAGTGAATGGCATTGCCACCCAGTCATCCCATATAGTTCCTAGGTCATACCAGACCCTCTTACTCCCTCACCTCCATGTCCTCTATTCATTCTACCTCCCGAACGTTTCTCTGCTTATCCCAAACCCTCATGATTCTTTCTACTATTATAACCTATTAACTATTTTGCCTGACGTTGGTAATGTAATTCCTACTCTATATATTCACCATAATGATCTACCTAAAATGAAAATCTAATTATGGCATATTCCTGCTGAAAACCCTTTAATGAATGAAACACACTTTTCTTAGCCTTGCTTCTTGGTTACCAGTGCTTTCCTTCTTATAAATCCTATAGTCTGGTCTTAATAACCATTTATATTTCCTCCAACTTCCAGGCTATTTCATACCTATCTGCCTCTGACAAAGGCTGTGCTATCTTACTGATATAGCACTCTTCCCAGCTAGTCTGCCCAGGCAACCTTGCTTCATCATCAGTGACCCTTTGCCTGGGTGGCTCAGTTGGTTAGGTGTCTGCCTTTGGCTCAGGTCATGATCTCAGGGTCCTGGGACGGAGCCCAGCTTCGGCACCCTGCTCAGGGGGGAATCTGCTTCTCCCTCTCCCCCTGCTGTGTTCTCTCGTGTGTACGCTCTAATAATTTTTTAAAATCTTTAAAATCTTTAAATCAGTGGCCCTTTATAAAATACCTTCTGAAATATTTGTCTTAATGTATTCTACTGAATCAGTTATCTGTCCATCTGAGGTCCTACTCATTAACTACACTAGCAATTACTACTTAAGGGCAGAATCTATTTCTTCCTCATTTTTCTTTTACCTCCAGTACATATTAATGTCTAATAAGTACTTGTTGAATAATCAAATTTTAAAAAATAAAGTTATCAAAAATAGAGGTCTAACAATCAGGACCTAATTAAATCAAATTTACATGAGCAACTCCACTTCTGAATAATTAAAAACAAGCTATTCTCCCTAGGTGTCAGTTTATTTCCCTCTAACGGAGGTTCATAATAAGCACATAGTATGTGACGACAGAGCAAGGTCTCAAATCCTTATCTTAGAGTAACAAATCCAGGGAGCTTTCTATGGCAAACAAATTGTTGGAAGAATAAAATATTAATGCTTCTCGAAAGTGTTAAGTGGTATACAAATGCAAAATAGTATTATCTTTTCCGTTTATCTTCACAGAAGAAACTCCTAAGAGGATGTAAAAGACAAGTGTTCCCTAGTCAGTCATTTCAAAGAACTTTGCCCAAAAAGCTTTTCATAGACTTTCTATTTGTTTAGTTTAACTGTAGGCAAAGGAGGCCGTTACAAAGACGATAAATTTTCCCTTATATTTCTGCCATGTCATTCGGTTACTCACATAGCAACAACTAACCCCTGGCAAAAGCACATGATTACTAAGCTAACCATTCAGCTGTTAACACTAGAAAAATCATGTCAACCGAACGATGCCATCCATGGCAAAAGACTGACACACATAAAGAGCTATGATAAATAGGTTGGACCCATCTTCCCAACCTGATTATAAAAAATCCTACTGAATTCCTTGTACTAAATAATTCATAGTAGTGAATTCTACCATAACAAAGCTGATAAGGCCCTATGGAATACAGGCTAGTAGTTGGAAATGCTTCCATTTTTATGAATTATTTATTGTAAGGTCATCTGTTTTAATAGACTTTTGTCTGTAAAAAGTACTAACCAAAAACTCATCGCAAAAAAATTAAAAACACTTCTCATTTAAATAAAGGGAAATTTTAATAGATTTTTTCAGAATTAACACATGATTTTACATTTTATCCTTATTTTTAAAAGCTTATTAATTGCTGTTTATACATGTTTTTTCACATACCCACTCTCTTAGACACTGTTCTATGCACTTATTCCTGAATTTCCAAAATCCTCTTTTCTTTACATACTACAGTTCATAGTAACCATAAATAGATTCAAAAAGATTTATCAATTATTTCTTTTGATGGTCCTAAAAACTAAACAACTAAACTGACACTAGAACGAAGTAGTAAAATAACGACCCCAGTGCAGGTCCTCTGATGTTCTCTCCAGTGAACTTTTTTCACTCAACCCTCACCTAGACCCTCACAAGGTTCTTGAGATCTCAGTTAGTCGTAACAACAGAGTCTGTCTAATGGATAATTAGGTTAGTAGGACATAATCAATGTTTAACAAAACAAAGCTAGTGTGTTATTTTACTTCTGGGAAAACTCCTGCCTTTTCCCTCCTCCTGCCCACCCTCCTCTCCACTCAAAAAAAAGAAAGCAAAGAAACAAATGTATCTCTGGATTTTCTTCATCTTTTATTTACTGTGCACAGACTTCCAATGCAAACAAAATTAACAGAAAATTAAGAAAGGCGGAGAAAAAGCAAGTACATAAAAGCCATTCACTCATATGTGACACAAAACTGTCCTAACTTTTAATAAAAATATTTCTCAATGTACTTACTTATAAGGCAAATCATGGTTAGATTTTATACTTTAAAATTGGCCTAAGAAACCAAATGCAGTTGCTGCTACTTTATTCTTGAGATCACAGAACTGAACTAGTTTTTGAACGGATTATACTAAGTTAACCAAGGCAGCTGCTAAGCAAACTTTCTCACTAGCCTCTGCCAAGTTATTTCAATCCTGACCTGCACTATCCTGCAATTCCTCTCCTGTTCTTTTTCACAGAATACAAAATCATGCCAAACTGTATGCGTGTGTCTTTTAACATACACAAACAGATACTACAAACAAATCTACTTTCTCTGGCACACTTACTATGTGAAACTATGATTTTATGGAGATACTATCCAAAGAATAAAGATTGCTATTTTAAATTAGCAGTAAGAATAATAAACATAATGTTCATTCATCAGAAGCTATCTGGGATTTTATATGACAGACTTTAAATATAAATAACTCACAATAAAAACTGAAAATCTAGTTAATAGTGATTGTAGACTTACAAACACACTTTAAAATAGTTATAATTGATGAGCTCTATTAAAATTTTATTTTTAGAAACCTTCTGAATCTGTGAAAATCCATTTCTCTAAAGAATGATAAAATCTTAGAAAGATAGCATAGAGTAAGAGGCTTTAAAAGCAGTTTTATTAAGGATGCAAATGGCATTATCTGGGTCTTCTCAAGAAAATACCTTACATAGTATACTTAGAGCTAAAGTCAGACAGCAACAGATGAGTTAACTTTTAGTTTCTTTCAGTATTTGTTGAGTATTTATTTCCCTTCTTTGACGTCAGCAAGGATGAACAGGACCCGACACACCTTCTCAAAACAGACTCACCTGCTACCACACATAACCCATTGTGCCCTCTATACTGATGACACCAGAGCTCTACGCCAGGCCAGACTTCGCTGCTGAGCTCAAGCTCCATATAACCAACTGCCTAGATGGGGTTACTTGTATATCCCACGAACAGCCCACACTCAACAGGAGAGGCCTCCTCCTCCCACCACACTCAGTTAGTTTTGGTGAATGTAGCATCAATGAGAACTGAACACGTTATTCTCTACTCTCTACTTAAACAACAGGACTCTGAATTTTAAGCTGATCTGGTTAAGATTTCTTTTTTGTTCTTATCAGCATTAGGGACTACGACAACTTTATCTGTAGCTAAAGCAAAACGTATTCCCTTGTATCTTAGAATACTTCAACTCTCACTTTCCCTAGCCAACAAGTAGAAATTTATACCATTTGATAGCCATCTGATTTGCAGGTACTCTGCATGAGAGGACCTATATGATTATCTTAACACTAAAATGACATGTAAAGGCCAGCTGCAAACACATTGTGGATAAAACATGAGAAGTCTTCTGAAACCATACTGGGACAAAGTTTGTTCTTCCTAACTCTCATAATCAGAATACTACTGCTTATTAAAGACTATAAAGAGAATCAAAATTGCGAAAGAATTAGAAAATATGCCAATAAAAAAGGAAGACTATTCCTCTTCACACTTAGAGAGAGCCATCTATATACACCCCTGCCCTCAATGAGGCAGCAAATACCAAAGCATAAATAAAATGTCCTAAGAATCCTCAAGAAAGTTAAGTCTCTAATTGCTTTATTTCATCTTTTTTCAATAAAAAGCCACAGCTACTCAAAGGTGGGGGTGAGTAGGGTAGGGAGAAAAAGGTGCTAGAATTGGCGATAAATGACACTGTCGTCTACTCAGGCCCCCTGCCAAAACTGTGGACTCTCCATCCTAGACCCCTCCTCTCTCTTATCTACTCCAACTCCTTCACTGGGTCAATTTTTGAGGACAACCAATGTGTCTACTACAGCTGCTGGGAATGCAAAAAGGATTCAGGCAATTTGGTTCCCTCAAGTTATTCCCGGGAGAGACAGAAAGAAACAGACTCTTAGAGCACAAGGAAGCAAGTATTCTGACAGACACCATCTCAGGGAACTGCTAGAGAGCTAGCAAGAGAGATGCCGCAGCAGGCCGTCAGGTCAGCAAGGCTTTGCAAAGGAGACACCGGAAGTGAGTTCTAAAGAATGTGTGGGAGCTTAACCAGGCAAAAAAGAGGGAGGACATTCCCGACTAAAGCAGGGAGCTCTAAAGGAGCCACAAAGTAGCACAGTAAGACAGGAGCGTCAGAGGCAGCAGAGGCAAGAGCCAAGGTCCAAATCTTGTTTTTAAGAGACTAAGGGATTGGAAATTATTCCAAAGATAGTAAGTGAAGGATGTTAAGCCAGGAAAAAAAGAAAACAAAACAAACCTAGAAGTGGGTAGAAGGTATTGAGGGTCATTCTTTTAAAAAATACATAAATTTTGAAAAGAGGATAAACAGATTGACTAAGGACATAAATACATAAGTAAATTTAACCCAATACTAAATTTTAAAAGGGGAAAAAAGAAAGGCTCTGTTTATAAAAAACAAAATAACACTTTTTCTTAGTAAATTTAAAGTATACTATACTATCACCAAAATCTGGATTTTAAGTCTAACCTTAATTTTTTCATACACCCCTTAACACATTTTCTGAATACATTTTTTAACAAATCTACCTAGGGCCGCCTTTATAAGACTCTTGATTCAATTCTGACACCAGCTCCTGATCTATGTTCACCTAAAAACCGGTAAAAAGGTATCAAAGCACTATAGCTTTTATTGCTATTACAAACGAAATTTGGGGGCGCCTGGGTGGCACAGCAGTTAAGCGCCTGACTTCGGCTCAGGGCATGATCCCGGCGTTGTGGGATCGAGCCCCACATCAGGCTCTTCAGCTATGAGCCTGCTTCTTCCTCTCCCACTCCCCCTGCTTGTGTTCCCTCTCTCGCTGGCTGTCTCTATCTCTGTCAAATAAATAAAATCTTAAAAATAAATAAATAAATAAAAATAAATAAAAAATAATTATTGACACTGTGATTGTCCTTTTAAACTTCAGCAATGAAAGCTATGAAAAGATACCAAATAAAATCTATCTATTTTGGGGGCGCCTGGGTGGCACCACGGTTAAGCGTCTGCCTTCGGCTCAGGGCATGATCCTGGCGTTATGGGATCGAGCCCCACATCAGGCTCCTCCGCTGTGAGCCTGCTTCTTCCTCTCCCACTCCCCCTGCTTGTGTTCCCTTTCTCGCAGGCTGTCTCTATCTCTGTCGAATAAATAAATAAAATCTTTAAAAAAAAAAAAATCTATCTATTTTGAAGTGGAACAACCTCTCTCTAGGTTAGAGAAAGGCCACAAATGGCCACAAATCAAGGGATAACCTTCATCAATTCCCAAATAGTAGTTATTCTTAAGAGGGGAAAAATTTCCAGTAGTAAGCTAGTTACTTCTTTATTTAACTCAGTTCAGTATTTTCCTCATGAGAGAACTGTCGGAATATCAAAACAGGATTCATTTGGCAAATATATAGTCAGCACTTTTTTGGGCAGAGAGACGTTGCTACCCCTTTACAAAAAGCCAGGCCACTGAACGTGAACTAGGAAGGGGCTTGCCTTTAAGGAAGGGAAATATAACGATACTTAGTAAATGGCTTAGTAAATCAGCCTCAAATCAATTTAATCTGACTATTGGTCCTGTTTTAACCTCATGTGCTAATATCAAGAACTTAACTCTTTGTTTCTTGTCGTGTGAGCCTCTAGCTTGTACCTAACTGCCAACTTACCTCTGCCTTGACTCCATAACTCTCCTTGTTTCTACCAAATTCATGTCTGGCATATCTATCCATTTTTCCTAGTCCTGGTTCCCATGTCATCCTATTCTGAGATCTTCCAGAACTTAAAATTCAGAATTCAGATACCAAACTCGGACTCTCAAACTAGAACTCTGAACATCCCAACACGTACCACTTACCGATCAACCTTCATCTATATCACATAGTAAGACCTTCCTCATACTATGCCCTATGGGCCCTGCAGAGACATGCGGCCCTCATCACAGACTTCCCTGAAACCAACTACTCAATTGTTCTGGACATTCTTTCACTCTAGATCTGCCCAGATCTTCTGCCCCATATCCTCACTGGGAGGCAGTCACCTGTCATTCCCTGAATGGCTAGTTCTGACAAAAATGGTTCTAGGCCCTGCAGGAAATGCAACTATGTACAGGACATGATTCACACCTTCCAGAAGCTTATATTCCAGGAAGGAAGCTAAGACAAGTAACTACAGGGAGAATCAATAGGTACTAAAGGCTTAAAGAAGCACAAGAATTTCTTTATAGTCTCTAATACTAGGGCAAAGCCTTAAAGGATGAAGATTATTTTAATATAGTGAGACTGAACAGCTGAAGCATAGAAAATAGGCATTAAAAGAAATGAGACAAGCATAAAGATAAAGCAGTGAAGCCGGAAAGGGTACAAAATTTAACCCCCCCCCCAAAAAAAGAAGGTAAATGGATGACTGAAATACAGTAGAGTATAAAGAAGTGAATCTAGAAAGATAGGTCAGGGTCAGACTGAAAGCAGAGGTTCCAATGTAGAGCCATTAAAAATAGTTAAGCCAGGCAATATGATGCAGCATTTGGTCTTCCCTGTGCTTCCATAGTCTGTGATTAATAAAAACTGAAATATTTTTAAAAGCATAAAGCTAGATCTTTATTTAGATTACTTTTTTATTACTCCCAGCTACCTACCAACAACCCCCAAATTTCTCTTTCTTCAACCCATGAATTGGTGAGACCCAGTAGGAAAATGGGGAGAACAATAAAGAACAAATGGAAAAAGAAGAACCATAAAGTGAACAGAATCACAGAATCATTCATCTTACAAATGCTGGAGATCCCCAGAGATCAAATGGTCTGTCTGCCCCTCAGCTTTCAGGCATGTATGTCTTCCAAGTTCAGAGAAACCTCACCTAATTGTGAAACTAAGTTTAACATCAAACCCTATCCAACCCACTAGATCATGTTCTGAACAGCACAGGCAAATACCCCACAAGGTTCACAATAAAAGAAAAACAGGCATTCATGTCTTACTGTGGAAATACTGACATTCAAAAGATGACAACACAACACATGACCAAAAAAGGCCTAGGAATGGTAGTAGCACTGCCTTATCTGGGACCACAAACCGGGAGACAACGGTCCCAACATATACCCTAAGTCAACATCATCACTGCGTTGTTACAGTCCAGGGTCCATTTTATTATCTGAACGATTCATCACATTACCAATGCTCTCTCCTAGGCCAGACACTCAACTCTTAAACTGAGTTCTGTAAATATTAATTCAGCTCACACTATGAGCTGGACTCTGTGCTTGGCATTTGAGGAGATATAAAAATGAACCTGGACTTAATCCAGGACTTCATTACCTTCTTTATCAAGCTGCCTCCTCTTATTATATGAAAAAAAGATGGGGGTAGAAATGGTCATAAACAACAAGGGCCTGAACTGATCTGATGAACTCCAAATTAAGAAAAATGTGTTAAGAAAAACACTGATAGAAAGTAGTTTTTAAATGACCAAGCATACCTTAAATGAATGAATGAAGGACCAAAGAGGCTTTCTTGAATAAAGAACACAGCTTGCGTGCAAAGATCTGTATCTAATGACAAGGAGGGAAGTTAAAAGCGACTCAAGTACCAGACACTTGTTATCAATGGAAATTAGACAGTCATGGAAAAAGGAACAGGTTACTCATCATGATGTTCTTGAATACTTTCCAGCATGGCTAGATATGCAAGACATAAAAGCTTGGTACAGCCAAGCCCAGAAACAAGACTTAGAACTACAGGTAGAAGTAAGGTAATGGTGACTAGAAGCAAAATCTCTAGGTGCAGGCAAAGGGCTTTTAGCCTTAAGCAAAAAGCAAACCATCTCAGAGGTAAGGGAAGTGGTAAGCTTTCACACCTAACTGAGAGAAATAGTGTAGAAATGCCAAAAATGGTGAGAACAGCATACACTATAAGCAGTACATTAACAAGGGACCATTTGTTGGGATAGAACGAAAACTAACACTTAGATGTATTATTGTCTTTTACTTGCTTGAAGTGGAATTTTCTCTTCTGTTATTACTTCAGTTGTTGCTTATAAAATATTTACAATTTATCTAAATGACTTTAATTGATTTATAACCATCATTTCAATAACACCTATCCCCCGTTTGAGCTGAGACACAGGTTACACATGCTGGAAGAGTCTAATTATTAGATATAAACTGCTCCAAAGGGCTACACACCCCAGGCCAGAAATGTTAGCAGTAGAAATGGACTCTCATTACAAATAAATATTTTTTTATTGTGTTGTTAGCCAGCATATAGTACATCATAAGTTTTTGTTGGAGCGTTCAACAATTCATTATTGCGTCTAACACTGAGTGCCCATCCCAACACATGCCCTCCTAAATATTTTTTTAAAAGGCCACGTGGCTTTCTTAGTGTGGCCTGAGGAACACCTGCATTAGAATCACCTGCGGTACTTATTTTAAATGTAGGTTCCCATCACAGACCAGTGGCTTTCCAAATCTGTGTTTATTATAAAAATCATCTGGGGTACTTGTTTGCATTTTTTTTTAAGATTTTATTTTTAAGCAATCTCTACACCCAACATGGGGCTCACACTTACAACCCTGAGAGCAAGAGTTACATGTTCTACCGATGATCCAGCCAGGCGTCCCTAGGGTACTTGTTTTAAATGCCAATGCTCATACTTATCAGAATCTCTGACACAGACATTCTGAGGACCACAGTTTGAGAAACAAAGTAATAGGACAAATGCTTTGAAAATACAACCTATCTTGGTGGTAGCAAAAAAGCCACCCGTATATTCTTTTTTTTTTTTTTTTTTTAAAGATTTTATTTATTTATTCGACAGAGATAGAGACAGCCAGTGAGAGAGGGAACACAAGCAGGGGGAGTGGGAGAGAAAGAAGCAAGCTCCCAGCGGAGGAGCCTGATGTGGGGCTTGATCCCAGAACGCCGGGATCACGCCCTGAGCCAAAGGCAGACGCTTAACCGCTGTGCCACCCAGGCGCCCCGTCACCCGTATATTCTTGAACAGCTACACAAATTTTGTAAATCATCTTCAATGTACAAATAGATATAACTATTTCAAGGAATCATTAAATAATTCTTTCAGGATTCATTTGATTAATCTCTAATCAATCTCTAATCATTCTACTTTGTAAAGCAGAATTTTCACTGAAACAGGGAATGTATATAATAAACAAATTGAGAACCAGTTTCTAAGAGAGAGGCATGGCTACAGAAGTAAAAGAAACAGAAGAACCAAACATGATCTCCAAATAGCAAGAAGATATTAGAGGGAGAAACTGGGCGGTGGCATTGCCAAACATTTCAGGCATATATACAGAAAGCAATGGGGGCACACAAGTTATTTTCAATATACCAAAATGACAAACAACATGAAGGCTGGCTCTTATGAGTCAAGGTATCTAATACGATGAAATATGTATTTATCAAATATTGACCACACAACCACTCATGAACTTTTAGCCTTTACTATCCTATGAACTGCCTCTAGCTAAGTGCTCCTTCCTGGGACTGGCTTCCATAATGTTAATTTCTTGTCCCACTTGGATCCTATTAAATAGTGAGGATATAGCAACACACCCTACTGTTTCTCATTCTAGAGGCAAAAGAAATATTTCACCCCTGCACAATCAGGTACTCAAACATTTGCTGACTTAAATCAAGGCCCTGATATGGGCAATCAGAGGTATACTGTCATCACTCCATCAGCAAGTCTTTATTGAGCATGTACCATGAACAGAGCAAGAGTCTGCTAATTCGGGAGAAATGAAAAAAAGAAGAAATCACTCTGCCTACTATCAAAAACATTACAAAAGTGACACAAGGTGATATTGACTGTTACGGAATCTAGCAGAGTGTGGATTAGCAAATTTACATCCTTGGGTTTTAGTTTATTCTCACAATAAATGAAAAGGTCAGTTTAGATAATTTATTAGTTTCCTTCCAGTTCTGAAAATAGCTGATTTAGTGAATCATACACTTAGGTCTCCTGAGGGAAACTACAAGATAATGGTGAACGGAAAAGTTGAGTTTGGAACAGCTGTTTTGTGGTAACAATAGAATACTAATGGCAGGGGTGCCTGGGGGGCTCAGCTGGTTGAGCAGCCGACTCTTGATTTCAGCTCAAGTCATGATCTCAGGGTTGTAAGATAAAGCCATGCATTGAGCCCCACATCAGGCTCTGCACTCAGTGGGGAGTCTGCTTGAGATTCTCTCCTTCGCCCGCTGCCCCTCCCCCCATTCATGTGCACACACGCACTCTAAAATAAATGAATAAAATCTTTTTAAAAAAGAATACTAACTGCAGATTACACACGTGCAAGGATAACTTGGGTGCCTTCATCTCTTAGGTATAACTTCTGCACAATCCTAAAATATTCTGTTCAGAACAGAAAGATCAGAAATCCATAATCTGTATGCTAAAGAATTTGAAAGAAAAAGTATAGATTTAGCTTATGAAACTTTAAGTGTAAGAGTGACTGCTGTCCTTAAAGGAAGAGGAGAGACGCATACTGAGACACACAGGAAGAACACCAAGTGACAGAAGCAGAGATTGAAGTGATAAATGTCACGTCAAGGAATACCACCACCACCACAAGCTAAGAGAAAGGGCATGGAATACATTCTCCCTAGAGCCTTCAAAGACAGCATGGCCATGTGGACACCCTGATTTCTAATTTCTGGCCTTCAGAACTACGGAAGAATAAAATTATGGTGTATAAAGCCACTGTTTGTGGCAATTTGTTGGGGCAGCCCTAGGAAATTAGTACAGCCAGCACCCAGAGAATCCATTTCCCGGACCACGGCAGTCAGAGAATGGTTCTGGGGACGCCAAAATAGCAGCATCTTCCTTATGGTGGCTGTGTCTTCATTAGGATAGCGACTGTGTACTCTCACACTGGCAGCTTATGATCGTGGAGGCAGCAACCCCCTTGGTGGCCTGATATCTGGAAACCTCGCTGAAGCGGGAACTCCACCCCAACCCCATGCCCCGAAACCGGCAAGTACTATTAAATACAACGTAATAAATTCCTTTATAAAAGCAAAGAGAATGATTACGGCATAGGAGAACTGCTTAATAAAATACAACTCTTTATCAAGAGCTAGTGTTTTAAACACTCAAGGTCATAAAATGATAAAGCAAAGTTGAAAACAACATGCCACTCGACAATGAAAATATTTATCAAATGTAGAAACTATATTAAAACTTTACTTGAAATATATGTTGAGGGGCGCCTGGGTGGCACAGCGGTTGAGCGTCTACCCTCGGCTCAGGGCGTGATCCCGGCGTTATGGGATCGAGCCCCACATCAGGCTCCTCCACTATGAGCCTGCTTCTTCCTCTCCCACTCCCCCTGCTTGTGTTCCCTCTCTCGCTGGCTGTCTCTATCTCTGTCAAATAAATAAATAAAATCTTTAAAAAAAAATTAAAAAAATTTAAAAAAAAAGAAATATATGTTGAAGATGTTAAAAAATGCCAGTTTTCACTGAATACATTCCCTGCCACTGTACTATTCTTAGTGTGTTCTAACACCAAGGACTGTAAAGAAAACAAAAGAAGTTAATTTGTAGGCTGCCATAAGAAACTGAGAATAAAACATCAGTTTTTTCCCCATAAATTCAATCCATCAATAAACATTCTTCCTGTCTATCTTTCAATTTACTTGTATTTGTTAAATAACAAATAATGCCTGGAAATAAATTGTTTGGATAAGGTCCTGCCATTTGCCTAAAAAAATTACCTATGGTCCAGTTTTGGGTATCTTTATGATAGTATGCAAATATATCACATTATTTTACTATATAGTCTACCTCTTAGATATAAAAAACAATACAAGATTTGCAATTCCTTACCTTTTAGAAATACAATAAATTTTCTAAACACACCTATTCAATTTTCCCCATCATAATGTAGTAGAGGATATGTGGCTTTGTTATGGTTACAACCACAACAAAAATTATATTAATCTGCCAAGTAAATGTAAGAATATGAGGGAAATAGTCTAATGATCAAAAAAAAAGTAAAACTGTAAAACTACTAGAAAGAATATTTTTAATTTTGCCATTTTAAAGTCAGTATTTAAGGATCTTTTGCAGCTCCTATTTTTTACTGTCCAGGATATAACCCCCCTAAGCCTCTTGTGTTTTTTCCTGCCTGAGGAACCAAGGATTAACGCCTTCTCCCCATACTCCAAAAAACATAAAAATATGAACTCAAACGTGGGAACCACTACATTATGAATATGGAAATCACAGGGCAAAGAGAAAGAAGAATTCAAGCAGAGAAGGTAGAAATGGCAGTAGAGCTAGGCAGGAACCTGATCAGACAAAACTGGGCCCAAGCAGAATGGGCAACAGGCCTGTCACCAGAAAAACTGAGAACAGCAGATGCGTTTCCTACCGCTGAACATCCTAAAAACAGAAATAGGTGAAATGAAACTAACACTTAGAGCCTACCATCAGATTTTCACAAAGATGTTTTCATTTATTCCTCAAAGCAATCTCATGAGCTGGAAAAAACTATAGTCCCAACAAATCAAGCAACTCAACCAATAAGACAAACCTGGGCTTAGTCTTTTTCATGGTAAACACAGAAAATGGTATTTGTGCAGCAGGGTCTGATAAAGAGGCTCGTTGTAGCTGGTGGCAACTAGGCTGGTAGCTCTGAAAACCCCAGGCACTACCTGACCTCACTGAGAGACAAATATTCTGGCACACCCAGAACCCCTCCTGGCTAGGGCCACGAAAACTCTACTGAGTGATGTCAAAGGGACTGCATTTTCCATTCTGTTCTCAGGCTTCTCAGTAGCTGCACCCAGGTCAGCCTACAGCCAATTCTTCAAACAAAAGGAGGAGGTACCCCACACATCCCCAGGCTACGCACACCCTGACTGCAGGCCCTCCCACAAACACAGGCCCTTTCCAGTATTTTTTTTAAAAACTGGGGGAAAAGTCTTCCAGAAGAGACTAAGTCAATTTTTTTCCTAAAAAAAAAAAATCTGCCCACCCTGTTGCTCATGTCAGAAACTCTTTCTAAAAGCAACAAAGGTGGCCATTCCAATAGGTTTAAAATGAAAACTATGAATTAAAAAGAAACACACCAAAATACATTTATATTAAAGTGTTATCTGTCAATCAAGCAAAGATTAAATATATGATCTTGGTTTAGTATGGAAGAAGCTGGACAGGTACACAATCATTCAATGTCACAGGATGGGTGTGGGATCCCCAAGGAGCAAAGAATGGCAGAAAACACTGAAAAGGTAGATAAACCTAAAAGAGGTTCATATACTTATGAAGTCTCTGAGATGAAACACAAAATTGAGATATGAGTAAGTGGGCACTACCCTGAAGGGATTGGGAAAGATCAAGAGATTGTCACAAATGTCTAAAACCAAAAAAGGCCAGGGGCACAGGGGCTCAGTTGGTTAAGCCTCCAACTCTTCATCTCGGCTCAGGTCTTGATCTCAGTTTGGGTCTTGATCTCAGGGTTATGAGTTCAAGAAACAAAAAAGGCTACAAAATACTGATGTGGAAAATGCACATCAAGTCAAGTATCAATGGCCCAGAATCATATTTAGATCTCTGGTATAATCTTTTAGGGCTGGGGTGGGCCTCCAACCTATCTGTATAAATAAAGCTTTATTGGAACACACTGTTCAGGTACTGGCCATGACTACAAGGATAGAGACCACATGGCTCACAAAGCCAGAAATATTTACTATCTGGCCCTTTACAGAGAAAGTTTACAAACCCCTGTTCTATACAAAAGCAGCCTGGAATGAAAAAATTACATTTAACTACTTACTTATACTGATTATCAACAGAAGACCAGTGGCAAGATTTACAGAAAAGTCTACTTTCATTAAGTAACAGAAAACATGTATTTCTAAAATTTTACAGACCAATTAAATAAGTTCCATTCATTTATACACTGTTTTGATTAACACCTTGGATAGCTATTACAAAGCAGCTCATTGTAAGCACATTATATGAACAGTATGGCAGAGCAGTTATTTTGACAAAGGTTAAAAAAAGTTTTCCTGCACAAGAAAATTAAGAAATGCTTCACGATCATTTGTCCTTCTCATTCTCACCACTCATTAAAAACCATGAAACATTCTTTCAGTGTTTTCATCAAATGAAAAAAATATTTTATATAGATATATAACATATCATACAGAGAAAATCAAACTATTAGTCACCAACAGAGGAATCAGCAGTTTAGAAGCTTTATAACTCTAAGAGTGAATTGTTCTATATTAGCTTTACATATATTTAAAATTTTTCTACTGCAAATAGATATAATTCATTACAATTACATAACCAAATGTTATTCACCCATATTCCCTATAAAAATGAGGGAAGGAGGAATTAAATTGAAACAATCAAAAGTATGAAGAAACACTTCTTAAAACATCTAGCTATCTATTTATGGAACTGTCCGTAAAGTAATTGTTGATAAAGTAATTCAGAGCAAACAATAATCATATATGTCATTTCCAAGACACCCTCAAGTATTATACTAAGTATACTACCATGTATTATGCACACTGTACTAACTAGAGCAAATACCTGCAGGGACAAATATTTTAATTGAAGGACACCAGGAATGTGGACAGACTGCAGCTTTGTGCAACTGCAGCTACACTCCAAATTTTTTAAATACCAAGGTCTATTTAAAAAAAAAATCAAAGGACACAAAACCTGAAAGGAATTTTGCAACTAATTATCTAATTAAGCAAGTTCTTTTCCAAAATTGCATTTAAGTAATCACTATTTTCTCCTGTCCAGATACCCCGAATGGTGGCTACGTTAGTAACATCACAGAGATACATTTTAAAACATGAGACAGTTTGGTTCCAGAAAAGTCACTAATGAAATCTCACACCACATCTTTAAGTGAAAAAAAGAAATCTACATTTCAGTAAAGGTACAAGAGATGAGAAGAAAAGAATACCTAAATTATGGCGATAAATGAGAGCCCAAAATTGTCTACTGTAACCACCAGGAAGATGAAGGATAGGGAAGTATGAGTTTAAATACTTACTTAAACTAAACTGTGGTTTCGGTCATTTAAAACGACAATTTTCATTTTTATTATTTGGGTATGTTATTATACTGGCCCTAAATCTCCCCTCCTCCACCAGTATGCTGCCATCATACCAGACGTGCTTTCCTCATCCTTGGAGTAAGTGCTGTTTTATGGGGCTGGAAAAGAGCTCTTGAAATTGTCCAGCCAGGAAAATATGTTAAGTGGGAAAAGGAATGGAGGGTGCTACAGGTAGGATCTTCATAAATAAACCTAAATAGTAGTTTCAAGTATAGAATAAATCTGCATTCAAGTTACGCTCTTTACTTTTTAAATTGATAAAGATTTTTAACCGTGGCGAGATTCCCAAAGCTTAACAATTTAGATTCCGACATCCCTTGGTTTTCGTTTACAGATAACTTGAGAATAAAACTCCATCAGTCCATCTGGACATTTAGTTTCCTGACCACCTTCGTTTTTCATCACCTATAAAAGTTTCAGATAAAGTGATGAGTTCAAAATGTAGCTCAATTATGAAACAAGACGTGCACGAGGAGTCAGAAGAAACTGGAACTTCTCCCCTTTATTTTTACGTATTTATTTCCCATCCCTCACACTAAAGTTCGTCCACCAGCAGACATCCTTAGAGGAGGAACTTTCCCTCTCCCAAACCCAGGCCGAGGTAGGAAGTACCCGCCCTCCCAACCAAAGGAACAGCGGAGTCCTCGCCGCTCATTGGCTGCGGAGGCCGTCAGTGCTGCAGAGGGCGGGGCCCGCCGGCTGAGAGCACAATTGCAGACCCGCATTTCTCCGAGGGTCGCGGGATTCCCCACCCCAGAAAAAGCGGCCAGTGTCCACTAGGGGTTCCTTCTCCTTTTTTTCTGCGGGCCCTCCTCTCAACGTCCCTATACGGTTTCTGCCCGTTTGACTCCTCCACGCGGCAATTTTTCAAAGCTCCAACATCTCTTCCCCGCCCCAGCAAGCTCCCAGTCTAGGACCAAACAGAAAGATGCTGCGGTTTTAGGAGTGAAGCAAGCTGTGGACTGGATCTCCCGAGGGTAGCAGAGGATTCCTTCCTCTGGCAATGATATAATTGCTTAAATTTTCTGTTAACTGTTTTAAGTGCGCTGGCCTTCGCCAAGTATTAAAGCCTAAAACACTCGGTGTCCACTCAGTAAGAGTTGCCACGAAGTATTACAGGGTTAATCAATCTCTTGTTGAATTATCCACCGTTTTCAGTGTTCTGTCCGGTTGTCCCTAACACTGTGCCATTCTTCGACCACACCCGCAACAGCTCAAGCTCCTATACAGATTTACCACACACGCATTTTTGTACTTTATCCTGTAAAGGAACCTGACAAGACACACCGCTGTTGCCTACAGGGAGTGTGCATACTTCTTGAAACTACAAACACTTTGGAAGAAGAATTAGAAACAATGGCTTTAGTTATGATAGGTACACAACGCTCTACAAACTATGCGCATTCAATTCCTTCAACAGCATCCTTATGCTCAGTAGTCAGAGGAGGAAAATCATTTCGTTTCTGTAATGTTTTCAGACTTTCAGTTCCCTCATCAGAACTGCTCAAGGATGGGAGATAACCTACTGTAAAATAAGTATATTTTTAGTATTTACCCCTAACAAAGGTAAAGGACTACAGCTATGAGAGAGCATGATTTATGTTTGACACATCATCTCCCAAGGCCTGCAGTACACAGTAAAGAGGTAACAAGAGTTCTTTAGATCTCACTGCAGCATCCTCTAGGTTGTGTTGCTTCCTGACACTGTCCTAGGACAATGTGGTCTTCTCATTTTTCTTTTTTGGGATCCCCTTCGTCTCTCTGAACTTTAGCCTCAATTCTCAATGAATTTATTTTCCATTGCCACCATCACCATCTCTGTTGCCTTGAAATCTTTCTCACATTTGCTAATCCTGACAGGGTCCCACGAAAGCCCGTTCTCCAACAGGTCGGCCATCCTCCCCGTACTTCTCGAGCCACTTCAGCTTCTCCCTTAGCTGCACGGCTCCCACCACCCACTCTCTCCAGTGAACTTCACTCCTCTGAAGTCTGGCTTGCTGCCGAATCCTGACAGCTGGACCTAACCAATCCGTGAGGGATAAATAACCGACGCCGCCAATGAGCAGCAGCCGGGGGGTGGGAGGCGGGACTTCGCCTAAGTTCTTCGGGTCCTGAAACCAAAGACCTGTTGCCGCCGCCGCGGTAGCCGCGGAGTTTCTTAGTTACCGCTGCGCCCACGGCGGCCTCGGGTCACCAAAGCCCGTGCCAGGCAGCAAGTTCCTGCCGCCCGTTCCCGCCACTGCCAACGAATAGCACCGAAACCCCCACCCAACTCGAGCGCGGCGCGCCCCGCCCCACCTCCCCCGGCGGGGGTATCCTGGAGGCCGCCCCGCACCCTCCCGGCCTCCCCTTCCCCGCCCGGCTCCCGCAGGCAGCCCCACCCGGCCGGGCTCGCCCAACCCGGGCGCCCGAGACCCCGGCAGCCACTCACCAGGAAGTTGGGAGTTTTCCGTTCTCCTGCCCGCGAGGGACCCGGGGCGGGCGGGCGGCTCGGCCAGGCGGCGCCGCGGAAAGGCCCGCTGGGCCGGGGGCTGTGGCTGCGAGGCCGGGAGCCGATCGCCACCTCCCGCCGCGCCGCCCCCGCGGACGCTGCAGGCGCGGGCCCCCACCCTGCGCACGGCGAGGCGCGTCCCGAGTGCGAGCCTAGCGGCGGCCCATCCTCCCGCGACTCCCGCTCCTCCTCCCGCGGCCGCCGCTGTCAGGAGTGTAAACATCCCGGCATCCCCGAGGAGAGGGGCGGGGCGGACGCCGGCCCCTCCCCGCGCCGCGGGTCTGGTCGGCTGCGCGCAGGGGTTGCTCGCGGGGCCCCAGACGGCGCTGTGCGAGCTCAGGGGGCCGCGTCACCTCCCCGATGGAGCCGAAGCCGCTCTGAGGGACCCCTCCGGCCTGCGGCTCCCTGGTGTCAGACCCAGCGTGGAGCAGGGAGCGTCGATCTGGCCCCTGAGCCCTATTCCCATTCTTTTGGCCAACTTCCCTCCGAGTCGGGGTCCGCTGCTTTTTGAGAACTTGTCTTTTCCTCGCGTGGATATGAATGCCCGCACTTGCAAGCAGTAAGCTTAGCTGGTGACGTCCCCTCTCTTCTGGATCCCAGTGTTTTGATCCCATCCTCTCTTACTAGGTGTTTTAAACGACCTCTGCGCAAAGCACACCTTACATTAAAGTAAGACTCCTAGCGTAGGTAACAATGGCTTTTAGGACATTTCTGAAAAGTGAACGACTTGGTTTGGTATTGGGAATCACTGGGAAGTGGCAGGTGGATATCTCAGACCCCTAGTACAGGAACTGCAAAAGACTTTACTACTTGAATAACTGGACACGTATTACTGGAGATGACAGCTAGGAGGCAGTATGGAGTCAACCATGCCTTCATTCTAATCTTAGTTCAGTGATTATTAACTCTGCGACCTGGCAGCGAGTTATTTCACCTCTCCCGAGTATCAGTCTCTTTGTAAAACAAGAATGGTAATCATACTCATCTCTAGGACTAGGGTTAGAATTAAATGAGATAAGCAAGGTGCTTAAATACAAGAACCTAGCTTATACATACTCATTAAGTAGTTGTTACGCCCCGAGGTCTTTCACTAATTTGACTTACCTAGCAAAGAGATTCAAGCCAAAAATGAGTAGGTTATAGCTCAAAGACTTCAAAAGTTAAAACTATGGAATTAAGATTTAGAAGGTTTCTTTTTAGCCCCCCCCCCTAAAAAAAGTCAAGATCTCAAGAGGAGATGGCTCAAGAAGTAGTAATAAATGTACTAGTCACCATTCTAGAGAATGAGGTACAACAGTTACCAAGATACAAAGTCCTTGCTATCATGGAACTTACGTTGTAGTAGAAAAGGCAGTAATCATCATCATAAGCCAGTAAATATATACTATGTCAGATGGTGATTCATACAAAAATAAAGCAGGGTAAGGAGACAGGACAGGGAGCATGCTGTCTGAAATATATTTATCTGGGAAGGCCTCTCTGACATTTGAACAGAGACCTGAAGAAAGTGAGAAAATGAGCCACGTGTCTGTCTAGGAGTAAAGCATTCGACACAGAAAGAACAGCAAATGCAAAGACCTGAGTGGAAGTGGGCTTGGCATGTGTGAGGAATAGCTAAAAGATTAGTGTAGCTAAACTCCAAACAAAGGGAGAACACTAGCAGATGTGATCAAAAGAGGGTGTGGTGTACAGGAAGGGGACAAATGTAGAACCTCGTTGAGTTTCAGACTTTATTCTGAATGAAATGGAGAGTCATTGGAGGGGTGACCAAATCAGACTCGGTTTAGGATACAGGAGCAGCACTGCAGAGAACAGACTACAAAGTTAAAAAACAACTAGAAGAGGAGACTATTCTAATGGTCAGGTAAAAGATATTGATAACTTAGACCATCGTACATATAGTGGAGGTAATAAGAATGGTCAGATTCCGGATATATTTCTAAGATTTGCCAGTGGGTTGGATGTGGGATAAGAAAGGAGGCAAAGATGAAACCAACGAAGTTGGTATTTGAACTAGATCATTCTGTCACATTACAACAAATTAAAATCTATCCGTCAAATAAGAACAGTGTCACTTGAGTCATACACAAACACACCCTGCAGGAAAAATAATGAGATATTTTCCTAGAGTGAAGACATTTCAACCTGATATGGTACAGGAAGTATGATTAAAGGTTTCGGGGGATTTTGTTTGTATTTTACTATCTTTTGCAACACATTTTTTAAAAATGTGGATAGACTGATAGATAATAAAAACATCCCAGTTTAAATAAACTTCAGATTAATCTATAGACCAGATATTATCATTGGAGTGAGGAAAACTGACATACCTTATGAACACTGATAGGCAAATCAAAATGAGCTCACCAAGCCATGGTAACCACAAAGACTTTGTCTAGGAAATATCCTATTAGTGGCTCTAGGTGCCCAAAGTATTGAAATCATCTGTGTGTGTCCTCTTCTTTCACCTTACAAGACTACAAAGCTACAGCTATGTAGTAGTAAAGTGTTTTAAAGCTTGTTAAGACTCTCAGAACTGAATCCACTGCACTTTCTCATTGTAATGATTTTTTATCACCCTGTGTGGAGATAAGGGAGGGTTGCCCCAGCCACTGGCCCTTGGCCTGGAGCAAATGTTAATGTGGAAAAACAGACAGGATCTGGCCAAAGAGGCTCTTTTGGCCCTAGAGATCTTTAGAGCAGAGTCTTGCTTTAACTGCTTTTCTATTCATCTCCCACCAAACTTGCTCCAAAAATGCTGTTTGGTTCCATGAAACTGAAGGCATTAATTACAGTCCTTTATATGAGCTGTGTTTATACCTGATTACTACACAATACATACCATTAACTATCAGGTTAACTTTGCTGTAAACGGTATTTGATTAGTTCACTGAAAGCCTGTCAGCTTACACCAAGTCTTCATATTTTATTATTCATACAGCTTCGCTGGCCCCACACAATTAAAAATAAAAATTAAACATAGAATTGATTACCAAAACCATTTTTATCCATAGGCTAAACCAGACCAGATATTACATACCCTGTTCATTGTAAATGAAACTTCTCTGTAAGGAGAGAAGCTTGCTAGAAAAAAAAGTGTTTTCCCAATGAAGGATGGTGAAGTAATATTAAAAATAATTTTCCTTTGAAAAAGATCCTAGCCACTGGAGTAGACCAGAAATGTCTAGTCTTCTTGACTCACAAACATCGTGCTGGCAACAGGTGTACTTAAAAAGCTACTAGTGATATTGGCAGTCACTGAATTTGGCAGCTAAATGGTGATGAGGCTTAGTCAAGCTGTTGAAATGTCTGGACTGAACTGGGCCAAGAGGAGGAAGTCAAAGTGCAGACTGCAGACAACCCAAGGGAGATCACTTTTCTCTAGTCCTGGCTGTGGTCACCGTACAGTGTCAGAAAATAAATCTTTATCTTTCTTTGAAAACACTTATGAAAAATATTAGAAAGCTCCGTTTTCACTTTGATGGTCCCTTGCAGTTAATTTTTAGTGGATCACATCGATGAGCTTCCTCTGAAAACAATAAAGTCAGCCTTCATTTTATTCTCACACCAAATCCCTAGAATTCAAAATCACAGAAAGGCAGCTCTGCTCTGTCCCTAGAATCTAGTTATGGTATTTCGAGAATACAGTTCATAGTTTAAAATTGTGCCATACTGACGGTGGCTTTTTCCTGGCTATTTTTGTAGTAGTTACAAAACTGGGGAAACATTTTAATACACTATATACATGTTTTTTAAATATATGCTCTTAGTGGAGGGAAATGTAATAGTTTATATTACTTGCAAAATAGGGAAGAAACAGTACAACTGGTAGTTCATGTTTCTATTATAATTTTCTTTGTTTAACAGAATCCAGTTGAATTTATGCTTTTTGTCTCTTTACTGTAAAAGCCAAAAGGCCAATATGCAATGGGCCAAAAGTCAAAGCAATGAAGGAAATATATTTAAAAATCACTTCCCTTTTCACACTTGTACACTCTACCCTTGATGTGGAGCCAAATGGTGAGTCCATTTCACAGGACACACTCTCCTCAACAATGGTAGCATTTTCACAGAGCGCTCACGAGCTCCTCTTAGTTCTATATGTTCACAGAGCGTTGTGGTGATACAGTGATCAAATCCCAAAGATAATTTTTAAAAGTACAGGTTTCTCTGGAATATTTTGTGTGCACACATCTACCCTGAGAAAGGGATGTTACAAATACCCTGTGATCTCACAAAGCTGAATGGAAAGGTCTCGAAGAAGTCTACCTAATTTCTGCCTCCCTGTACATCTTCTGACTCATGAGGTCCTCTTTTGTGCTCTTCACTTAATCTTGGGATGCACCAAATCCATTCAGGTCGGAACAGATGGAGCAATTTTCTATTTACTAAATAGGAAAAAAAAAGGCAAATAATAAGTAATTCTGTTTACTTTTAGCATATCTATATGGTTAAATTGAGAGAGTACTCTGAGGCTACAGATCCAAAAGCACATCCTAACAATGTCAACACAAGAGGTGAAAAGTTGCATTCACTCTTGTGTTCACCTTTCTAATGCTCTTTGATCATACTTAGGCCTTTATTGCTTAAAACATACATCTCTTCATCTTTTTTTTCAACTGTTCTATTAAATGTCCTAAGTGTACTTTAAAATACTTCAGCAATTATTTCTTAAGCAGTTCAATTGCACTGTTAATGTTCAATCTATTTGGAAATACAGGATGTGAATAAAACCAGATTTGGAATCTTGCCACATCAAACTCAAAGATACATTCAAAGCCAGCTCTTATTGTCTTTATGACAATAAGCCTAGTTAATCATAAACAGCCTCAATGTCCTCCATAATTCTGCCACTAAATTCACTGTTGGGTAAAATTCAAATTATGGAGACATTTTGTTTCTTTAATCGCTCTGTCATATCAGCTTTTCCATCTAAAAGTTAGCATTATGTAGAGGAAGGAGTCCCTAGAGCAACACTTTGCTGAATAAAACAGGATCATTTCCAAAGGTTGAGAATGTGGGGGCAAAAATCAGAGATGTGCTTAAAAACTTGATGAAGTGTCCATTCTTAAAGTCAGGGCAAGAACCTTTAAATTCATAAACCATTCAAGTACTGAAGAAAGTAAGCCAATATTTACCAATGGGTTTATGGGATAATCCGTTCTTTGAAACAGTGGGAGAGTATAAACAGTGGACCGTCACCCATGGAAACTGCAAACAGTCCTAACTGGACAATATTGTTACATTTGCTCATCAGTGTTATTTATTTATTTATTTATTTGAGAGAAAGAGAGAGGGCGCAGCAGGGAGGGGCAGAGGGAGAGGGAGAGAGAATCCCAAGCCAACTCCGCGCTGAGCGCAGAACCCCCAATGCACGGCTCAATCTCATGATCGCAAGATCAACCTGAGGTGAAATCAAGAGTCAGACGCTTAACTGCGACTGAGCCACCTGGTGCCTCTCATCAGTGTTATTTATTGTTATATCGCTAATAGGTTCATTTAATCCACAGAACTTTTAAATTATTTTTAAGTTATTTATATACAAATACATGATTATTTTTCTATATAAGTTATTTTTAAAGTTATTTAAAAAGCTTATTTTAAAGTTGTATATACATTTAAAATTTATTTAAAGATTTTCTATATGTAAATAACTTTTAAAAATAATTTTTAAGTATGTAAATACACACACACACACAAAATGTATAGTTTGGGCAACCAAAGTATGCAACTATTTAAAATTCTGTTGTTTTTCTTTGTTCTTTCCTTACTTAAATTGAAAGATAAAAATAATCACCTTTTTTCTGAAGACAAATGAATAATAATATTACTTCTTTGTGATCTAAATTAAATGAAATTAATACTTTATCAGGTCTACATCCTAACCCCTAAGTAGGCAGGTATGTTTTACTCTTTACGATAGGAAGTTTGTAGAAATAACATAATGTAGATTAGAGATGATTGGGAAAAAACATAAAAATGACTTACATCGAGAAACAGTTTCAATTTCCTACATACATTTTTTTTTAAATACATTTCTGTAGTCACTACTAACCAAGACTTTATTTCCAATACCTAGCTAGTGATATTTTAGGCTATTGCAGTGTCCTAAAATCTAAATGTGTAAAGAGATTATATTAAGTCAGAACAATCTACATCATCCGAATCTTTGCTGCTGATTGTTTAGTCCCTAAAAGCCGGAAGCTGCTTTTATCACTTTCAGAATCTAATATTTTAATTCCTTTTATGGATACTCTATGTATTTCTCTATTTCACAATTCTTTAAAGTTATGTGTACATAAACTATACAAAAATCAAAACCGATACCCCCATCTGTTTCTTAACACATACGGAGATAATCGGCTGCTGTATTAAGAGATTTTCACACCTATGATGAGGCAGCAGCTCATGAACCAGTTCTGGGACCAGTACAGCTCTGGGATAGAATTTCTTCAGTATTCCACCTCTGGGTTCTACCTGGGATGATAGAGTGTGATGTGATGCAAAGGAAAAGATGGTGGGGCTGAGAGAGGGAATGAAGCCAAATATAACAAAACACATGCAGGTTTTCCTGTTATCACATCCCAAGATAAAAAAGGCAGAAAGAAACTCCTGTATTAATGGACTTGTTCTTCTCCTTCTCTGGTAAAGACAGAGTTGTAAAGGGTCCTAACATGAAACATGAAAAACTTTTAAAAAGATACAGCCTAGAATTAACCGTAAGAAGGAATTCCTAACCTTGCAGAAATAGGTTCTCAAATACCCTTCTCTAATAAAATTTTAAAATGGAATTTAGCTCCTCTCTCTGGCCTGGTTTAAATATAACCTGCCCAGAAACAAGAAGTTGGGCTAGAATCACATATGCTTACCTATTAGTTGACATAAATCACAATAAGCTTACATAGTAGCTAATTAGCAGTCCAGCTCCAGGAAAACATGGAAGTAAGTCAAGTTTGTCCTTGTTTCACTCTTATTGCCCTCGGAGCTTTGTTCCCATTTACCATCATGGATTAATCATACATTTTCAGTTTTGCAATTTTAAGAGTACTAAGCATTAGTGCATATCTCTGTGTTTATTTTTAATCTGAATCTTGTGATTAGTATGTAGGCTTCTATTCCCTGGGTTCTTAAATGTATTTTGATCTTTGAAATCTTTGCAAAAGTATATATGCTTTTGAAGAGAAGTTACACCTTAAGCCTACTTAATGAGCACCTTGTGGGGATGAGTAGACAGTCTGAAGAGAACAAAGGATAAGATGTTCTATGAGGAAATAACAAGAGGGGACGCCCTTTAGATTGGGTAGTCCAGGAATGCCTCTCTGAGGAAGTGACATTTAAATGGCAGCTAAAGGATATGAAGGAGCCAGCAAGGAGGATCCCTTGCACTAAGGTCCAAAGGCAGCCACATCTGTTTTCCCTCCCTTCCACAGGGAAGAAAAGCACGCAGGAGCTCACAGGCCTGAGTTACAAAGATGTCAACTCAGTGGCTTCATTTTTATTAACTGAGAAATGGATTACTATTGATATAATAAATAAAGTTTCCATCTGTGAAAAGGAAAATTAAAAATTTTTCTACCAAGAAAGCCTAAGAGTTATGCCAATGCTTTGGGAAGGGCATGTAATTATTCTTGGCTGCCTGTTTTCTTGCCTTTCTTCCTCTCTCCCTCCGCGCCCCTCCCCTCCACAATCTTCTTCCTTGCATGCTTCCTTCCTTCTTTTCTTCTTTCCCTCCCCAGACTTATTTACTAAATGTCTCCCATGCATTAAGACTCTCGTGGATTCTGCAAATACAGCATTTCATTGTTTCTCACTTTTTTTTTTTAACATTTAACCTCTGTGAGTTGGAATGCATCTCATAGTTAATGTTATCTTAGAATCAGTGAACTAGGATACAATGATGTAAGCAGTGAATCTCTGTTTTAAAAAAATCAGAATACTTTGATCAAAATCTGAGTATAAAATACAAATTATAAGTAAATTATATGTAAGGATTAGTGAGGAAGTCACTGAATCAAATCTTTCCTATCTCTTTGTAAGTTCTACTTAGAATTATTTACTTTACTAATTCAATATTTGCTATTTTCATTGTTTTAATAATTGTAGAAATCTGAAACTAATGGCAAAATAATTTTGACTAGATCTTAAAAAGCACATCAGGTAATTGGCCATTATGAATAAAAGCACTTATCACCACCAAGTGGCAGAGTAGCTTAATTGCAGGAGAGAGTAAGCAAGAATGAAACAGTTGCCAAGCAAAAAAAAAAACAAACCTCTTTCGGGTGATAACAAGTAGAGGGTAGTGAGACTGGTTATATTCTCTACATTTCCAAAAAAGGAACTGAAAAAGAATAATAAGTGCCCAGAAAAGGTGGCAGTAACAAATACTTGTGAAGAAAAAGAAAAAAGTACTCCTTTATATATTTTGTGATTGTATTATCTCGGAAAAGAGTCTCATAAAAACATGTGTGTGCACACACATCTGTACACACACCTACACACACACACACACACAAGCTCAATTAGATGGATGTGAAATGCATTCATTTCGTAATAATAGAGGTCCAAGGAAAGATATAGCTCAGTGGTCTCAACCCTGGCTCTGCCAGACCTCATCCGCACAAATTTGGCTTCAGTTCGTCTGAGAAGTCTTTGATAATTCATATTTTAAGAAGCTCTCTAAGTGATCTTAATGTTCAGCCTAGGTTAAGGACCGCGAGTAATCAATATTTACTGAGTTCCTACTATGGCTAAAGTTCCATATTAAGTACCCTTGGAGGATATAAAGGGTTAAGGAATATAAAGTTAAGTAATCTGAGGGATATAAAGAATGTGCTATATAAAGAACTCCCAGTAACATGATCCTGAACCACCATAAACTTTAGCACTATCATGCTAAGTATTTGTGAGACTGGTATTGGATTAGTAGTATCATCTTTAGGTATTGGCAGAATGCGTGTGAACCTTCCATGTACACACACACATACTCAAAAGGCACATTAATAAGACTCATACAAAAAAATTGAGAGTCTCATTGTTTGTTTCACTGTGCTACACAAACAGTACCCTCTACCAGTGTTTCTCAAAATGTGGTCTCCATTAAAATCATGTGGAGAGCTTTTTAAAACTATCATTGCCCTACCCCAGGACTACAGAATATCAGAGAGTGGGCCTAGGGATTCTAGAAATCTGCATTTTTAGTAAGCTCCCTGGTGATTCTAATTGAGAGAAAAGTTCCAAAACACTGGTATAAACCAGCATTTTTTTCCTTCTTGGGGGATAGCATTTGCCTGTGTGAATGTGATCTTGGGGGTTAGGGGTAGGGAGTGATATTATATCTAGGTATTGAAGTAAATTTTGCCTGTAATCAAAAACATTGCCTTAAGTCTTAATTACCAAATGTTATTAATGACACATCTGTAACAGTCATTGTCAGGTGCAGGGGCATAGATTAAGTAGGTTGTTGACTATGTACAGTCCCCACATCCTAGCTGTTATTTTCATTGCTTCCCTCTAACCACAGAAAAGAAGTCCGTGAGTAAGTGGTATTATTATTAAGATAACTTTGGATACACTCTTATTTTTAAGAAAATGCTTGATATCCTCGGTATTCTAACTATGGTTGGTAACACATTATTTGCTCAAACTGTGTTCATCACAGTGAACTCATATAGGAATATTTAGGGATATTTTACATGATATTCAAGGGAATCACAGCAATACTTGCGACATTTGTCAGACATCTCATGAACTACTAACTCTAGATAGTTCACTGGACATCAAATAGGGCTACATTTGTTTTTGCAACAGCATATCTTTGTGCAACTAAGTTTTGGAAGATTGCTGACGTTAAAAAGCAAGCAACACGAGAAAATCACTGTAGAACCAAATAATGAGGAAGTGTCCAATCTGATACTGAGGTTTAAGAAGCTCTACACTGCCCGACACACAAGCACATCTTATTAGTAAGCAATTGTGATTGTTCGAGAATGAAATAATAACATTTGTTCTTTCAGATTGTAAGTATTCTTTTTCAAATGGCTACTAAGTTGTTAGGACATAAATACTAAGTTGTGAGGGCATGAGTCCTAAATTGTTTAGATTTTTAACTTCTTGGTGAACTAAACTGTTAGGTTTTGTTTGTTTGTTTTGCCAAGGGCCTCAGTAAAAAAAAATACTGATACACTGACCTGAGAAATTTTGGAAATCTCTGCTTATGGTACATCTGATTGCAGCATACCAGTGAATTGCAGCATTAGAGCTGAGGTCTTGACGGTCTGAATTTTAATATACCTGCATTTGCTTTGTTTCCATCTCAACTCATCTATGTATTCAACGAGTATTTATTGAAAACTCACTATAAAGTACAAAGTACCCGGGAGCACCTACTGATGAATGATACAAGACTTCTTTTCTAAGTATCCTTTATATCTTCCTACACAAATATACTTTCTACAAAATGAACTATTTAGTTATAAGATCTTTCTTCTGTGCAACACATGTAAAAATACCATATCCCTGAAGAAAGAATTAGAGCAACTCTTAATTCTACCACATTACCATTTTTACCTTCCCCAAATTATGCAGATTTATCAATAATTCAGGAAAACTTCATGTGCCATATACCTGACAATTTGAAGCTGTCAGAGCAATAGCTTTAGACAGAGTAGCAAGATGACATTTGTGGCTAAGGAACTATAAGGCAGACTCAGCATTCACTAACATGATCATTACCTTCCAGGGTGAAAGATTAGTCACTTCACCTTTGAGAGAGATTCCACCGGATGTGCTGGGCAAAAAGGAAGAAGAATTTTAACTTTAGAACAATCTGATCCCACAGGATAAACACTTTTGGGAACGTTCTGCTGGTTATTTTTTTTTTCTTTTTCTTTTTTTAAACCGAATAATACTACTAGTATTTTTAAATAGGGAGACTCCAAATACCAGAGTAAAGTGATAAAAATTTAGTACTAGAAAAATGTTTAAGTGTTCATCTAAAGAATTCTTTTATAGTTTACCTCAAGCCAGAACTACTATGCCATTGCCAATGCATGCAGAGAGGGCACTGAAAAAATTCAGGCCCTCAAATATTTTAAAATTCTGCATGACTCCCAAATTTATTATTATTTCTTTTAGTGAGCCAGATTTGGACTTAGAGTAAAGCATTGGAGGAAAACCTTAAATTTTTAAAACATTCTCTGCCATTTCTTCCACTATTCCCTAACTAGACTTTGAATTATGGAATTAGCAAGAAAATGGCAAAGGAGGGGTGCCTGGGTGGCTCAGTCAGTTAAGTGTCTGCCTTGGGCTCAGGTCAGGATCTCAAGAGTCCTAGGATCAAGCCCCATATCTGGTTCTCCGTTCAGCAGGGAGCCTGCTTCTCCCTCTGCCCTTTCCCCTGCTCATGCTCTCTCTCTGTCTCAAATAAATAAATAAAACCTCAAAAAAAAAAAAAAAAAGAAAGGCAAAAGAAGGAGGGGAAGAAGAAGGACGAGGAGAAGGAGGAGGAGGAGAAATATAAATATAATTACAAAAGAACTGGAATAAGCAAAATTTACAATAGTATTCAAGTTGGATACTGAACCCGGCATTACAAAATTTGCTCTTATGCCAAAGGAGTTCCACCAATAAAAATAGCCATCTTTCTTAGAAGAAAACAACCTCATTTTACGTTAAGTCTTCTTTGTTGAAAATACCCACTCCATTGAATGAAGACTGCCACCTACTGAGGCCACCAATAACTAAGGGGGAAATAATAAGCAGTCTTCATGACACGTCTCCTTTGCTCCCCATATGTGTCCCAAATATGTTACTTCACCATTCCAGGGTCTCTTTGTTCTTTCCTCCATTCATCCATCAGGTGGACAAGTGGTTCCTCCTTCACTAACCATGAGCTGGTAGATTATCCATTTTATAAATCTGAGGACAAATTAAATATATTCAGTTACATAGGCAATTCTAACTGCTAACCATTTAGAATGTTTATAATCATTTTACCTATACAACTTCCTAAGGTCGATTGGTACTCTTCAATTTGAGTGACATACGTAGGTAGTGGGTAAGTGTATTTTGTGGGTGCGGGGGTGGACATTGAGAAGGCGATCTGCAAAACCCTTCTTAAATTCTGAAATACTGAGTTGGCTTGCCATTTGTGAGGGGCTGAATTGCGACCCTCCCAAAATTCATATGTTGGAGTTCTGACCTCTAGGACTTCTGAATGTAACCGTATTTGGAAGTAAGGCCTTTAGAGAGGTGATTACGTTAAAATGGCCGAAGATGTGAGGATGGGGCTTAATCCAATCTAACTAGTGTCCTTAAAGGAAGAGGATATTTGTACACACAAAGAAGACCGGAGGGATGTGTGAGCACAGAGAAATGATCACGTGAAGAGGGAGCAAGAAGGCAATGGTCAGGGAGAGAGACCTCACAGGAAACCAACCCCGCCCACACCTTGATCTTGGACTTCCAGCCTCCAGAACTGTGGGAATATAAATTTCTGTTGTTTAATCCACCTAGTCTGTGGTATTTTGTTATGAGAGCCCTAGCAAACGAACATGGCATCTTAGAAAATAACTGGAGTATATTTGAAATGTTATGCTATTAATCAACCACGTTTTAGTCTGTCATAAAAGGTTCTAAAAAACAGAGGAGATTCGGTTTTTTAAGGAACCAAAATGGAGCATGTTTTTTAAATAATTATTATAAAAATCTTCAATATTCTCCATCGATAAGAATGCTGGGTAGAATTTTGGAAGAGAAATAAAAATGATTCTAAGTTTACTTTTGTTTTAAAACTCCATGAGACAAACAGTGCTCTGCAAATTCCAATGCTATGTGATTTTCTCAACTCATTTAATAAGTGTAGTATTTTTTGAGGTATGCCCCAATTTACAGTGAAGGGTAGTTATTAAATTTGAGCTTAGCTGGCCTTTTACCTATGTCTAGTTAAATTTTATAGTAAGTTCTGATGGCTCTTTTTAATTTCATAGCTTTCTCTGAATTCTTATTTGTGCAACATGTGCAAGTTCATATAAATCTGATCGGTTTTGGAGGTGTGTTCCCATGAAAATGCGATACACTTAGAAAAACATAGCTAGAGCTCTTTGAGGAGTCTTTATATCAATCTCAATAAAAATAATTAAATTAATAGTTTGTGTTTTGTAAGTAACAAAAATGTAATTGAAGTTCTTAAAAATGTTAAGGTGACATTAAGATGGTTATGAAGCACTGAGGAGCCCCCAAGAAGAAAATAAATGCTTTTTCATAACTCTAACTAAATATTGGTCCTTAATGTGAGTTTAGTAAAATCTGAAGTCAAAAATTGTAATTCCCAAGGGTTTTATGTTAATATGTTTCTGCTGAGAATTCACTAGAGTCCACAGGACCACTGTTCTTAGTAACTACTCTCTCTGTTCCTATAAATTCTACAGTTGACAGCTAGCTTAAAACCTAGGCTGTCTCTCTGAATCACTCATTAGGAAGGACAGTAGAAAAGTAGAAAGAGTTAAGTGGATAAGGTTTTTCTTTTCATATTTTTGAGGGTTACATTGGTCAAAATGGTTAAGGGTGCTAATGCTAATTGTGCTCTTATTAAAATAGGTTATGCTCTTTTTCCATTTTAACTGAACTAGGTTTCTTTCTCTAAAACCCATCTCTCAGCCATTCTTCATCGTGACAGCATTACCAGAACTGGGAGAATTGATCACACACTCTCCCCTGAGGCAGGTGGTAATACAGCCCATTAATTTGGTGAGTAAGACAGATTGAAGAGTGATGTGGCTTCTTCGTTCCCAAGTCAGTCAGCTGATGCCCACTGTCCTCACTGAGTGGTAGATTATAACCAGGTAAAAGAAATGTTTTAAAAAGTCATTAAAAGAGCAATTTAAAACCATATGGTATGCTGGGGATAGCATTATCACACATTTCTTATCAAGACAGCATTATACAGAACAGATTAGAGACAGGGCTACAAATTTCAATGGAAACAACTGAGATTAACTCCTATTATTATTCAAAGGATGAACCCCGCACCCAGCAATTAGATTTCTAGAGTCATCAACTGAGTTTCAGTTATGCACGAGACTAATAACATCTTCATAGAGTAATTTGCAGACCCTACTCTCCCACTTACATGCATGTCATATATTCTTTTGTTTTGTTTGTTTTTTAAGATTTTATTTATTTATTTGTAAAACAGAACACAAGCAGGAAGAGGGAGAAGCGGACTCTCTGCTGAGCAAGGAGCCTAATGTGGGACTCCATCCGAGGACCCTGGGGTCATGACCTAAGCTGAAGGCAGATGCTTAACCGACTGAGCCACTCACATGTCCCCACCTGTCATATATTCTATACATACTTTTGAGTTGCCAGAAAAAAAAAAAAACAGCAACTGTTTTTAGGATTTGACTAATATTTCTTATTACATAAAAATATTCTGAACTATATTTTGCCCAGCAAAATGCAGCAGCATTATTCTACTTGTAATTTATAAAATTCGTTTCAGAGTACCACATGGCTATTACCTTTACCATTAAGAATGTGTGGAGTCATCTGTCAATATTTTAGTTGCAAACCCCTTAGTTCATGAATCATCTATACCCATATTTGGGACTCACATCAGGCAAATCAAAGAATAGGAACCTGAAAATAAGGGTCATGTTAGGATTTGACAAAGCTAAGAGGTGGACACATGTATATTCATTCTTATTTAGCAAGGTATTTTGTCCATAAGGATGTTGAAATTACTTCATTATTTTTATTATATGTATTATGGTTTTTACTTCTGTTTTAGTCAGTTGGGATTGCTATAACAAAGTACCATAAACTAGGTGCAACAGAAATTTATTTCTCACAGTTCTGGAGGCAAGAAGTCCTATCAGGACGCCAGCACAGTCAGGTTCTGGTGAGAGCTCTCTCCCATGTGACAAACTGCCAACTTCCTGTTATATCCGTATGTGGCTGGCAAGAGAGAACTCTGGGCTCTTCATGTCCTTCAAAGGGTCCCAATCCCATCATGAAGGCTATACCCTCATAACCTCATCCAAACTAATTATCCCCCCTCAAAAACCCCTCCTCTAAAACTATCACATTGGGTGTTGGGCTTCAGCATGTGAATGAGGGGGGGAGGTGCAGGGAGACACAAACGTTCAGCCCATATCAACTCCTCATTGTAAATTCTGCCTTTTACTGATAAGGAAAATGTAACGATTTTTTTTATTATGTATTTAGAATTTTTACTTACCGTTGTATTTCCTTGCTAACTGATTGTATTAAAACATAATGTCTTTTGTCAAAATGTTACATGCACGTGATTTTTAAAAATCAAAGAGTTCAGAAAGACTGCATATGAAAAGCAACAGGGCTTTGCCCCACTTCTTTCTTCCCCCAGCCCTGTTCCACAAACACAACCACTTTCGTGCTTTTGCTTTTAGCAATTCTGGTAGTTACCACGATAATTCTAAATATATGCTCGATTCATCAATTTTAGGATCTATCTATTGGCTTTCTGCTCTGATAAACAAGAGTTTAGGTAAACAAACTCCTCTAACTCTTCCCTAGAAAGTTCCAAATCAATTATTTATTCATCTGTCCATTCATTCACTCCGTGATTGCTTATTATTTTCCTATTCTAGGGAGATTTCTAAGTGCCTGGCTACATCAGCTGATAAAAGATTATCAAAATTACTGCCTTTCTTGAGACAGAACATGAAAATCATAATTATGTAAATGTAGTATATATAGAAGGTAATCAGAGCTACAGAAAAAAAGGTGAAGTGGTAAACAGAAAGGGTAAGTGAGTCTGGTAGCACTGAATGTAAGTGGGTCTTCAAGACATGACAGAGTGGGCCACGCTCATACCTGGAGAAGTGTGCTCCCTGGGCCAAAGCAGGTGCTGAGGAACCTTCACTCACATTTGGGGAATGACAAGAGACCGCAGTGGCAAGAAGAGTGAGCAAGGGCAGAAGTACGAGAAGATGAGGTCACAGTGGGATGAGGGAGAGCAGCAGATCATGAGGACCAAGAAGGCTCTTAGAAGGCCTTCGACTTTTACTCTGAATCATCTGTGAATTCTTTGCATGGTTGTGAGCAGAGACATAACAGCATCTTTCTTACATCTTGAAAGGACCTCTCTGGCTGCTGAGTTCGAATATTTTGTAAAGGGACAAAGAGTGAAGCAGGGGGACCAGCTGGGAAGTTATTTTAGTAATTTAGGGCAAAGACTGCAGGAGCTGGGATGAAGATGTGAGCAGTAGAGAAATTAAGAGAGATCGTATTCTGTATATAGTTTGAAAGTAGAACAACAGAATTTCCTCATGAATTAGATTCAGGTTGTAAGAAAAAGAGATAAATGATAATGCAGTAAGTTTAGTCTCCCTTTAAATTATCCTTGTAACTTCAAATAATATGCTTTTATGTATTGTTCCTCAGTGTGGTAGACATCTGCCATGACTTCCAATGACCTTTTAAATATCACATTTGAGGGAAAACTTTTGTGACTCTTTCTTTTTCCAAAAAATAGTCAAATTCAAAGTCCCATTTCCCTTGCATCTATGACAGAATCAGGTGACCTGGTTTCTCCCAACCAGATGCACCGATTTCATGTGAATAACATGAGGGAAAAGAAACAGGCTTCTCTGGAATTTCCATCTGTGTGGGGGTGTGGATGGAAGTGGGTGTCAGATGGTGGTGATGATAGTGGCGGTGGTTTGCCAGGGATGTGTGATGGGGTTCCTGGAACGAAGTCCAATTAGTTGGGGAGCTGAGGCAGTTTCTTGCAATCATCAGTGGACAGCACCAAGCATCACAGACCTGTTCTGCAACATGCTTTTGGGTATTGTTCTTAGAAATAGCCTTGAGCCTGTTTGTTTTGGGAGGGGTTGTTTTTTGTTTTTTGTGTTTTTTCAGTTCTGCCAAAACTAAACTCATTGTTAGCTTTCCCATATAATTTTAGTGATCTCCTTCCAGCTTAGTAAAGTGAAAGTCACCCTCCTTTGCTTGCATCTCACGTAACACCCTTGGTGAGTGCCAGCAACTGGAGACATTGTCTTTTCATTCCCTGTTTTGTAAGATGAGGATGTTGATGGCCTTATCTTTTCCATCAGCTTACTCTCCACCTTCTACCTTCCAACTTCAATAATCTAAACTTGAACTTTCAGGGAATCAAGATTGATAACAATTATCTTTGGTTTTGACACCATACCTCAATCTTCTATGCTTTGTCTATAAGTTAATTCCAAAAGTTAAGAATCAATGAAACTTAATCTTTATGTAAATGTTGTTTATTTCAAGTCCAATTAGCATAGCCTAACTGTCCTATGTAACTTTTTTGTTTATCTTGGAGTATTTTATTGCCTTTGTTTGTTTCTTGTACTGTCAGCATTTATTTCATTCTTCAGACCACCCGGCACCTTAAATCTAGGAATATCATCAAATTTCTGGATTCTGAATTTTGTCCTAGGGACTTCTAAAGTCCTCCAACCTCTTGGTTCCAATCAGGACTAATTGTCATCTAAGCCTGCTCTACAGCTATTTTCAGACTTTCTTTCCTCACTTTTCTTTGTTATTGTCACTAATTCTTGCATTTCCTGTCTCCACCCCACCCTTTTTTGTTTAATTCATTTTTAGGAGTACATACTCAAATAATTTCCTAAGGAAGGTAATGTGGGCGATAATTTTCTAAATCCATGCATGTCTGAAAAGATATTTTTATTTTGCCCTTCTAATGGGTTGTCTTTTTTTTTTTCTGGATATGGAATATGGATTATAAATAATTTTCCTTTGAGATTTGAAAGGTATTATTCCATTGCCTTTTCAGCATCTACAGTCTGATGTCTTATAATTCTCATTCTTTTCAATGTGACTTTTCCCTCAAAAATAATTCTATAAGGCAGGTTTTCTTTAAGGTTTTTTTTATATACATATATATACATAAAAAGATTTTATGTATTTATTTGTGAGAGAGGGAGAGAGAGAATTACCAGGGAGCACAGTTGGCAGGAGGAGAAGCAGGCTCCCTGTTGAGCAAGGAGCCTGATGCAGAACTCGATTCCCAGGATCATGACCTGAAGGGCAGGTATTTTTATTGTCCCCATTTTACTAAAGGGCCAATAGGAATTGAAGAAACTGAAGTAGAGAACAGGATCTTCCTCAGATGGCACAAATAGAACAGCCAGAGCCAGACTTCAAATCCAAGTTGGCTGGCTCTCGAGTCTGTACTCTGAACCGACACGTCGTGCTGCTTCTCATTCACCATACGGTCTAGCAATTAGTATTGGTTCGGACCAGCGTGTGGACCTTGAGAGGAAGGAGAGAGCATTGCATGTTCCGAGCTGCAAGTGAAAAAAAAAAAAGTCCAGCATGGCTACAGAGACGGGGGTCAGGAAACAAGACACTGGCTGGAATGTGGAGTGACTGAAAAGACATGAGGAGTATTTTGTTTTTAAAGATTTATTGTTTATTTGAGAGAGAGAGAGTGCACGAGTGGGGAGGGGGCAGAGGGGGAGATAGGGGAAGCAGACTCCCTGCTGAGTGAGGAACCCCTATGCCGATGCCGGGCTCGATCTCAGGACCCCGAGATCATGACCTGAGCTGAAATCAAGAGTCAGAGGCTTAACCGACTGAGCAGCCCAGGCCCCCATGATGAGTATTCTGAACAGCAACATAGGCCAAAGAGAAGCCACAGAAAGGTTTTAAGCAGAAGACTCACAAATTTAGATTGACAAATAGTAGTAGTAATATCTCATATCAAAATTCTCTTTTACCTCTTTGTTGCCAGATCCATTGGGAACTTTTCTGTCCTCAGTTTCCTCAATCTTTTAGCAGCGTTTCCTCTTTCTTAAAACCACTGTCATTTTCAGCTTCTATAATACCTCCTTCTCCTGGTTTTTCTTCCTACCTCTGACAGTTCCTTCTTAGTCTCCTTCGCTGGCTTTTCCTCCACTAGTCAGTCTCTCAATGTACCAGTTCCTTAGACTCATCCCCGTGTCCATTTCTCTTTTACTATATTCTAAACCTCTGCCATTTTTCTGCCAGTAAATATCATCTTCTACTGATGAGTCCCAAATTTATTTGATTAGCCCAAACTCTGCTGAACTCCAGATTTATGTATGCTCATGCTTACTGAACGCTATACTTGAATGTGTTAGATGCATCTCAAAATTAATATATCTAAGATGACATATTTTATTGCTTTCTTAAACTAATTCCTTTCCCCATCTTCCATAATTTTCAATTACTCTCTTTCCTTTACTTCCTGTATCCAATTCATCACAAAGTCTTGTCAATTAAATCTAGGAGATATTTCAAGAATTTACCCACCACTCATCACTGCTTTTACTTCAGCCCAGCCTCCCTCACCTCCCATCTGTCCCACTGCTGAAGCCTCCTCATTACTGTAGTCTCTTTGATTCCACTAGTGCTCCCTACAATCCATTTTTCCACACAGCTGTCAAAGAAATCTTGAAAAGGGTGAGTCATTGCATGTGACTTCCCCACCCCCAAAACTCTTTAATGGCTTTCCTTTTCATTTGGAATGAAATTCAAACTTCTTTCCATGGACTACTAGGTCCTTCAGATCACACAGCTAATACTTGGAAGACCTAAATTTAGTATTTTTAAAAGATAACTTTGGCTAATTAGGGAAACATAGATTGAAAGTGGCCAAGAGTGGATACAAGAAGACCCGTAAAGGAAGGTTTCAGAAAAATCCGGGCTACTATTATCATGGCCTGACTGGGGCATTAACAGTGACAATGGAGAACAAAAATGGACAGATTGAGATATATTTATTTTTTTAATGATATAAATGTACCATCATGAAAAAACACCCACAATTAAAGATTAAAGAAAAGAAAATTGCAGAGTAATATATATGGCTTGATCCCATGATGGTATTGAGTTTGAGGTAACTGAATTATCCAAGTAAATATCAAGTAGCCAGTTGATCATACAGGTCTGAATACATAGGTGATAACTATTTTTGATACATAAATGTAAAGATGGTAAATGAAGCCAGGAGGGCAGAGACTCGTTGACAAGGGAAAAGAGAAGCAGGAGTAGGACAATGCCAGTGAATAATGCCAACATTCTAGAGCATGGTGTGCTTTTCTGACTCACTTTAATATTGCCCACATACATGGAGTATCCTAATTGCTTTAATCTTTGCTAGTGTGGAAGGAAAAAAAAGGGGGTCCTCTCGTTTTAATTCATAGTTCTTTGATTACTTTTTAAAAAATATTTTAAAATTTATTTGAGAGAGAGAGAGTGAGAGCAAGCAAACAGGGGGAGGGGCAGAAGGAGAGAATCTTCAACCAGACTCCCCACTGAGCGCAAAGTCTGACCTGCAGGTTCCATCTTACCACCCATGCAATCATGACCTGAGCCAAAACCGAGTCAGATGCTTAACCAACTGAGCTACCCAGGTGCCCCGATAGTTCTTTGATTACTTGTAAAATTATATATATTTTTCCATCTTTATCAATAATTGATAGAATCATTTGTTCCTGTCATGGTTCTTAAATTGTTGTGTATGATTTTCATGAGCTAAGAGGGAAATACGCATGACTGTAGTACTCTCAGTAGAGATCATCTCAATCTGAGATAGACAGCTTTTATTTAGACTTACCAATCTAAAAGGTGACACATACTACTAAGACAAATACGAAATGGCAAGTGTGATGAACACGAAATATGAAGTGTGAAATCACACATTTATAAAGGACAGTGGGACTGCTTTTGAAGCTTCCTGACCGTATCTCTTAATTGAAAAATATAATTAAGTGCTGTGTTGAAATGAGGAGATTTGACTGAGCAATCTGAATCCTTGTAACTCAGAAATTCTGTGACCCATTCACCACCTAATGTGATCACATCACCACATAGAATCATACATTTTATAGTAAGAAAGAAACTTGGAGACCTCCGTATTCATTCATATATTTCAAATGCATGCTTTGTACTGTATTTTGTTCCTTATGGGTTAGGAATTATTGTATTTGGTGCTGTGTATAATAAAGTACTTCATATTGCCTGACCCATAATAGTCTTTTGATAAAATATTTAATAAACTCTCCCCCAACATATTCCATTTTGTAAATATGGAAGAAAAGGATAAATGAACAGCCTAATGGTTGATAAATATGAACACTGGTTCAACCTGAAAATACAGAAGTAGTTGTAGACAAAACATTTAGCCAAAAGTGACATTCTAAGAGTAGCTATCCAATAATGTGAAACTACAAGAGTAAAGTTGCTTTTTTTTTTTCCCTTTGTTGTCTTGTGACTGGTTCCCGTCCCCCAATTCAACCAGATAAAATTTGCCTGAAATAGATTAAAGGTAAAAACAAACAAACACTCAATATTCAGCTTTTCAATTCCAAAAATATGGCTTTGAAGTCTGTCAGGAACAACAGATGGGAAAGCTAGGTTATCCAATTCAAAAGCAAGGCCATTAAAACATATTGTAGTGAGGAAAATCTTGATGAGGGAGTGATTTCTTGTCTCACAAAGAGAAGGGGCAGTTATTCCAGAGTGGGGTGGGGTGGGGGGCGGAACCCTGGGGAAAAAGGGAAAGGGAGAACAGGTTGGAGGTAGGGTGTACCTGGGGATCAGGATTCTGAACTGCCTTCTGCCCTGTGGCTGAGAATGCTGGAAGTGTGTGTCATTAGAGACCACCGGATAACTTCCTGTCCTGAGCACAAGTGTTTATTCCTACTTCCTGCCTGGAGCTGTGGGAAGAGAGGACCTCAAAGTCCCACACTAACAAGGGAGAGACCCAGTAAAGTGTAAACAGTGGTAGGGCAGGGCTGGGGAGAGAGAAGATGCTGAGATTGTGTAGGGGCCAAGGGCGGGCTGCCCCAAAATGGACCACTTTGCTATAAAGATTATTTTGAGTTAAAATAAATTGAGACCCAGCAGATTCAGGAAAAGTCCTTTACCTCCCCTAAAAAGAATTTGGATAAAAGACCTGCTCCTCGAAGAGAGCTCTCACTGGAGATAACTACATTATGATATGAAGTAGGTAGAATAGTCAGGAAAGAACCTAGCAAACCCTGTTTGATCAAAGTCCTCTTTGGCCCATTGTTTTTGAGTGGCCCAGTAAACCATTTGTTTACCAAACATTTACTCTTTGTCATCTTCCTGAGGATTATATTCCTTCCCTTTGAAGTCCCAGACCCCTACCCACTCTTCCCTAGTTCAGGATGACATATATATTTCATTTTGTGTGACTGTCTTTGGAATTTCCATGTCTATGTGGATTCCCTGTACATACCCTATTTGATTTTCTCCTGTTAGTCTGTGTCATGTCAATATGATTCTTAGTCTGCCAAGATGGACCTTTCCAGGAAAAATTCTTGCTCCTTGACAATTGTCCACAGTTGTAGGACAGCACACATACTTCCTGCAGGCCGGTCCACCTGAACTCCAACCCTTGGGAGACTGGAGAATGTTGAAAGACCAGTGAGGGAAAGAGATCAGAGTCTGGATAAGGAAGTAGGGTTGCCAGAAAAAATAAAGGATGCCCAGTTACATCTGAATTTCAGATAAATGACACAGAATATTTTAGCATCAGTATGTTATATATAATACTTTAAAAAAAAGTTCTTTATCTGAAATTAAAATTTAATTGGGCACCCACATTTTTATTTACTAAATCTGACAACTCTAGTGCAAAACTAGATGCCAGGCTGATACATTGTTATTACTCTTAAAGTCAGGAGTGACCTAAATATTGGTGGCTGGAAAAATTACTGTGTCTATACTGGATTGGACAACAGATCATGTTTTGAATTAAAATTTCTGCTCACCAGCAAATTTATTATTCACTTTTTCAGTGTTTTCAAATATTTAAATTTTTGCAATTGTATATTTCTGCCCCAATGACAATAGAAGTCCATGTTTTGTAAAATGACAAATGATATTGAGATGTAAGTTCATATTCACCATTAGAAAAGACAGAACTTCCTAACTTCACTGGTTGACCCTTTTAAATAATAAAAACATAAAATCATCTTAACAATATTTTATGAGATTTAGACTCCTAACCCAGCTAGTTACTAATTACCAGAAAATATTTGACCTACGGGTCACTGTTATTATTGAAAGTGGCTTAAAATTCATAACATAAATATTACATAATCAATGTTTTATGTGTTGAAATGTGAGAAGTTGAATGGTCATTTGCCAACAGATTCTGTTCTGCTTGTACTTCTCGTCATTTTTTAAAAAGTCGTTTAAAGAGTAGGAGAGTAACCAATTGAAAAGCAAGCTTTAACTCTCAACATTCCACTAGGTTTATAATATACAATAAACCTCAGGGCTACCACTTTTCACTAGCCCTGCAAATTAGTCTGTCTACATCGAGTTTGGAAACCAAGCCAAGAATGGAGTATTAAAAGAAGTTAAAATGGTCTCTATTTAATCCATAATTTCTGCAATCCAGACCTCACCACTCTTATGAGTAAAAAATGAGGAAGGTTCTAGCAGTGACCAGTTCTATGAGGAATTTACACCATGAGGAATTTGACAGTGATGAGTGAGCTCTGCTGTCTCAGAGACTGATTTCTTTGGTGGACTGCCAGCATTCAAAGTCCCTGGTATTTAAAGCTCATCCTAATTGAGCCTTCTGTATTTTGTGCTCTCAGTGAAGATTCGTGAAAAATTTTCACTCTGAGCTGCTTGGAGAGAAGGCATAATTTATTATTGGAGAGTTCAGTTTGTTCGTAACAGAATGTTTATTTGATGGAAACATTTAACTGTCTACATTTTTATTCTATTCCACCCACCCATTGTAAGACATTCTGGATTTTAAGATCATTTTTGGGGACAGAACAAGAAAGTAATATTAATTGTATATGTATTATAATGTATAATTAATAATCAAAATTAAATAAATATACTAATTGTACATGTATTCTAATTTATAAATTTAAATTTCTATGTAAATTATTACTAAATTTCTACAAAAATATTACATTTTTAAATATTTTAATTAAAACTTAAATTTATTCTCTTATTCAACTAGTATTTATTGAGTTCCTACTTTTGCCAAGCTGCTGTCTTAACAAGAGAGACAAGGAAGTTACATCCCATTAAATAAAAAAGAAATGTCTTAGAATTGGAGATATACAGTACCTCAAGTAAGTTATTTAGAATTAGTAGCCTCAATCAAACATTAGTGAAAATGAAGAGGATTGAATCTGAATATTACATTTCCTTTTGGCTAGCTGGTAAGTGTGGCTAACTGTCATTATTTTTATCATTTTAGCAAAATTATAATATGGAGGGGTTTTGTTTGCCAATCAAAGTCACTGACTCTCTTGCTTTAAAAAAAATCTAGACTAAGCCCTGTGAATATGGTTTGGGGGCAACCTTCCATTAGAAGCTGCAGAGAGACTTAAAGATGACACATTAGTCCCTAGTTTAAAACTGCTAAATGCCTTCATCCTTCATCGCTTATCTTGGAATTATCTCAGGTAGCTTCATAGAGAAAGGGATGTATACAAGAACAGTTTGTGTGTTTTGATGCAGCCTCTTAAATCCTGTTATCACCTTTTCTATTAACTTCTATTTGCTTGCCAATTTCCTCATTTGAAAGGACTTTCAAGTTGCTGATTTTGTGAGAAATGAGGAATAGTCATTGCCAGCATTATCCTTTTTTCTACAATTAGTGTTTCTAATCACATTAGACATGTTTTCAGTATCTAGAGAGGATGCCTGCTCCCTACAGCTATCATGAACCATTAACTTTAATTAAAATTTACAAGTCTAATGTTGTTACATCTGCTAAATGCATTAACTTCCATGTTAATTACCAAAATGTTAATGTTGCATTAAAATAATGTTCCCTTTTGACGGTTCATCTATAGTTTAATTATTTATTTTGTTGGGGAATATGTTCTAAAAATTGAAAAGAGAGTTGACTATGAAGTCAAATTAGAAAAATGAGATAGAGTAGCAAAACTTCCAACGAGTAAACCTTATGGTTCAGACAGACATGGCTGAAGCATACCTGTATTCTTTATTCTGCATTTCAAGGAAATATGTCTCCTGTCTTACATCTGAAATATTTTTTTAAATAACATTTCCTCTTTTTTTTTGCAGCTAGTTTATAGTGCTAAGACTACTATTCATGTCTTATCCCTCAAATCCCAAGAGCTTACAAGGCTGCACATCCCTTTATCCATATAAATCATTTAAAAAGAAAACTTCAGCTAAAAAAAAACCCAAAAGCTCTATATTTTCTATTTAAATGTTTATTTATCTTTTAAAATAGATTTATTTCAATAAGCTATCCAGTATACATTTGAGCAAATAAAAATAACCAAAATAAATTCTCAGTGATCTACACAGATCAGTGCAGTGAGCTAATCAGTATGAATACGAGTACAGCATCTCACACTTCACTGAAAGGGATATTCTATAATAATAATATTCTATAATAATAATATGCTACAATAATATAATAATTAAAAATAGCATCTTCTTGTCATGGGTGTACTTACCGGATATATCCTTGAAATATGTAAGTCTATGTATATGAGTTAATTTTCAAATGGGATGCATCCTTCCAAAACAGGATTACATTTGAGGTTGAGCAAATCTTAACTAGTTTACAGGTTGCAGAGTCCTTGCCTCTGTTTTCTTTTTTTTTTTTTTTTTAAATGATTTTTTATTATATTATGTTAGTCACCATACAGTACATCCCCGGTTTCCGATGTAAGGCTCGATGATTCATTAGTTGTGTATAACACCCAGTGCACCATGCAATACGTGCCCTCCTTACTACCCATCACCGGTCTATCCCATTCCCCCACCCCCCTCCCCTCTGAAGTCCTCAGTTTGTTTCTCATAGTCCATAGTCTCTCATGTTTCATTCCCCCTTCTGATTACCCCCCCTTTCTTTATCCCTTTCTTCCCCTACCGATCATCCTAGTTCTTATGTTCCATAGATGAGAGAAACCATATGATAGTTGTCTTTCTCTGCTTGACTTATTTCACTTAGCATTATCTCCTCCAGTGCTGTCCATGTTGTAGCAAATGTTGAGAACTCGTTCTTTCTGATAGCTGAGTAATATTCCATTGCATATATGGACCACAACTTCTTAATCCAGTCATCTGTTGAAGGGCATCTCGGCTCCTTCCACAATTTAGCTATTGTGGACATTGCTGCTATGAACATTAGGGTGCATATGGCCCTTCTCTTCACTACGTCTGTATCTTTGGGGTAAATACCCAGTAGTGCAATGTTTGCCTCTGTTTTCTGTTTGTTTTTGAGAGACAGAGAGAGAGAGCGCGTGCACGCACACACTCATGTGCACAGGTGTGCAATCGAGGGAGGGGCAGAGGGAGAGAGAGAGAGAGAGAGAATCTTAAGCAGACTCCATGTTCAGTGCTGAGCAGGACTTGGGGCTCAATCTCACGGCTCTGAGAGCTGAAATCAAGAGTTAGATGCTTAACCAACTGAGCCACCCGGTGCCCCACCAGTGTTTTTTAATCACTGTGTGCCCAGTGCCTAGAACCCCACCTGGTGTATAGTAGGCACTCAATAAATATTTAAGAGTTGGTTGAATGCCTCTGTAAATTTTTTTTATTTTATAAAATATTATTGTGTACTTTTTTCTTTTCTGAACTTTTCTGTGTGACTATATAATTTAAGTAAACATGCAAGTCTGTAGTCATCTCTTTAAAAGTTATGAGTAGTCAATCGTCCACAGGTGCATGTTATTTCTAAATACTTACTGTATACAGATCAAATTAAGCTGATTATTTGGGGAAAATATCCACAGAATAAAGTTCTTTCTATATGAGAGTAGTAACTTAGTTCTAAAAATAACAAGCACTCTATCTAAAGAATGAGGAATCCCAATTTTTCTTGAATTGCTGAGTAATGAACACTTAGTTCAAGTAGGTGCTCCCTTCAATGTTGCCAGAAGTCTAGATGGGGAATTACAGAGCTCTATCTAACCTGTAGTTCACTTATCTGAGACACATAGCTGGACTATAAGGCAGTTGTTGAAAGACTAAAACTCTTGTATTTATCCCCTTATGTTTGTACATTTAAAGTGATAGTTTAGAAAATGTTTCATATACATTATCTCTGATTGTGTCAAATCTTGCTCCAAAAATGATTTGAAGCAACTCACTGAAAACATATGCTTAAAAAAAAAAAACACCTCTGGACCAACAGGGGGAACATGGAATGGATGGTTAAGGCCCAAGAGAAAAGAATACAAATAGATAAGCCACAAGTTCCTCACTGAGTTGGAATTTGGCCCTAAGCTTCCAGGATGACAAAGCAAAAGTTTACTGTAACAAATTATGTAGTTCTCAATGTCCAGAAGATAAAGCAAACAGATTCCCCAGAGTTAACAAAGCTATTCTGAACCACCAGCTCTAGCCTCAGAAGAAATAGATCATGGATGGGCTGTTAATAAAGGGACCTGAGGTGTAGTGGAATTAGTAGAGAAATGAGGTGTAGTGGTTTCTCAAACTTTCTTAAGAAAATAAAGTATTTTCCCTTAATTAATTTATTTTTCAGAATAAAATCTTAAGACACATCCAACATCTAAAACAAGTAAGGAAACAGCTGCTCTCATGGAACTGCTGCCCCAGGCAGAGTCTCAGCTGCGAAGCTTCCCCATCCCTTGGCCAAGCAACTCCTGGGGCATTGTGGGGCAGCAGGACCATCCACCAGTTAGGAGTTCAGACGCTGACTCTGACTAGCTCCTCCACCACTCTAGATTTGTAATCTGGAAAGCTTCTTGACTTCTCTGTCAGTTTTCACACTGTAAAATAGGAATAGGCATAGAGCCTATGTCTGTCTTGAAACAGAATTGCAGAAGCCTGTCACTTGGTAAGGACTCTATCACTATTTGTTAAATAGGTGAGCTAATGAAAGAAACACGAAGGCTAAGGGAGATTTTTGTAGATCTGATGGTGAGCAGTTTAGGTTGTATTTTTCTGAAGGTTCACATTTCATATGAAGTAGAAGTCAAAGTTTTCTGCTGAAAGGGAGGGAGAGATTGGAGGGGAAGGTATGACCTAGCTGCCAAGACGGAGAGAGCATAGCAACTCCAGAAATGCAGTGTTTATAGCCCATTAGGGCAAGTGTCCATGAACTCATACTGTACCGATCCTTCCTGCTGTGCTCAGGGGCCAGGGTCCAAGCATTGGAGGGTTGATCCTAGGTGAGGACTGCCAGGCAGAAGCAAAGAAGGCATAAAAGGGCAAGAAAACTGGAAGTTTGAGCAAGAAAAAAATGAGGATTAAAATGAGTACTTACCTCATTGAGTTATTGTGAGGGTTAAAGAATTAATACACTTAGAACAGTGTCTGCCACATAGTAAATACTCAGGAAAAGTTGTTTTATTATGATTATTATTTTAAAAATCTAAGCTCAAGAGAGAGGGAAGTGAAAACAAAAGAGAGCACCTGAAGAAAAAGAATGCAAAGGGAAAGGCCTCATTATAACAAGAGCAGTTGTAGTGAGAACAGTTGAGAAAATTATCTGGAAAGATAGGAGATTCTGGTTAAAGAATGTGATTTCGTGGTAGTTTATGATGAGAACCAAGTTTTATTTGTTTGTTTTTGAAAGGCAGACTGCCACATGCAGCGCCTCATTGGGATGTGTCTGGAGTCTTGGAAGCTTGACTGCTCTACATTCTAAAACAAGTGGACCTTGAGAGCTTGTTTGGAGGTTCTAGCAGGGGAGTGCAGCTACTCGTATACCCTTGACCGAAGAATGGTCCTTCTACATCAGGGAAGGTTGTCCTCTTCAATCAAGCACGCAGCTTTGGGAGGGACGCACATGGAGTGGTGACTGAGGAAGGGGACACCTGCCTAGCCAGCCAGTGAGCCGAATCAACCCTGACAATCAATGGGGTCACAGATGTCACAGCCAGATCGCCCTCCCATCCAAGAACCAAGTTTTGCACAGTGGTTCTCAAGGTCACTTTACATATGAATCACCTGGGAGGATTGTTAAAATGCCAGGACCGTTTCTCAAAAACTGTGATTCAGGGGGACTGGGCAGTCAGCCTTGGAATCTGTATTTTATCAAGCTTCCTAGACAATCCTGGTGCAGCCAGCCCAAGACCACACTTGGAGAAGTCTGGGCTAGGCTATGACTCTGGCTGGTTGACACAGAGTTGAAGAGCAGGTAATTAGAAATGAGGAGACCAAGGAATCGGGAGGCTTGGGTGTAGGATGACTCAGTCCAATGGTTGCTGAGGTCACTCAGGATGGAGACCAGACAGGGTGGAGAAAAGGACTGTGAGCCAGAGAGCAAAGTCATCAATGAACGGGGGAAGGTATAGTAAGGAGAGGAGAACAAAAGGCTCTTCATGACAGAGGAGCTGGGGGTGAGGTTAAAGGATATAATCTCACAGCAAGAGTCTTGTAGGAGTAATTAAAAAAGACTAGAAAGTAAAGGTCTGGTATTAGTTTTGAACAACAAGTTAGTAAAAGAATATATAAGGAGATACTTAGAATAAGAAGCAGCTTCCCTTTAAGAAGGCTATTGAGAAAGCCATGAACACCGGGGAGAACTTGGTTTTAGTTAAAGAGTAGGATACATGCTATTAAGAAGTTCAGAACATGGGAGAGTCATTAAATCATGAACAAAGTTCAAAGAGTACAGTGAACAGAAGTTAAGGAGTGTAAACAAAGATTACAGAACAGGAGGCACAAAGTATTACAAGATTGAGAATTTGGAAAAATAAAGTTGGCTGAAGGAGGCTGACATTTTGGGGAAAGACAGAGGAAACAGGATGTGAGGCACACGGAGTCAAATAATACAAACTCAAGCAAACAAGGTACCTCCTCCTTACTAGGTACCAGGGTAGTTGGGGAAGAGGCTTTACAAAGGAAAGGTGGTCAAGAGTTTTTAAAATATCTTTTCTTAAATTTCTGTCTCAGATGTGATGTGTAAGGTTCCCAAACTTTCTCAGTTTACCATGCCTTTAGCAACACAGTAATTACTGTTATGGCGGTCCCAAGGCAAATGAAATACCTAACAGTTCTGCTTATTAAGTAATTGATCCAAATGATTTACTAAATAATTGTGTCCTAAAAGCTCAACTCTTTGAAAATAAATTTATGTTCACATAAATTTAACAAAAAAGCAAACTTTCATATCATTCTTTAATAACCATTAACTAGTGAGGTGTGCATGTCTATTGGCCAATGAACATCTCAAACTTTGGAATCAGATTGCACACCACCACCCTTATTTCCTGTCCCACTCTGATTTTCACATAGTATTTGTTTTTCATCACAGAAATTACCCAAAATCTAGCTTTGCAAAGGTATGACACCATCAAAAGAAAGGTAGCTGGAGCCAATGTTGAAAGTATTAATGACCTCAACCTAGAGTTTTCTGCAGGATCTGACAGATGTCTCTGTGTTGGTCTTGAAATTTTTAAATAATCCACCATACCGCTCCAAGTTTGATGAGATGTCCCTCAGTAACTTGGTGCACAGTCTGTGGCGCTGTACTAAAGAATGTGGATATTATTCATATCATGGGGAGCCATCAAAGGGTTTCAGATGAAGTAACATAGTCTTAGAAATACCAGTGTGGGGAAGAGATCAGAGGAGAGTAAGAATAGAGACGAGGAGACAAGTTGACAGCTCGTAACGACAGTTCAGGAAATATACTAGAAGCTAAAGTAAAGTAGTAGTGGTGGCTATGGAGAGGAGGAGGGTGTGGCGTGGAAGGAAAGAGCCACGGTAGTTTTGTAATTTGGTCCCTCAACTCTTCAACAATCTGCCCATCTAAAATTGTTATAACCCCCCTTCTCGAATCTGGGTTCTATGACTGCTTGAAAATAGAATATGGTAGAAGTGATAGTGTGTCCATTTCTGGGCCCAGGCCTTAAGATACTAATAGTTTCCACTTCTTTTCTGTGGGGTGCTTGTTCTTAGAACTCACCTTCTGTCTCCTGGGGGCTCCTTCTTTATCCTGTGAGACAGCTAATGGGCAGAGAGGCAGACATGGAGAAGAACCTAGGTTTCTGGGCCATAGCCCCAGGTTAGCTCAGCCTTAGCCAGGACCAACTCGTCAACCATCTGAGTGAGCCATCTTGAAGAAGACCCTCCGGTCCCATTCCAGCCACCCCAGCAGATGCTGCACAGGGCAGGGATGAGCTATCCTCTCCAAGACCTAATTAATTTATAGCTTCATGAGCAAATACATTCATGAGTTGTTTGTTTCAAGCTACTAAATTATGGGGTAGCTTGTTACATATCAGTAGATAACTGACACAAAAACTAAAATTTACTTAAGGCATTATATGTGCCAAATATTATTTGCAGTGTGTTATATGAATGTTTCATTTAGTCTTCTTAACAAATACTATGAATATCTCCATTTTAGTTATGAGAAAACTGAGCCTAGAATATTGCTCCCAGGTCATGCAGCTCCTTGGTGATGAATTAGGTAATAGGGAGGAGGAGGGTTGAGGGTGGGAAAGCCAATGATGGTGACCAACCTGTTAAGTCTGAGATGTTAACAGTGTTGTTGCTGGCCATGCTGAATATGCAAATGTAAGAAAATACAGGAAACATAAGAAAAGGGTAAACCAGGTTTGGGGGGAAGATGGTACTTACAGTTCTGGACATTTAGGTGAGGGTGCCTAAGACCATTTGGCTGTCAGAGTCTAGAGTTTGAAAGAGGACTCATTAGAGCCAGAGATAGAAACTTGGAAACTACTAGAATATAAATGATAATTAAAACCTTGACAGCTGGTGAAATCACCCAGGGAAAGAATGCAGATTTGGAGAATAAGAAGAGGATGATACTGATAGTGATAAGATTTAAGATTTGAGGAAAGGAGAAAAGAAAACAGAGAGGCAGGAGGAAAACCAATCAAAAATGAAATGAAGAAATGCAAGGGATAAAGTAATTTCAAACCAGGAGAGACTGGCCGATATTTTCATATCCTACAGAAAAGACAAGAGAAATAACACCTGGCAAAGAAGAGAGAAACTGAGTGACAGAACTTTTTGTGGTGCGGTGAGACTAGAAAATAGACCACAGTAGATTGAAAAATGCATAACTGGAAGCAGTGAGGGGCATCCCATAAGATCTTTTTTTTGCTTGAAAATGTCAAGGAAAATACAACTGAAACGACTTATGCAAAAAGCTATCTATTGGTTCATGTAACTAAAATATCCAAGACTATTTTTGGCTTTAGTCATTGCTGGAATCAGCAGCACCAATGATGTTACCAGGATCCAGTTTCTCTCCTTTTCTCGGCGAGTCTTCCGTGTTTGCTCCCTTCTCGGCTAGACTCTCTCCTTGTGTGGACAGACAGCCCATTGCAGCTCTAGCACTGTGTATTTCCAGGTCCTGAGCCCTTGGAGGAGACGACCAACTTTCTCAATAACTTGTACCCAATTCCCAAAGTTGAGTCTCATTGGCCTGACTTGGGTCACATGTCCATCTCCGTATCAATCAGTGTTGCTTATGTAAATCAAGGCATTGGTTGGATAAGGTTTCCATCACTAGGGGGCAGGAGGGACTGGTTCCTCAGAGGGAAATCGGAAGATAAGAAAAAAGTCTGCAGCAAGAACAAGTGGGTGTCACAGTAATTATGATCTGCCATTTTAGGGAGTTCAGCTGCAGAGGCAAGAAGAACGAGAGAACTATAGCTAGAATGGGGGTGAATGAGTCTTTAGGACAAACAGCTGAAACAGAGAGGCTGACGATGTCAGGAGAGGGACATGGATGAAGCAAACCACTGAGGAAAAAAGGAGTTGACTGGATCAAGAGAACAGCTGGCAGAATTAACTTTGAGCTTGGAGGAGTTCCTCTGAGACCAGACAGAAGGTGGAGGAGAAGCAAGTTTAGGAACTTATGCCTCATGACCTCTGTTTTATCTGTGATTTAGCAAGAAAGGACATGGGCAGAGGTGGAGAAGGAAGAGTTAGCTGGGGAAGGAATGCAATGGTGTCTGTGGGAAATGGGAGAGTTTGGACATGGAGACAGATTGCTGAGAGATAACATTATGTTTTTAAAAGAGCATAATTCCCAATTTAATTTTTTTTAACATTAATGCCATTAGGAATCTCAGTGACTAAAACAGAACATAGACATCAACTTATACAGTAAACTTGGGATAAAATAATGCTAAACTATGAAGATACTTTTACTCACTTATTGGCTAGCATGAAGATTATTTTAGTGAGAAATCTTTGTTGGGAAATTGATTAACACATTCACTCGGGATTCTGAAACCTCCCGTGTCCTCCGTGAGGGTGGAGCTGATCTCCTGAGGACAAGGAGAGCAGAGTTTTGTTTCTTGAAGAGAGGAAGAAAATGAAAGAGAAAAAAAAAAGAAAACCAGCACAAAGAAGACAGCAAACTGAGACCGTATTCTGTTTTGTGATCTTCAAATCCTTAGTGAAATTTCTACACTTTTTATTTTTTTTTTAAGATTTTATTTTTATTTGACAGAGATAGAGACAGCCAGTGAAAGAGGGAACACAAGCAGGGGGAGTGAGAGAGGAAGAAGCAGGCTCATTGCAAAGGAGCCTGATGTGGGGCTCGATCCCATAACGCCGGGATCACGCCCTGAGCCAAAGGCAGCCGCTTAACTGCTGTGCCACCCAGGTACCTCAAGAAATTTCTACACTTTTTAAATGGTTGGTAAGAGTAACTTTTTGTTTTGTTTTAATGAAATTAAAAGAACTATGTTTCTAACCTGGCCGATGCAAGTACGATCAAGGCAGTGCTGTGGACATGAGAGCATGGAGGCTGAAGATATCTGGGAGTGATAGGAAGGATCTGGAATTGCTCTTTCGGTAACTTTTAACTTTTCTTGGAGGGCATACATGCCAGACAGCATACATATCTTTCTGGTCATCTTCTTTCATTTATGAAAATGATACCAGAAATGAGAAATCATATGAGTTAAATAAAATGTAAAACATTTTATTTACCATAGCATATAACCATTCAGTTCATAGAAGTTATTATTGGGACTCAATTCGATTGACAAACGTCTTCATAATGTTCAGCCCTTTGTTTTTTCATTCCAATTTACTTGGCTTTTTCTTTCAGGGCTTGGATATGTTCTATACAACAAGAGAATAATGGTTGCAATGGTTACTATATCAGGCAACCTTTCAGATGTATATTGCCTTGAAGCTACAAACTACAAAATAGTAAATACGTGGGTATAAGATAGATTACAATGATTCCATAAACAATTTCGTCCACTTGAGAAAAAAGAATTTATTCCTCTCGTTCCAGCTTTGGATTTTGGAAGGTGTAAGTTATTATCATCCAAATGTACTCCAGTGTTACTTTATCCTCATAGTAAACTGTGAGGAAGCAGGGAAGAGTGTTAGCCTTATTCTAATAGCTCCTATGATCTGATCAGAACTACATACCCAGTAATTCATCCAGAGAGTCTCAGACCAGATGCTCTGCAAATAGGAGCATGCTGAGAAATACTGATCCCCACAGCATTCAAGCAACAGGAAATGCCCCCACTACACACACACACACACACACACACACACGGAGCAGCTTTCACTTTGTACAAGTACCATTTCTTACTGTACTGTGACATAAAAATGTGATGAGGGGATGAGAGTCTGATTCCTAGTACGGAACCAGTTCCACTAGACCCCACTGCCTCTTGGGGAAAACCATGGAATTCTTTTCTTGCAAATTCATTTAGTATGAAAGGAGTAAAGCTTTATTCATATGTGTTGTCTTCATTCAATGCAGTCAATATTTATTTAGCTATTGAGCTCTACAATGTGCCAGCCACTTCCTGGGCCAAGTTGATACTTCATCAAATCCAGATGGTTACAAAGAATCAGCACCGCTGGAAAAATACCAATGAGTCTGTTTCCCAGTCTGTTAGCATCTGTTGAGTCAAAAAAGATGCCCACACATCATGCCTGACCTGAGCACCAAATCTTACAAATCACCCATGGTAGATCACTGCTGTAGACTCAATGTTTATGTTCCCCCCTAAAATTCATATGTGGAAAACCTAAAGCCAAATGTGATAGTAGGAGGGGTGGCCTTTGGGAGATGATTAGGCTATAAGAGCAGAGCCTTCATGAATGGGATTAGCACTCTTACAAAAGAGGCCTGAGAAAGGTCCCTTCCCCCCTTACTCTATATGAGGTGACGGCAAAAAGATGGCTTCCTCACCAGACACCAGATTTGCCAGGGCTTTGATCTTCGACTTCCCAGCCTCCAGAACTGTGAGAAATAAAATTTCTCTTCATAAGCTACCCACTCTGTAGCATTTTGTTACAGCACCATGAATTAGTCAACACGAATTCCTCCCATCCCAGTATACAAACTCCCCTGCCATGTGACTTTGGCACTTCTCTTACCCAGACATGGAGTCTATTTCTCCGTCCCCTTGGATCTGGGCTACATTCGTGACTTGCTATGACCAAGAAAATGTAGCAAAAGTGACACTGCCAAATTCCAGAGCCTAGACCTTTACGGTTTCCATCTTGAGCCTCTTGGAGTGCTCCCCTAGGCTGCCATGATATAGAGAATTCCGGGATGTGAGACTATTTGGAAAAAGAGGCACAACTGTCCCAACTGAGAACAGAAAATGAATGGAGTAGAATGAGTGAGCCCAGGAAAAATGAGCCAACCCACAGAATTGTGAGAAATCATTGTCACTATCTTAAATCCCTATATTTGGAAGTGTTTATGTAGCAGTAGATAACTGATAAAGAACTTCAGGGAGATGTTGGGAGTATCTGTAGCACTGCTGATCATTTTCTCTAATGGAATATTTCAGATATTTGGTAGAGAGACCATCAATAAAAAATGACATATTTAGATTCTTTTTACATATAACCCGGTCCATAGATTTATTGGTCTTTCTGAAAGCCACTTTCAAAGGTACAATCAAATATTTTGCATTTGGAAACATTTCAATTATGCACTTTTTTTTTTCCAAATGGGAAAAATGTGTATGACTTAGCATTGTGCTTTTTGGCAATGAAAAGGCTTTTGGGAAATGCACATAATTTCTTAAGGGCCAAGGAATGAATTCAGCCAATCACTACATACTCCATTTTTGTGTTACCTTCTTCCTCCTTCCAGAGGAAGGGATGCAAATAATTGTAGATTCATTTCCTTTTACATAAATTTGAGCTCATTTAAGAATCATTCTGCTTTATATATCTTTAATGCAGAGCAATATTTAAAGAATCATTTTCTAGAATAGAATAAGAGAAAGCCAGTTTTAGAGAAATCTTTTTTTCTAATAGCGCAGCAAGAAGGCAGCCTTGCTCCTGGGCTTTGTTAAGTTACATAGATTTAATTGCCTGGAGCAGGTCTTCTAAAGTCAAGTTTACTAAAATGTGGGCCTTTGGGACCATATTTTCTGGAAACAAATGTTTTTCAAACGTCTCATTTTATAATATAGTTGTATCCGGACTCTGCGGAAAGTGAATATTTTAAGAATTAGGCCATTGATTTGAAATCGATATCAAATATACAATTCCTCAAAGTCACTAAAATTAAGGTAATTTTTTGCACATTTAAATGTTACTACCATTCCTAACTCACCCCACCCCCACCTCCTGAGCCTTTTAGCTCTTAAAACTGTCTGGAAAGCAAACCGTACTTTAAAAATTATTTTTATGGGGGAAAAATGAAAACACATTTCACTTTTCTTTATGTATGATGGTGCACCTTCCCGTGACTCCTGTGGTTTGCCTGGGACCAGGAGTGGACTTGACCACTTCTGCTTGGTCCCTTACATACAGAAAGAGACAACAGTCACAAAGCCTTCATTTTCTAATCCCAGGACTTTTCTTCACGATTATCAAAATACCTATTCTAATGGCAACTCCAACATAAATTTGCTGTAGTCAGCAGCCCCTGCTGCTCCTTTTTTTTTTTTTTTAACCTCACATGATCTTTATTTAACTCTTTTGCAGCATGGCTAGGCCTGTTTCTCTCATCAAGAATGGGGTGGGAGCAGGGGTGGCGGGTACTTGTCAGAATAAATTACAATTTTTGGCAAGCATCTGTGTCTCTTACCCACTTAGGAACTAGAATATTGCCTTGTAAAACAGTGCAGCCCTTCTATTATTACTTAATTATAAGGCCAAAATAAGGACACCGTTTTATAGGCTCTTTTAAGGTCTATACATAGGATTTTCATCTTGGAACATATCAAAAGAGATTAGATTTTTCCTAGTCGCCAGTGGGCTGGTTCTGATGACACCAGCTCCACAGATTGGTCAGGAACACTACCAGTCTCAGGGTGCAAGGGTAAGTTACACTGCACATTCTTTTTGTCTGTTTTCTCCTTCCCATAAACAGAAGGTTCACACACCTCAAACCTCAGCCAGGAAATCACTGTTCCCATTCTCACAACACAACTCCAGCTGGGTCCCAAAAGATGGGTGCACAATGATGAATCCATGATGTTGGAGGAACCACAAGGCCCCTCAGCTCTGTGAGTCACCTTCAGGGTGAGAGCAAAGTTCTCTTATCTCCTCCAAACCCTTCTCAAGGGACACACACATGGGGTCTGTCTCAGTTGGCTCCAGTGTCATCCTGAATCCCTGAACTCTACCCTGCCTTAACCAAATTGTGCTGGATTATGCTGCAAAAAGGAGTAGATTCATAATCACAAAGAAATGGCATTTGGGCAAGGGCATGGGATGGTTTGATAGGTTTCTGTAGGTCCAGATGTGATGCTCTACTCCCCTCCATCTTAACTCTTTATCATCAGTTTCTTCAAGGATCAAGAAACCCCTGGGAGAACTGGCTTTTACCACTAAAACTTAGGTGAGACAGATGTGAACTGAAAAATATTTGATATTCTAAAATAATATTAATTGGCATGCTAATAGGTTTTTGGTACATTTTACTTAAGGGTATTTATTGAGAAGACACACTTTTCAGGGGCCTGGGGCGAATATGAGGTTCCTACACAAAGGCTGAATCCGTGGAATGTTGTCTAACTGAACGCATAGGTTTTTGTCTAAGCTTCCTTACCAGTTTGAGGATTACACCAAGAACTAACTTATTTAATATGCTACCTATACAAGGATGTACAGTCATCTACTACTGATGACAACAAAATTATTTTCACTTATATTTGTACTGGATGTCAAGCTCTTTGGATTTTTTTTTTTTAAGATTTTATGTATTTATTTGAGAGAGGGAGAGAGAGCGAGCACAAGCCAGGAGAGGAGCACAGGGAGTGGGAGAAGCAGACCCCGAGATCATGACCTGAACCAAAGGCAGATGCTTAGCTGACTGAGTCACCCAGGTGCCCCACGCTCTTTGGATTTTAGGGGGGGCAGGATTGGTATTTCAAAGTCTACATGCTGGAGTAACATAGTGGTTCTTGAATGAAAAGGGATGTTCTGAAGAAAAGATTCACGGCAGCCATACTCTCAGTTTCAAAGGGGAAAAAAACATTTTATTGAGATTGTAAAAATCTAATAGAAACAGAAAGAAGGGAAATCTGTGCATAGTTGAAGGCAATAGTAAGCACTAAAGGAGAATAAGACCGAGTTCATCGAATTGGGTGCTTACAACATCCAGCCTCATCAGCTGGGGGAGCTCTGTGGAGACAGCTGGGCTGGAGGCTGGAGTCCCAACGGAGAGGCCTGGGCCAAGCAACCTGCCCTCAGGTGAGACTTGCAACTGACCGTCCCCCTAAGGGCTGTAGTTATAGGGCAAATGATGGGGTCTGAAGTTAAATATTTGTTTGCCTACGTGCAGTTTGGAGCGAGCTGCATTCCTCTGTTATCATGTCTTTACGCATCCAAGGAGCCTGGGCTTGCTGTGCTCGTCCAGCCTGGAGCCAGAGAGGGGATGTAAGGCAAAATGTAAAGCTCTTAGCATCCAGACCAGAAGGGCCAATTCTGACCTGGAGGCCAGCTAATGTCAACTCATCAGGCTCCCGAGGTCACTTATATAGCACAAGTCTCACAAACACTATGCTTTAGCCTGCCTGCCTACGTGCAGGTCGGGGAGGTGGGTTATGCAGGACAAATCACAGAAACCTCCATCCACACAAGGGAACCAAATACTTGATTTTCCATGTTATTTCATTCAGGTCTTTGGTTAAATTTGTGTATCTGCTGTGCCAGTTGAGGAATAATGAGCCAGATATCGATGAGAATAATCAAAAAATTGTATTTATGTAAATGCTACTTTGTGCCAGGTACTGTTCTAAGCACTTTTCTGGCATTTTCTTTTAACCATCATAGTATCCTAACCCATGAAGTTTTACTATCCATTTTACAGGTGAAAAAACTGGGGCTCTGAGAGGCACAATCCTTTGTCCAAGGTCAGAGAGAGGAGGAGCTGGCCTGTGCAGCTAGATGGGTATCTCTACATGTAGTCTGGCTGACTCCAACCCTTAGGGCTTGAATCACAGGTTCTGTTTGGTGGACTTCTGAGTACCAACTTCTGTGACATGGGCATAGAAAGGACAACATTAACATACAGCAGAGGAGACTGACTTATCCACACTCACCAACAGACACAGTCATTTCAATGATGCTAACAAAAGATTCAACAAGGTGGCTGGCTCACGGCGGGGGGGGGGGGGGGGGGGGAGGGGTGCGTTGTTAAACATAAAGGGGAGAGGTAAGAGAACATGTAGGATGTACTAGTTTTCTGATGTTGTTGTAACAAATTACCACAAAGGTAGTGCCTTAAAACAATACACGTTTAGTATCTTATAGTTCTGGAGGTCAACAGTCAGAAAAGGGTCTCACTGAACTAAAACAAGATGTGCGCATTCCTTCTGGAAAGACTTTGTTTCCCCGCCGTCCCCAACTTTTAGAGGCTGCCCACATTTCTTAGCTAATGACCACCTTTCTCCCTCTTCAAAACCAGCAACAGCCAGTCCAGTCTTTCTCACTCTGCATTACTTGCACACTGACATGTGTTTCTTCTTTCACACTTAAGGATTCTTGTGATTATACAGTTAACCTTGAATGATGCAGGGGTTAAGGGCATTGACACCACCCCCCAAAACACACACAGTGGAAAATCTGAGTATTACTTTTCACTCCCCAAAACTTAACTACTAACAGCCTACTGTTGACTGGAAACCTTACCAATAATTAACACCTGTTTTGTGTGTTATATGTAGTATATACTGTATTCTTACACTAAGCGAGCAAAAGTTGTTATTAAGAAAATCATTAGAGATTCACCTGGGTGGCTCAGTCCGTTAAGCATCTGCCTTAGGCTCAGGCCCTGATCCCAGGGTCCTCAGATTGAGCCCCGAGCCCCATGTCAGGCTTCCTGCTCAGTGGGGAGCCTGCTTCTCTCTCCCTCTGCTGCTCGCCCTGCTTGTGCTCTTTTGCTTTGTCAAATAAATAAATAAAATCTTAGAAAAAAAAGAAAGAAAGAAAATCATTAGGAAGAGGAAATTCATTTACAGTATTTAATTGTATTTACTGAAAAAAAAAAAAAAACCACGTATAAGTGGACCTGTGCAGTTCAAACTCATAATGTCAAGGGTCAAATGTATTAGGCTCATGTGAATAATCCAGAATAATCTTCCTAATTTAAAGTCAGTGATTGGTGACCTTAATTCCATCTGCAATCTTAATTCTACTTTGTCATGTTATTTAACATGCTCACAGGTTCCTTCGATTAGTATCACTGGGGGATCATTGTTCTACACAGGTACACCACAGCAACAAGTGGTCCAATGGCAGATAACAGGGAGGTATTTTTCAAGAGGCTGCTAATGCTGAACTACCAGTGTTCAATAGGAATGATATAAATATCTTCTAAATAAATTTTGTCCCAGGACAGGAAGCGAAACTGAACTCAAAAGTGCAGATCAAGTATTGGGTCTTTTGTTTACTCATTTGGGAACCATCAACTATGTGACAGAGGCGCAGTAACGGATTGTAGAAGGTTTCAGAAGCTGACAGAGATAACTGGAAGGTCAATAAATTTCTTAATATATATACCTCTCCTTGGTCTCTTCTTTCTTAATTTCTTCACAGGCCATTCAAACTGTATCTTGTGTCCATTGTCAGTTTGTTTTAAAATTGTAATGAGCTCCAAGGATTTAAAAAAAAAAAAAAAGTGTGCCTTGTTGAAACTAAAAACAGAGGAGTATTCTAATGGAATGAAGACCAAACCCATTTTGAATGGACCTGTGGGAAGCCAATTGCTGCTGGGGTCTTTTGGACTGTGTGCCTCACATTCTCAGACTTGGAATCCCAAGCCAACTGGGCGACTGATCTAAAAGAGTTCTCAGAAGGCTCCACCAAATCGCAGCCAGCGATGATGATGGTCCCAGAATATCCAAGGAGAGACAAAGTCAAAAGAGCTACAATCTAAAAATAATTCCACTGCGTTCCCATCTCTAATATCATCTCTATCTTTGAAAAGGAAGAACAAGGAGGAAAGAAGAAGGAGCTGAAAGTATCATGAGAGAAGACAGGGAAAAAAAGTGTTATAGAGAAATTAGCACTTGGTGTGTTATTTTCTTAGATTTGTTTTTAATTCTTTTGATGTTTTACAGAGAGGTAAAAAAAATCATACTAAAGACTGTTTACTTACATAATAAACATAATTTTTGATACTATATAGACCAGCTGGTGGTTTTCCAAGTCATTAGTGCGACAGCTGCTTAAAATGAATTCATATCCTACATAGACCTCCATCCTCACCCGGAGATAATAACACAAATAACAAACATTTGTGTGGTACTACACAGTTTACAGAGATCTATACCCTAAATTCTTTTCAAAAAATCTTTCTACCCTGAGCTAAAACCACAGTTTAATGATTTAGTTTCTGACCTGGTGACCTCATAGAAGTCCTTTCTTTTTCTCATATTTCTCAACCATAAAATGGGAAGAATTTTAACACTACATCTTTACTGTTTGAAGACTACCATAAAAATATGTCGGCATGCTCTCTTTTGAGATTGCAAAATAAAACACTAATATCAAATGTAAAGTATTATTTTGAATCTTTTCAAGGCTGTTTGTCCTTAAAAAGTATGCCTATAAAATTTTGGCTTTTTTTTTCTCATTATGCAAAATGATAATAATTTCCCTGACCTTAATGAGTAATTTTCAGATTCCAACAGAAAGCCAAAAGAACTGCTATTTTCCTTAGTAGATGCATAGGATTTTATCCCTCAGACTTCTAAAATCTAATTCAGTTGCACATAGTAAAATAAGAATATAAAAGATCTTACAGTAGTTTCCATTGGAAGCACCCAATATGCTAGACAATGCAGCTTGCTAGAGTAGGAGGCAGTATAATATAGTGGAAAGAGACTTGACTTTGGAAATCAAACAGAAATGGTTTGAATTCTGCCTTTTTTACTTCTGTGTTTTAATTTCTGCATTAGCACAATAGATCAAACGATTCTTGACTCCAAGAGTTTTTGTGAAGATTAAATAAGATAATATTTATTTTTTTAAATGCCTGGAAAATTAATCATTCTCTAGGTGTTAGATCTCCTTGTAGTCTCCCTTTAAATAGGCTTCACTGCTTGGGGCTGTCGCAGGTGGGGGTGTTTCCATAAGGATTTTACAGGATAAAATGAAACATAATAATCAGAGTCTCTTGGATCCTCACGGCCAGAAACAAACGCCAGATTGTTTTAAGGAGACCTGCTAGTCCTGATTTGAAACTCACCCAGAATGCCTGAGACACTGGTTTCTATGGTAATTGAGCAAGATCATATTTGATCATCTATGCCTTAGCACCAGGCTTGGACTCTAATGGTCACTGCTTAGGAGGGGCCCACAGTTAGTTTCTTCAATGTCACGGCATCTGACTTAATGTGTCCAGGCTACTCTAGTGGTGTCCTTGAGAGAAGTGGCAGAGGCAAGGCTGGAACATAAGTACTCTAAGCTCTATGTTGCCTCTTAAAATTGCACATTTGTTGGTTGTTTACATTTGCCCAGCATTTAAACCAAGGTTAGGTTTGCTTTCTGTCTTCTGAAAAATTTAATTCCAATTGTAGTACCAGAACCTGAGAATACTTAGAAATTTTCCATATTCACCTCTCATTATTTATAGAGTTATGGTACTTGGCAATAAATTGATATACATAGAGGCTGTGTCTCCCTGTGGTGGCCGTATAAAACCCAAACTAGTTGATATGGCACAAGAATAAAAAAAAAGCTCCAGGCTGTAGCTAGAAAAGCAAGATTGTATCTAGTTTTGCATCTGTCACCATCACTCTGATTCTGGGCTGGTTGTTCAGATCTCTGTTTTGTAATCCTTACATTGTGCAGGTGGTTGTCATCAAAGATACAACTTAGAACTCACAATCCAATGCCATAGACTGTTGTTTGACAAATGGTGTTGCATCAAAATACATAAAACAAAAACTCTTTTGACTATAGGAGAAATGGACAAAAATGTAATTTTAATAGAAAAGCCACCCTTCCTTGTGTGGGAGATGTTCGAACACGGGGGTTGGCTTTAGGTGATCTCCAAGGTTCCTTCCACCCCAGGAGCCTTTATTCTGGTTATGAGGTCAGCACTGATACAGTTGCCTTGCTGCGTCATCACATGGCAACCTCAACACAACTCTGCATGTTCAGGGGCACAGAATGTGTAAGGGAGAATTTCCAGGGTCAGTGTGATTCAAGCACTGCTTATAGACAAAGCCATGTCCTCAATCGCAGAATTTGGAACTTAAGACTGTCTCGTGGATTTGACTGCCGATGAGCAGAACTCATGGTTCTGAAGCACTGAACATATTTTTCATCTTTCCAGAGGAAGTGTTTGTGTATTTAATTTAGGTGAAATGCATTACAGACATCTTCTTTGTTATCTTTCTTTTAATAGCTATTTCTGTGCCACACTTAATGTTTTAGACTGCCCTCCTACTTCCTGGCATTACTGTGCTTAAGAGTAGATTGAAAGTTATAGCAAAAGTTAAACAGTTTGGAAAAGTGGTTAACAGTATGCTATGACTACTTTCAGCCCAAGTGTTAAAATTGCCAGTAAATCAGAAAGAAAAGAGAAGACAGAGCATTTGCCCAAAGCCCAAAGCAGAATTTCACCAACGTGAATAATTTTCAGGGCTTAGGAGGCTATTAAGCCTTTTTCTTTACACATATTTTTAAGCTCCTTTGAGATTTCTCACTGAATTCACAGATGTTTATAATATCTTGATGAGTCAAGCAATGTTCAATCTTAGAATCAAATCGAAAGTCCCCTCCAGCTCAAAAAATCTTTAATTTTATTATCTTTACTAATAGGTCTGGCATGCAGCTTTAAGACCACAATGTGAAACTGGATCAGACAGATGGTTGAACTAGTGGCTTATGACTTAAGTCTCAAAAATTTAGGAATGTGCTAAATCTAATTACCGAAATAATACATTCACAAATTTTTATTTAAGTTTTATTTAAACAAACAAGAATTGAGTCACTACTCTCCACCACTGCCTGGGCTAGGAGAGACTGCAAATATGTGGTCCCTGTACTCATGGGGAGGTCTTAAATAGGCTTCATGTATACGTTGTTAGTTTATAGTTTTCATATCATAAAATTCCTTATTTCATCCTTCATGGAATCGTGCCCCTTAAACTCTACATAATCTTAGGTACAACCAGCATACAATGCATTTAGGATTACTTCAACGTGGTAATGAAACCCAACCATCTGTGGTTCTGATTCTCATCACTTCCTCTGAAGATGAAGAATCAGGACCAATTCTTTCCCAGCCCCATTCAAGTGTACAAAAAGATCCCTAGCTCCCTTTGTAATGCTGGGGACCAATAAAATTTGAAGGGGTCTAACATGTTTGAAAAAGAAAAGGGAAGATTGTCACTTTCCTTGTGTAATTCTAGCTACTTGGGTAATTATCTTAGAAAAGATGCCATGAAGTTTCTGCCAGATAGTGTTTCGGGAACAGAAAAGATATGATATGAAAAATAGAGGCCTGTCTTCTAGTAACAAAATGTCCTTGGTTACATTGACATGAGCTAGAATTAGTTGGTAATGTGATTTCCAAATGGGTATTTTCAGGACCCTTTGGTTTCTTGAAGTTTTGCCGGGAGTATTGGAGCAGTAAGTATACCTAGAACTCATTTGATTATTTTTTAAACTGCATTTTGTTTTACTTTGTTTAAGCCCTTTACAGAGCTTTAAAAAAAAAAAAAGTGAGGCAGGAGAGTATGAAAAAAGAGTGTAACAGAAAGCTGGCAAGTGGTCTTAGAATGACGGAATTATATCTTTATTTGAACTACCCTTAGGTTCCTTGGTATGTTCAGGTATGAACAGGTTGGGGAAAGTCAGTACAAATAAGATTTGGCTGGAAGGGGATCTGAAGCTCAATCAAACACTGTGAGAAACTGAAGAAAAAAAAATGCTTCTTATCAGATCCTGAACCCATTTCAGCAACTGTGGCTACATTTCTGAGATTACTCTTTCATGCTATAGATATAGAGAAAACATGCCAGGATTTTCTAGTATAATTACAATCAAATCTCCAGCCTCCATTGGCCCCTACCAGGCTGCCACAGGGTTGGAGCTAAACCCTTCCTGTCACAAAGAGTCACTGTCAATTTTGTAATCAGAAAACAGAGGAAAATATGAAAATATCACAATCCATCCTTTCCTTTAATATTTTATGAACTAAATATAGGCCCATGTAGCTTGTATCCAAAATAATCAGGGCAGAAATAGTCAATGAGTCCAATTAGAATGGCTGAGCAGATTTAATACACATTTTAAATATATTCTGCATGTGTTTCCATTTTATTTTCTTATTTGTTAATTTTTTCAAATAAGTCAGTGGAAGAAATTCCTTGAGTATTTGTTTTTCTGCTGGGAGAAAACATAAATTTGGGCGAGACTGATACAAATGTATTGAGCTTGTGGGAAAAAAAAGCAGAAATCATGACATAAATAAAAAAGAAGGCACACTTACTATTGCTGCATATCAAATTTATTTGACCTACTAGTGAACATGCTATTCAGTATATCTGAATTATCTATGTAATAGAAAACATCAAAGCTACTTTTACCTTAAACATTCTGAAATGGAAATACCAGCAAAACACAATTATCTGGACTAACCCAATTGTTTTTATTTCTGCTCCTGATTCTAGGCTTCTGGGAGTTACTGGATCGATTCCCATGATCCAGCTGATGACAAATCCATGATGGATAATCTTACCAAAGCGCACAGGACACCTTGATAAATCCTCAGTTTGTCTCCTTCAGAATTCACCAGGTCAATTCTTTCAAACTGTTTCCCTTGTTAAGCCCACAGACTCACTCTTTTAAGACATTGCTTTGTAAACTAATTCATTAATGGCAAGATAAACTTCTTCTTTCCTCAAATTTCCTGTTTTCCTTTGGTCTCGCAGGATGAAATGTCCCTTTTTTCAAGGCAAAGTTTCCACTTGTTCTTTTGAACCGATTTATTATAATCCCCACCAGGTTCTTGCTTGAGCAACACTTATCTACAAATTTATGCTTAGGTCTTAAATCTTATGTACAAATATAGTCACATCTCTCTCATCTAAAGGTACCCTCTGGGGCGCCTGGGTGGCACAGCGATTGGGCGTCCGCCTTCGGCTCAGGGCGTGATCCCGGCGTTGTGGGATCGAGCCCCACATCAGGCTCCTCCGCTGTGAGCCTGCTTCTTCCTCTCCCACTCCCCCTGCTTGTGTTCCCTCTCTCACTGGCTGTCTCTATCCTGTCGAATAAATAAATAAAAAAAAAATCTTCAAAGGTACCCTCCATTCTCTTTAAACCATTCTGACCAGGTGTCTGTACCTATCCCCATTACAACTGACCTGTACATTGACAAACCCAAGAGTCAGTTCTCAGCACTCCTCACACTTGCTCTGTCAACAACATTTCACACAATCACCCGGTCTTAATACGTTCAGGATGCTGTAACAAAATACTACAGCCTAGGTGGCTTATAAACAACAGTAATTTATTCTGCATGGTTCTGAAGAATGGGAAGTTCAAGATCAAGTCACTAACATGGTTGGGTCTGGTGAGAACATGCTTCTTGCTTCATAGATGATCCTTCTTGCTGTGTCATTAAATGGCAAACAGAGAGGAAGGGAGAAAACTCTCTGGGATCTGTATTATAAGGGGACTAATCCCATTCAAGAGGGCTCCACTCTTATGATCTAATCACTTCCCAATGGTCCCACCTCTAAATACCATCACACTGGGAATTAGATGTCAATATAAGAATTTCATGGAGACATACAAATTTAGTCTACAGCACACTCCTTCCATCACTTTCTCACTTAGATTTCAGACCATGTTCTTCCAGTTTTCTTCCTTACTTTTTGACCACTCTTTCTTGGGGCTCAGCTCTACTTCTTGATCTTTATGTGGTGCATCACCTAGTAACCGTTCGTTATCTCCCCAACTCCTTGTGTGATGTCATCCAATCATCTGATTTTAAGAACTTACGTATTGATGATCCTAAGATATATATATTTCGAAATAATCCTCAAGCTTTAGACTTATTATACCCAACTGCTACTTAACATTGCCACTTAAATGTATAATAGTATTTGAAACAGTATGTCTAAAATAGAATTTTTGATTTCCTACCTAAAACCTACTCCTCCATAAAAGTTGTTTATCATTGAGTATCATTTCCTTCCCATTTCCCAATAGCTCTTCCATGTCCTCAGACCTCACATCCTATTTGTGCACTGTCTCTTGGCACCAAACTTGAAACTGCATCCAAAACCCAAACTAACTCATCATTTCTACCATTATTACTCAGGTCCAAGCCACTATTAATTCCTGCCAGGACTGCAAAAGCCTTCTGACTGGTTCCATTGCTTTTTATCTTATCTCTTACGGTCCATTCTTCACAAAGGAGCCAAAGGCCCATTTAAAATAATATAGATGTACAATAAAAAATATTCTAAGTCACTATGTAGAATAAAATCCACAGTTTTCTCCATGGCCCACAAGACCCCACATGATCTGGTACCCAGCCTACCTCTCCAAAATCATCTCCTACCATTTTCCCATTTGCTCACTGAGTTCCAGACACACAGACCTTCTTCCTTCTCCTGAAATACTCTAAATTTGTTTCTAGCTTGATTCTTTCTCATCACATTTACTCTGTTGAAAGCCCTCTTGTAGATCATCAATGACCCAAGAAGTCAAATTCAATTAACCTATTGCCGGATCTCAATTTACTGACTTTTCCACTGTGTCTGAAGCCATTAGATAACATAGAAATGTTTATAATGAAATGTGATATTCATCTTCTATCCAACAACCACCACCCCACACTTGATTCTACTTTCCAAAAAAACCACCTTTAATTATTTCTGTTTTGAGTCTTACATGTCTTTATGTTTCTAAAAAAAAGTATTCCTTAGATTAGGATACAGGCTGTTCTAACATGGAACTCAGAAATACAGTGATGTACACTCTGGCCTCCTTGTGGAGGATGTGGCCCTTTTCTACCAACTTCATAGACTTTCTGCTTCAGCTGCACTCCAGTCTAGGGAAGGTGAAGAGAGAGAAAGCAGGACATGCTTTTTTATTTTAAGGATATGATCTAAAGGTTGCACAATACTGCAGCTCAGCCTACTGTTGGTCATACCTTGCTGCAAGAAAACGTTGTTTTTAGCAGGGTGGCCATGTACCTAGATTCATTTTATTGTATAGGAAGGGACAATGAACACTAAGGGATCAACTAAAAGCCACATGCACTTAGCTCTTTTGGAATAATCAGCTTCAGATGTTATCTGTTGACTTCTGCAATGTTACATGAAGATCTAGTTCATCTATAACTCCCTTCTCTTCTTCCCTCCTTTCCCAATAGAGTTATATCACTAATATTGGTCCCACTATTGGTTATCTATATTCCCTCTTTGTAAATGACCACATTATCACCTGCATCCTTCCCTTCATTTCTCAAATTTTACTTTTACATTGTCAAGACTGATAACATTTACATTCTTTTATGTGCCAGAACAAAGTCTTTGGTGTTTGCCTACAGATTGATTCTATAAGCTGAAAAACCAATTAACAGAAGTTACAGAATTTGATGGCATAAACGAAGATCACTGCTGTGCCAAGTCGTGTATTTTAACACTATTCTCTTCTCCAAAACACAAGCTCATAAACATTCTCAAAGGAGGATCTTCCTGGAATCAAGTTCAAATTGATTCTCCTTCTTATATCTTCACCATTTATTCAAAATCAAATGTTATATTTTAGTTTTCTCTACCTTTGAATCATGAATTTATTGCAAATGAGACCTTAAGCCTCAACCTTTTAATCCAAATAATATAATTCCTATGGTCAATAAAGATTTATCATTCATCTATTAACTCAAATACAAAAATGAGTTATCATATTACTTACTCTTCTGATTATGCATTCTTCCCAGACTACCAGCAATTTTGATTTACTGACAGAGAGCATATGTTTTGTTTTCATGACATTTAGCAAGAATATGCCATTAATCAGCCTTTTATTTTTCCTAAATCTGAAAATTCATTCCAAAAGAGTTTCATAGAAACTCTTAATTACTGAAAATCATGGTTCTGCTACTAATGTTCTGAGTAATAAATACTATACTTATGGGGATTCATTTTTAAATCCAGCTAGGAATCATAATAGGAATCAACTTTCCTAAGGCAAATAATAATAATAATTGCACATAATAATGTCTAATTTCCATGATGGGTACTAAAAATGAGAGTGCATTAATGCTCATAAAAATAGTCAATAACAAAGGTTCTATACATGATAGTAAAATGATTCCAAAACCTCCAAATGAAGTTAACTGTTGACCAAACTGATAGCCTGAAATATGTACTACCAGAAATCTATATATCCTTAATGATTGATCTTTTAGGACACTGTATCTCTTCCAACACTATCCATGGGAGGTGAATGAGGCCAGAATGGGACAAGGTAATACAGATAATAATATTGGCTTTGTGGTCACACAATGTTGAGCTTAAATTCTGGCTCCAGGTTCAACCATCCACTAACTTTGCAGTCTTGGGCCAGTTATTTACTCTCTCTGACCCTTAGTTGTCTTATCTAAAGAATGATTAAAAATACTACTATTTTAGGTAGGAAATTACAAAAAGCTTCACAGAAGGTGTCTTTTTTTTCAAAGTGCTGAGAGACATAAAGGACTGGCATTTTTAAGAAGTACACAAAACCTCAAATTCATAAAGGAAAAAAATATATAATATCTTCATACACGCTGAGAAACCCAATTTGCAAGTTAAATGACAGACCTAGAGAAGATTTCCACAACTAATAAAGAGTTCATATAAATCAATAAGAGAGCAATCAAATAAATTGAAAATGAGGTATAAAAAGCAATTTAGAAAAAAAATACCTGCACTCAGTGAGCATATGGAAAAATGTCTAACTTCTCTCATAATATCAAGTATTATTCTCTTCACTTGAAATTACTTTTAGGGGGACACATGGGTGGCACAGTCAGTTAAGTGATTGACTCTTGGTTTCAACTCAGGTCATGATCTGAGGGTGCTGAGATGGAGCCCTGCATGGGGCTCTGTGCTCAGCACAGAGTCTGCTTGAGATTCTTTCTCTCCCTCTGCCCCTCCTGCTCATGCTCTCTAAAATAAAGAAATAAATCTTTGAAAAAAATAAGAAATTTCTTTTATGTCTTTCTTCTCTAATGTCCTGAATATTTTTAGTCAAGATTATAATATTTACTCATTTTGTTTGCTGCTGTGAATGAGATTTCTTCTTCCATTATAATTTCTCAATGATTTTTTTTATGTATATAGCAAAGGTGAGCAACCTATCAACATGAACCAAATCTGGTCTGCTGCCTGTTTTTAAATAAAGTTTTATTGGAACATAGCCATGCCCCTGTGTTTTCACCTTGTCTATAGCTGCTTTTATGCTGCAACAGCAGTGTTGAGTGATGCGATAGACTGTATGACCACAGTCTAAAACATTTACTATTTATCCCTTTATAGAAAAAGTATGCCAACCCCTGATATATGGGAAAGCTACTAAATTTTATATATTAACTTATAAACAACTTCTCTACTGAATTTTTTTTACTGTTTTAATCATTTTTATTTTTCTTGGGTTTTCTAGATTTAAAAAATCATATCACATTCCAGTAATGATAATACTGTCTTTTCTCTCCTTTATTTAAAACTTTTACTCTTTCCCTGTCCTAACTGCATTGATGGAATTTCCAGAGAACTATCACATAATTCTGGTGGTAGTGGGCATTCTAACTTTAATAGAGATTGCTTCTAATATTTCATTGTAAATTATGATCCTGGATTGTAGCTTGAAATATGTGTTCTTATCATGCTAAGATCAATTTTTATTTTACTTGAGTTTTATATTAATCAGACTTGATGTCTAACCTGTATCAAAGAAACATTCAATATTTATGATCTTTTTTTTTAAACAATATTAACCCAATTCCATAGCACATTGATAAATTTCCCAATGTGGAAAACCCAAAGAATCACCATCCATATCTCCCTTGCAGGTAGGATTTGCTGCCCAGCTGTAGGAAGTGTGGGAACAACATAGCTGCCCACTATCAGGGTCCTTCAGGGTCTGCTTCAGCTGTACGGGGTTGCCTCCCCCATAATCATACCCTTTTTGGGGCACCCCACAGGTCTGGAGATTGAAAAAGAAAAGGCATAAATTCCTTGCCGGACTGACTGAGATTTAGTAAGGCCTGCTTTGCAGTTCTCCCTTTGCCTCAATCCTACTTTCTCCTTCCTCATTTCAGAAATATTGGTCCCTAACAAATATACCCCCAAACTCCATCTCAGCATATGCTGCCAGGGAATCCAACGTCTATGCCTAGAGAGTTACTGAAGGGCTGAATCTGAAGGCGTTACTGTGGGAAATATTTAAAACCTATATTCAATTCCTGACATGAAAAAATTTTAAAGTTCTAAGAAATTATACATCTCAGTAATTCTTATACTTTTGGTATTTCTACTATTAGTGGTTTTATTTTTTATTTTAAAATACAATTATCTAATCTGTGCAAAAGATCCTTATTAAACACAATGAAATGTGGCTAAAATTTTATGAACAGAGACATGAATTACAAAATTATTTGTTGGACACAACTAAATAATAATAAGGGGTTTGTAGAGTAAGTTGGGATACATCCTTGTGATGAAATATCTTATAACCATTAAAATTATGTTTACAAAGATTTTTAATGATAAAAGGATGAATAACTATGGAGTTTTAAAAATAAAATATAGTGATTTTGTGCTTAAAAGGAGAGTATGAAATGTGCTCCATTTGTAGAAAGCAATGAGTATGGAAACACCAAAGCTTGTTCTCTGGGGGAAAGATATGATCAGAATATAAAATTGTACATACAGAATTTCAAGTTTCTAAAAAAATTTTCATGGAATAAGGGCTAAAAGAAAATAGCTCAACATGTCTATAGTAGTTATAATTTGAAGAAATTACAGAGGATTTAAAATGTCTTTATCATGCATTCATTTTTATAATCAGAAAATATACTCTTAAAGTTTTTCCACTAGTTTTCTAGAAACACCCGGTTCAACCATGCATAGTATAATTTGAATCTTCTGAACTTTATATTAATGGAATTCACAAGGACTTAAGAAAGGACACTTAGTAAGGCAATAGCCAAGTTGTTAAATATAAGTTGGCGTTTGGATAAGAGGTTTAGAATTTGATATTTATAAACTACACAGTTAGAAGCATTTAATATCTACAGTATACCTGAAATTATCTTTTAAACAGCTTCACGTTCATGCTTATATTGATTCTTAATTTTCCTAAATAAAAGCCTACTGTTTTATTCCAAGTATCCTCTATAAAATAAAATACATGCACTGCTAGATTAGAGCTAAGAAGTTAAATAGGTTTGCCATTAACCAAGTTCTAAGCTTGAAGTTCTGTATAAGAAGAAGTATAATTAACTGAATGTAATTCTAACATCTGTGTCAGCACACCCTCTATGAGTTAGTTCCTCAGGTAATTAGTTCACGGAATATTATCTTTGAGAGGCATTTTCTCCCTAGTACTCCTTGGCTTTCTCCTTCTCTAGAATGGTCAAGATAGGCCACCCTCACTTCTTCACAAGTGCTTATGATTCAAGATTACATAGTGAAATATAATTGGTGGAAAATATATAATAGAAAAAAGTATATATATACATAGACTGTCTACGGTCACTGAAAATTCCAGTGAGACAATCCATGCTCTCTCAGATGGCTGCCGTGAGAAGATACTCAATTCCCTTCAGACTTGCCCCCCTCTGAAGTCTTGGCCCCTTGTGATGCTTCCAGTACTCTGTATAACACTGCCAGAAACTCAAGGGAATTGAATTCAAACCACTGGTTCAGTCACCTAGGCTCCCTTGGTGTCTGTATCCCCCCTAAGGTTTATTCTCCACCTCAGAGTACACACTTAGTCAAGAGCCACTAAAAGAAGAAGAGAAGAGAGAAGAGAAGAGAAGAGAAGAGAAGAGAAGAGAAGAGAAGAGAAGAGAGAAGAGAAGAGAAGAGAAGAGAAGAGAGAAGAGAAGAAGAGGAGAGGAGGGGAAGGGAGGGGAGGGGAGGGGAGGGGAGGGGAGGGGAGGGGAGGGGAGGGGAGGGGAGGGGAGGGGAAAAATGCTCCAGTCCTGTTGAGACTGCCAAGTTTTCTCAATGCTTTTTCCTACATCATCATTTCTCCTGAGATGCCAAGGAAAGAAAAAATTTTTCTCTGTGAAAGTTGGGGCAAGTTTCAAAACCTGGCGAGGTCTCCCCCTAGTGACAAAGTCAATTCATTTCTTCTAAGATAACACCATTTTTGGTTTTGTTTTTGATTATTTCATAAAAATTCACCCCCCCCCCACACCTCTTTTTCAGACTATGAAACCTAGACCAAATTCTTTACAAAAATGCTATGGAATGTATGTGAACATTATTAATGGGAATCTTAACTGCATGGCCAACAAATATCACAATTTGAGCATTAGGGAATAATTCATAATAAACTCCAAAAACAACCCAAAGGAGCTCTGATTGTTATTGGTTAACTAGTTATGTGGATGAAGTCATAAATTCAATAATACTAGAATTCTAAGATTAGTTCTCCCAACACCATTTCTAGGTAGATGTTAGCATCCATTATTTATTTTACTATGCAATGTTTATTTATGACAGTTAAAGAAACTGAGGCTCAAATAAGTTGGTATATTCAAGATAATGTAGATAGTAAAAGATGAACCTGGGATTTGAATTGTTCCCATCTGCTTTCCCAGTCTTTGAGGTCTGCCCTGCACTATGCTAACATCCCATGCCTCCCTACCATCTGGCCTCCCATCGTACCTGTACTGACTCCAGCTTGGAAATTTAGTCCAGACTTCATGCTTTTGTACATTATTCTGTTCTAACAATTCCTGCTTATCCTTTAAGTTCATCTCAGTCTTTGCTTCTTCATGGTAGCTTTCTTTAGCCCCGGGTTCCCATTTTATATACTACTATGTACTGTCTAATATTCCTATTGCGATTGCAATCAAATAAAAATGTTGTCTGCCTCCACCCCTCACCTCCTTCACCCCTCAGTTTGAGTCCCATAAAGGGAAGGACCTTGCACAAGGTAATTGATCCATAGATGTGTGCTGAATGAATGAATGAATGAATGAATGAATGAGTAAATAAATGGATGAGAAAACCTCATTCAAACGAGCTGTTTCTTAACATCAATTTCTCTGGCATCTCTGCCTAGGTGAAATTTTGATTCCCGTGTTTCTGATACTGATCTGATTATTTCACTCTGATTTCAATTTCTGGCTACATTCTTGCTCTAGAGTTGGCACTTTTGGACTGGGTTGAATCCCAAGTATCATACATGTAGCTTTTTCATCCTAATTGGCAGAAAATAAACTCTTTCCCATGTTATGGTCAGTGCCATTAAACTAATGGGAAAAAAAGGAATAGAAAGTCCCCATCTCCAGGGATATACAACTCTCCCCAAAGAACGTATGAGAAGATATATTCACTTTATATCCCCCCACCCTTTGAGAAATCCATCTATTCTATGGATCAAGAGAAATACAGGTAGAGGGAAGATACTTCACTTAAAATCTTAGAAGCAGGTGAAATTTTCTGTTTAGAATTAATATGCTACCAACTTCACTGTGTGGAGAAAGAGTTTCCACCTTTTCACCAATTTTATTTTAAAACTATTTTACAAATATGTAAAAGCCATAAAAATAGTGCTATTTATTAAGCATAATACAAAATGGTTATTTTTTATCCTGTTAGCATATGTATTACTTCAAAACAAAAGATCTCCAATATTTGCACCTGACTGAAAATATCTTGCAAATCTATGCCTGCCTTATGCATTTTACTAACTACCTTATAACCATAGGCTGTGATTTGCAACAATGCTTAGAATAAGCTGTTTTATTAGTTCAGTGACCCAGTAAGAGTATATATGTATAAAGCATATATATAAGAATATTTGTGATGGTGATTAATTATAGATCATGGCATCTTAGAAGCCTGCAAATGAATAACTGAATAACATATTCCATTATTAACATTCCTCTGTCAAGTGAGAGGTAAAGAGAAAATGGAACAATGGCATGCAGGGAAGTTGGGTCAGACAAGTGATAAATCAGTTGTGGAGAAATAGGGAAGGAATTATCATAAACATTAAGCTATCATTCTAACACAATGAATGCAGAATATTAATAGTAATATAGTAGTATTTGTAATTATAACTAAGTTCCTTATAAATTATAGATCAGTTCAGAAAATAGCACTTTTATATTTTTAAGTAAACGTAGGCAATATATCCACAACAATAATGAAAATGTGCATAGTAAGCCTCTATGAAATATTGAATCTAAAATACAGTTCTCTATTTATATTAACTCAAGGTAGGAATTTTTAATTATTCCTATTTTTTCCATAAGACAAAGAATTATTATATTCAATGTCCTCAACCTGCATATAATATTTCACTTGCCCTTTATCTCTGAATGCCAGCTAGGAAGCCCTGTCAATGACACCATGCATAGGTTAAAACAACCAAGACCTGGAGAAGCACCAGCACAATTTCCTGTGACTGGAACAGGTAGTGTAATGATTTTGCCCATAGCCTTACCATTTACAGGTTATTTTCTATCTCCCCTACCAGATTCTGACCTCCTTAAAAATTGGATCTTGAATGAGATTTTCTTTGCAACAACATGGATGGACCTAGAGGGTATGGCACTAAGTGAAATAAATTAGAGAAGGATAAATACCATACAATTTCACTCATATGTGGATTTTAAGAAATAAAACAAATGAACAAAGGAAAAAAAAAGAGAGGGAGGCAAACCAACAAACAATCTCTTAACTATAGAGAACAAACTGATGGTTTCCAAAGGGGATGTGGGGGGGTTGTGTTAAATAGGTGATGGGGACTAAGGAGGGCACTTGTGATGAGTGAGCCCCAGGTGTTGTATGGAAGTGTTGAATCACTAATGTTGCACACCTGAAAGGAATATAACAGTGTATGTTAACTATATTGGATTTAAATTTTTTTTAATTAAAAAAATAAAAAGAGGGTTGCGTGGGTGGCTCAGTCCGTTAAGTGCCTGCCTTTGGCTCAGGTTGTGATCCCAGGGTCATGATATCAGCCCCCCCCCATTAGGCCCCCTGTTCAGTGGGGAGCCTGCTTATCCCTCTCCCACTGCTGCTCCCCCTGCTAGTGCTCGCTCTCTCTCTCTCTCTCAAATAAATAAAATCTTAAAAAAATAAAAAGAAAATAAAAAGAAATTTTAAAAAGAAACAATAATAATAATAATAAACAACCCACAAACAAATAATACCAGAAACAGACCATAAATACAGAGAACAAACTGGTGGTTGCGAGAAAAGAAGGTGGTGGGGTGGTGGGCAAAGTGGGTAAAGGGGAGTGAGAGGTGCCAGTTTCTAGTTATGGAATGAATAGTCACAAGGATAACAGGTATAGCATAGGAAATGTAGTCAGTGATACTGTACTGGCGTTGTATGGTGACAGATGGTAGTTGCTCTTGTGGTGGGCACAGCATAATGTATGGAGCTGCCAAATCACTGTGTTATATACCTGAAACTAATGTAAAAATGCATGTCAACTGCAATTTTTAAAAAACTGGATCTTATTTGTATCTCCTATAATGCTGCTGACAATGCTATGTATGTGGTAGATATCCGGATATTTTTTTTAAAAGATGTATTTATTATTTTAGAGAGAGAGAGGGCGTGCACACAGTGGGGAGGGGCAGAGGGAGAGGAAAAATTTTAAGCAGACTCCCTGCTGAGCTGAGCTCGATCCCACAACCCTGAGATCATGACCTGAACAGAAAACAAGAGTTGGATATTTAATCAACTGAGCCATCCAGATGCCCCTCTGGTGATTTTTTTAAGTGACCACTTTTAGAGGCAGGCATGTTCTGTGATACAGAACAACAGAGATTTGGAAGAATGAGAGTAGAAAAAGAAAAAGAAAATCCAGTAGCTGGATGGATAGCAGATCACCTCTTTAGTTTTAAAAATATACAGATTCCTGGGCACAACATCAGACCTAGTGATCCCATATCTCTGAAGGAAGGCCTAAGAATCCTTATCTTTAAAGTGGACCAAGGGATTTTAATGTTTAGCTGAGAACAAGAACCACTGGTTAGGTACCTAATGTTTGTTTTCCTAGCTGGTGTGTTATAATGAGTAAAATAAATAACACCTTCTAGCTTTATATTTCTCAAAGTGTATACTTATCATTTATATGTATATTAACATATATACATATTTTTTTATCGTCTCAGTTGAGCAATACATATTCAACAAATCAGTACACTGATAGAAAATTGATCGGGGGAACTCCCTGCACAATGAGTTTGCTCCTAGTAGATCCCTCACCCAACCTGGGCCCTCTTGTGTATCATCTGTGCGCTCACACCTTTGACTTCAAACGAAGACAAGTGAGAGACATCCAACAGTCACGTGCAGATGGGCCAGTGTTTGAACCATGGTCCTTTGACACATCCAAGCAAAGAGCAGGCTTTTCCTCTACTCCAAATCCCTCTAGTTTGTTCACAAAAGGAAAAAAGAAATAGTATTCCTCAACACAGACAAAAAACTTCAAACTTTTTCAGCCTACAGTGATTAAAGTAAAACTTGCCAGGTTATAGACTTTATATTCCCAAAGTAGTACTGCATAGACACAACTTCTAATGCATAATGCTGACAAGCGTTATATCTTTTTCATACAAAAACATGCCACAAAGAAGAAAGGATTGACAAAGAGATCAAATTTACCCCAGCTGACATGTATTCTGGAAAAGCTCAGGTCCTGACAGGTTTTCTCCATGGGGCTGAGACAAAGACACAATGTGTGGTTGTTTAGGGTTTGCACTGCACAAGGACACCACATCTAAAGGGCTACTAGTTACATCATGGACTCCTTTAAGTCTATGGCTACAGTTTTATTGACTCTAAAGATGGGCAATTTCTATATTTGTTATGACAATTTGGGGGCGGATGGCAGTAGGTGTCTCATTCTAATATGGTAAATGTATGTCATTCTACTTTGACATAGAAAAATGGAATTAACTTAAAAATCAAAAAACCATTGATCTAACATCTAAAATAATCTCTGCTTCTAAGAAAAGTGCAGTTTTTTTTGCCTTTTAGACTGATGTATTGGTAAATATCTCAATTTTTAAAAAATCTCTTGTTGGGGTATGATTGGACTGGGTAAGTTGATGTTTCAAACTGCAGCTTATGTCATCTGTCTGTTGTTTACTATACTAAAATAGAATTTCTGAGTTCTCAAGTTAAATATATGTTTAAATTAGTCATTATGCTTCAGATCTTCATGTAATAACCAATACTAACTTACCAGTTATAACTCATAAAGTATTATTTAGACATATATCATGTCTAATCATTATATAATCATTTTATAATAATCTAATGATTATAACAATGTTGTTACTATGGAAAATTCACCAATACAAAATTAACTGCTACTAAAATTTAATAGCTTATCACACATAATTTTTTCAAAATATTAGAAATTTTTAAACAAAATGCTAATCATGATATTATTTTTTCTCCAGATATCAGAGGAAAATATAAATTTAGGAATTTTCAGTTTTCAGAAAACAGAACATGAGAAGCCATTAGAGAAGCAAAGTATAAAATATTTGGAATATTGAATGTATATATGTAGCAAAAATAGATGTAAATTTGCAGTAAAAGGACAAGGAAGTGTTCATAGTTACTACTTTGAACAAAATGTAGCCTGAAAACATGCTCTCTACAGAAAGTAGAGGTTGTGAATTTCACTTCTGCTTCCATGTCAACCAAAACTTATGATTAAAAAAATGCAGAACAAAACAAAATTTAAAAACTAAAAATTTCATTGAACTAGATGTATTTTCTGCGAACCCAGGTGCATAGACATAAAATTTGAATATTACTTAATGCAAAATTTTGTTGACAATTACCTACATCAAGTAAGAAATTTAAAGTTTAAAAAAATGACATTACATTACAAGTAGGAGGTTTGGGGGAACGTGTAACACATAAAAACCATCCAAATGGTTATAAGTAATCCCATATTCTAGTCACTTTAGTTTATCTGAAAAGATTTTGCATTTCCTTTGTTAAAAAATACTTTGGGGTTACAAAAAAATGATAATTTGAAGAATAAGAAGGGTGCAGTTGTGGGTGGGCAGCATTTATTACAGATTTTAGTAAATATGAAGAAATGGAAATGCATGCCCATACCAATGTGCTCAGCGTTCAAAAGTGACATCTGATTTGAAAAATGTTATTAATAATGCTGCAGCAAGAGGGGTGTCTGGGTGGCTCAGTCAGTTAGGCATCGGACTCTTGATTTCTGCTCGGGTCATGATCTCAGGATCATGAGATCCAGCCCTGGATGGGACTCCGTGCTTAACAAAGATGCTTAAGATTCCCACTCTTCCTTTCCCTCTTTCCCTTCCCCCTCCAAAATAAATAAACAAATCTTAAAAAAATAATAATTCTGCAGAAAGAGACAATATAAAAATGGGGGAGGGGCATCTGAGTGGCTCAGTCCCTTAAGTGTCTTCCTTTGGCTCAGGTCATGATCCCACGGTTCTGAGATTAAATCCCACATCAGGCTCCCTGCTCAGCGGGGAGTCTGCTTTTCCCTCTCTCTCTGCCTCCTCTCTCATTATGTCAAATAAATAAATAAAATCTTTAAAAAAATGGGGGAAACTGTATACTGTCATTGAACTCCTACATGATTCCATTTTTGGTAAGATAATCATGGTGTTCAGAGAATCATCCAAGAGACTTTATGAACCTAGTAATGGGAATTTTTTTTTTCATTTGGCAGAAACCATAGCAATGACTGATAATAATATATATATATATGATACATCATATATATATCATTTATAATATATATGCCATTTAGGGAATGAAATACAAAACCAAATTGTTAAAATTATAGCAGACGCAATGAATGATATTATTTTGGGGGATACAAAGCTTCTCAATTAAATATTTCTCAATTATTATATATTAATGTTAAATATTTCAATTATTATAGATCAAATTTTCATGTAAGCCATGCAGCATTTTTTTACAAAGTTATTTCCAAATGATTTCCAAAATGTAAGTATTTGGTCCAAGAACGCATGGCTCCAAAAGAATTATGTACATGTTAGTGGCCTATTTTTAAAAACTGCATCTAGATAAAACTAATTTCAAAGGCTAAGCATACGGTAGTGTCACAAATGTGTGTGGAAAACATAACAGATTGCAAAAAAAAATGCTCAGAAAAAGATTTAGGTATTGTATATTACTTTCAGTGTACATTATGTAAATTTGATAATGAAAACTTCAGTAAGTTCTTTCTTGATACCATCACATTTTATGTTACCAAAGATCAATACAACTATTTTTCAGCTACAATGAAACTTTAGAGTGCAAACACACCTTGAGATTTTTACTAAGCTATGAGATGGCCAAGTTCATGATATCATGCCACCAAAAACTCAGTTGCAGGTTGGATGCTTTACTCTTAGAAACGATCGGTAATATTAATAAAAATTTTCTAGAACAAGCCAAAGTTCCAGTTTCAAATATTTCCTTTTTAAGTGCTCAGGATTAATCAGTCATGATATTTGAAGTAAAATTAATGTTATGAACAAAATTATGCAATCATCAAAAATCACGTACATAATTTTCTTGGAACTGTTAAAATGATTAATACATTTTGGAAGAAAAATGAAGCAGTAATGTTGTTTAAATATTGTCAATAAACAAACTTCAACCTCCTGGTATTGATACCAATATGTATCAATGTACCATGAATAATACTAGTGAAAAGAGTAAAAAAAACTGATTTTGACTGCAAATTCCCTGATCAAGTGGGTCTATATTCCAAAATTAAATTCCAAAATCAACTTAGTTTTTCTATATTGGATATAGCAGTATTACCATGAGAAGGAAGATTTATAATATTGAAAAAAACCTTGGCTTTAACCACTACATCTATGTCAACTTTTTCCCTTGAAATCAATTAACAACCCAGTACAGACTGTGACATTAAAAGAACCTTAAATTTTCTCAAACCAGACACACCAGTGGAGAATACAGCTTTTTCAAGTGAAAATATATTAAAAATTACTTAATGCCTATAACATCTCAAGAAAAAACAAGGTATTGGAACCAATAAACATCAAAAAAGAATTTTATTTCCAAAAAAGCAAACAGTAACTGTTTTTGATTATATCATATAAATTTGAGTTCCTATGTATTGTGATTAAATATTTGTATTTCCTCTTTTTTTATGTTCAATAATTTCATTTAATTTGCCCAAACAGAATGACATTACATTTGTTGTAATTGCTATTATTGAGAGATAAATAATAGACTGATCATTAAAAGTTTCTCTAAGAGAAAGTGTACCTTGTTCAAATGTATACAAAGTCTCTTTAAAGGATTAGTGGAAGACCAAGGATTAGAAAGACGGCTGCAAGCAGGTTCAAGTGCACACTTTCTTGCATCATAACCTTAAAGGCAAACTGGACAGGTCCCCCCTAGCTAAAATGTCTCAGGAAGAGCTCTTCTTGTTCCAACTGGGCTCATCAGCTCATCTCTGAACCCCTGTGTGAGATGAGTTGTTTGTGTGCCCATATCCAACTCACATGTCTAGTCTGGTCAGGAAGATGGGGTCAAGATACTATGGTTGACAGCCTCGGTCAAACTACATAGAGATGGGGGAGGTAGGCAATTCCTAAAAGGGAGGTGGGTTGAAGGCACAAATACCGAAAGGAAGAAGGAAAATAACTCAGCAGACTAAACCACAACCTCTGTCATCCCCTGCTGCTGCTTCACATTTTGCATTTGAATCCCAGTCTTTGAAAAATTGCCAGCAGGCTGAGAACAGCCAGCAATGTACACTTTATCAGCCCTTATACAGGGAAACGACCAACGTATTACAGATGAACATGGACAGGAGTCTGTAAAGAATGCAGAAGGAGGTGATAAATACAAAAAAGCTTGCAAATTAAACTAGGAGAGGAATAATTTTCCTTAAATATAGGCTAAGTGCTTTACCTGTACATGAATGAAGAGAGTCTGAAAATTTAGCCTAGAATCCCACTGAATTCATTTCTGTATATTATTTGAAATTTATATCATAACATTTAATATGTTTCATGAACATTTTATCATCCATTCTATATCGTGGTTTCAGTCATTCTTTTTTTCCTTTAAAGATATATTGATTTATTCATGAGAGAGAGAGAAAAAGAGCGAGAGAGCAGGGAGGGAGGGGCAGAGGGACAGGTGAGAGAGAATCTTCAAGCAAACTCCCCGCTGAGCACAGAGGCTTACATGGGGCTGGATCCCAGGACCCTGAGATCATGATCTGAGCTGACATCAAGAGTCTGTGGCTTAGCCGACTGAGCCACCCAGGTGCCCTGTGGTTTTAATCATTCTTAAGGAAAGCTTTTTGCTATATTGATAAGGTCCTAAGAACTTTCTCACTTTTTTCAGGAGATACACTTGAACTTAGTAGATCCCATCAGCAATTACAGTTGGATTATGGTGTGGGGCCAAGGAATGGCGCCCTTATAGAACAGTTCCTAAATAATTTCTATTCTTCTCTGGGTGTGCTATATTCCTCAGTGAAAATTGTTAAATATTCTATTGTTACCTGATCCCTGGCTCCTTGTTCAATAGCTCTTTAGAAGTTCCAACCTTGAACATATTCTTTTGAATCAAGATTTTCAATTGTGTGACAAGTCCAGAGATAGAGTAGGAAAGGGAAGTAAACAATGATTCAAGTTTTCAGCCCCACTTTTACCATCAATTTATGATATCTCATTTATGTCACCTCCTTCTCTATGCCTTTTGGTTTTGCTCATACTTAAAAGAGAGTAATAATATGATTTAGCAAATATGTATTAAGTAAGAGCTTCCCATGTGTCCCATGTCAAATGTGCAGCATACAAAATGTGCTTTCTCTGCTAGTCACTGGGGCTGCACCCTTGGGTAAATCATTTTCCTTCTTTGGGTCTCAGTGTAGCCATAAAATATGGATTTGGGGTAGACAATCTCTAGGATTCTCTGATCATACCACAGCATGTTATTGTAGAAGTCAAAAGAAACAGACAATGGGTGTGAAAATTATTTGAAAAGCATAAAATCTTTCATAGTGATGATACCAGAGGACTGGAGGTTTCTTCCATCAAAAAGATGGAGTCACTTTTACTGATCATGCTAAAATTGGACATTTTAGATAATCAATGTTACATCAGAGATTGCACCTCCCTCACTCTCACCTTTAAAACTACCTTGTTACCATTATTAAAATTTGGTTCTTGAAAGAGTGGGTCTTCCATGAGTCAGCTCTCTCTTTTGTCCATGAATCAATCTGAACTAGTGCAAACTACTGGTTTAATATCAGGCCAATTTTTTTCTTTTTCAAGTTTAGAAGTTGGTTTGAAAACAGTTTGAAAGGAAGAAAAAGGGTTATGAACACTGAAAATAACATAAAAAATAATTTTTACACTTGTATGCATCCACAGAACGATGAAGGGAAATTATCATTCATTGAAAGCCTCTTCTTGCTGGCAGGTAATAATGATGGCTAATGAGACTGACATTTTACACTGCTCAACAAAAAAGTATTTTTGTAAATATGATGTATAATTAACATAACTTGCACACAAATCATACACACAAAAAGCATCAAATTATCAAGACTTATGGGTGAATAATGTCCTCCAAAGATTTCCTTTCAATTGTTTTGTGTTTTATGAGTAATTTTAAGGCTACTTTAGAGTTTTTTCTTCATTCTTCTAAGTGAAGATAAACCAGTTCACACTGATGAAAACTATCAGATTTTCATCTTGGAAGGTAGAAAAAAGGAATGTAGGGAAAGGGAAAGAGGGAGGAGGAAAAAATGAAACAGTAACACTAGATTTTGAATAAAAGCCATTAAAAACTGTGTTACCTTCCATAGAGTATAAGGTCTCATTATGTTTGGATCCTTATTGTTTTTCTTCATAAGATGTATTTTCTGTCATTATAAATAGTGTTCCCTTTGTTTCTATTAATATTTATTTATTTTCCGAATAGGTTCGGGTCCTTTTTACATTAGCAGCTGAGAGAAATACTATTAATCACAGGCTTTTATATATGATGAAGGATAAGCCTCTTACAAGTCTGTGTGGAATTATAAACACCACGTGTGACTGTAGGTAAACAGAGTAAAACTGTTAAGCTGGGGGGTTTATTTTGAGAATATTGAACTTCATTATTTTACAACTTTAGAAAAGACTTTAAAGCAGACGGATGCAGGGGAATAGTAACATGCTGGGAAAATAAATAGGATTCATGATTTACATTGTTCAACAGCGCTAGGGAAAGTTCTAATCATAACCGTTGTGGAATTCTGTATACTTTTTCATTTCCACCTCAAGAATTTCCACAGAAGTCTCCACGGCTCAGGACTCACTCAAGTCAACACAACTTTTCCATCAGCACTGCCTTTCTTGCAGCTATCAGTCTCCAGTTCATCCAAATCTTCCTGCCTCTCATTTCCTCAGAACTCTACATTCTGATAAACAAATTCAACGTTTCAACTTAGTGTACATTTGTTAGAATACAGCTGACTAATGGGCGTTAACATTTCTTTTTCTCCAGAATTTCTCCCCTTAGAGCTTTCTTGAACCTCAACAAATTTCAAAATAAAATTTCCTGCAAGTGCTATTTCTGTTCAAGAATCTGCATTCACTCGATCAAGGGCTTTGTCAAGTGATCCTCTCTTTCCCAGTTCAGTCTCTCTAGATAGTGATCTGTTCAATTCTATCTAGTCAGGTCAAACTTTTTCACTGTTCCTCACATGTACTCTTCATGCCCACTCTTGTGTCTGTATAGTTCTTTTGACCTGAAATATCCTTCTGCCCAGTCACATCAATCTTTGTTCAGTGTATAATCAGCTAAGCATCTGCATATAAATACATGTATTTGCTAAAATATAATTCAATTTCCATCTCCCTAATGAAGTCCATGTCCATAATGATCTAATTCTTATTTAATCTGTTTCACTAACTTGAAATGGTACCTGTTCATTTTACTTTTTAATCATAACTTGGTTTTGTTAAAACATTTTTACATTAATTACAGCTATCTGTGCCCTTAGAGACCTAGAAATCTTAAAACAGTCTGATCTTGATTGAGAAGGCTGTGAGGAAGCATTCAAAATTTTTGAAATACAGGGAAATATGATGGGAGCTGAAATTTTTTTACTTCATCTTCTCTCTATAGGATAGATAACAATTGGGATACTGTACCATTCCCAGTGTTTAAAATCCTTTGGTAGTGTCCTATAGCTTTCAGTTAAATAATGGTCTAGCACTGACCTGCCTTTACAATCTTCTCTACTGCAAATTTCTGCTGCTCTTCCCCCTTTGCTTTATGACCTTCACTTCTGCTACCTAGTACTGTTTCTAAATCCATGAACTCATCATGCTTCCAGGATAAAAGACAGATGAGCAGCAAAGAAGGAGAACCCCAGACCAGACAATTACTTCAGAAGAAAGCGAAATGCTTAGTCATAATCTGTATATAAATAATCATTCATGAACCTGAAAGCTATCAATAAGTCATTGATGGAATAAGCAATAAAAGGACTTACATGCAGTTAACAGTTCGACTAATGAAGAGGGACTGGGTTAGATTAGAAAAGCTTGAAGAAATGTCCAGCTACTAGGATCAACTAAATATTTGGAAATGAAACCTGAAAAAAACTCCCACATATATTAGCAACTACATACAGAGCACCATGATGTTTGCAGTGTGCATTTAAGAGGAAATTTAAAATTCTGTTATATTACTACTCATCATATTCTTTTATATAAAACCTTTGTACATCTCTAAATTTCTCAAATTTTTATGCTGGAAAGCTGAAACTACTATACCTTTTGAACTACCTCAAAGACATGCTTGGACTCATTCTGGTGGCAGTGGCTAGTGTACAGACAACACAATATAAAAAACAAAATAGTCTCCTTAGGAAACAGTCTGAGATATCACATGTAAGTGTGATCATTGGCAAAAGGGAAAAAATGGCCTGTGACACCTGCAACCAGGCCCAATCCTCATCTCAATAAAACCAAAAAACTGAGAAAGAGCATCCAATATAACTCTTTACTTCCTGGAAACAAAACAAAAAACAAAACCCAAAATGGCCATGAGATAGCTGAGGGAGGCCCTTCTCTACTTGCAGCCAGTCTGATCTTTTTTGAAGACAAATCTTATGTCTTTCCCTTGTGAAAAACTTCCTACTGCTCTTAGGATAGGACAAAATTTGTAACATGAACTGCAAGACCCTGTATCGTCTAGCATTGAGATGTCCAATACACTTCCCACTAGCCACATGTGGGTATTATTTTTAAAATAATTAAAATCAAATAAAATTTTAAATTATGTTCTTCAGTTTTATTAGCCACATTTTAAGTGATCAATAGCCACATGTGGTTGGGATCCTGGCAGGATTCTGTTTCTTTTTCTTTTTTAAATAAAGATTTATTTATTTATTTATTTATTTGAGCGAGAGTGCGAGAGCAACTGGGGGAGGGGCAGAGGGAGAGAATCCTTAAGCAGACTACCCACTGAATGCAAAGCCAGAAATGGTGCTCAATCTCACCACCAGTGAGATCATAGCCCATGAGATCACAGCCCATGAGATCACAATTTGAGCTGAGGCCAAGAGTTGGATGCTTAACCAACTGAGCCACCCCAGGATTCTATTTCTTGATATAACCACATGGATGTGTTCACCTCATAAAAATTCATTGAGCTGCACATTTATATTTGTGCACTTTCATATTTATATGTCCTAAACTATTATAAAAACTTAAAAATGCATTTGCTTCTTTATATTATTTAAATGTTTGGCTTCTAAAATATTGGTAAGGACTTTTTTCTAGTTTAAGATGGCAGACTGAATATATTCATTTACCTCTACTCTTTAAGGAGGTCTTCATGAAAAGACATAAAGTGTTTTTAAAGGAATGGAACCATAAGAGGGCTGGTAAACTGGAAGGACTACCAAAGAGCCAGAAAATTTCTGACTGATGGAAAAAACAAGTCAGGAAAAGTTTTATCCTCAAACACCAGAAGGAAGAATTGCCCTTTCTAAAGAAAGGCTCAGAGTGAGCCACCACAAAGACAAAGAGTGAACTGTGGTAACAATTAAATAGGTAATTCTTTTGGCACTACTAGACCATTTAGACAGCCTGCCCTCCTTCCCAGCCTCTTCGTAGACAAAGTATATAAAGCAGGGTTTTTAGCCATCATGGATAAAACTTGAATTTGTTCCCCTATATGCGAAAAGAGTCAATATATTATTGGAGCCTATAAGAGAAGCAAAGCAAAACCAAAAGTAATACTGAACCATCACACTGGTCACTCAGGAAATTAATAGAAAGAGAAGGCAGCTCCATCCAGTGGTGAAACACACTAAACACTCCACCCTGGAGTAAAGCTCCCTTTACTTTAGGAATGATAAAGGTTCCAACAGGCCTGACAATATTGTAGAGTCTAGAACTAGCCTTCTCATTTAAGAGTGTGGCATGTCAGGAAAACAGAACTACACAACCATACAACTTCTGAAGAAACACACACCAAATGCCTACAAAAATCAACTAAATCTTTATTCAAAAATATGAACAGAAAACAAAGATTCCAGGCACTTAAGGAAAACTAGTAACAGAAAAAAAGAAAAAATGGCATCAGAGAAAACAGATAATTTAAGAAAAAGAATAAATACACTTTAAAATACATATAGAATTGGAATTTCTGTTGGTGAATTGGTAGGCATTGTGAATAAGGAGCTAAAGTAACTAACAATAATATAAAACAACAACAAAAGAAATTAATAAAAATTTGAACTTGGAGGAAAAGAAAGGAAAATTCCTAAGAAACAGAAATGGGAATTGAAAAACAAGACAATAAATATAATGTTGTAGACCTAGGAGATTATAACATAAAGAAGTAAATTCAAACAAGGCACTTGGGTTCTAATACCCATGTTGGAATAGAAGAAAAGACATTTGGTGCATAAGTGTGTAGTAATTGAAACTCAGAGATTTATATAAAACCAGTCTGCTTTCTCAGTGAAAGACAGACTGTTCAATAGTTCATGTATATGACAAGGACATTTATCTTTGCCCAGAGCTTAAGGTTAGCAAAGAAAATGTATCAGAGAAATATGGGAATTCAGAGTCAGAATTTAATCTATTTGAAAAAAGAATTTCCATGCCAACAAAATAAACTGTTCCCAGTCTGCTTTCACTACATCTGATATCTGGCAGAAACAAATCTAAAACTGTTTTGTGTCAATCCTCCCACAAACAGGACCCCAGAACTGGCACAGAAAAACCATAATCCACTGAAGATGAACTCATGATCAAAAATTACAGAACACATGCAAAAAATGATCAAGCATAAGTAAGAGTCAGAAGTTACAACAAACAAAAGGATTTGTACCTCAAACACTTAAGATAATATAATGCTCATAAACAGATCATAAAATAATTATAGTTAAAATAATTTAAATGGCAAAAGGAGGTAGAAATTAGAAGAGATATAGAGGACACTATAAAAAGAAACAGATATATTGAAAGCGAACCAAATATAGCAGGTAGAAAAGGAAAATAAAGTCATTGAAATAGAAACCTAAATGGATGGACTAAACAACACACTAGACACTGTTGAAGAGATAATTAGTAAACTGGAAGACAGACTTGAGGAAAATATCCTATTATAGCACAAAGGCATAAAGGGCTGAAGAGGAATAGAGAAGTTATAAGAAATGGAAGGTAAAATGTGAAGATCCAGTGCATATCTAAGAGGAGTTTCAAGAGGAGAATACAATGAAAATGTGGAGAGGCAAAGAGATCATGGTTGAGGATTTTTCAAAATTGATGAAGATACGAATCCTAAAATCAGAGCAAGCCTTAAAGAAAAATAAATAAAAGGAAACTCACATCTTGACCTACTGTTGATAAACTCAGAACATCAAAGGCAAGGAAAATCTTAAAGTCAGCCAAAAAGAAAGGACAAATTATCCCTAAAAATAGAAGCCACAAATGATATCTTCAAAATGGTAAATTGTTTTTCAAGAGAAAGAGAAAAACACACATTTTTAGAACTTCGAAGACTGAATTTAGCAAAACATTCTCAGTGAAAGAACTGCTCAACAACCCACTTTGAGAAGGAAATTGGACTCCAAAGAAATGAGTGCTAGTAAGAAGCAATAGGAAGCAAAGAAATTAGTAAGCATGTGAGTAATTTAAAAATAACTGTGAGTAATTAAAAAATAACTGGAAATAAATTCTGACAAGAATAGCATTTAAGTTTAAAGTGGTTATTCAGTTTAATTGTTGTAAGGTCCTAATTCTCTTTGGACAAAAGACATAGGCACTGATTAACTTTAGACTTTTATGTCAAATATGCATGTTAAAATTCCATTTTAATAATTAAAAGACTTGATATGGAATCTGTCAATTCACACCAATAGCAGGGAAAAGAGGGGAATGAGATAACTCAATCTAAAAGAAGTCAGGAAAAGAAAATAAAGAAGCTAAGTTAAAGCATTTGGGAATTGAAAGCAGAGTAATATATTTTGAAGTTATTATAATTACTCTTATTAAAGTAAATTACAGTCATCTAAACTAGGAATTACAATAAATGTAAACTAATTTAATTTATCTATGTGTGTGTATGTGATCCACAGAGATTAAAGGAATCATAAAGTTATGTAAAAAAAAAAAAAAGGAAGGTGCTACAAAAAAATAGCAATCAGACAATGAAAGACTTGGGAATTTCAAAAAGGTGATTGTTGAAATAAAAATTCAATGAATAATGTGATTAGAAAGAACAGCTCTCAAGTCCAAGCTAGTAACCAAGACATAAAATCAAAGAACTCTCCCATAACATAGCATTATTTGACAACCTACTATATACCACAGAATACATATTTTGCTCCTATTATGTGCCAGACACTGTTCTAAGGACATTACCATTACCAAATAATTGACATTGTTTATATAATGTCATTACCAAATAATCGACATTACCAAATAATCCAATAAAATATTATTACCCCCATTTTACAGACGGGAAAACTGAAGCACAGAACAGTTAAATAATTTGCTGAAAAGACAAAAGAAAAATAGCAAAGTTCAGAAACATGGAGGGTAGATCCCAAAGTTCAAATATATAGGAGTAAGAGTTCCAGAAGCAAAAATCGGAGACAACAGGAGGTAGAAACTAATTAAAAAATAGACATTATCATTTTTAACTCAAAAATTTTCTCTGAGTTAAAAATATAGTTGCATATTTTGATTAAAAGAGCCTACCACATACAAGTATAATAAATGGATAAAATGTCTATGCCTATAAATGGTCTAGATTCTGAAAATAAAGAGAAAAGTCAAGAAAGCTTCCAGAGTGGAAAATCTGGTATCTTACAATGAAATGAGTATCAGATTACTCTTTAACCTCAGTGAGTGCTAGAACACTATAAATAATTTCCTCTCCACATTCTGAAGGAATATTAATAGAAACTATTGGTTATAAACGAAGACATAAAGAGAGAAAGATAAAAAGAAATTTTGGGATACACAAAGCAATAAAAAAAAATTACCATCCATGCACTCATGTGAAAAAGTGTGAGCAGATACAACAGAAAAACATAAAAGGAATACCCACAAAAATTATGTTTTTCTATCACTCTTCTGAGATACAAGAAAGAATGGCAACAAGAAAAACTGATTTAAAAAAAAGAATTCCATTGGACTGTGAGATTGAATCATTCATCTTAAATATTAGAGGACTGGTTATATAAAATTGCATTCCTTTTTTACATGTCCATTCACCTCAGTTATTTCTCCAGTATATAATATTTATATTATAATGTAAATGCACTTCAAATACATTTATAGTACTATACTGGAAAAAATCCATGTATAAGTGGATCCACACAGTTCATACTCATATTGTTCAAGGATCAACTGTATATATGAGAAAATAACTATAGACAATATTCCTCATTAACACAGATGCACAGTATCTAAACAATTTTACAAATCTAATTCAACAATTTATAAAGTGGATAATACAGCATAATCAGGTATAATTTATCTCAGGAACACAATATATATATATTTCAGAAGAAATATATTTGCAAATAAATTACAAAATGAAATGAGCGGTGCTTTTAAATGTTTTACATTGTCTTTTTAAAAAAAAAAGGTTATCTACATAGTTAGACTTCAGTTCTTTGCACAATCCTGCAAATCCCTGAGCACTTTTGAAATAGAGGGAGAAAAATATCATAAGCATTAAAGGTGTCACTGAGGCTAATGTAACATGAGTCTCGGCTCTGGAAGAGTTCGCCTTGAGTTATTCTAGCTGAGCCAATTAAGCACCTGGCAGTGCCTTGAGTTATTCTAGCTGAGCCAATTAAGCACCTGGCAGTACAGGCAGTGAGAGCACCAGGGCGCTCAACCAGCCACCCTGATGCTTGAGAGACCCCTCCCATGCCACTGTGAGCTCTGAATGCTGGGGACCAGAGAGGGAGATACACAGTGATTAGAAGAAACAAAGAGGCAGGTATTAACTGGAAAATTGAGAAGAGCTTTAACAGAAGTGCTAAAAATCATGTTTGTAATGCTTAATTTACTTTTATTTTCAGAATTGTCCCTAGAAATGTAGATCACTCTCCTTTATTTCTAGTACAAAAGATTTTTAAAAACTATCTTTGTGGCACTCCTAGGTTAATGGACCCCCCTTTTACCTTTTATTCTGTTATACATTAAGGAAAAATATCAGATATTTCTTCACAGTTAATTAATGTTAATAGTAATTCTAGGATAAAATAATAAATGGTAAGTTAGTTTCTGAAGTAAAATCATACATTGCTTTTAAAGTTTATTTCCACAAACTGCTTAAAATTCAAACTAAAATTGTATTATACCTTCCAGTAAAAACCAGATGGTTGGATTAATTTTTATAAAAGTAAAGATTTACATAATCCATATACTCAAAAATCGCTCTTTGTTCTTTTAAAAATATCTTTTAAAATTTAATTTTATAATCACCTTGAGCTTACCCCTCTCTGAAGGTCTTGCATAGTCCATAGGCAAATGGAAGAAAATTTTGATGGGTAGGGCAAAAGGACTCTTTCCTGCCAAAGCCTAGAGGAAAAGAACAGTGGGTCCATAAAGGAACCCACTTTCCAGACAAATGTTATTGGTCTTTATATCGTAGTTCTTTTGTGTGAGCTTTTTAATTAGCTGCTTACAGCACAGTACTAATGACAACGAAGTCACAGTGTGAACACTTACTGAGCAAGACAGAGGTATAAAGAGAAAAGATCCATGACCATGAATTGCACCCAAACCCCATTCAGCTATCTTATAAACCAATATTGCTGATTATAACGAGAACAAGGTAGGAAGATACAAATGGTTCAGGGCAAACCATCATCATGATCAGAAAAAGAATGCAGAGTACTAACCCTGGAGACTGAGTTTGCAGCATTGCTACATTAGACAGAATAGCCCCTTATTGATAAGGTATTATCTCCTTAATAACTTGTAATGTCCCATTGTATGCATTCCCCTTATGTTTTAATGACAATACAACACCATAATAATAATTATTTTATTAAAAATATTTAAATATAACTATCTGCACCCTATACTTTGCTCTCAGAAGAGAAAAAAATACGTTTTTTGAATATTCATTGCCTTTGTTAATTTTTAGCCCTTCAAAAATATTATTTTATTTTAATCCCTCTGCTGATCCTGACATTCAGTGGCACTTTCATTTATTTATTTTTTTTAACATTATTCTTTTTTAAAAGATTATTTGAGAGAGAGAGAGAGCAATTCCGAATGGGGGGAAGGAGCAGAGGGCAAGGGAGAAGCAGACTCCCTACCAAGCAGGGAAGTCCGATGTGGGCTTTGACTTCAGGATCATAACCTGAGTAGAAGGCAGCCGCTTAACTGACTGAGCCACCCAGGTGCCCTCAGTGTGTACTTTCAGTCAGAAGCACAGGACATCTATTTTTTTTTAAGATATATTTATTTATTTATTTCAGAGAGAGAGCGCTGGGAAAGGACAGAGGGAAAGGGAGAACCCTCAAGCAGATTCCCCACTGAGCGCTGAGTCTGACGCGGGGTGGGGGGGGCCTTAACTTCACAACCCTGAGACTAAATCAAAAGCCGGCCACCCAACCAACTGAGCCATGCAGGAGCCCCAGGACAAGACATCTAATTGGTAGATAACGTTTGATGCATTTATCTGTCACGCTGAGACCACAGGCAAACCTTAAGATCATGCACTTTCTATGTTCAAATATAGATTTAACACCAAGGTTTTATTTATTCTATTCTACTTATTTTAGTAAACAAATAGAAATTACACTTGGCTATGGTTTGGTTATAGTTAATTCAGATTTTTCTATAGTAATGTCCTAGGCTGGGTCCTCTGAGAAGCCAGATAAAGATGAAACTAACAGGGCAAGAGTTCTATCAGATAAAATGCCTGGTGAGAGAAAATGGAAGGCGCTAAAAGAACTGTCAGGCCACGATGCAAGTCTGACCCCAGGTGAGGAAATGCAAGAGGAAAGAAGGAGGAAAGGTTGAATGGAAGGAAGCATTCCAAATTGTCATGCAATCTAATGAAAGTTGGGCAATAAGGTTTGGAAGGCTTGAGCCAAAGTAGGCCATCAGAGGTGCCTCCATGTTTTCAGTAACAGGCCTGCCTTAATATCCCTGTCACATTCAGTCACTGGCTGGAGCAGGGCAAACAAAGCGTCGGTTCTCAGAGGGCAGCGCCTGGAGCCCTGGGCCAATTAAAATCCCTATGGTTGGAGATGCAAGGCTCATTTTCAAGGCTGCCACAACTGTCTACTGTTAAACTTGGAAAATACTTCTCCAAAGTTATGAGATACATAATTTTGATAAAATATCACTACATCGAAGTGACAACTTTAAATTAGAAAAAAAAACCTGCAGTGCCCGGTTTTTAAAAATCTCACAAAGATTCTAATTGAGACCATTGTTCATCTATTAGTGTTAACGTGAATCAATTATGATATCAAATACTACAGTAACAACATATTTCACTTCAAATATTTTTCATGGTAATTCTAAAGAAAACTCTTGATTTAAAGCAAAATGGTGGAGATAGAGAAATTTAAAATATTTTTGTAGGTGGTTTTAGAAAAGCAGATAAGAAGATAAATGATGCAATGGAATCAAAATGATATACACTTCTCTTGAAAATATGGTATTTTAATCAATTACCTTTCTTATTTCATTCGCTTTTCCAGAAAGCCCATGAATGTTGGTATATCTACAAGCAAGATAAACTTCCTTAAATGCCAAAGAAATTTGTGACATCCCAAGAAAACATCAAAAGGAAAGAACAGTATTAAAACATCTCACCCAACCACGTAATGATGACCAATCTATTTTCAGAAGTTCATGGTTTTAAGTAGCTAGAGAATAATAAAAAAAAACTTTTCCGCAAGCCTTCTATATGTAACAAAATAAAGCTTGCATGCTTTCCCTGTGCATTTCATAAGGCATACCTTTTGATTTATGTCCACCAATCTATTGTAACCATTATTGTTTTCGGTCTTTTGCCTCCAAAAATGTCCTTGGATTTTTCAAAATTATATCAAGTGATTTGTTGTATTCCTTAAAAATACACTGAGCTAGAATAGTGAAGGGAGGATGCCAGGCCAGGAAGGGGAGCCCGGGTACCTTCCAGCATGTGAGACCCAGCACGCCTCACCTGCTGCTCCCCACAGACCTTCGCCCCCACCATGACTGAGCCAATCCAGAAGAAGTTAGAGGGAGAAGTGGAGAAATAGCTACAAAAGGACTTGAGTAAATCCATGTCAGCGAGGCAGAAGCTTGAGGTGCAACTAACAGAAAATGGTACCATGAAGGAGAAAACGGCCCTGCTGGACGGGTCCAACGTGGTCTTTACACTTCTGGGTCCTGTGCGGGTCAAAGGGGAGCGGGGACAGGCTCAGGCCACAGGGTGGAAGAGGCTGGACTCTCACCGCTGAAATCAAGGGATAGGAATCCCAGCTGCCGGGCCCTGAAGGGCAGTCAGAGCAAAAGGGGAAAGACTGGCTCAGCCGCAGCACGAGTTCCAGCGCACCCAGGCTCCAAAACAAGGGCTTCTGCGAAGGTGGTGGGGGTGGTGGGGGCAGTGGAAGGACCGGGAGGGAGGGAATGGGGCAGCTCTAGGGTCTGTACTACAGCTAATAAAGTGTGAAAACACCCGGCTGTTTTCTGACCAGCCGAAACAAAACAGAATAAAAAGAGAGAGCCAAAGTTAAATTATTCAGTAAACATATCCAGGGTATTTTAGGAGTTTGTTAACGTTTTTTCTCAGTTTGCTATTATAAAATATTTAATAGTACTTTAATTCCTACATATTTTAATGCATTTGCCCCAGATTTAACGACTCAAATCTCACTCTAAGCAAGGACTCTTGAATGCTATTTTTGTTTTAAAATATTCTATGAAAACATACAAATAGTCACAAATATTGTGCTTTCGTTCTACTTCTAGGTATTTATCCTAAGGAAATAATCCAAAATGTTAGAAAATAATGTGCTCTCAGATGTTCTTCACAGGATATTTATAATATCAATATATTAAGGAAAATTACAACATGAGGGGAAATGTACAATTACAATATATCTACTCAATAGAATATGAGGCAAACATTTAAAATTTCGTTTTAAAATTATAAGGAAATGTGAACAAGGGTTATGATATCTTATGTTAAAAATATAAGTGATATATAACACATAAGTAGCTCTATTTTTTAAAATCCTAAAAATACTATCAGAAACAACACTAGTATTACATTTACTTTGTTGAGGTGTGTGTTACTTAATATCTAGTTTCCCATATTTGGTAACATCATTATATTGCTTTTCAGAATGGAGAAATGATTAATTTATATCCACCAGAAAATGAAGGATTGCAATACTTTCCAATTCATTCTATGAGGCCATCATTATTCTGATACCAAAACTAAAGAAAGATCACAAGAGAAAATAAGCAGAGACCAATATCCCTCATGAACATGGATGTAAAATGTTTAAACAGAATTTTACAAATCTAGTTCAACGATTTATAAGATGAACAATATATCATGACCAAATATGATTTATCCCAGGGATGCAAGGCTCGCTTAATACTAAGTATCAACCAATATAATTCACCAGTAATAACAAACTGTAAAAATTCAATATGATTATCTCAGTAGACATAGAAGCAGCACTTGAAAAAAATCTGGCACCCATTCTTTATAAAAACTCTTACCAATCTAAGAATAGAAAAGAATTTCCTCAATCTGATACTAGGCATCTGTAAAACACCTACAGCTAACATCATATTTAATGGTGAAAGTCTGAAGGCTTTGCCCCCAAAGTGAGGAACAACAACAAAAAAATATGTCCATATGACAGATCAGGTTCTTAAACTCTTCTCTTCCCATGACCTTGTGTTCCACTCTACCTCAGCCACTAAAGCCCACAGTCATACATAAGGCCTAGTCACTACCAAAGATTGCAACCCCTCCCTCACCTTAATCTCTAAGGATATCCTTTCTAATCACTATCATCTATCTTTCTAGCCCCTCCTTTTATTGTTAGCTATTGTTTTAACTATACAACCACAAAATTTGGTGGCTTGAGATAACAGCTTTTTATTATTATTATGAGTCTATGTGTTGATTGGACAGTTCTGCCGGGCTGAGCTGGGCTGATCTCGGGGAGTCTTGTTCACTTGTGGCCACCTGGCAAGTAGGCTGTGGGCTAGCTAGGTTGGCCCCAGATGGGATGACTCAACTCTGCTTCATGTGATTTCCCATCTCCCAGGCTGATTCTCATGACAGAGGCAGGGACCTAAGAGAATTGGTAGATATACTTAAGACCTTATACCCTAAAACGACACTGGGTCACTTGAACCACATCCTGTTAGTGAAGGAAAGTCAAAGGCCAGCCTAGATTCAAGAAGAGAGGGCTGGATCCACGTAGGGATTGAAATCTAGGGCCATATTTTGCAATCAGTCTTTCATCTCCCTCTACCACTCTGATTTTACATCCTTCCACAGCACCACCTACGATCTATCAAACCTACCCTTCTTGTGTAACCTCATCCTCTTGTGTCCTCATTTCCCTGGTATCTGGTTTAAATGCAATGGTCAATCATTATCATCATTTCCTTGCATTCACTCTCAACACCATGGCATTCTCTTAAATTACATACAGGCTGGTCCAAATCACAGCTCTAGTTCAGTGCACCTTTCTTTGAACTTTACTCCTGCGTTCCTGTTGCTGAAGGTAGCTGGAGAAAAAATGCACAATGACACTGACTTTTCAGACTTTAAATTCAAGACCATGAGCCTCATGAAGGTCCACCATGCTGCTGCCATTCCCTCCCACTTCCCTAGTGCTTTTACTTTGCATCTCCCAGAGAATTATTTCAAGCCTTCCCTCTCCTCAAACCTTCAACACTAGCTCTCCTATGCTCACTCTCAGCTGGAGACTTGTTTCCTATTTCAGAGAGACAATGGAAGCAAAGAGAAGAGACCTTTCATACCTCATCTGCCACCTATCAGCATCTCTATTTCCTTGGACTACTAGAAATGTAGAGATGTACTATGAGAGATTTATACTCCCACCTTCCTGGGGAAGCCAATCCATCTATTTCCATACTAGCTTCCATTCCTTTTTTTTTCTTTTCCTGCATCATCCATTTCCCCCTCCTGCACTAGGTTATTCCCATCATCAATAAAAATCCTCAGAAAAAAATTTAAAACTTCAAAGAATCCTACTTCTCTCTCCAATGATCTCATTGTCTCCTATTCTCCATATAGCAAATTCTCAAAAGTTTTACCTGCTCTTTCCATTTCTCCAATTCTGCCCTCCCATTCTCTTTTACAGTCACTCCCTTCAGATTCCCATCTTATTTCACCTCCAAGAAACATCTGGCATGGCTATGATGGCTTTATTGAAAGCTTCTGTTCACTTGTCTGCCTATATGTCATGCTTGTTTTTTAATATACTCATCTCCAGACTTTTGCACTTGCTGTTCCCTCTACCTAGAATTCCCTTCCATCAAATATCAGTTTTTCTAGCTCCCCTACCACCTCCAAATCTTCGCTCAAACATAAGCTCAGGGAGGAATTCCCTAACTACCTCATTTAAAATCGGTATCATATACGGCAGAGATGGCACTCACCATCTCCCTTAACTAAACCATACCATTATTTCCATTCATTCTACGTATTTATTTTTTTCTGTCTCTCTTTACTAAAATGTTAGTCCTATGAGAACAGGGATATTTTTCTATTGTATTCACTCTGTATCACTAGCACATAGAACAGTGTCTGACATAGAGTAAGAGCTCAGTAAATATTCATTGAATGAACTTGATGAATTCCCACTATTTCACAACTGAGAAGAACAAGTGTTCCACAGTGGTCATCATCATGTTCCTCATTTGAAACCTCAATTGTCACCATTCTGACAACACACACAAATCTTAACTCACAAATAGCTTGGTGTAAGACACCATAAAGAAATTCAGATAAAGATATAAACCTACGAAACACAGTACAGTCCAGGGAGTGGTTCCCAGACTAGATGATCCTGGGCATCTCTTTACATTTGCTCAACCACAACCTTCAAGGGCAGTGCCAGAGAGTCAGAATTTTTTTAGAAGGGTTCTAGGTAATGCTAATAACCAGCTGGATTTGGGAACTACCACAGCTTTCTCTTTGCCCATATATTTAAAAACTTGGGGAAGCTTGTTATTATATTTTTATAACCAAATGCAAATGTTTTCAGCATCGTACATTATACATTATCTTCCCATTACCTAAGACAATCACAGCTGTTGTTTTACCATACACGTCACTGAATAAGATCACTTTTTCTGCCGTCAGACCTTTTGCTATCCGTCAAAATGTGTTGACATTTAACATCACCAAAGGGGAAGATTCTATCTTACTGCACAGAAAAACATCTCCAGTCTCCTCTCTAGATTTCTTTAAAACACTTACATTCGTGCATTACATTTAGGGTTAGCTCTATTTCCTTTGAAGGAAGTTTGTTTTAAAGAGTAGTTGAATTTGTGATTTGCTTTCATCATTTCTAAAAGAGGAAAACAAACTCAAAATTATAAAATGACCCATTCTACATATACTAATCATCAGCACAACTTTTTGCTTTAACCTCACCCTTCTAATCACTGGGGAAAGTTTAGTTCCACGTCTTCCTTATAGTTTCCAAGTCACCTTCTTCATAAAAAATGGGTGAGGCTAACCCTGGGTGGAATGGAGAAAACTGGCTTCAGACTCAGGAAGGTGTGTGCATCTTGCCACGTGACCATGATGAATGGTCAGACGTCCAATGCCAGTGCTGAGATATAGATGTATGCACACACATGTGCTTTAGATCTCCAAAGTAGAGCTGCATCCTCTTTTGAATTCAGTACTTTTTAAATTGTAGAATCACCAATAAATTGACCCACAGTGATTCTACCTTCATCCCCTTCCTTTTGGAAACTTTTTATCTGTGAAACCCATAGGAAGTCATGGTTTCAGGTGCAAAATAGATTTTAAAATATAATATAAAAATAACTGACATTTATGGAGAGCTTACTATACACTAAGCACAGTAGTTAATGTTTTAAATACATTATCTCATTGAATCCTATGAGATAGGTGTTATCGTATTCTTGCTGGTGTCTCTATTTTACTGTGGAAGAAACTGAGGCATAGACAGATGAAATCACTTGCCTGACCTTATACAACCCATAAGTGACTGATCCAAGACTCTGCTCCAAACCTGTTTGACTGCAAGGCTATCAATCACTAGGCTAAATTTCCTTGCCCTGATGTAAATTTAATCAAAGACTTTGTAGGTTTCAAAATAGTTCTCTTAAGGAGATATTGTCCTGAAAATTGAGAAGACTAATTCTTCTTTATTCAACTTGGGTCCACTTCAAGAGAAATGCCAAGTGTCTGGGAACACAGAGAGGAAAGGGGGCTTTAAAGAAAAAACAGACCACAGCTATAAAGAGTCAGATGGCCAACATCTGGACAGCTTGTGGTCGAGCTGAATTTGCTGCTGTGTGAATTACAAAGGTATGACAAATCTTTTACTCTGTTCTAATTTGGCTCAGCCGGCTTGCCTTCAGTTTTTTTGGCACAGCTTCCCACATTTGAACTCAAATGCCCTTTCATGAAGCAGTGTATTGCTGAGGATTATCATGCAGACTTTCTGTTTTGTTTTCCACCTCACTTTGTTTATGTGCTGCAGGGGAGGGATCTCATAATGTTTGATGGCTCTTTACATCATATTCTCTACCCTGTGCATAGAATGCCCCTTTGCATAAACCTTTGCAGTTATACAGGGATTTGTTTTTTGAGTCTGGTTCTCCAGGACACCTACAGGAGTCCTCTTTTTGCTTACCTCTTCGGATAGTCATGGGCTGAGGGCTCTTTGTGAGCTTTCTTATACATATTGCTTCTTCAACAGTAGCTCCCCTTACATTCAAATGCATCAGGATAGTTTCTGTTGGCAACTTAAGGTTTCAAAGCAGATTTTAAGTCTTGATTAAAGCTTTCTATTATTATTATTATTGGTTTTTATTCCTACATAGGAAATAATTCATGTTGTAATATGGCAGGAAACATAGCTGCAACAGCAACAATACTGAGTCACAGAGGAAGGGCCAATGAACTGATCACTGTATGTATTACAACATGCCATTCATGCCACTGCGAGGCAGTCCTACAGATGAGGTAGTTCTGACTCTCAACATCTTATCGATGTGGAAAGTGAGGTATAGAGAGGTAAATGAACCCAGGACACATGATTCTGGAGTGGCACAGACACAATTAAAACTCAAGCCTGACTTATTTGAAAGTCATCATTTTTGACTATATTACACAGACAATGGAGGAGATCAATTTGCACTATGCTGGATCAGGAATGGGTGAACCCTTTGAGAATCTGGATAAATGTAATAAGGAAAAACAGGGAGAAAAGTAATAAATAGCCCACTTCTTCCTCTATAAATTGAGGCAAGCAACACACTTAAGAGGAGACACTGGTTCTAATCCCAACACCATGAGACAAAGTTTCTACTCGTGTGAATTAGGGAAATTGCTTCACCTCTCACAGGCCTGGGTGTCCTCATTAAATGAGCTTCAATTTAAGCTCAGTTTAAGACTATAACTATATAACTACTGTGAGAGTATTCTATTTATAGAGATGTGACCCTAAATTCCTTTTATGCAAACGTTAAGCTCTTCTCAGATGTCCTCCAAGATTCCTCACTTCCTAAATGTATTTCTAACATCATTTCCATGTTTGTACTTAGAGCTCTATTCTGAATGGCACACTCTTGAGTTACCGTCCCTGTTCCATTGGATGTTGGAAATTTTGTCTTATATGTGCTTTGCTTTCAGAGATGGTTTGCAACTTCCTTCCCAAGAGGATATTGGTTTTTCTCTTAATGAAAAAAACTTCAGAGCAAAAGAAATGGCATGTATGGTTTTGTCATCTCTCAAACATCTAAGTACCCCCTGCAACTGAGTATAATTATTCACCATTCACCAGCCCTGAGTCAACCCACTACCAGGTTTATAATGACCAGATTGGGTTGCAGAGATAGGCAGGTGAGGGTTTGGCGGCAGTCTTAACCTTGCTATGGAATTCTAGAAGCCCCTCCAGGGACCTCCAAAAATCCTCCTACTTCTAAACTATTTTTCAGCAAAGTACAAGAGAGCTGAGGGAGACAGCAGGGGGAGAGAAGATGAAAAAGCAAGCTGGAGGCTGATCAAGAAATCATCAGAAAGGACAGTGATTTCCCCATGCAGAGAAGAAGTAAAAGATAAACCGCTTGAGGTGGCCAACTATTGAGGTATGGGGTTATGATAAAAGCAATGAAATCCTTCCCTACAGATAATAGAAACGTTTAAAGAAGGTGAAGAATCAAGTAGAGGAACAAGGAAATTACAGGCTGTTTTCACTTCCAAAGCCCTTCTAATGTTTTAGCACAAAAACGGGTGTGATTGTACAGCAATGTGGGGAAAAAAGCCCATTTCCAATATTTCAGACTTTATTTTTAATACAAAAAAAACCGCAATGAGAAAAATATGTAAGTAAAATCAACTTACACGAGGCTTTTTATTAAAAACAACAAATGACCCTAATCTCTAATGCCCATTAAATCCTTCTAAAATCTAAATTTTGAATCTTTCTTGAATCCTTTTTTTTTTTTAAATGATTTTTTTATTATATTATGTTAGTCACCATACAGTACCTCCCCGGTTTCCGATGTTGAATCTTTCTTGAATTCTATGTTCTTAATGCAAATGTTCATTTTATCTGCACTAAAAAACTTCATGATAATCAATGTATGGATGCATTTTTTTCTAGTTGGTTTTAATATTATGTTTGTAATTATTTATATCACAAAATGGACATTTGGACTTTAGTTAAAAATTTAATTCCCTATAATAACAGAAAATTCAAGTCTGACCTCCATTATTTAGATTTAGATGCTAGTATCTTTTTTTTTAAGATTTTATTTATTTATTTATTTATTTATTTATTTATTTATTTATTTATTTGACAGAGAGAAAGATAGCCAGCGAGAGAGGGAACACAAGCAGGGGGAGTGGGAGAGGAAGAAGCAGGCTCCTAGCAGAGGAGCCTGATGTGGGGCTCGATCCCAGAATGCTGGGATCACGCCCTGAGCTGAAGGCAGACGCCCAACGACTGCGCCACCCAGGCGCCCCTAGATGCTAGTATCTTAAAAACCATAGTCCACTGTAAATCAGAAAAAGTGTCTATCAATAATTCAAGATGCAGGGGCTCCTGGCTGGCTCAGTCAGAAGAGCATTGCAACTCTTGAACTCAGGGTGTGAATTTGAGACCCATGTTGGGTGTAGACATTACTAAAATAATAATAAAAAAATAATAATAATAATAACTAATAATAATTCAAGATACATATGTATCAACTTTTAAAGTTGAAAATATTTTTAATGTGTGCATAAGTACACACAGTATTGTAATACAAATATATTCCTATCATTCTATCTATATATCAAGCTCTTAAAGGTTTTGTTTTTTTAAGATGGTGGAATTCTTAGAAATTTATTTTCTCTTTGCTTTTGTGCATTATACTAACTTTGCAAAAGACAAATATTACTTTTATAATGAGAAAATGGCTATTTTTAAACATTTTAAAATTATATTTCATTTGTCATCTCTAAGCTATCTTGATATTTGTTACCTAAATTATACGTTACTTATTGAAATTACTATGTAAACTGGTGAAGGTGAATGCCATTTGCTGTCAGAATATCTAAATATCAGATACACTTACTAAAAAGAGAAAATGTATTTCTGAAGATTAATAATATGAAACAATGCAAAGGCAGTGACAATTTTGGAATATCCAAAAACTGTCATAAGTCTCTTGATGGGGATTTACTATAAATAGCTAGGCTGACAAAGATATCTGTAAACACCGAGGCTTAGGAAAATAAATGGCAAAAATGATATGCTGGAATTTTAGAATTATTGTTCTTGTAAAAAATAGGGCTCAGATGACCTTTAAGGTCTTTTCCAACTCTAATTTCCTCAGTACACGTGACCCTTGAACAAGATGGGTTTGAACTGCACAGGTCCACTTACAGGTGGGTTTTTTCCGATAGATACACTATAGTACTGTAAATGTATTTTCTCTTCCCTGTGATTTTCTTAAAAACATTTTCTTTTCTCTAGCTTACTTTATTTTAAGAACACAATATATAATACATAAAACAAACAAAATATGTTAATCAACTGTTTATGTTATCAGAAGGCCTCTGGTCAGCAGTGGGCTATTAGTAGTTAAGTTTGGGGGGAATCACAAGTTATATGCAGATTCCCGACTATGGGGTTGGTGCCTCTAAGCCTACACGTAGTTCAAGGATCAACTGTATATAAGTTTAGATTCAAAGTCAGTTTATTTTGTAGGCTGAATAGCCTAATAAGGAAGCAAGTTCTGAAAATATGCAATTGAATGGCATTAATTCATTTTTGCTATTTTTACTTGAACTCATGAAACAAATGTAATTTGTGTTTTTAGTATTTAAGAAATCATCCATCAAAGATAAAGATTTGTCAAAATCCATTTTTGGGCAAAAAACAATTTTCTCTCTATTCTCTTACGTTACTGGCTGATAAATAAATGGCAGACAGACAAACAGGGGAAAAAACAAACAAACAAAAACCAGACAAAGTTTAAAAACATGTACACATTCTATATAGAACCAAGAAAATGGAATTAACTCTCCGAAATAGCCTAGACCATTACCTTAAAAACCACCCTCAACTAAAGACAAAATAAGGATGTTGGGGGTTGAGGAGTCACTTATGGAGGTTACCAGGAAAGAACAGTGAACAAGGAAGGGTGTGCAGATTTGTGGTGCCTTCTCCATTGGTAAGTTTCTAGAGATTTGGTCATCCCATCTTCCTGGTCTTCCAGGAGCACCATGGGAGACACCCTTACAACTGCAGATTTCCTTTATAAATTCAAGTGTCTCTTACAAAAGACTAACTTCTACTCAGTTTTCAGAGCCTCACCTGCCTCTGTGGTTTCTTAAAAATAATCAGCCTAAAATAATCCTTATGCCAAAGAGGCATATTTGGAGGCACAAATTCTGCCCCAAAAAGCCAAAATGAAGATATCACATTCTATTACTTCATTTAAAAAAATCACTGGGGAAATAGTCCAGGAAAGTAACTAAAATGACCCAATGGATTCAGTGGCTTCCTATGAAGATTGGTTTAAAAGGCTGTGGTCCCTTACCCTAAGATGATTATTGCTGAAGCTCAAGACTGAATAAAGAAAAATAAATAATATTTGAAACTTGAGCAATATAGCAAGAGACATCAAGTAAGAGAAAATATTATTTACCTGACAGAATAAAAATGCAGTTTGTTATTCAACAGACTCTATAAGCTAAAAATTTAAATATAGTATGCCAGGTTTTATAAAAGCAATGTACATGAAAAAAATGTTATTTATTTTTGTTATGAATTTTGGTAAGTAGTGTCATAATAAATGTACTAGGGGAGCTTGATATTTAACGTTAAATTTTACTTACTTTTCCAAAGACTCACTCTTTTTCAGAATTACCCATCTTTCAAGTGTTAGGTTTTGTATATTAGTGTCTCACAAGGAGGCATTATTAGAGACTTAAAGGCTTATATAAAGTCATGTAACAATTGGTTCTTAATAGGTTGTAAAGAATAGTTTGGAATAATTTTTTTTTAACTTTTGAATTTAGCTTTCTTAGGAGACTTTTGTGCTCTCCCAGAATATCCCCTTAGTTCTATATTATTAAAGAAACCACTGCCCTGAACCAGTATGGCATTTAAATTTCTTACTGTCTAGTTTAATTCTCAGCTCTATTATTTCCACAAAAAAAGGAAGAAGAAAAAACCAGCCGATGGAGATGCTTACAATAAGCAGATTATCTTCTCCCCAGTTAATTTTGTAATGCCGGAAGCTTTTGCATCACCACAAATACAGAAATGAAAAAACCTTGCTCTGCACATGCAGTTCAACCTTGTCCGGCACATACCAGTCTGTGTGAAAGAGATTCTGCCAATTCACATCACTTCAAATGGAGGATTATTTTAGATAGATACATGTATTACTTTACTAAAGTGTTAAACTCTAAATATTTCCAAAGATACTCTGTGCCAGGCACCATGCAGTTTTTACCGCTTCAAACTTCCTAAAAGCCCCAGGAGATGAGTCCATATTACTTTCCTTGAACCGAAAACCCAGGCTTAGAATGGTGAGGTCCACACTGCTGAAACGTGACTGAAGCGGGTTTAGTGATCTTCCAAAGTTATGCTGTTTCTTAAAGTGTGGTCTTTAGACCTTCTGGATAAAAACCTCCTGATTTTTTGTAAATATTTAAGATGCAGATTCCTGCACCCCCATCCCCCCACTGCCCAATTCTTATCTGGTAGATCTAGCTTGAGGCTCAGGAATCTTTTTTTTTTATAAGCTCCTCTTATGATTCTTCTGTGCATAAAGCTGGAGAACTAGAGCTTTACAACACACTTTCTCCCTCGATCTCTTGGCTCTATAAATACATGTATTTGGATCACCCCTCTCTTCTCGCATCCTATCCCGTTTTTGCTCAGGTTGGCTTGTGTAAGTATTTCTCCTCCTTTGCCAAACAGGCGGTACAGGTGCGAGCACTCCTTTTCTGAGCAGATATGAACATTGCTCCAGAAAAAAAGTATGGCCATCCATTGTCCTAGTACACAGCAGCATCCTCAAATAGGTGACACTGACCCAGCACCAGTATCTCAATGAGAAAAAAACTGAATTCGTGTTTCCCAAGAATATGGAAAAGAAACTGCTTTTAATCCTTCTTTCCCCTCCCATCGCATCAAGTTTCCCTACCTTTGGCCAGTTGCAGCAAGCATGACTCACACAAGGGGGAAAATCTCTTCAGCTGTTCTGCTGATCTTAGAGTGATAAGACTGATTTTTCTTCCTTTTGTTTTCACCTCCTGGCTCTTGGTGGACTTACAAGGTATACATTTTGCAAGAAAAAGATTTTTAAACATGAAGTCCCTAGCATTATAATAGATACTGAGACTTTCTTGTTGGGGGGGGGGGTTGCGAGAAAATAGAAGTGGTACAGCAACAACAAAATGTGAGCTGATGATACAGCATAACCATGACGCTGAGGAAGGCAAAGAAAGGACAACCTTGGAGGAAGTAAGGTGAGACATGGGTTGGTGAAAATAACGGGCTTCTACAGGTAGAAAGAAGATGGCAGGGTTGTCTGAGCACGGGAAACCAGCATAAGCAAAGCCGTGGGGTGGAAAGGGAGGTGTGTGGTTTAGAGAGTGGCTGGTAAGAAGAATTGGCTGTAGAATAGAAATATATGAGGTCAGATACATCAGCACGCTTGTGGAAGCGTTCATCTAGATAGCTGTTCGGAACAAGGTCCTTGACCTCTTGTGTGGACAAGCTGCCTGTCACATCCTTGAACATCTGGGATCCCCGCAGGAGTTTATCAAAAAGATGCTTTAAGAGTGTGTTGGAAGAGGCTACCATTCCAGATACATTCTTTTCTCAGGCATGATTCCTGATAAATGAAGGGGCTGGAGCCTGGGATGCAGAACCAACTTTTTAAAGGCCTTTCAGTTGACCATGAATCATGATTTACTGGTTGACAGCCACTCACTAAATGCTCACTGCCAAACAACGTTACAGAGTGTGTCCTGATCTTAAAATGAATGCCTTTCTAGTACTGTTACTTTCTGGTACTATTGAAATGTCCAGTGGAAGCTCTTTAGCCAGCTTTCATATACGCTTAATAAAATGTTGAAAGGTCTTCTCTACCATATAAAATGTATGATTTCCTTTGTATCTTAAGGATAACCAGATAGTTTTCTTTTTCCAGAGATGTTATCACCAACAAAGAATTTGGTCTGTACCCATGGCAAAATAGAGTAAGTTTAACTTTTTAAAATCTATTTCCAGCCTTTAGAATTAATTAAAAAGTTGCATCCAGCTAGTAACATACTATGCTTTCTACAGAAATCCATTATTATTGTCAGTGGGCAGCTACATTGCTCAGTTAAAGATGACCTTCTGTGAAGCTTCCACAATCAGATTCATCCAGAATCCATTTAATTCAAGCTGGCATACCATGGCCCAAATCATTCACCATTCTTTTTACAGAGCTGATAAATTCTTACCTCCCAGTTGTCCAAAGATTTAATTAGTACCATGCTCATTATTGATAAAATAATTTATATACACTTTGCTCAGGTCAGAATCTTTGTCTTTCAGTTAAATAACTTATTCAGCGCACAAATTTGAAAGTAATACTTCTCTCAATGCTAGTAAAAGTGTCTATGGATACACTGGAAGCCATGGAACAGGGTACTTGGAAGCACTGGGAAGTGATGAGGGAGCTGGACATTGGAGTACATGACCATCATGGAATAATACATTAAAACAAGAATTAACAAGCTTCCAATATTGATATATCTTATGCAAGCCAATTTTGTTGATTCTTGTAATAATGGTGGTACTGTCTGATTAGAGCAGAATAAGCAGACAAGGGTGTATGTGATGGACTAGAATGCTGGTGACCATTTCCCTTGGGTTTTTTAATATTTTTGCATGTCTTGCAAGCACAGGAACCAACTGCCTTTGTTTGAGACTTGATTACAAGGATGTTTCATAGCAAACATCTTTGGAAGGTAGAGATAAGAGCAAAGGGCAGATAAATTTACTCCTCGGTATAAAAGATTTGGGTTCCATAAGCTTAGGGCTCCTACTCCAACCCAACAAATGTACAGGTGTCATCTGACCCTTTTCACAACTCCCTGTAGGAAAGGGGGTTCAGGAGAGATCAGGGAATGTGGATCAAGAAAATGCTGAAACTCCAGCTACTATTAATGCTATGAGTAATAAAGTCCTTTGTCTTTGACCCAGAGGTCTCGTGTCTTCTATCAGCATCCATGTAAGTGACAGGTTGACTTGTTTCCCTGTAAGTAGGGTAAAATCTTGGGACCTTCCCAATTCTTGACATAGAGTCGCCCTTTAATTCTCATGAGCAAAAGAAGCTCTTTGATGTGATTATTTTGTCATTTGCAAGAAAGAAAGGAGGTGTTTTGGCAGGTCGCTCAAGTGATGAAAACTAAATTCTAGGTTGTTTTTTGTTTTATAGGTAGCTCAGTCAATTGAGCATCCGACTCCTGCTTTCAGCTCAGGTCATGATCTCATGGGTTGTGAGATTGAGCCCCACCAGCCCCACCACAGGGAATCCACACTCAGTGGGGAGTCTGCTTGAAGATTCTTTCCCTTTGCCCCTCTTCCCACTAGTGCACACACGTGTTCTCTCTCTCTCTCCCCTTCTCTCTCTAAAATAAATAAATAAATCTCTAAAAAAAAATAAACTCTAATATTTAACAAGTGCTTTTTGTGGTCAATACATACATGAGACTTAAAATTCAGGACCAGTTTTATCTTTGATAAATAAGCCTCAGGATGCTAATTCTATAACAAGACCAGCTTTAACTCTAAGGCAGAATCTGGTTTTTGGCTGTTCTAGCAAGATATTCCAAACCCTTTTGCTTCTGCTTTGCCATCTTCGCTACAGAGGGTAAGAACTAATTTCCTTGCTTTCCTTAAAACAAGAAGTTCAGGCCAATAAGATAAAACTGCAAGTCTGCTGGGGACTTTAGAAAGGCATTTGCTTTTTTATTCTTATTAACAGATGCAAATGTAACAAGTGTTGTACTCTTTTTCCTGCCCTGAACGTAGATATGATGCTGAAAGCTGCTAGGGAAGCCATCTCTTGATGCTGAGGAAAATTCTATCTAGGAGATCATTAACTGACCTCTCAGCCAATTGGCCAAGAGCAACATTGTAAAAACAACAAATTCCCATTTATTTCAGCCATTGTGAGTTGGTTTTCTATTACACGCAGATGAGGGATTTCTAACTACTATTCTCTTCTAGCTCTTTTTGCCTGTAAAAGAGATAATGGGCTTGCTTGCCATGTTCTTTGAAGTTTATGCTTTGTCTGGAAATCCAAAAGCTGACTCAGCAGGCATGGGCAGCAAACGAATTTCATTTGTTCCAACATTTGTTAATGAAAGCCAGGAAAAGACCGATGAGATAAATTTATATTTCACTGCCACTAAAATACCCTATATGATGGATGACTATTCATAATACTTAAAAGTAGGAAGAGTTGGTAGGAGATTTAAGGCAAAAAGCAAACTTGAAAAAGGATCTGCAAATATTTACAATTCAGTAAGAATTCTGAGGAAAGAAGGGGAAAATCAACAAAAGCAGGAAAAGAGATAATAAAGAGAGCAAATCTCAGTAGCTTTAAGGAATGTAGTAGGCGAAAAAATACCACCACCGACAAAGATATTCACATCAAATCCCTGGAACCAATGAATATTACGTTCTATTGTAAATGATATTGGGTTAAGGATCTTGAAGAGGGTCCTTACAAAATGGAGGAGATTGGATACAGACCCATGGAGAAGTGATATGAAAACAGAGGCAGAGATTGGAGTGATGTGGCCACAAGCCAAAGAGCACCAAGGAATGTCAGGCAGCCACCAGAAGCTATGCGAGGCAAGGAACAGAGTCCTAGAAGTGCCAAGAGAGTGCAGCACTGCCAACATTTCAATTATAGGCCTCTGGCCTCCAGATCTGGGAGAGAATGTTTGTTGTTTTAAGCTACCAAGTTTGTGGTAATTTATTATGGCAGCTCTGGGAACTAATACAAGGAGTTAATTGAAGGGTCAATGCATGATAAAGGAATCTCCTGGTAACACACAGAATAAATAAATGATTCCATTCATGTTTTTAAAAGATTTTATTTATAGAGTGGGGGGGAGGAGCAGAGGGGGAAGGAGAGGGAGAGGAAAAGAATCTCAGGCAGACTCCGTGCTGAGCATGGAGCCGAAATGGGGCTCCATCCCACGATCCTGTCATGACCTGAGTAGAACCAAGAGTTGGACGTTCAACCAACTGAGTCACCCAGGCGCCCCGATGATTCCATTCATTTTAGCAAATGTTTACTGAGTAATGACTATGTGATGCCCCAGGTTAGAGGTTTTAAGGTGAATAAAACATAATTCTTGCCTTTGAGATATCTCAATATGGTGAGAGAAGACATAATGTTTACAAAGATAATTGTAATATGAGACAGGTGTGATAAATCCTTTATTAGTGGTACAAATGCAGTCTTCTGGGGATATGAAACAACTTCTATCCTTTGGAGATCTAGGAAGCCTTAGTGACCATATTGGAAGATGGTAGGGTTTGAATTGGATTTTGAGGAGTGGACACTGGAGAAGAAGGACCCCAGGGCAAAAGACATATCTTGTGTAAAGACAGAGACACATGCAGAGAAGAGCTATACAACTGCTCTGGCTAGAACATGAAATTGTGGGAAGTCTCTGGACTTTCTTCTGTGTGCAGTGGGGAGTCACTGCAAGTTCTTGAGCAGGAGCACAGTATGATCATTCAGTCCTGTTTACAGTCACAATCCTGGTGGCAGTGTATGGGATAGACTGGGCAGAGTGTACAAAGAAATTGTAGAGAGGAGAGCTGGGAGGCAGGGAGATCAGTTAAAAGACTATTATAATTACCTGAAAAAGGGCCAAAAGACCTGAACAAAGCAGTGGCAGTGGCAATAAAAAGGAGTAGATAAATTCAAGGAACACAGCAGAAGTAGAGTTCTTGGAAGAAGAATTCCGAGTGTTGGGCACCTGGATGGCTCAGTTGGTTAAGCATCTGCTTTTGGCTCGGGTTATGATCCCAGGGTTCTGGAATTAAGCCCTGAGTAGGAAGCCTGCTTCTCCCTCTCCCCCTGCCATTTCCCCTGCTTGTACTCTCTCACTCCCTGTCAAACAAATAAACACAATCTTAAAAAAAAAAAAAAAAAGGAATTCTGAGTGAACATGTAGTGAAAGAAAAGGGAGAGTGAAACACTTTCAACCCTGAGTAGCTGGTTTTCTGTTGTCTATTACTGCAGCACAAACCATCCCAAACCTTAATGGCTTAAGACAAAAACCAACTAATTATGCTCACTGTTTAGATATCCATTGCTGCCTAATGAACCACCCCAAACTCGATGTTGCAAAACAACAACTATTTTATCGTACTACTAGATTGTGTGTACTACTAAATTGTGTACTACTAGATTATATTTTTTTCCAGCTTGCTCAGTGCTTTATTGAACCAAGGCACGAATAGATAATTTATCAAGGCCTTCAAGCACAGCCCTGCACACATCCTGAGATTTGGAATCCAGATGTGGCTCTGTCCTTGGCTTTGTTGTTTCCATGACATTTTGTCTTGAATAGTTCCAACCTTAAAGTGTAAAGATTTCGTCCACACAGACAGACACACATATGCTCCTGCCACAGGCTGTCATGCTCACTGAAAAGCTTCTACTCAGAGGTTTGTGTGTGCACGGCATTGGGCATCCACGACTATCCACCCATCAATTTGCCCATCTGTCCAAACACAATAAGATAGCAGGATTTTAGACAGGGCACAGTAGGGATGGCTTGTCTCAGTTCTGTAATGTCTGGGGCCCCATCTGGGAAGTCTCTAATGTCTGGGAGTGACTTGAACAGTTAGACTCAGAGCTATTTGGAGGCTTATTTATTCACATATCTGCTACCTGGGCTGGGATGATTCAAAAGCTGGACTCAGCTGGAATGGCTGACTACAGCACCTACATGTGACCTCCCCATGTGGCTTGAATGCCTCTCAGCATGATGGCTGGACTTTGAGTGGAAGAATCCCAAAAGGGAGCATCTAGAGAGCACAAGACCAAGGCAGAAGCTGCAAGGCATTTTATAACCTAGCCTCAGAAGCCACAGAGCAGCATTTCTTCTGTACTCAACTAATAAAGCAGTTGAAAGCCTATCCAGATTCAAGGGTAGGAACCTAGATCCCACCACTCTATAGGAGGAGAGCCACAGCAAAAGAGCATCTAGCATGGGAAGTTTTGTTGTAGTCATCTTTGGAAGACACAATCTGCCACACTCATGAATTCTGTGGGTCAAGAATTTGAACAGGGCACAGTAGGGATGGCCTATCCGTGCTCTACAATGTCTGGAGCTTCAGCCAAAAAGAGTGAAATGACTGGGATTAACTTGATGGCTGGGAGCTGGAATCATCTGGAAGCTTGTTTACTCTAATGTCTGGCACCTAGTCTAGTGTGACTAATGGCTAGAGCTTATGGTGCCTCTCTCTGTCTCTGTCTTGTCTTGGAGACTATTCATGTGGCCCCTCCATGGCTGCCCAGGGAAAGTCAGACTTCTTACTTTGTGTCTCAGGATTCCAAGAGCAAGTGTTCCAATATAATAAGGAAGAAGTTCATTGCCTGTTATGAGCCTTGGAAGTCATATTCCATCACTTTCACTGTAGTCTATTGGTCAAAGCAGGTTAAACCTATGCCAATTTACCAGGTAGGGGTATAAACCCCACCTTTTAATGGGAGAAATGCCAAAGAATTTGAGGCTAGATTTTAAAATGGCCACACTGGGAAAATGGTGCTATTACCAACCTAAGTCAAGGATATGTAGGCTTAAAAGTTTAGATGTTGAGATTTGTTTTATTAATATCAAATTTGTGAGATCTAGTAGAATCTTGACAACATGAATTTGAAGTTCAAGAGTCACTCCCAGAGAAATAATAAACTTATGAGCTAATTAAAACAATGAGAAAATTAAGAGTGAGTAAATAAAAAATCAATGAGTAAATTAAAATTCAGTGAGAAAGGGCCCCAAAGAATCCAGACCCAGGTGTAGTGGATTCTGTTGGTTATTCACCCAATGGTCTTCCCCCAACCCTTTCTTCTGAGGGAATCTGCAGTCTGCTCGTGGGCCCCAGCCTCTATCCAGGGTTAGAGCCTAGTTTGTCTAACAGCCCTGGGAGTCCTGTTCTCATTGACACTGACTGGGTTTGCAACATCATTCTTGTCAGGAAACATGAGGTAAAGTCTGTTGAGGGCTTCTAGGAAAGATTTCCTCATCCCTATTAAGAGGCAGGGAGAAACTGTCCCTTTTTTTCCCTTTGTGTGTAATCATGTCCGAAGATCTGAGAGTAGGCAGAGAAAAAGCATAGCAAAGAAGATTCTGGATGATCTTTCCATAACTCTGGACAGCTTGTTTTGTGAAGCAACAAATAACTGTTATTTAAGTCAGATTGAGTTGAGGGTTTCTGGTACTTTGAACTAAAATCATCTAACCTAAATATAGTCCCTGCTAATTTCCCCAAATTCCAGAATTTCCAGGATATACCTCAACTTTGGCTCTGAAATTGAGGAGTTAAAATAATCCAGTTAAAAAGAATTTTGAAAACATTTAGCATTATTTACTTAGTATTATTAATTACAGATATTATAACAATATCCTCTATTTGTATAGTACTTGACACATACTTTAACCCAGAATTACATCATTTGTGCTTTACATCTTTTAAAATTGGCAATGTGGACATCATTTCTTTCATTTTCAAATGAGGTAAATGAACATTCTGCCTAAATCTTCGTGAAATTAGAACTGATTTAAATAATAAATCTTACTCTTCTTGTCATATTTTACTTTACTTTGCAGATAGTACCTGTTCACTGCATATTTGCATATCTTAAATTTATAGCACTTGCTAAGATAATTTTGAAGGCAAAAAATAATGATTATGTTTAAACACTAGCCAATATAAAATACTCTGGCAAGGTTTTACTCATAGACAGGCAAAGACTCACAAGGTTTGTTTATATTAAATGCTCAGTCAGCTTGAAAAATGGTGGTAGACTTGTTTGGTGCTTAGTAACCCTTATGCTTTATGGGAAGAGGTCAAAGAAAGAGGAGGAAGTTCAAGACATTATTCTTTGAGTCTAGCATAGTACCAGGAGCACAAGTGAGCCTATCTTATTATTTCACAGACAATAAATTTAAGTGCTGGACTATGTCCCATGAAATGAGCATTTAGGAGCATGTTATCCATTTTAAATCATCTGTTTATGATGGCTCTTTCCTTCGCTGTCACAGATATTAATTGTAAAGGTAAACATTAGTTTTAATGGCTAGATCTTCTTTTACCATTTTTCTTAGTCAAACTCCTTCAAATTTGACAAGGAAACTTTTACAAAAACATATTGTTTTACCATGTCTGCTAAATTAGCTTGTTGCTGTGTATTAACTTAAAAGATTACTTTAACTGTTACACCAACAGTCAAAAACAGATGGGATTGCTGCAAGATGGTGCAGAGAGAGAAGCTCTTGGGACGTAAACTGATTTTGTTGTCTTAATGAGATCTATTTGGGAATAATTCTTTTTTCAAGTCCTTGCCACAAAGGAGACTGATTTTTGTTCTGTTTACAAAAAAGTGGAAATTCTTAAACCAAAACAATATTCTCTAGTGGAAAGGCGTTATACAAATCTAAAAATAATTAATTATTCAAAGTGTATGTTCATACTACCAGAGGTCTATATGGATCTTGAAAGGAAAGTTGCTCTCCTTAAGCAGTACTTTTGCAAGTATTTGCAAATATTTTTTATGTAAAAAAAAGAATAAGAGGTTTGAGAAGGCAGACAAGTTTGCAAATGAGAGAAACCCTGCAAGAAAAACCAGGAATACAAAAAGTGTTAAATTTCCTCCCGATGCTCAGTGACTCTGGGTGCTTTTCTGTCTTCATATTTTTACTAACTCGGTAACAAGGCTATGCAGAGTTTGAGACTAGGCTTCTGACTTTAGAAATCATTTATTCATTGATTAAATATTTGTGAAGCACCTACTATATGCCAGGCATTGTAGTAGGTAAGCAAAAAACGGGCACTGCCCTGATCTCATTGAGTTTATAGTCAAGAAACTAAAAACACAAATGGCTTGAGTCTACTGCGTCACATTTTGCTATAAAATTCTGTGAAACTTTTGTTTTGGTTTTGGTTTTTCCTCTTTGGGCTATAATATCTACCATCTGCATTGTTTTTATAGATGTCCACTCTTTTCATCTTCCCCAATGCCTCTCATTTCTACCCATAGTCAAATCTCGTAAATACATTCTTAGAATTTGTCTCATCAGGATATTCATTTTTCACCTAGGTATCCGTCTGAGAGAGTTATTCCTCACTTGATCTTCCAACCAGTAGACATTAGGGGAAAGATCATTCCCAAATAAAGCAGCTGAAAAACACCAGGGAGTATTTCAACTTGGGATTCCATGCCTTCCTGTTTTACAACTTTATCCCACCCTTCATTTTATTTTAAATGTTTGAGAATAAAAGAGCAGCTATGGGTACCATCTGCTTAAATCCCTCTACCTTGTCCAGATCATTAATGAAGACAATAAAAAATAGTTCTCATGAGAAAATGAGCAATTATTAAAAGGAATTCAGAATATATACACCATTTTCTACTTCCTATGAACAACATATTTTAGATGTAATAAATGTCATATTTTCACTTCAAAATAGATATTTCATGCATACCAGACATGAAAGGAACTATACTGTGTTTCATAATAGATTCTGCTTTCATGGACCATGGCTTTTAGTGTGGAAGTTAAGACAGACACAAAACTACAACAACAAGATGGAAATTGATGTGTAGAGAGATAGAGTTTTATGTATTCATTTATGTGGTTCTTGTTGTGTGCCAGGCGCTCTGCTAGGCACTTGGTATACAAAAGTAGATCAGACATGGTCCTTCAGAGGTCTGGAATTGCTGAAGTCTATGGGAGTTCAGTTACCTAAAGTTTACAGATGGCACTTGTCTATGCAACTTTAAATTTCATTTTCTCTGATTACTTTAAATGGATTTTATTCAGTTATTCTGTTCAAGTATGAAATTCATTTTGTTTTTTGTTTTTTTTTTTTAAGAAGGCTCCAACACAGCGCTCAAACTCACAACTGTGAGGTCAAGACCTGAGCAGAGATCAAGACCTGAGCCAAGATCAAGAGCTGGTCACCCAACCGACTGAGCCATTCAGGCACCCCAAGTATGAAGTACTTTAAGTAACACATGTATGCAATTTCCTGTATAGTATGTTCAAGCCTAGTAAGCTATATTGGATAGTAACCATATTTCTCATTCATAACTCAATCAAAGGCAAACTTGTAGGGGGACAAGGAGGGCAGACATATTACAGATTAGGGAAATAAATCTATTTTATTGTTTAAAAGGTTTACTTTAGTGTTGACAGGACAGTGTTGTTAATTGCAATATGATAGTAAAAGCCCCCAGTATTTTCTCAATTTTAACAACCAGAAGTGGTTAGCAAGTACCTGAACCCTAGCACATTCCATATCAAAAAGCCAGCTTTTCTGTTCACTTGCTAACCAGATGAGAGATGACAACCCTGAAAACCTAACTAGCACTTCACACAAAACTGATGTTTTGTTAATGGGGGAGCTAATTACTATGCCACTTTCTTGGCTTAAATGTCTTGAATTCTTCTACTTGCTTATGCCTGGGGCACAAAGAATAACAAAACCTAACACAAGGTTTTCTAGGAGTTACGTTAATGAAATAACCCAGCCATGTTTTAGTGGAATTGTTTGTCATCAAATATACATGAAGGACCTGGTGCCCTACCTGACTAGACATGACAATTTAACTTGGTGTTTTCCATTGTGGCAACATGATCATAAACATATTAACAAGTCCCATAGTGTGATCAACAACAGATGTAGAATTAAAAGTGTTGACAAGTTTCATCAGGTATTTGGGCCTTATGTATTTTCCACCACATCTAAATCCCATTGCTCCTAAAAACTGCCCAAGCAACTGTTCTCTCTGAAAAGCTGTTTGCTGTGAAAACATTCCCTTTTGTTTCATGCTTCGACTGGATAAGCAGACATAGATTCCTTTGAACTGGCTCTGGGGAAAAAAAATCTACTTTACAATGTCAGCTACTTATCACAGAATAGATCCTACATAATTCTCCAACATTTGAAATAGGCCCCCCTCAACACATTTTTACCATACATACCTACTGAAAGAAATACTTCTTAAAACAAGCTTCTTGAAATAAAATCAGTGATTTGATTAATATCTATCAAAACAAAATTAAGCTTTTAAATAATTTAAAGGGTGAGTTTTTAGCAAACATTTGATGTTTTTCGTCTTCTAACACCTTTCCCTTTTGGGAATTTCCCACTCTCCACTAGTGGGGCTATCTGTACTCTAGCCTCAGGACCTCAGATAGAAGGTTGAGCACATCACCCAGGCTGGCTAATCAAAATCCTTCCCTCTCCAGCCCAGAGATCCACTCCATCAGTGAGCTCTAGTTCCAAGGCAGAGCTATCAGAATTTTCCTCTGGGCTTTTGCTAAACCTCTTGGGAAATACACACTTTCTGGGTTCACTGACTGTAAGAACAATTTAAGTCGAGGGCTGCCAGTGGTATATTTGCTACCACTTGGGAAAAACATTCCTGCCAACAAAACTAACCTAGAAAAAAGCAGAGCTGAGGGATGGCAGAAAAGGAAGAATGTGTAAGAGCAAGAGTGAGAGTAAGAATGAGACAGACAGAAAAATCTTGGGGACCACATTAGAAATCCCTAGTTCTAGCCAGGCCTGAAAATGTACCTACCTCTGCAATTTTCAGTTGTGTTAGCCATTTACTCCCCACACCCCGCATTTTTTTTCTTAAGCTAATTGAGATGGTCTAGTCCTAGCGTTGGCAAACTTTTTCTCTAAAGAGCCAGACAGTAAATAGGCTTTCTTTAAGCTCTGCATGCCATATGATCTCTATTGCAACTACTCTCACTGTAGCATGAAAGCAGCTGTAGACAGTACATAAATAAATGAGCATAAGTGTGTTCCCAACTTTTATTGTGGACACCAAAATTTAAATTTTGTGTAATTTTCATGTACCATAAAATGTAATTTTTCTTTTTATATTGTTTCAATCATTTAAAAAGTAAAAACCATTCTTCACTTCTGGGCTGTACTAAATAGGCAATGGGTGGCATTCGGCCCAGAGGCTACAGTGTGCCCAGTCCTGGTCTAGTATTTATTTTTTGGTCCATCAGGTATGGATTTACTCCCCCTCCACCGCCTTCTGCCAAGACATCCAGATTTTTTCTTTAGAGAGTCTACTCTTTCCCCATTCTAAGCTCTTCAGTTTGGGTGGAATTGATGATATCCTTAGCTCTAGGAATGGGTTTGACTGGCCTAAGCAAACAAAAGAAAACCATCTTACTAGCCATCAAGTTGATTCAGGAGTGGACCCAAGATGAAATTTAATCCAACGAGACAAGGAAACAGTTGCTAGGGCTCCTGAGGAAGAAGTTTCCTCTCTTCTTCCCCTACCCCCTCCATATTCTAAGCTATCTATCAGAGGGGATGCTCTCTTCTTTTTTTAGCTGGTAATGCGAGGAAAGAATATTTGAGAATCAAATTGCTATAGCCATTTAAAAAAACAAACAAGCAAACAAAAAACCAAGCTGGGTTCTAGGAAGCAACCCTGTGAAGCCTGGGAGTGGAGCTGAGGCAGAGCTGAGAGATCCCATGAGCTAGTCCTTGAGTTAGATCAAGCCACATCTGAAGCCAAGCTACCCAGAGGCTCTTCCTTTATATAAGCTAATAAATCTCTTTCTTTGCTTAGCCCTTAGGGAAAAAATTTAGGACAAATTTTCTGATAGGTTTCTATGTCTTCAAGAAAATCCTAATGAATTTAAAGAAAAAAAAATCAAAGAAAGCAACAACCTGCCTGATCCATGAAGGGTGACATGGCAGAGCAGTGTCATGACCAGTTCAATCAAATGTAAGGCCAGGGCCTCAGGCTCAAGCTTTTTTGTTGTTGTTGTTGTTGTTGTTGTTGTTGTTGTTGTTTACCAAAAGTTGTCTAGACTCTGTAGGAACTCGTTCAAATCAGACAAATGCACACACGGCAGTATACCTACTTATAAACAGAAATTCCTGCCCACCGCACACTTAGGAAAAGCTCCAAACTCCTTACTCCTGCTACAAGGCCCTGAATGGACGGTCTCCTCTGACCTCCTTTCTAAACTCACCTCTTACTACTGTCCTCCCTGCTCATTCCATTCCAGCCAGAATGGCATCCTTGCTCTTTCTCAAACATGCTAAGTGAGAAGGATATTACAATTGCTTTTCTCTCCATCTGAAGTTCTCCTGATTCAGATCTTAATATGGCTCACTCTCATTTTATTTAGGCATCTGATGGAAAATCACTGCTACAGAGGCCTTTTCCTGACCACTTTGTCTAAAATAACATGCTTTTCCTCACCTACTTACATACCTCCATCCCATCTTTGCCCTGATTCTACATTAGTATATTCATAGAAACATCACCCAGCTGAAATTATATTCTCATTGTTTTTAATAATCTGTTTTCCCCACTAATATGCAAGTTCCATAAGGACAGGAACCTTGTCAACCCTATTCACCACTGTATTACCAGTGTAGTATCTAGGACAGTGTCTGATGCTCATAAGTAACTGCCAAATGAAACAAGAAAGAGAGACAGAGAGAAAAGAAAAAAAAGGAAGAAGAGAAAAAAGAAGGAAAGAGAAGAAAGGAGAAGAGAAGAGAAGAGAAGAGAAGAGAAGAGAAGAGAAGAGAAGAGGAAAAGAAAACCAGTCCATGCAGTCTTATTCCTCTAAGAAAATCCACAGAAGCAAACAACCTACTTGCAGAAAATACCTGGAAAATATAAATCATACTGGAATTTTCTCACCTAAAGATCACAGATGGATAATTTAAAAACAGACCATTATCATGAATGTAAGTGTAAACCATCTCTAGGGTAAAGCACTTGCCAAATAACATAACTTAACTGATTTACATGTATATAAGAATTTATAGCTTGCAAAGCACTTTTCACCTAGATTTGCATTTAACTCTTATAAGACCTTCCTCAAAAAGATGTTGTCATTGCTCTTGTATTGACATGAAACCGAAGCTCAAAATTTAAATAAGGAGTAGCTTATGGCTTCCAGGTGATAAACGGAAAAGCAAAAACATAACTTGAACTCAGAATCCTCTGATTTTGTTCTACTGTAGTATGCTGCCTCCTTCTAGCAATGACAAATCCCATCTATAATGTGTTGATTTACTTGCTTCAATTTCCAAGGGTGACCTAAACTTTTCTCCATTTTCTGGGACTTGACTGTGCATATAAGCCATGCTGGGAGACTTGTTAATGTACAGAATCTGATTCAGTTGTAATTGACTTTGGCCTGAGTTGCTGGATTTCTAACAAGCTTCCATGCTATCCATCCACAGGATTATACCTAGAGTAGCAAGTCTTGAGGATATGTTTATATGGATTTTCAAATTGCAATGTAAGTATTACGAACTGGATATTTGTGTCCCTCCAAAATTTATATGTTGAAATCTCCTCCCTAATGTGATAGTATTCAGAAAAGGGGCCTTTGGAGGTCATTAATGCCCTTATAAAAAAGGGGCCAGGGAGCTAGCTAACCCTCTTTCTATCATGTGAGGATACAAGAAGTTGGCTGTCTGCAACCTGGAAGAGGGTCTTCACCAAAATCCCACCATGCTGGCACCCTGATTCCGGACTTCTAGACTCCAGAACAGAGAAATAAACATTTGTTGTGTGAGCCATCCAGTCTATAGTAATTTGTTATAACAGCCTGAACTAAGACAAATAGTATTGCCATTAAGATCAAAGATTTATTTATAATGTAATTGATGTTTGTCATCACTTTCTCCCCTCCTACTAGCACCACCTCTGTTTTCCTAGTTTCCTTTGGTCCCATTCTCTTTGGGCAAGGGTACCTGGATGCCTCAAACTCACCATTTGTCACTCTGCCTCTACTATCCTTTGTCTTCTCCAGAATCACTACTTGTTCTAAGGAGAAATCTATGGGCCAACGTAGACCCTGAGTGATGTCAGAAACTATATTGAAAGGAAACACCACTTACCAAGACAATGAGTTGCTACCCAGTTTATAGGTATCAGCTAGCAGGCTATTGTGCAACAAATTCAAAATCAGTCATTGGAGGTCACGCAATGACCCACTTGTAGCTGAAATATACCTATTTAATTGTCAAATAGTGTTGCAATATGTTGCTATCAAGAAGAGTTTTGTATCATGCAGTGAAATCTGTAGCGTAGAGATCATTAGGTGGATCAAAAGCAGAGTGCATCGGGGCGCCTGGGTGGTTTCAGTTCAAGTAGTGACCTCAGTGTCGTGATCTCAGAGTAGTGAGATGGAGCCCTGCACTGGGCTCTGTGCTGAGCACAGAGTCTGCTGAAGACTCTCTCCCCCTCTCCCTCTGCCCCTCCCCCACCACACATGCATGGGCGCGCGTGTGTGCTCCCTCCCTCTCTCTCTCTCTCTCTCTCTCGCTTTCTCTCTCCAAAATAAATAAATAAATAAATAAATAAATAAATAAATAAATAAATAAATAAATAAATCTTAAAAAAAAAAAGGCAGAGTATATCTTACTTACGAGATAACCTCCAAATATACACCATCTGTTCTCTAGCCCCCTTTAAAGTTCTATCTCTGTAAAGGTCTAATTAGGGAAGCTGGTTTCCCCAGAAGGTTACTGAGTATTTTTCAGTGGAGATTAAGAATCTCTTTTGCTAGGTAAAACATAATAAGGAATTTGGGGTTTCTGGTTACTTGGCCTGTTGTGCTAGTTTCCATCTAAAAAGTCATCTAGAACTAACATAACATAATAAAAAATTTAATAATAAATAAATAAAATAAAAAGTCATCTAGAGGTTGAATTCATTTATGCAGGATACCAACTGATTACGGCAAGGAACTGGAGCCAAGGGAAGCTGGGTGGCCCCCTATACTAGGTAGAATAGTGCTCCCCCCCAAAATTTTGTCCATCTAGAACCTGTGAGTGCAAATTTATTTTGTAATAGGGCCTCTGAGGATGTTATCAAGTTAAGATGAAGTTATTCTGCATCAGGGTGGTTCCTAATCCAATGACGGATGTCCTCATGAGGAGAGGGAGATTTGGACAAAGGCACATGGGAAAATGCTATGTGGTGACGAAAGCAGTGTTTGGAGTGACATAGACTTGAGCCCACGGCCACTGCCTGGAGAGAAAAAGAGAGGCAAGGGAAAGACTCTCCCTTACAGTCTTCAGAAGGAGCAAATGTTGCTAACACCTTGATATTGGACTTAGAGCCTCCAGAACTGAGACAATAAATTGCTGGTTTTTTTTTTTAAAAAGCCACCTGGTTTGTGGTCATTTGTTACAGCAGCCTGGGAAACTAACACACTCTTAAATAAAAATATGCACAAACCCAGCTGTCAGTTCACTGATGAAGCATAGCATGGTACTGGGCTCATAGCAAGGAATGATTGAGGATGCAAGAAGCAGCATTAAGAATAGTGTCTTTATAAGTAACATGGATAAAAGTAACTCTAAACCAGCAAAAGAGGAAAAAAGGTAGCTGGTTTACACCTAATTTACACCCACATTTCTCCCAGTACCTATGTTCTGACCAGCTGGATACAGGCATTCTATAATAGCCTCTTTGAACCTTTCCAGAGATTTAGTTAGGCTCCTAGGGAAGTCTACCTGCCTGGCATAATGATCAATCAAGGCATTTCGTTTTATTTTTTCAGTCTCCATGGTAGCTATAAGCACTACTCTGACAATAGCACCTACTTCTGTATAAGCACTTACTTTTATGAAAGACATCTTAGGAAGCTTTATAACACTCTAAAGTTCGTTAGGTTGCTGAGCATTTTTAATTGGGGTTCTTAATAAGGTCAGGATCCCTTTTCGTTCCAAAGCATTCCAAAATCATGTACCACCCCAAAAGGATATCTTATCTGTTTATTTATTAATCTCTAGCTAACAGCAAGATCTGATGTGCACAATAAGTACTGCCATCTGGGCAGATTTTACCACTGGCAAGAAGTCATATTCTAGAAGGAAGATCTGTTACAGCATATTCTGCCTGATATTTTTGTTTCAGCTGGAAGGTATGACCCACAAGAGAGATTAAGTTTGTGTTTTCTAAAAGCGTTTCTAACAAATCTATTTTGAGTACAGCTAGCTCACAACTAGAGGTTAAGTGGTCATGGAGCTCCTCTTTTTCCAAGTTATAGAAGGAGAATATCAGAATTCAAAATATTACAATGATATATGGAAATAAGTGCAGAAAAATAATAGGATTTCATAGGTGGTCAGGCTACTTGTTGGTAAATGTGTGTTTCCAGCAACAAAGACTCTGCATCACAAAAAGACCCTCAAATTTAAAGGAAAGCCTAAGATCAAGTAAGTAGAAACCTCTACTAGTTTAGGTGCTCCTACTACTGCATTAGACAAGGTGAATAGCCTTGTGCCACTAGATGCTCAGGAGAACAATGACCTCTGGTAATTACTATGAAAGTGAATCAGAAGTCCAAAGGCTTATCCATATCTCTCATATACAAATAGATAGAAAGTCTACTGATAATTAAGTTCACAACAATAGCAAGTGGTAGTAGAAGGGCTAATTTTAAGTCACAGAAGTTCTGTTCATGTTTAGATTCCCAGAAATGAGGCTCCACTACCAAGGATCAGTTAAGTCATTTGGGGTATAACAATTTCAGAAAAGTTGCAAAACCATTGTCTAGAGTAGCCAGTGACCCTCAGACATCCACTTGACTGTCTCTTAGTTACTAGCTTAGCAAAGCTGAACAAACCATGGTCTGTCAGAGATAAGGAATTCATTGTCTTAGGATAAATCATGTCCTAGATAATGAACTTCACTTTGAGGAAATGGCAACTTCTCTTTGGGAAACTTATGCCTTTCTGAGCTAAAACAATAAGTACCCAGGGGGCTCAGAGTTGACCTTACCTTTAGAACACAACAAAGGTCATTCACATATTAGATAAAATTAGAATCACGATGAAATTTATGTCCTTGAAGTCCTGATTATGTAGAGTAGGATGGTACCTCAGCAAATTCTTAGAGCAAATAGCCTGGGTGTATTGTTGACTTTCCCAGGAGAAGGGGAAAAAATATTCACTATTTTCATTGAAACTTTAGAATCTAAAGGAACAGTAAAGAAATTTCCACAGAACACTAAACTTACAACTGTAAAATATGCCACCTCGAGAGGCACCAGAGATGAAATATTTGGGTTTAGCCCAATAGGGATGTGGAGAATGATTATTCTAATAATGTCCTGAGGTCCCACAGAAAGCCTTTAACCCCACCTATTGGGAATTTTAATGGGTAAGATCAGAGTGTTACAAGGGCTGTGTAAGGTATGATGGATCTTTTAATTATTATCCTTTCAGCTATTAGTTTTAGTCTTTTTTCAGCTTCTAGTTTAAGAAGGTATGGTGCAAGTTGGGACAGAGATTTAAATGAATCAATCTGAACCTTGATGTATGCAACCCCCATAATCCTACCTATACCTGTAGAACTTTTTGTCCCCCTGAAAGCCTGAAACTCCTTGAAATCTTTAGTTGGGGCTTGATTTAGATGTAAAGGTGCTGGTAAATCAATGTCCAAATTAGCTATGACTGCATTATGGATTGGGTGGTCCTCAGGGCTATGAGGAAGGCATCATCAGGAAAGTATTTAATCTGGCAATAACATTTGCACAGTAAATTTTTCTTAGTTAGTTGGTATGGTATCACAGAGGAGGAAAGACTACTTCTCAGTAAAGGTTCAAGGGTGACAGTTAATGGTTGGGACATGAAAAATGTCGGAAGATTCTTAGAGATATCCATGACCTGAGTAACTCGTTGACTTCAAGGGTGATACTGTGTAACAGTGGTAAGACTTAAGATTGATAAATCTATCAATATCAATTAAAAAGTGAAAGCTGTCTGTTAATATTTAGACAAATTTCTCTTTGTGCATTCAAGGGCAAAATGGGAAATTAGGTGCTCACTTTCACTTCGTCCAGAGCAGGGTCCAAGGTGCCTCAGACCATTGTGCTGATTTTGAGGTGAGGGTCCTGGACTGCAGAGGTTAGTCTCAGATGGATCCCAGAGACGCTACAAAATTGTTGAATGCCTAGCATCCAAATATCACCAATCTTACCACCCTGAGAATCCTGCTTGCTCCACCCCCTATAACCTACTGCATCCCTTCAGGATCTTGCTTACCATGAGTTGTTTTTCTTTGTTAAATAAAATTATACCAACATCTTTAGACAGTGACTGGTAGAAACATAATTTGGTCTTAGAGGGAGAGGGCCAGAATTTGAGTAACCTGCCAACCACTTTCCAACTGAGTGACCTTTAATGGGCAATTCCATGTCTCTGAATTTTTCTTACATGTGAAATGAAAATAATAAAGTATAAACTTATAGCATAAGAAAAGAAACTAAATAAATTTGCGCTAAGTAAATCTGTTAGCTATTAAATACTAAGAAAAATGATTAAGATAATTAAAATAATGCAAAATTATTAAAATGATAATGAATGAAGTTAGTGGTAGAAATCTGAGGTTCTCTAAAACTGTAATGAGAAAAAGTATTTTTGTCAATAGACTGCATCACTATCTAATCCTTTATACGAATTTTTATTAGCAGCACACAGATTTTTTTTTCAATTTCCAATGAAAGCATAGTACCCTCCAGGTTCTAAAGCTCTCATTGGCTGATATTTGCTTATTCTTTGTACCACTGATTTCCAGGGTTGTCCAGAGCTTTCTTCTCTGCTATGTGTAGTCTTGGGAATTTAGCTACATTAGCAACCATCTTCAACAAAATAAAACCTCATGAATTATTACATTGATACGAGATATTGAAAACTTCAGAGGAAGTTTAGAAAATAAGTATCTCAGCTTAAAACAGAAAACAGTCTCAAACTAGCTACCTGGTATCAGTGGGTAATTTTGCTGTTACCTTACCAAAACTCCTCTGTCCCTGCCTCCTGGGTCCCTTCTTCCGTCACTTGCCCTGTGAGGCATCAGAGACCGCTTTGAAGGCAACCTCTTGGGAAATCACAGTCCTGATTTTCCTCTGGTGAATTAAGTACTCCGGTTACCTGAGTGACCCGCTCTTGCTCACAGTTGCTGCTGGTTTCATCTCTGCCTCTGCTCTGCCCTCAAAGGCTTCCAAGTGCCTTTTAATAAGCCTCTCACATCCTCCCATGCTACACGACAGTCCATTTTCCACATTGCAGCCAGCATGATATTTTTAAAACACAAATCTGACCCTATCCCTCCTTGCTTAAAGCTCTTCCGTGACTTCCTGACGCAACAAGGCGGAAAAGCCAAGCTCCTCTTCCCAGATGACAAGTTCGGACATGCTCTGGATCCTGCCTGCTTCAGAGCTCAACTCCATACTACTCGCTCAGTCTGCTCCATCACGCCCCCTTCTTGCTGACTCAAACACAGCAAGTGCAGTCCAATCTGTTTTACATAGGCTTGCCCTCTCCTGAAATGTTCTCCCAGACAACAGAATCTTCGTCAGAATTCAAATCTCTGCTCCAGCATCATCTCTAGAGGAGACTCCCTGGCCACCAGCTAAAGCTGCTTCCTTTTCCCTAATTGCTCTCTATCACACTAACCTGTTTACTGCCATCTTATTACTTCCCACTCTGGGTTTTTTAATTTTATTAGTTGGTTCGTATATTGACTTTCCGTCTCCTCACAAGAACATAAGCCCACCTGTCTGCTTCACTATTAAGTCCCCAGCACTGAGCCTGGCACAGAGTAAGTGCTCAATAAATATTTATTAAGGGAATAAATACAACCCATACAGATAAAATTATCAAATATTCTTGAGAGTCATAAATGCAAACTTGGCTATCTAGAGAGAGATACCATGTTTCCTCACTAGAGGGCTTAATATGATAAAGATGTTAATTCTCCCCAAATTTAGCTATTTAATTAACACAGTCACAGTTCCAACTCTAATCAATAAATAGTCTAAATTTTATCTAAAATAGTTATTTGTGAAAAATAAATTTGCTAAGTAGTCAAAATATTTTTGAAAACAAAATAAGAAACAAAGAAACATCAGGAAGGGGGGACTTACCCATTGGACAATAAAACATGAGGAGACTTAAAGCACTACGGATAGAAAAAACAGAAAGTCCAGAAAGAGGCTTAAGTATATATAAGAAATAACTATTGTCTCTATAATGCTGAAAAAAAATCAATAAATTTTCCCTCTTGGAGCTAATAACTTCTTTTTTCAAAAAAGATTGAAGATTTTATTTATTTATTTGAGAGAGACAATGATCGAGAGAGAGAGAGAGAGAGAGAGAGAGAGAGGGAGAGAGAGAGAGAATGACTGGGGGCAAGGGCAGAGGAAGAAGCAGACTTCCCGCTGAGCAGAGAGCCTGACATGGGGCTTGATCCCAGAACCCGGGGATCATGACCTGAGCCAAAGGCAGATGCTTAACTGACTGAGCCACCCAGATGCCCCTCTGGCTTCTACATAACAACAACAAAAACCCATAAAGTGGAGGTATGAGGTAGGATAACGTTTACAAAATGCATCATACTTAAAAGATTACCTCCTCAGGGCGCCTGGGTGGCTCAGTCGTTAAGCGTCTGCCTAAGGCTCAGGGTGCGATCCCAGAGTCCTGGGATCGAGCTCCACATCAGGCTCCTCCGCTGGGAGCCTGCTGCTTCTTCTCCCATTCCCCCTGTGCTCCCTCTCTCACTGGCTGTCTCTCTCTCCGGCAAATAAATAAATAAATAAATAAAATCTTAAAAAAAAAAGATTACCTCCTCAATGTGTCAAAAGCTTTTCAAATTATTAGGAAAAAAAGGTAAATGTTCTAGCAGGAAACAATTCTAAAAATGCAAAGCAGCAATGCACTGTAGGAAAAATACAAATGTCTAACAAATATACAAATTATCTAATAAATATACAAATATACAAATTATTCTCTCTAGCGACTTAACAAATGCACATAAGAACAACAAGATGAAATTTTTATTATCAGATTGACAAAGGCTAAAAATAAACTACCTAGAGTTAGTGAGCATGCAGGGAAACCTGAATCCCTTATCCACAAGAAAGCATAGAGGAATATTTTGGTATAGCTCTTACGGAAGCTATTTTCCCAATGTGATTAAAAAACCTTTAAAACTGGCAACTTTGGACAATTCTCCTTTTAGTAATTTATCACAAAAATTTAACTGGACAAGTCGTATATACAGGAATGTTTCTTGTCTAGTTGTTTAGAAGAACAACAAATTAAAGACAATATAGGGACACCAGGCTGGCTCAGTCAGTAGAGTATGCCGTTCTTGATCTCGAGCTTGTGATTCAAGCCCCAGGTTGGGTGCAGAGATTGCTTAAAAATAAAAGTCTTAAAAAAAAATTTGAGATAGTGTAAACGTGTCTATCTTGTGAGTCTAACAGTGAACTATTATGCAGCAATAAAGAATGATTGAGTAGCAGTGTATAAAAAGATGTTCATAACATACTGTGTGAAAAAAAAGCATATTAACAGTTTGTAGAATTTAAATTATTGTAAAATGAATATAAAGATATATGTTACTTATGCTATATATTATACTATATTATTAGAAAAAAAAGTCTACTTAACAGAAGGTTAACAGTTGTTATCTCTAGTGATTTTTTTCTTTGTGCTGATGTATATTTTCTAATTGTTGTATAATAAATATTGCTTACGTAGTAGAGAAAGTTTGGGGGTTTTGTGGAGGGGAGAGTTAATTACTGATATCCTCTTGGATGCAGACAGTTTTTCCAAGTCTTTTTTTCATGAGCAAATCTAAATTAAAAATACAAGTATCTTTTGAATTAAAAAAAAAAGGTTTACCCACACATAATTTTGGTACTCCATCTGCATAGGAAACTGGGTTTACAATTATAGCAGCCCTTTTTTTCCGTTCTGTTACTACCAAGTAATACAGCCAATAAAGAAGCTTTGAAAAGCAAAAATTAAGCAGTAAGGTGTGATAGATAATGCGATTATTGTATGGTAATGAACTCCAGAGGCATCAAAAGTTTGATATATTGCTGAGTACAACTATTTCCCTTGAGTGTAATTAAAATCTGAAAAGCTTGCACTAGAATCACTGATATAAATAGTCCTTCTTGTAGACAAATATGTTTCCAACTGTTGTATGGGTGCTTTAGTTGTATTCAATTACACAGCACGATAAAAACATAACTAAAACTGATTCTGAATTAAGGTCTGGGAACAATCAGAACATCCCAAATGATTAAGCCTAATTCTAATAGCATAACTACACCAAATTAGTAAAAACACTACAACAAGAATTACTAACACAGCACAGCTCGGAGACATTGCACGTTCAGTTCCAGACCACCACCATAAAGCGAATATCGCAATAAAGTCAAATGAAATTTTTGGTTTCCCAGTGCATATAAAAGTTGTATTTACACAATACTGTAGTCTATTCAGTGTGAAATAGCATTGTGTCTTAAAAAAAAAGCATGTGCCTCTATTTAAAAATACTTTATTGTTAAAAAATGCCAACCATCATCTGAGCTTTCAATGGGTTATAATCTCTATGCTGGTGGAGGGTCTTGTCTCCATGTTGATGGCTACTGACTGATCAAGGTGGCTGTGGCAATTTCTTAAAATAGGACAACAATGATGTTTGCTTCCTTTCATAAGTAATTTCTGTGTACCACGTGACACTATTTGACAACATTCTACCTTCAATAGACCTTCTTTCAAAATTAGTGTCATCCCTCTCAAACTCTGCTGCTGCTTTATCAACCAAATTTAGGTAATATTCTAAGTCCTTGGTTGTCATTTCAACAATCTTCACATCATCTTCACTAGGAGTAGATTTCAAGAAACCATTTCTTTCCTCCTCCATAAGGAGCAACTCCTCCTTTGTTAAAGTTTTATCATGAGATTGTAGCAATTCAGTCACATCTTCATCAGGCTCCCCCTCTCATTCTAGTTCTCTTACTATTTCCACCACATCTGCAGTTATGTCCTCCCCTGAGGTCTGGAACCCTTCAAAGTCCTCCATGAGGATTGGAATCAGCTTCTTCCAAATTACAGTTAATGTTGATATCTGACCTCTTCCACCTCTTCCCACGAATCATGAATGTTCTTAATGGCATATAGAATGGTGAATCCTTTCCAGATGGTTTTCAGTTTACTTTATCCAGGTCCCTCAGAGGAATCACTACCTACAGCAGCTATAGCCTTACAAAATGTATTTCTCAAATAATTAGACCTGAAAGTCCTGATGGGCTGCAGCATGGATGCCGTGTTAGCAGGCATGAAAATAACATTAATCTTGTTATACATCTCCATCAGAGCTCTTGGGTGACTGGGTACATTGTCAATGAGCAGTAATATTTTGAAAAGAGTCTTTTTTTTCTGAGCAGTAGTTCTCAATACTGGGCTAAAAATATTCGGTAAACCACGTTATAAATATATGTGCTGTCATCTGGGCTTTGCTGTTTCATTGATAGAGCACAGGCACAGCAGATTTAGCAAAATTCTTTAGGGCCCAAGATTTTCAGAATGGTAATGAGCAGTGGCTTCAACTTAAAGTCACCAGCTGCATTAGCCCCTAACAAGAGAGCCAATCTATCCTTTGAAGCTTTAAGCCAGGCGTTGCCTTCTCTCTAAGAAAGTCCTAGATGGCACCTTCTTCCAATAGAAGGCTGTTTCATCTACATTGAAAATCTGTTGTTTGGTGTAGCCCCCTTCATTAATTATGTCAGCGAGACCTTCTGGATCGCTTGCTGCAGCTTCTGCATCAGCACGTGCTGCTTCACCTCGCACTTTGATGCTATTGGAGATGGCTTCTTTCCTTAAACTTCCTAAATCAACTTCTGCTGCTTCAAACTTTTCTTCTACAGCTTACTCACCTCTCTCAGCCTTCAGAGAATTGAAAAGACGTATGTAGTGCTTTGCTCTATGAGGCTTGGCTTAAGGGAATATGTGGCTGGTTTGATCTTCTATTCAGACCACTCAAACTTTCTCCAGATCCGCAATAAAGCTGTTTCACTTTCTTGTCATTTGTGTATTCACTGGAGTAGCACTTTTAATTTCCTTCAAGAACTTTTCCTTCACATTCACAACTTGGCTGTTCGGTGCAAGAGGCCTAGTTTTCAGTCCATCTTGGCTCTTGACACACCTTCCTCACGGAGCTTAATCATTTGTAAGTTTTGATGTAACATGAGAAATGGGTGACTCTTCCTTTTTCTTGAACACCTAGATGCCAGTGTAGGGTTATTCACTGGCCTGATTTCAATCTTGTTGTGTCTCAGGGAATAGGGAGGCCCAAGGAGAGGGAGAGAGATGGGGAAATGGTTGGTCAGCAGAGCAGTAAGAATATGCATATTTATCGATTAAGTTTGTCATCTGACATGGGTGTGGTTTGTAGCGCCCCAAAACAATTACAATACTGACATCAAAGATCACTGATCACAGATCACCATAACAAGTATAATAAGAATGAAAGAGTTTGAAATATTATGAGAATTACCAAAATGTGACACAGAGACATGAAGTGAGCGAATGCTGTTAGAAAACTAGTACCAATAGACAGACTTGATTGACACAGAGTTGCCACAAACCTTCAATTTGTAAAACAAACAAACAAAAAAACACCTCCATAATTTTTGAGAAGCACAGTAAGATAAAGTATGCCTATACAATTACAAATATCACAGTAACAGTAACAGCAAAAGACTTCTAAACACCTGTCAGGACAGATAATCTCTTATGTCCTGGGGACCTAGAAAAGAAGCCCATTAAATATTTAACATTTTATTATTTCAAATAGAGTTAACCAAGCAGAAATTACATCTGAAATTTCAAGCCTATTCAACGTTATGTGGATCTTAATTGGAACACTGTTAAAAAACGTCATGACAGTGCCTGTGTGGCTCAGCCGGTTAAGCATCTGCCTTCAGATCAAGTCATGATCTCAGGGTCCTGTGACTGAGCTCCGAGTCAGGCTCCCTGCTCAGTGGGGAGTCTGCTTCTACTTCTCCCTCTGCCTCTCTCTGTCAAATAAATAAAATCTTAAAAAAAAAAAAAAGATGTCATCACGTAATCAAGGAAAATTAAAAACTTAAGAGAATGTTTAAAAACTGGATATTTCATATTTGCCAATTTTTAACTTTTAAAATTGATAATGGTACTATGGTTATACTTTCTACACAGTCCTTATCATTAAGGGATACATTCTGAAATATTCAGGGATAAATGATAAGATGTCCAGGATTTGCTTCAAAATAATCCAGTGGAGGTGGGTGGCTACAGATGAGATAAGACTGTTGAAGCAGAATGTCAAGCTGAAAAATAAAACAGCCAGTTATTTTACTTGGAGAATGAATTTATTTGGGAATAACAGAGAAACTGCAACTGGGGACAAGTGAACTATGACAAACCATAGGTAAATCTGAAGAAGCAAAGGGAAGGTCAGCTTTTTTAGGTTTTAGGAAGAAATTATTTTTAACAAAATTGGCTGCAAGTGGTGGCTGGTGCATTGTTGCTGGCACAGGGAGGAAACTTCCTTTTTTTCTTTTTTCTTTTTGACAGAGAGAGAGACATTGAGCACAAGCAGGGGGAGCAGCAGGCAGAGGAAAAGGAAGAAGCAGACATGACCTGAACTGAAGGCAGATGCTTAACCAACTAAGCCACCCAGGCACCCCTTCCTTTTTTTTCTTAAAAGCAGGAGATAAATTCCTATATGAAAAACGTCCTCCCTTGCTAAGATAATTCTTCTCTTTCTCCTCCCTCCTGATTATGCAGGCTGCTGAGAGTGGTATGCCCTTGAGAGTTTCCCCTTGAGGGTTTCCCAACTCCATTTTAAATGAGGTTTTTAAAATTTATTTTCCCAAGGGTGATGATCAATGTGGGTTCATTATACTACTCTCTTCATTCTTCTAATGTCTGAAAGTTTTCATCAGAAGTGTTTTTAAAAAACTATATGCTTCAAAACGGATTCTTATATACTAATCATTCTGCATTACTGTATATTATACACAATTTGGTGAAAGAAGTCACTAGAAGGTAAAGTTATTAAGAAATTAGCTTATTCGGTGATGCATAAAATCTCATTTGGTTCATAAAACTCCTATGTTATTGAAAAGGGAAGCAATAATGATCATCAAAACATAAAATTAAGTGAGTATGAACCACTGAGATGAAAGCAAATTATAGAACTTTAAGTGTGAGTCAGATTTCAATATTCCAGAGCTGAGGTCATTACCAGAATGGTAACTGGGGGGACAGCTGAAGAAAGCCTCCTATTTGAACTGAATTGAGATAATTGCTGAAAGTGGTGATTTTTTAAAATTTAAATTCCTTGTGAAGGACAAGTACTATTAAATAATAGGAGTCCCAGCAGTTGCTTATCAATGAAGTAGAAAGAATTCTATTGACAATATAAAATAAAAGGGCAAGATGGAGAAATAAGCAAATGAATTTGGTTTCAGATAAAATTGAAAGATTGCCAAACATCACACTTCCTCTCCTCAAATAGCAATTAGATTTTTATTAACATTCTGTTTCTTTTTTGTTTTACAGATGTCTTCTTAAGACCGCTAAATGAGTACAAACAAAATCAGTCTGTTCAATTGTCCACAGAAGGTCTATGCGTAGAGAAGGCCAAATGGAGCGTCACCTGGACACTGCTCAGCTCCAGACACTTCATGTCTTCATCTACCGTATTCTTGCCTTTATTCTCTTAACTATGTATTGCTTTTCCTCTCTGTGTATCCACCTGTGCAAGTCACTGGGAATATAACCAGGAAGAAAATACTGACATTTGGCAATAATACTGCAGGTCATCAAAAGCCAGTTGACTAAAGTAGTCATGTATGACCTTATTCATCAAATCTAGCAATTCACTAGTTAACTACACTTTAAAAATATGTTAAAGTTCACAGAAATTCACATTGGATGGCTTGGCAACCTCTTCCCTGCACTAAAATCTCCTCTTCTCTCTAATTGTTCTTTATTCTCCATTGTCTTCTCTCTGACTTTCACCTCCCCATTTCTCTGAACCTCTCCCCCTCTCTCTGACCCTCAGTCTCCTCTTCTCTCAGACTCAGTTTCCCTGAATCTGCTCCTCAGTCCCCCTAGTCCCCAAGCAGGTAGCTCAGAAGAGAGCTGTGTCTCAAGTCTTTGTCCCCACTCCCCCACAGAAAGTCCCCACTGTGTCCCCAGTCCTCCACATGGAGCAGTGGGAAGCTGAGCTAGAGACAGATTAACTATTTAAACGTAGTTATGAAAACCTACCAACTATAGAACTTTAAACAAATTCTCCAAAAAAAAAAACTATCTGAAAGCACTTTATTCTACAGAAATATCTATAAAGCTTATGAGTATGTTTCTTGTAGCTACAAGAAACCAGTGTTTTGAAATCAGTAAATTTAGAAAATTGGTCCTTGGGTGAATTGATTCTTTGATGAGTTGGCACTTGCAAATTTGGCTTTTGTCGAAATGTCATCAGGCAAATTATGTTGACTCCAAGTTTGAGAGAGACACTCCGGAGAGCCATGCAGTTGACATAAAATACATGTTTAGAACTAGAGTCATTTGACTTTCCCCAAGGGCTTTCCCCAGGCCCACCTCAGGCCCAAAGACAAGGGGAAAATGAAGACCTGCCCATTCATAGCTAAACTGACTTGGTAAACCCTGTTTGTGGATATAATAACCAGATTCCTGCAATGAATCTTCTTCCTTTTTTTTTATTGAGGTATAATTGACCTATTTGTGACAACTGACAATTTGATACTTGTGTATACTGCAAAATAATCACCACAATAAGTCTAGTTAACATCTGTCCTCATACATAGTTAATAAATTGTGTGTGTGTGCATTGAGAATTTTTAAGATTTACTCTCTTAGCAACTTTCAAATATAGCAATATGGTATTATTAACTATAGTTTGAACACTACACACCGATGATTTATTTATTTTATAAGTCAAAGTCTATATGAATTTTCTTATATTAAAAGCAAGGCTCTTCTCTGGAGATTGAAAAGCTTTAATCAATTAATATAGGGCAACATTTCTCAAAGCATGTTCTGCTAAATATTATCTCTATTAGATGTTCTGCCAAAAATCAGTTTAATCTTAAATAAGTTGGGGGGAATGTGGAACACGATATCCTTTATTGAGGATTCATAATGCACACTAGTATATTGAATTCCTGCAATAAATTATGAATAAAAAGTCTCTACCTAAATCCTATCCTATTGTGATTTTTTGTTGTTGTAGTGGTTACTTTATTCCTCTCTCTTTGATTTACTTAAATAACTGTTACTATTTAGAGATCATTCAGGACATGCCCTGCCATTTTGACACTCTGGTGGTTAGTTTTATGTTCTTTTTTATTCTAAAGTTTCTTCAAGGAGAGCCTTCTCTTGGCAGGGCATGGGGAAGACTAGTATGGAGGAAATTAGCCACACAAAGCTGTGGTGAATGAGTATATCATCTAAAATAATCAGAGCTGTACTATAAACTAATAAATGAAATCCCAGAAGTGATGCGATCAAGAATCTAAAATTAACGAATAATAATTGATGCTGTGATAGCTGTAGGCAGTTGAGAGTGAACTATAGGCATAAAAAGGTGCTAATCCCATATAAGGCCTGAAAACCCCAATATTGAGACTTGCATTGACTAAGTTATGCAGAATTAAGGCCAAAAAGTCATAATAAAAAAATAATATAAGTGAGATTGTCGCTTTCTCCAAGGGCCGATGAAGACCCAAAGTAAAAATAAGTTAGGTTTGATCTCCTTGCCCTGCTGTTTATACAACTCAACCCAGACAGAAATCCTGCTGACAGATTCAGGGCACACCTTCCAGCAGTTATAAGTGGCAATTGCTCCACTAGCATTGTTCCCCATTTCATTCCAAATACTTCTGACTTCCATGACCTCGCTCTGTCTACACCTTCCCAAAGAATTCCAAGACACCTATAACAAAAAGGCAGTCCTGATCAAACTTATTACTTCCCACTGCCTCCTGTATCTAATCAAAAGTATTCTAGATTTTCACCAAGTTTCCTTTATTACTTCTTAATTTTTTCTGCTCTACCTTTTTTCTCCTCTTCTGTTCTGAAAGATTGAATTCCTATATTATAGTAGTTTTTACGCAAATGACTCAAAGTGATGAATAAATAAATATATAAATACAAATAAATAAAGGAATAAGTAAATAATCAGGACCAGTCTTAATGGTTTTTTGTTTTGTTTTAAGATTTTATTTATTTGACAGAGAGTGAGACAGCAAGAGAGGGAACACAAGCAGGGGGAGTGGGAGAGGGAGAAGCAGGTTTCCCTCTGAGCAAGGAGCCTGATGCAGGGTTCTATCCCAGGACCCCGGGATCATGACCTGAGCTGAAGGCAGACCCGTAATGACTGAGCCACCCAGGCACCCCCAGTCTTAATGTTTAATTCTTGGCACTTCTATTGAGTATGAGTTTGTCACTTTTGACTTAATATTCCAATTTCTCAAATCCCTATTTTGTTCATTTTTTAAAACCATAAAAATCTTAAATGAGGAAATAAAAAAGAAGCAAATGCCTTACTCTCACAACATTGCTTTCTACTGCTTTCTTTAACTCAGGTTCAAATCATATCAACATACAGTGTATTTGAGATCCATGTCATTTTATTCCTAAATTCTTTATGTTTGGGGGTTCCCAACAATCTCATATAATACATAATCACCTTATTGTTTTGCATCATGGAAATGTTTTTTATGGGTATGAAATCCTCTTATTTATGTACCCAAAAAGGAAAAATAGAAGCTGTAGATGTTCAGTTCTGGGAGATGGAGTCAAAGTATGCTGAAATACCTAAATAAATCTTTAAGTGGCTCATAAATAATCAAATAAACCAACAAGCTAGCTCAATTATACCAAAAAATGATTGCTCAGTACCCCATGTTATATCATTTGTGGTAAAAAGCATTTGAAGTTAAATATAAATTTAAACTCCCTTACCACCGCTTATGGTTTCCAAGAAGGCCTGTCTGGTAAGGTGAAATTTTCCATGCTTGGTTTCAGCCCAAAGGGGAAACACTGTTGGGGAGTTGAAGAAAATGCTCAACAAAGACTAATGATTTATGAAGGGTAAAAAATAGTTTTTTTTAAATTTTATCACAAAGAAATTTATTTTGAGAATACATAATCTAAAATATTTATGCTAAAATCTCCACACGAATTTGTTATATACTAAGGAAAGTTATCAAATAATTTGAGGAAATTTATTTCCGCCTGGCAAATTCTCAAGAGCTTGCAGACACACAAAACTTTGCTATTAAATAGTGAAATGAATTTTTGGCTTTGCCTAAACTTGCTTTGATTTTATTTACCAGTCTATGTAGAGTCAATAGTAAGTAAGCACTACTACTCTGAGACGGACTCTTGACGTCTTATTTGTGACCCAGAGTTTGTTGTAACGATGTACCTCATGGTCTTCTAATTCCTGAGTACATCTCACCTCCTACATGAAGTCTTCCCAGATTAACCCCACCTGAGAGTTTGCATGCCATTCATCCTCAAGCTCTCTTTCATGAACCAGCTCTCAGCAATGTGTTATGTCCCTCCTTTAAATAGTAGAACTCACAAGCCCAGGATTCAGAGCTATTATTAATTTTATTTCTTCCCCGAACTCCTAGTCCAGGAGAGTGATCTTTATAGATACATACCATGTACTCCACTCCATCTTGCTCCTCACTGAGTTTAGAAAAACAGCAATCTGATCACAGAAAACATCCCCACATCTTCTATACTAGCAACATAATTGAACTAGAAAAATAAAACAGAAAGGGAAACAAGATTCTGTGTTTCTATTTAGAGTGTGATAATTGTTATCTTCAAATATATGAATGTTTACAAAAAGATTCAAACTTATTGAGTGTGTTCCATAGTAACTGGAAGCAATAAAAAAAATATACTACTCTAAGGAAGAATTTCTGAATGACTTCAGAAGAAAAATGGAACGAGTTTCATTAAGAGATAGTAAACTCTCTCAATACTAGAAGACATCAAACAGGAGCTGGATTACCAGTCAAGATGCTGTAGAAGAAACTCAAGCCTTGGATAGAGAATTGGACCATGTCTATCATCTCTGAAGCAAATCGAGACATGGAGGTTCTTAGCAGATTTTCTCACTAATTTTCTAGACATCTTTGCTAATTTATTTCAGGCCTCTGGTATTCAGGCAATTGCCAACACCTAAGATTCTTTTAAAGAGAAGTTTAGGGGCACCTGGGCGGCTCAGTCGGTTAAGCAACCGACATTTGATTTCAGCTCAGGTTGTGATCTCGGCGTGGTGAGATCGAGCCACACATCAGGATCTGCGCTCAGCGCGAAGTCTGCTTGTCCCTCTCCCTCTGCTCCTCCCCCTGGCTTGCATTCATGCTCTCTCTCTCAAATAAATAAATAAAATCTTTTAAAAATGGGAAAAAAGGGGCGCCTGGCTGGTGCAGCCGTTAAGCATCTGCCTTCGGCTCAGGGCGTGATCCTGGCGTTCTGGGATCGAGCCCCACATCAGGCTCCTCTGCTAGGAGCCTGCTTCTTCCTCTCCCACTCCCCCTGCTTGTGTTCCCTCTCTCACTGGCTGTCTCTCTCTGTCAAATAAATAAATAAAATCTTTAAAAAAAAATGGGAAAAAAAAAGAAAGAAAAGTTTAAATTCTCAACAGAACCATTCTTATCTCTTCTTTAAAATGCTCTTTAAAAACATGTTTTAAAAACCTTCATTGGAATCAGCCACTGAAACCCTTTTGGTAAAGAGCTTTTACTGGAAAGATAAGTACACAGAAGATAATTGTACCAGGAGACCAGAATTTTTTCTCAGTAAGGTAACATTTTTCAAAAATCAATCTAACGTGGCCAAGTAATGTGTTGGAGAATAATACACCTTCAGAGAGATAAATACTTGAGCCTCCTTCCCCTTGAAATAAATGGCATCCTAATGCTCACAAAAGTTTTTCAAGAAATTTTTCTCTGACACTAAAATAAATACATGTGATTCATCATCAGAGAATTAGGAATGAGGACTCAGCTACTTGGTTTACTTCCACTGCAATGAACAGCTGATTTTGGTACCCCCAGTGGACAAGAGTCTGAAAAATGGAGGCTGTTCCTCTCCGGAACCACCCGCACTATCTACTCGGTTAGGAAAAGAGGAAAAGGTACCCTCTGGTCTCAACCCTACCATCTCTTCTTCCCATCTCTCTTCTTCGACTTTCCCAGACTCCAAAGAAATTTGTAGAATCAGCTAAGAGAATGTGATGGGATAAGAGGGATATTCAGAAGAGGAATACCAGTTTGAACAAGCCATTCGGCCTGCAAGTTTCTCCTGCATTCTCAGGGTCTTCAATGCAATCAAAGGCATGCTCCTTTTAGGCCATGACCATGACTTTTTTTTCCGAGAAACCCTTCCCTCATAAAGGTCACTTAATCTCCAACCTACTAGCACTCTTTTTAATCCTTTTCCTTATTTCTTCTCAGTGCATTCATATAATCACATAAGCCTTCCATTTATCTGTGCCAGACGAGGAACACTTACAGTTGCAGACTACATCTGCCAAATCTGATGCTGTACCGTGGGCCATGCTTTTTTAAGATTTTTTTATTATTATTATTTCAATGTCTTCAGTTTCACCATAGGTCCCACCAACCCCAGATGCCTTACATACGTTAACATTCACACCTTTATATTACCTGTCTGGCCCCTGTAGGCACCTGAATTTTGCATCTCTGAATTTTACGCAGAAGTACTTTCATACTGACCCTCAGGTTAGACAGAGTGTCTCTCTATCATATTGCAAATTGAAGGTAGGATATGTCTAATATCTACTTCAAGTTTCCTAACATCTAAAACAGTGCAGGCATTGAGTATTATATGGATTTGGCAAACACTTAATATTTGAGAAAAAAATGATTATCAAAAAGTCTATGCTTCTTAGAGTTTCTTATGCATGTGTGCAGGACAGAGTCAAAATATGACTTTATTCTGCCTCCATACTAAATAAAACTCCTGTTCCTTATTATGGCCTAATAGGTGGAAACATTTTTTTTATAAACAGGTTTAAAATTTTTATTTTATTTTTTACAGAGGGCAAGGATTGGTGGAAGAAAGAATATGACTTTGTTAAACCTAAAAAAATGCTTTTTTTTTTTTTTTTTTTGCATCTAACTGGGTCCTGGGCTTGATTATAAACTCCCTGGAGGAGAATGCAATGGCCATTTGACATTCTGGGCACACACAGGAAGAGATATTTTAATGAGGAGAGCTACTTTTTTTTTTCAGTGTCCAGAGAAGTCTCATGGAAATAAAGTGTCTATTTAAATAAATATGATTTCAAATCTGTCATATGAATTTGGATATGCTTCCTCCTGAGCAAGATATATCTTGAATTGAACCATTTTAAGTAAAATTTTGAGGATGGAAGGCTAAAGATTTAGAACAGGCACAAGAGTCAAAAACAGAGACAATATATAAACACAAAGAGGTCTGCCAAGTACACAAGGAGGAATTTCAAAATAAAAAGATTCAATGTGAAGTTGGAGATTTTCTTCACAGGTATGATTACCTATTTTTGGCACATTTCCCCAATTCCTTTTTCCTGTTTTCCACTTTCTTGTCCCTGTTCTCTATAGGTTTCCTCATCTCCTCACCATCCTGTTGTACCCCTGGCTTGCCGGGATGCACCATTTTTCCGAATGACTCCAACGTCCATGTCTGGGTTCTCACAAATGCGCACTACTACCCTGCTCTCATGCCTGCTTCCAGTTACAATGCACACATCTCAGATACCAGTCTACAAAAGCTATTTCAGGTACAGCACTCAACCAGCACATTAAAAACAACAGAAACAAGCACATGGTTGGGAACTTTTATTGAATGGTAAAACGTTTGTGCAGCTACTTCCCATAGAAATGAGTGGGTTTTGGAAGGCCATTTCTTCTCTCACAGAAACTCAGATGTTCTTAATTCTCTTCCTCTCAGCACATTGGATAGCATGCCTCTTTCATTTATACACTCAACTTCCAGGCAAGAGGCTAAATCAGACTTTCAGGGCCAGGCTGTCTCTGAACTTTTTTTTTTTTAGTCTTATCCTCCATTGGTAATGGATATTTTTTTAGTGCTTCCGGTAACACTGTTTTTATTTAGTTGCCATGTATTTTGTAAGGTTACACGCAATTCCTCTTGATAAACTTCTGCAGTTTTCATTGCTAAAACTTAGCATCTACAGCCAATGGCTAACTTTTGAGAGAAATATATGGCCCATCTGTCATCACACAGAAGCGGAGTAGACCACATGTCCTTTGAGAGTTTTCAAACAACTCCCAGAGCAAGTACCATGACCCTTTCTCTGCCTGATTGAATTCTATCAATAGCCTTTCTTGGGGCCAAGGAATGATATGGAAACTGATTAGAAATTATGAAAACAGTGTGTCTAACAACTCTTAAAGCACCCTCAAAAGAAAAGCACTATTTAATCCATTGTGTAGATAGCAGGAGACACAAAAAATCCAGTTACTCAAGAGACTATCTTTCTTGACTTATGGTTTTCTACCATCTCATCTGTCAAATGTCTGAAGGGAGCTGATGTAATATTTTTAAGTGGCCTAAAATACCAAAATGATTATTTTTCAAAGAATTGTTTCTTCATTTAGACATACTGTCCTGGAGTCTTTTCATGAAGGCTTCTATCATTACTACGAGAAAGCACTCCTTTCCAAACCACTGTTAAGGAAAAAGATTATTCATGAGAAACTTCTCATACTTTATTTAAAATTTTCATGGGTTTATGAATAACTTCAGAACAAGAATGCTTCAAAAGAACACATTCCTGTTTAACTCTAGTTAACATGGAAGAAACTATATTGGATATTTTTGCTATTTCATCCATTTTGATGCAATGAAATTCGATGGCAAGTATATGGGCTTAGGAGTTCAAACTCAGGATTAGCTATCTACCATGCAATCTGGGATAAGTTACTTAAGTTCTAGAACCTTAGTTTCTTTATCTGTAAGTTGGAGATAATGAGACCAACCTTATGTATTGGCTAAGAAGAATAAATAAGATAATACGGGCAAAGCAGAAATCACAGTGTCTGACATACAGCATGCATTAACAACTGGAATTAACATTATAAATTTAAATGAAAATATTGCGTAGTATTTAGGTTAGACTTTCAAAATTGTGAGAGATACTTATTAAAAAAATAACCTTAAGGACTCTAGGTTAGGTCTATCAATTTATTCATAGACTTCTTTATATCAATATCACCATTATGACTTTCATGTAAAAAATGTATAAAATAAAAACAAAACCATTCACATAAATTGAAAATCGTTCGGTATTAGAAGGGATCATGCGGCTGGGGCTCCTGGGTGGCACAGCGGTTAAGCGTCTGCCTTTGGCCCAGGGCATGATCCCGGCGATCTGGGATCGAGCCCCACATCAGGCTCTTCTGCTATAAGCCTGCTTCTTCCTCTCCCACTCCCCCTGCTTGTGTTCCCTCTCTCGCTGGCTGTCTCTATCTCTGTCGAATAAATAAATAAAATCTTTAAAAAAAAAAAAAAGAAGGGATCATGCGGAAAGAAATATATTGTTATTTAAATGTCATTGTCAGGCAAGCACCCCCGAAGCAGACACTGCCCTGAGATGAAAAAGAATATGGCAGGGATTTATTGGAGAAGCACTCCCAGAAGAAACCAGTAACAGAGAGAGAGGGGGCTGGATAGGAAAATGAAGAAGTGAAGCAAGAAGCCACTTCAGACCAAATCCCAGCCTTCCCGGGTCCTGTAGGGGAGCTCTGGGGTACAAATTATATACCAGGGTTGTGTTTATCCTTGCTCAAAGCAACAGAGCTGGGCTTGGCACCCTTTAGTCTTTAGCAGAGGGCTGCAGATTGGGGATTTGAAGAACAGAGAATGTAAACTCCAAGCACTTCAGACTCTGTGGCAAGTAGACGAAGCAGCTTCAGTAGGTCAAAGGCAGTCCTCCAGAGAGAGTGGCAGGTGGGCTGTTAAAACCCCAAACACACAGAATTTGGGGGGGTGGGGGCTGGAAGAGGGAGCACTCATCAACAGTACAAGGGATAAAGGGATCCAAGAGAATCTGAGTGGAGCACTGAGAGTTTCCACTACCTTCACACATCTTACAATACACCAATAAACCCGATTTCATAAGAGAACCTATTTGCAAATTCATGAGATTAAATGTTTAGAAGTCAAATAAAAGAAAATAAACTAGCATACGTTTCCTGGCTGCCTGCTTTGCAGTCCTTCAGGAATGCCTTCACTTAAAGAAAGGACTGAAAATTAAGCAAGTCCCTGCACTCACTCTGGTCCCAGTTTTCCCCACTCAGTTTCCATTCCAGTCCAAGAATGTAAGCCAAAGTGTACTCCCAAGCTCCAATAGTTGATCACAGAGCCTTCAATTCTAATGCACTTTGCAGTTTATAAATCATTATCAAATGTGTTATCTGACTTTCAACAACACCATGAAATAGGAATAACAAGCATTATACACTACCTCACTCCCCCTTTTATGAATGAAAAACTGAGGCTCAGAAGTTGAATGACATGCCCAAGGTCATACAACAAATGGAAGAATTGGAATCAATTCCAAGTTTGCTAATTCCAGTGCTCTGTCCATCAGCTGGTCTCAGTGGAAATATACCATGTAGCTATAAGATGATGCTGCAGGAGAGCCTCTGTTGGGACTTGGGACTACACTCAGGATCTTAAAACAGTCCTACCAGTTCAAGACTTTGATGGGCCTTCTCTGATGTCTCTGGGCCCTTCACTCACTTTTTAAAGTCAGGTTTTTTTACTTCATCTCTGGCTCTGTGTACTCTCCTTAGGTCATCTTATCTACTCTTATCCTTTCAACTCTTAACAATCATATTTTGATGACCCATCAATCCACTGGTGGATTGGTGAAGCTACTCTCTAGTCTTTAAGACTTGTGTATCCAACTATCTGTTGGCTGACACAGTGGTGCCTAAAATTTTACATGGCAAAACAGTATGTTGACTTAAACCTCTTCATCCTGTACCCCACTTTCACTAAATGCCACTCTCAGGGACTCTCAGACACCCAAGCCACAAACCTGGGAGTCATTCTCAACTCCTCATCCCTGACAGTTGATCTATTGCTGAGTCCTCTGGATTCCACGTTCTCAATATCTCAGTCATTTATTCCCTTCTCCCCACTCACAGTGATATTTGTGAGAGCAGCAAAATGCAACTCTGATAGTTTTTTTCTATCAGTATTTATTTCTATCAGTATTTCTATCAGATAGTATTTGTCAGGGGGATGGGGAGTGGCAGGCAGAGGGAGAAGCAGGCTCCCTGCTGAGCAAGGAGTCTGATGTGGGACTTGATCCCAGGACCTTGAGATCATGACCTGAGCCAAAAGCAGACACTTAACCAACTGAGCCACCCAGGCATTCCTCAACTCTTATAGCTTTGTTTCTACACTTAAAATATTAGAATTGCCAGTCACTCCCATCATCTAATGTCCAGACACAGTGTGCTCTCTAAGGTTCTCCATGGCTGAGTTTCTACCTACACCTCCAGCTTCAACGATACAGCTTCCTATGCCCCAGCTTCCAGGTATATACTACAGACAGTCCCCAAACATGCCTCTTCTCACACTGTTCCTTCCTCTGATAATACCCTCTCCTCTCCCTCATTTACCTAAAATTTTGATTTTATGATTTACTTTAAAGTAATGTTCTTAATGTATTTCTATTATAGAATGAATAACAACTTCACACTTATTTTGTTTACATATCTGTGTCCTCTTTCCTCTCATCTCATCAGTCTGTAATTTCTTCCAAGATGGGTAATTAGTCTTATTTATTTTTGCATTCCAAGTGTCTACCACAGCATTGACATTTCATAGGTGCTCAATAAATTTTTATTGAATTAATGAATTAGACACCAACTTAGAAAGCTAGATCTGTTATACAAACCATCTGATCAACATGTGACAGATGTTATAGCCAAAGACTTATCAATATCTGTATTCCATCCTCTTAGTTTAGAAATATCCCTGTCCTTGCCAACAGACACATGAAAAGATGTTCAATATCACTCATCATCAGGGAAATGCAAATCAAAACTACAATGAGGTATAACCTCACATCTTTTTTTTTTTTAAGATTTTTTTATTTATTTATCTGACAGAGAGAGAGACAGCCAGCGAGAGAGGGAGCACAAGCAGGGGGAGTGGGAGAGGAAGAAGCAGGCTTCCAGCAGAGGAGCCTGATGTGGGGCTTGATCCCAGAACGCTGGGATCACGCCCTGAGCCAGCAGATGCTTAATGACACGCCACCCACGCGCCCGTAGCCATTGAAGCATTTTAAGCCAGGAAGTGATTTTGAATTTGGATTCTAGAAAGACCCCTCTGTAGCATAGAGAATAGATTGGAGAAAGAGAGAGACTGGTGAGGAAGTGATCCCTGGGAGGCCTGAATGAAGGCATGATGCAGTGTATGGGTTCTAGAAACATCCAGGAGGGAAAACAGGCAAGACTGGCCGGCAAGGGAGGACGAAGACAGATGAAAAGTAAAGCTCGATCCCAGAACGCCGGGATCACTCCCTGAGCTGAAGGCAGATGCCCAACAACTGCGCCACCCAGGCATCCCTAACCTCACATCTGTCACAACTGCTAATATCACAAAGACAAGAAACAATAGTGTTGGCAAGGATGTGGAACAAAAGGAACCTTCTTGCACTTTGGAGGGAATGCAAACTGGTGCAACCATAATGGAAAACAGTAAGGAGGTTCCTCAAAAAATTAAAAATAGAACTACTTTATGATTCAGTAATCACCCTACTAGGTATTTACCACCCCCCCAAATACAAAAACACTCATTCAAAGGAATATGTGCATTTATTGCAGCATTATTTACAATAGCCAAACTATGCAAGCAGCGCAAGTGTCCATCAATAGATAAATGGATAAAGAAGAGGTGTGTACACACACACACACACACACACACACACGAATATTATTCATCCATAAAAAAGAATGAAACCTTACCATCTGCAACACAGATGAAACTGCAGAGTATAATGGTAAGTGAAATAAGTCAAAGAAAGACAAATACCATATGATCTCACTCATATGTGTAATCTAAGAAACAAAACAAATGAGCAAAGGGAAAAAAAAGAGACACAAACCAAGAAACAGACTCTTAACTATAAGAACAATCTGGTGGTTATCAGTGGGGAGTTGGGGGAGGGAAGGGAAATAGGGGATGGGGATTAAAGAGCACACTTATCATGATGAAAAAAATAAATAAAACAATAATAATTTAAAAAAAAAACTCCCTGTTCTCTTAAGGGAGCATGTCCATGCAGAGTACTATACTAAAAATTTGAGATAAACTTGGCTTTCATCTCTCAATGAATGAATTCTTTCTCCAAAAAGTTACTCATGGTTTTCAGATGACAATTCACGATGAGAGAGCTAAGAGATTTCTGACAAACATTTCTACAGAGTAAGATAAATATCTCTACATAATCAATCGTAAACCACATTTTCATTTCGGCAAACAACAAAGGCTACCACTTTCAAAAGAATGTCATGGCTCTACAACCGTCTTCTGTTATAGACATTCTCAGTCTGATTCTTCAGATACTAAATACCTATTGTTATAAAATTTATGAAAGTAGCTTTCTTTAAAAAAATTCTATACAATCCATCTGCCTAGTTAAACACTAAGGTGTGTTTACATGTGATTTAAAGTAACTCTCACTAGAGAGTTGGGCTCCCAGATGGTCAGATCCCTGTCTTGGCCATCTGTGTGTCCCTGGTGCCCGGCATTGGGGTTTGACCCCAAATGCTCACTGGTTGAGTGGCCAGATAAATTAATGAAAGCCAAGAAAAATACAATCATAACATGTTTCTTCAATAATTTTCTTTAGTTGAGAAATTACAACAGACAGTATCCCTGCAATTCCTTTTAGTTAAGTGGTCCTAATTTTGCTGAACATACTTATATATAAATACCAAAACTCTAAGATGGACAGGAGGGGGTGGGAGCGAGAAATCAATCTCACCTCACATTATGATCCAAATCCAGGCCTGTTTATATGTTCATTTTCAAGTAAAGGAATAATTTTGTTTTAACTAAGTTCCCATTAGACTTGAACTGTTTTTTATTTTACCAATGTTTTATTTTGAAAATTTTCAAACCTACAAAGGTGTTGAAACAGTACAATGAACAGTCATATATTGTTCACCTAGAGTTGCCAATTTTCAGCATATCAGTATTTTTGCTTTATTTCTCTCTCAAGTATCTGTGTGCATTATATATATACACACTACATATAATATATGCATATGCTGTATCTACACACATTATATATATTACATATATATATACACATATCATATATATTTCAATTTTTTCTCAACCACTTGAAAATAAGTTACAAACATGATAAGCCACCCTCAATTCCTCAATATGTATCTCCTAAAAGCAAGGATATTCTTCACAACCATAATACTATCACACTTAATAAATGTAATATTACAAATACCATTTTAAAATATAAGTCCACATTCAAATTTCCTCAATTGTCATCAAATTGTTCTTTATAGCTATGCTGTGTGTGTACAGCTGTGTATATGTGGTGTCCAGAATCCACTCAAGGATTAGAGCTTACTTTGGGCTGCCATGTCTCTTTTTAAAGACTTCTTTAGGGGCACCTGGGTGGCTCAGTTGGTTAAGCAACGGACTCTTGGTTTCTGCTCAGGTCATTTTCTCAGGATGGAGAGATCGAGCCTGACATCCAGTTCCACACTCAGCTCAGAGTCTGCTTGAGATTCTCTTCCTCTCCCTCTGCCCCAGTGCATGCATGCATGACCTTGCACAAGCACATTCTCTCTCATGTGTGCAAATAAATAAATAAAATCTTATAAAAAAGTAAAGACTTTAATCTAGGATAGTTCCCCTGTCTTGTATTGTCTTTCATGACATTGATATTTTTGAAGAATCCAGCTAATTGTCTTGCAGATGACAAAAGTTTCATGATCTGGATTTTTCTGATTCTTACTTCATGATTATATTCAGGTTACACATTCTTTGAAAGAGTACTACATGGGTGATGGCAGTCCTTTCCATGGCATTACATCAGGAGACAACATGATGTAAATTTATCCCATCAGTGGCGACCATACATTTGATCTCTCCTTTAACATAGTATCTGACAGATTTATCCATTCTAAAGGTACCTTTTCCCTATTTGTATTTAATACATAATCCGTTTCTTGTTTCACCACAAATGTTTACCTAATGAGTTTCATACCCACTTATAATCCTTGCCTGAGTTGGTTGTATAGGTGGTTGTGGAGTAGTGATTTAAAAAAAAATTTTTTTTTAATTTTTTAAAAATCTATTATTTAAAAAATCTATTATTCCTTTTACATTTATAAACCAGTATTATTCTGTACAGAACCCCCATTCCCTCTCTCTTAAAAATACCCTTATGCATTAACATATTCTTATATATTTATGGTTATCACACATGACCTTTTTTTCTTTATGGATGTTCAGATTGTCCTATGTTTGGCTTATTGGATACTCTCTATGCAGCTCCTACGTCCTTTTGACAAACACCCTTCATTCTTTGTGTACTCTCTTGCTTTCTGCAACAGAACGTTCCAGACTTATATTGTATTTTTCCTTGCCCCAGGCATGGAATCAGCATGGAATCTCAATGGAGCCTATTTCCTTTAAGAGGGTAGAATGGAATTTGGAAACCAAGATCTGTTGGTGTGCTTACTGCTATAATTTAAAGTCTTAAAAACAGGGGCGCCTGGGTGGCACAGCGGTTAAGCGTCTGCCTTCGGCTCAGGGCGTGATCCCGGCGTTCTGGGATCGAGTCCCACATCGGGCTCCTCCGCTGGGAGCCTGCTTCTTCCTCTCCCACTCCCCTGCTGTGTTCCCTCTCTCGCTGGCTGTCTCTATCTCTGTCGAATAAATAAATAAAATCTTTAAAAAAAAAAAAAAAAAAAGGATTTGGGCACTTTTAAAAAAAAAAAAAATAAAGTCTTAAAAACAGAGAAGGTTTCTAGCTTATCTTGTGTCACCAGTGCCTAAGCACATGACCCCAGATCAGTGTAGGAGCTCAATAAACACGTGTTGAATGTTGATGTTCTATGAAATGCATGCACTTACAAAAATTACTACGTATTTTTTAAGGGTATTACAATTTGGAATATCTTTCATCCACAGGGTCTCCAATCATATTTTATTATGTCATGTTGGCAATCATAGACTTGGACTTGGAATGGAATCTTAAATGAACTTATTCTTTTCCTTTATGAACACTGACCAGGTCATAAGTGTGATCGCATTTTTAGGAGCCGTTTTTGATAACTATAACTATGTCTGTGTACGTGTGTGTGTGTGTGTGTGTGTGTGTGTGTGTGTGTATACATGCAGAAAAATACCACAGAAAAGAAATTTAAGATTTAGTGTTAAATTTTTTTTCCCCAAATTTACGAGTCATACCATTTCAAGGTTGCCCGTTCCTTAGCTGTTTGTTGATTCTCAGTGTGTCCAGATACACGTGGAAGAAGGGTATCCATACATCTTCACTCTGAGAGGAGCTGAGTTCTTTACAATTATTCTATTTGGATGGCTACTGCAGATGCTGCGACTTCAACTCTACTTCTACCAAATGTTGAAAGAGTTTTAAAATAGGAATTAGGCATCTTTCTTGCTCACCCTCCTTATTTTTTCTTTAACTAACATTAGTTCCAAGGGGGTGAATTAAATGGCTTACTAGTTTTTTTTCTCTTCTTTCAAAAGCTACAATTTTCCGAAATGGCAGACTGCCATTGAAAGCAGAGTTGTAAGGCGCCTCTCTTGTGGATTTAAGCTGTGGCTGCTGGCTAAAAGCTGAAAGGGCCATTTTTCAAGCAGCACTTAGGTTTTAGGAGCCAAGAGGGTCCTAAAATCTAAAGTGTCTCTACTTTTACTGGGGGAAAAAAGTTGATTTTTTTTGAAACCAGGAGAGAGTCGATGTTTTCACTAGTTTTTCTCTTTCACAGCCATCATAATTAAGAAAACCATTTACCCAAGAGCTTTGACTAGCATACATTGGCATACAATGTATTTTCCTGCAAGTGTTGCTAGTTTAGAAGCCACCTTTACTATTCCTATCTTAAACCTGGATAGGGATGCTTCAAACATGCATCTTTTATGATTTTGTTTATGTAAATAACATATTCTATCCATCTTCAATAAATAAATATAATGTATATTTAGTTACATGCTTACAAGGGCCTTCATTTGTAAGCCAACAAAATATACATTGCTCATGTTATAAAAGCATTTTGTTTACATAAGGAGAGGTGCATCATGTTACGCTAAAGCAACATATTTTAAATAATGTTTTTGATATAATTTATCACCTATAACACTGAAGGCGAGTCCCTAGGACTTGCACACTTAATGAAAGGAGAAAAGGAGCTTCAACTTTTTCTAAAGAGAACACAGAGAGGACTCTGATTCTAGGTGAAATACTCTGATGCCATGCTATAACGTTTGAATGATTTGAAGAAATCATTGAACAAATATGTGATTTATAAATAACAAACTCCAGTAAGTCTTCCTTGACAGCTTAGCTATTCCTGGAGCTGATTCCAGGCATTGCCTGGTCAGAGATGGCTCATGGTTAGAAAGCCCTCATTCTTTTTGTTGAGAAACTTTTCTCTCTGGGTTCAAGTTTCTGTTATCAGGAATGGAAAAGGACTGCTTTTTCTTGACCTTCACCTCTTCATATATGCTTAAAATAATTCTAACAGTCAATAGTCAGAACAAATTTATTGATTGTCAACAGGATGCACAGTGCCCACACCAGGTTGCCTGTTGCTTTGATGCTTTTTTTTTTTTTTTTACTGCTGCCAGTGAAATTGGCCTCTCTCTTTGCTTTAGCCAGCTGCACTTTGCAATTGCTAGAGGTCAAACACCGCTCATCTAAGGAAAGTTAAGTTTGAGTTTTAATTATAATCTACAGCAGCATTTGACTAAAGGTGGAATTTTTCATCATAATTTGTTAAAAATGATATAATGTTTATTAATTATATTCAGCCCGTTTAGATCCTTAAGAATGATCTAAGGCATGTTATGTGCAGATGATTTAAAGAAAATTATTTAATAAAAACTTGGTTGGTTTATTTTCTGTGAGGCATAGGAATTATAAGAAACAAACATTCTGGGGACTGAACAAGGAATGTCCAGGGATTATGCCAACTGAAATGCTGTCATTAATGCCCAAAGATATTTGATCCGTTATTCATTTGACATTCTTTGTAAGAAAAAAGAGTAGTTAATAGTTAAAATGTCCATCCACTGATGGTTAATTGCTAATTGATAACCTATTGATAAGAGACTGATGAATGAATAATGGGCTACCATGCAAACCATGTAAAAACAGCTCTCTATAGATTGAGACTTTCAAGATGTATTCTCTAGTAAAAAATGCAATTTGTTGACCAGTATGTATCATATGATCTCATGTCTGATATTATCTATATGCATATATAATTATGATACATATTTTAAATATGAAATCTAATCTACAATCAATACATACATGTATGCATACAAACACACAGATACACATGCATGCACATATAATGAGTATCATTTTTACATTCAGAGGAAAAAAGCATTTTTTAAATAAAGAGGATTCTTTAGTGATATGGTAAAATACTGACAATATACACAACTTGGAGAAAAAAGTCACAAAGCAGCCAAATGGTGTGATGCCAATACTGTAAAAGAAATGTGTGCACACACATGCATTCAAGGAAGCATATGTAGTTGCACAGGAAAAAAAAACTGAAATAGTCACCAAAAAAACAAAATAGTCACCAGTGGAAATGCCTATTTTTCAAAGGTAGAGTATGGTCGTTTTCTTTTTTCCTTCTGTTATTTTCTTCATGATCCTTTTCTTTATATTCTACTCTCTCACTAACATCAACTATTTTGCAATCAAGCACCTCTTAAAGAAAAAGACTGCACATAAGAGAATTTAGGGGCACCTGGCTGGCTCCGTTGGTTAAGCGTCTGCCTTCAGCTCAGGTCATAATCCCAGGGTCCTGGGACCAAGCCCTGCATCACACTCCCTGCTCAATGGAGAGCTGGCTTTTCCCTCTGCCCCTCCCCCCCGGCTCCTGCGCGTGCTCTCTCTCTCCCCTTCTAGCTCAAATAATCTTTAAAAAAAAGAGAGAATTTATTGAAGCATTGTTTGTAATAGCCAAAATATGGAAAGATATGCATCAGATAGTTAACACTGCTTACCCTGAATGTGGGTGGGGATGAGAACAGAAGGATAGGAATGGGTAAGGGTAGAGATTATACAATGCATGTGTGTGTAGTGTGTATACATGTGTGTATGTGTGTAACAGAAGACAGGAATGCCCTGAAGCCAGCCCCAGGTATTGTCTTGGATTATCTTCTTAAATATAATATTAGGAACCCTTTTGTTGCCATTCTCTTGCTTTAAGTATCAACTCTGCCAGGAAGTTGTATTCCTATACCAGTTATCTAGCTCAGTTGTTTCTCTCGGCCTTAATTCCTTCTGCTCTGGTGTCCCCCTCTTTTCCCCCTGCCTATCACTGAGGTCTCAACTGTCCAGATCTTGGCACCAAAGGCCTTTCCAATTATAAGATGTTTATTATGACAACTTCACACCACATGGACTCTACCATCTTATAAATTATCCTGTTACCTATTCCACATATTTTGGATTTTAAACAAATGAGGACTTAACATTAGTCTCCAATTCATCATTTCCCAAACTGTGTTCCACAGAACGCTACTGTATTGAAAGATGTGAAAGGTGAACTTAGACACAATAAACAATAGCTGCTTGGTCAAACTCTTGAATTTTCTGAGAATTGTGACATTTTAAGAAGTACTTCTTTCTTAATCTCATATATTAATACTATATCCAATTCTGTATCCTAAAAACCAATTTGAAAAGATCTATCCAGATTTACTCATTCATTCACTTGTTTGTGTATTGGAAATGTGAAGATACCAGAGCTGAGTTTGATTCACAAGTTCTTATACTTGGGAAACCCCATTAAATCCTTTCCACTTTAATTTCTTCATTGGAAGAAGCAACAAGGTCAATACCTGGCACAAAGTAGCTGAGCAATAATTGGCACTTTTAAAAAAGATGTTTCTTTAAAGAAATATGAAGAGATTCGAGATGCACATAATCATGTAAAAGTCTCTATGAACTTGTATAGAACTTGTTGACCCAGTGATTTTCAAACTTATTTATTAGTAATAACTTTTCTTTAGTGCATCTCTATTAATATCTTATGCAACACAAATATTTCCTGGATATTCTAAACCTTCCTTGGAATAAAACACAATTCTGATTCTATCACTTAATATAATTTAATCCCTTTCAATGAGATTTTAGTCTCATATCTTTTAGAGCCAAAGTAGGACTGAGAATATAATAGGTACTCAACAAATACTTGTTAAATTAATCTTAAAAGAAAGTATAAGGAATATGGGCAGGCTAAGGTCTTAGCAGATGTGGTACTCAATATGCTAGTGTCTAAACTGGCCCAAGAATACTTCCAAAGAACACAGAAGATGTTTCTGGGGCTACTGAAACTGCCAAGGGAGCCCAGATTGACGGAAACCTTCTATGTTTGCCATTAGGTACTAAGGATATGCTGTAGGACACGGTGACTTCCCACTCAGCAACACCAACTATATAATTTGTGGGGTCCAGAGGAAAATGAAAATGCAGATCCTCTGCCCAAAAATTATTAAGAATTTCAAAACAGTAACAGCAGAGCATCAAACCAATGCAAGGTGCAGTGTGAGGTGCAGTGTGTCTATACAGATCACATGCCCATGAATGTCCAAATCTGAGAGGAAAGCCGAAGACAACAGTGGAAACTGGAAAACTGTTAAATGAGGAAATGATAGTGTATTGATTAAGAAGACTCTGCAGTGTCCTCTATGCAGGAATGGTTTCCTTCTGAATCCTTCCTTTGGACTATGAGGCAGGCAGAAATACTTGAGGTCCTTATGGAAAAGGGAAAAGAGAAGCTTGATTCCACAACTGAATGTACGTTCTTTGCTTATTCAAAGTGTCACAAGAAGGCTAAGTGATCCCATGGGTGACTGCTGCTCATGTAGGGAAGGGTGGTCAGTATAAAAATGGAGGGAGGTGGTTTGCTATTCAAAAGGAACATTTGTAGGAGCAACAATGTTGTTATAGTGAAGCACTTTCTTTTTAATATAGATGGGAGCTTACAAACGTATAAATGAAAGAGAAATGTTATTTTTTTAAAAGCACTATTATTGAAGATGTAGGCTAACACATAAAAATACAGTATTATTTCTAAACAACCCAAAGGAATTGTGTTGTCACTTATTCTAGAATAACGACAATATGTAAGAAACAACAGTCTAGAAGTCAGTTCCACTTTCAGCACGACAGTGTCAGGACTTCCAAGGACCCACTCCCTAGTAAAATTGGTGAAAATTATTAAAAAAAAAAAAAAGAAAGAAAAATTAAATTTTCTGGAAATAGTCTTAAAGTCATAGAGCTAATGAAGAAACATTTATTTAAGAAAATCTACAAAAACTCAGTAAGAAAAGAGAGAAGTTATGGGGCGCCTGGGTGGCGCAGTCGTTAAAGCGTCTGCCTTCCGGCTCAGGGCGTGATCCCGGCATACCGGGATCGAGTCCCACATCGGGCTCCTCCGCTATGAGCCTGCTTCTTCCTCTCCCACTCCCCCTGCTTGTGTTCCCTCTCTCGCTGGCTGTCTCTCTGTCACATAAATAAATTAAAAAAAAGAAAAGAGAGAAGTTAGTGGTATTTGATGAAGACCTACTCTTTTCTTCCCTACTCCCAGCTCACTGACTGAAATTTTACTCCAGATTGATGCAGCCAGGAACCAGAGCTCCCTCTCCCCTCAGTTCCTAGTCAAAGGCCTGTCTTCTTAGGAAGGGGATGGGGCAGGGGAGAAGCAGGATATCAGTATTTCTCATCCTGCCCTCAACTACCAGTTGCTGAGTCTAATTTCCTGACCAGTGCAGCCAAAAGGTAGAGGCTGCCTGCATCCACCCATCCCCCACTCATAAGATGGAAGCTCTGTCTTGGCAATGGCACTGCTAAGAATTCTGGAGCACTAATTGCTCTTGCCCAGGCTTATAAAATGGAGATTCTACACTTGGAGAGGCAAGCAAGAAAATCAGAACCTACTGATCTCTCATCCACAAAGCACTCAGTTCCTAAAGTGAAGATGTAATTAAGAGAGAAGCATGCCATTGTCCCAATCCCTAGCTTCAGAGTCATGGCTCAGAGATTTGGCAGGTAATGTGGGAGGGCAGGGGAGGAGAAGCAAGTTGTAAAACAGAGAACTCCAGATCTCTTTCCATAACTGGGAAGAGATCGGTAGATTCATTGGAGATGAAGGCTACACTGTAGGCTTTCTAGTTTTCTGAAGACGTCTGAGGAATAAGACAGCTGGGAGGAGGCCTCCTGAGGTCAGAACAAATCTCAAACCCTAACCACAAGTATAATTCTGTCAAAGGAGCCTGCATTTGTTTGAATCCATCTGTGTAACAATTTATGCCTAGGGGCATTGTTGAAAACAATGGAGGAGCAGCCTGCAGTGAAGTTTAACAGCTGGTGTGGTCAGGAAAAGAGTCAGAAAGAAACTTGCCAAAACCACCACCATCCAAAGGTGACTATGGGCATACCCAAGGCTGCACCTCTGAGGAGAAACCTCAAAAGCTTCACAAAGTGGATGGGAATAGACTTCACAATAATAATTAAGCCAGTCACTACAAATAAAAAAAGTTAGTAACAAGCCCCTAGATAAGGGGAAACCAGTACCCAGAGTTGCTGTAATATATTAGCTAAAATCTCTAGTTTCCAACAAAAAAATTATTAGACATGCAAAGAATCAGGAAAGTATGACCAATACGTTGAGGTGGGAGGGGAGGCAGAAGCAGGCAACAGAAATTACTTATCAGAGTGATCAGATAGTGGATTTGATAAAGATTTCAAAGTAGTCATTATAAATATGTTCAATAAGGTAAAGGAAACCATGATTAAAGAATTAAAGGAAGAAATAATGATAATGTCACATCAAATAGAAAATACCAATAAAGAGATAGAAATTACACAAATGAATCAAATGGAAATTCTGGAATTGTGTCTATAGCAACTGATTTTCTACAAGGGTGCTAAGACCATTCAATGGGGAAAGAATATTTTTTTCAAAAATGGTGCTGGAATAACTGGATAGGCACATGCAAAAGAAAGTGCACTCTGTACAAAAATTAACTCAAAATGGATGAAAGACCTAAATGTAAGAGCTAAAACTCTAAATCTCTGAGAAGAATACCTAGGAGTAAATCTTAAAGACCTTGGATTTGGCAATTGATTCTTAGATATGACCTCCAACGTATGATCCACCAAAAAAAAAAAAAAATATATATATATATATAAACTGGAATTCATCAAAATTAAAAAACTATTGTGCTTCAAATGACATCATTAAGAAAGTGAAAAGATAATTCATGAATGGGAGAAAATATTTGCAAATCACGTCTGCTAAGGGACTGGTATCTTATATATAGCCTTTACAACTCAATAATAAAAAGACAATGCAACTTAAAAAATGGGCAAGGACATTTCTTCAAAGAAGATATGCAAACAGCCAATAAGCACATGAAACAATGCTTGATATCGTCAGTTGTCAGAAAAATGTAAATTAAAAACACAATGAAATACCACTTCATACCCACCAGAATGAATATAATCAAAAAGTCATAACAAGTGTTGGTGATGATGTGGGCATACCCATGGTTATGGTGGGCCATCAAAGCAAGGATCCCCAAGTTGCTGGGGAGAGGAAAGCAGACTGGCCTTACTGCCTTCCCCTGGCTTGTCTCTGATATTGCCACGCCACCCACTTTCATGGCATATGTTAGCAGCCTCCCAGCACAAGTCAGAAGCCTGTGTTGAACTTTCTTCCATTCATGGAATATGACAGGACCCTTTTTAATATGTAAGCAATGATCATCCAAACAGTCTTTCCACCCTCAAATCCTGTGCCTGGGATCTCTTGAAAGTGCTGTGATATATTTTCAACAAGATGTCTTACTCACTAAATGCTGCTTTGTTTGACAGTATTTAGTGAATCAATATAGTCTGGTACAACTTTGAAAAAAATTTAGCTGTGTTATCTAGAAACAGTTCAAAAATCAGAAAAGAGGAGAATAAAGGAAATGCCTTTTTCTCATTGCTAGAATTTTCCCTCTAGGTTTCCAAAGTTATCTTTGTTATAGGTTGATCCTGGTTTGAAGAACCAGGATTAACCTAGTGACTAACCTAGTGACCATGTGAAAAATAAATTTCTGGAGGCAAATTCTTATACAAAACTAAAAAGGAAACCCTCTGGATATGAAAATGGTTAAGTCTAAAAAAAGGATTAATTAATCATCTTCAAGTGATTGGCAGGTTGTTTTGAGGGATGTCAGAGTTGTACAGTCCAAAGACCATAGGAGGGACTTTATACTTCAGGGGGTAGGATGTGAGTAGGTATTGTGGTACCCCCTCATGATGGCAAGCTGACCAGATAACCACTGAGGCTTCTCAACTGTGACACCTGCCTGCCTTTACATCACCTTGAGATTGAATGGCTGTTATAGATCAAATATCAACCATGTATCTTATATGTATACTCAATAGAAGTCTGATTAATTGAACTATCTATCATCTTCTAGAAGAATTTTGAGCAAAAATAAAATATTATGTCGCGGGGGGGAACCCAAAAATTAAGACTGCACAAAATAAAACTTACACTAACAACTTTTGGATTTTCAAAAGACACTTGAAAATGAAAATGATTATGTCAATAAACAAAATAACGACAACAAAAACACCATTACCATTGCTCCTCATCTTAAATAGTCAATATTGGTTAAGAATATCACCATTCATTCCATTGCCCAAATGGGAAGTCCCAATGTCATCCCTGGCTCCCTGGCTCCATCTAACCAACCACCTGTTCCTGTAGATTCTACTTTAATGATCTCCATGTCCATCACTGCTTTTCTAGACTAGACATCTTCATTCTTCCCTGAATTATCGTAAAGCTGCTCTTATAAACCACAGTATTTCCTCCCCTCCAACCCCCATTTTCCACACACATCTCATCTAATCATGTCATGACAGTGCTTAAAAACCTGCCTATGTCGGAAACCGGGATGTACTGTATGGTGACTAACATAATATAATAAAAAATCATTAAAAAAAAAAAAAAAAAACCTGCCTATGGTACCCAAACTCCATGCCTAAAAGGCTCTTCAAAATCTGCTCCTATTCTGACTTCCCAGTCTTATTTTCCTGTCATCCACCAGCAGCACCGTCTTCTGGCTTGTTCCAGCAGCTTACCTCCATTCACTCTTCTATAACAAGCCCTGTGTTTTCCTGCCCCCAGGCCTCTTACCACTGCCTGATATGATATTTCTCTTTCTCAGTCCCTCTCCCCTGTTGAGGCCTACCTCAACGTTAGGACTCACCCAACTCATCACTTCTCATTTCCGACCTGCGGTGCCCTCTCATCCCCCTCCCTGAGGCAGAATTAATTTCCTCCTTATCTGTATTCTCATGGCCTCGTATACCTCCTTACTTATCACTTTGTGTTATGGTTATGTCACTTACATGTCAATAAAATTTTTAAAGGAAAGGACTTATTTAGTATTATATTTTGGCACTGAGCCTGGTATAGAGTAGATACAGATTTTGTTGAATGAAACTTCCAGTAAAAACAATTCAGGCATTATGAGCTTTGGACCTCAAGTTCTAAAGTTTCTATTAACCAAAGAGGTAGTACAGTAATAGGTAAGAGGTCAAACCTGCACAGACAGCATAGATTCGAGTCATGGTTTATTTCATTCGAGGACTTGTTTAACTTTTCTGTGACTCAATCTCATCTGCTTCACATTGTTGATGACACCACTATCAACTTCAAAGAACTGTCCCTAGGAATAAAGAAAATTACCCATGTCAAGCATGTTCAATAATATCGAGTACATATTAAGTGCTAAATAAATGTTAGCTATATAAAACTTATGTCATATTGATGTGAAGACTCTGCATTACATATTTTTATTTCAAAATATAAGACTTCTACTATAATCGGGATTTAAGGGCATTTAAGATTAATATTAGAGCTCTTACAAAACTTAGATATGAGTTATCCCCTGATAGTATAAGTAGGAAAAATCAACATTTTGAAGGGATAAGTTTTGAGTCAGACAGAACTGGTTTCAAATCCCAACTCAGTCAAAATCAAGCTATGCAACCCTCAGCAAGTCATTTAACCTCCTCTAGCTTTGGTTTCCTGACCTCTAAAACAGGTGTTATAATATGTAGTCTGCAGACCCACAAGAGAGAACATGAGCCTGGTGGTATATTAAAGGCTTAAAAAAATGACAGTGATTATTACCATGAGATCAGCCATCTGTGAAAGAAGCCCACCTAGAAATATGGTTCAAAAGTAGATTGCTGAGAAACACTTTAGAACCCCCAAGTCAATCAATCTTACTAGGCACTTAGCTACAGGAAAATATGTTTGACTGGAAAAAAACAGCAATGATTTCCTAAAAGAATGTGTTAACAGAAGGGCTGCAATCTGCATGGAATGTGAAATGCATGGAAACACAAGATTCAAGATTTTGACAGTGTTTATCCAACTCTGAGTCAGAAAGGAGAAAAAGAGACACTGAGCCTAGAAGATGAGTCACAACAGAAGTACAGGCTGTGGAGGAGCAGAGAAAATTCACCAGGATTTACGTGGTGTCGTTAAAATATCATTCAAAGTAATCCAACTCCTTTTGCTCTGATCCCCAATCACCAAGCAATAGTCCATTTATTACTACATCCTCCCTTGTAACTTAATTCCAGAAACTGCCATCCTTGAGTGGCAGAAACAAATACCTGGATATTGGAAGGGCATATTCTCTGGAAATTAATAAATTATTGATTTTAATAAAATTAGAGGTTTGTTGTTGTTGTTGTTGTTAGTATAGTTAAAATAAGCCAGACTTGATGAGCCTAATGAAGTCTGAAGACTGAGAAAACCTATCTAGCTGGCCAGCCCACTTACCTCCATGATATCTCTACTCTGACCGTATGTCTTTAACATCAACCTCTGAAGTGTAGTATAAATGACTCAGTTTGATGATTTTCCGCCCTGAAAAGGACAACAATTAGATGCCATTTTCTTTCTCACACATAGAACAAGAAGATTCTCGAAATAATATTAGGAATCTTGCTAAAGTCCGTAATCAAGTGTTAACGGAACAGGGATGAAAATCCTTTGCACCATCCTAGACTCTGATATTATATCAAACCCACCTTTATATGGATAGTCATTTTCCCTTATAAAATATTATTTACCATTGCTAACAGGCCAATCGTATGAAAGATTATATTAATAATGCCTATATAGGTATATTAATCTTGGTATACTACAATAATCTACATATGTCCTAAAGTAACCTACATGCCCTTAAAACTTGATTAGTAAAATAAAAGAAAGGCTATCCTTTATCTTTCCAATCTGGTCTTTACTAAGATGTTTCTAACAACTCACCCACAAAAGATGTTTTAATAAAAGCTGTTTAAGTGAAAATGAAATCTAGCATTGTATTTTAAAAATATAGTCATATCAACACCACCAAACACAAGCTAAATGCTTCCCAAGTATTTTAAATTAAAGAATTACAGACAATTTCACAGTTTACTTCTTGGTTAAGGATGGCATCTCAAAATATGGACTACTGGTTTTTAAAAGCTTCTCAGGAAGACAAATCTATGAACCAAAAGGCATGCAAAACTGGGAAAAGAAAAATGAGCCTTAAATTTTATTTCCAAAATCTATTAAATGAAAACATATATCCTCTTAAGAAAAGAGAGAGACACTCCCCTCCCCATTTTACTCTTAAAACGAAGGATGTGTGAAGTATTACAGCCCCCAGGGAGCAATATTTGACTCACAACAGACTACATGGTTTCACACCTTTGTTACTACACTAATCCAAACAGATGCAGAAATACACAGCCATTCATTCAGTAAAGAGTTTCTAGGTTACTTATGAAATTCAGAAATCTTCCCCAAAAATGCAAATTTCCCTTCTGTTTATCATGTTCCTACCATGGAAACATGCTACTAAATGGGCCCGTAGTCAAATTTATTGAAAATCTTTTATACTGTAATTTCCTCAAATATTTTTAAATGTAATGAAATAGATACATTTAAATACTTACTAAATTGGCGTTAATGTGATTAGAGATTAAAGAAAAATGAACTCCCCCTTAGTACCATCCATGATTCCAAGTCACTGCACTAAAGAGAGAACGGTCCAGAATTTCCCCAGACCCTTGTTCACTAGTGGTGAGCTCTACGCATTCATACCACATCACCAAAAATGCTTGTGAATGTGGCAGAACGGTGATGCACTGCAAAGCAAAGCCAGACTGAGCTAGCAATTAACGATGATATATGCTATCCCCCAAATCTACTCAAGTCTCAGGAGAGAAATTGTTCAACATATCAACAAGAACACAGTTGTACTAAAAACTGAACCACTATGCAAAGTCCCATTTAAATCAAGCTAGTGTATAAAGTCTTCTAAGAACATCAGTCCTGGGGCGTCGGCCCAGCCCACAGACTTCTCACAGAGCGTCCGGTGCCCAGGTCCAGGGGAAAATACTGCCCTCGGGTTTGTACCAGACGACCCTGCCCCTCTGACGTGGCCCTGACTCGCTGCAGCCTACCAGAATCGCCCTCCAGGAGCTCGGAATTGTGAGAGCAGAAACTCAGTCAGACGCCCCGATCTGTGACGTCAACATACAGGAGCTGCGGTGCCGCCATGTTGATCACATAGGGCGCAGCGGAGCCGAAGTCCAACTGGAGGGAGAAGAAAGAAGGCGGAGGAGGAAGCGGAGGAGAAGAAGCAGTAGAGAGACGCAGAGGTAAGTAAAAAAACAAAACAAAAACAAAACAAAACAAAACAACCCTGTGGGGCTCTGGGGCCAAGGAGGGGAGGGCAGGGACAGAGAGACGCAGACCCGGTTCCCAGTATCATTCCACCGCCTCTTTCCAGTCCCTCCCCGTCGGCTGCGTTTATTTCCTCAGGTTCGACTTTCCCTCGGGCTGGTTTGAGTGAGCTCTGCAACTTAGTCTAGTCTAGCTCCTCTTACCTTCCTCGTTGTGTCGTCTAGTCGTGTCCTGCCGGCTTTGCACCGCGTGACGCGAGCCGCCTTGAAATGGCGCGCGTCCTCCCAGCCGCTTCCTGCTCGTTTTCCGGCAGAAGTCTCTCAACTATTTCTGTAGGTGTCTCTTGGTGCCGTAAATGAGGCAAGTTTCAAATAATCCATCTTTGTTCTCACTTCGCTCTCGAATTTGGGACTTTGAGGCCCCTTTATGAAAAGTAGTTCCTTTTAAAATCTCCTTACGTGTAATCAGAACCAGAAGCATGCAACCGACAGACTACGACCACCGCCCGGGCAGCACCAACGCCTCGTTTGGCCTTCACTTTGATTTCTTGTTACTCCGTCTGGGGTGCTTGTTTCGAGGCTTAAAAAAAAATAAGAGAGGAGAAAAGAAAAAGACCTCCTATCTGACTTTCCATATTTTTTAATGATTTAGCACATTGACCTGCCAAAAAGCCCAAGGCTCAAAAACCCTAATAAGGCCTTATAATAATAGAGTTTCTCCTCAGAACAAACTTCCCCTCAAGAGCACCTGAGTCAGCTGGTTCATTCTGTAAGAAGTCCCCTAACAAGCTGTGCTTCTACAAATCCCTGCAAAACCAGAAAGGAGGATTGTGCTCTGGAGCGGGCAACCAAAGGATTCCGAGTACAATTCGGGTCCATGCAAAGACTCAGCAAAGAGACAGCTCCCGCCTCTGACACAACATGGATTATTTTTAATAAATATATTAATTAAAAATAGAGTTTTGGAAATTTGCTTTTATTAGATGTGGGACTCACAATTTTTCTGAATGAGATTTCAGCTATTCTTGAAAATACACGTGAAGGTCATGCAGGTCTTCTTCCCCCCCGCCCCCCCAATATGGAAGAGAGAGACATTTTCATGTCAGTGAACTATAAGAAATTTTCTCATGGGCCTTTTGCCATGAGAGATCTTTCTCTGCCTCCCTGCCTGGTGACACTTCAGATACACCAAACTCTCACTGGAAATTGCCTACCAGTGTTTAACGGTTACTAAGCAGGTGATTTGACCTGTTCTTCTCTCCCCTAGGGGAAAAACAAAATTAAAGTACACAGGTTTTAAATTGAATACAAGTGTTTTACAAAAACTATAACCTGATAAAGAGTTCTAGAACAGATAGTGGATTGAATTAGCTTGGTGGCATTTCCTCTCCAAGGTGTTCAGACCTGTTGGGAGAAAGTGAGGTGATCTGAACTAGGACCTCTTGAAGTTGCTTCCAGGCATATGGTTTTATTATAACTGACTTCCAGAAATACACTAACATTTTTGTTTGCCTGCCCCCTGTTTGTGGAAATAGTCACAGTAGAAGTCACGGCCCCAGGGATCTCTCAGCCTTTACTTAAAACTCGTATTAATTAATGGATTTTACCTGTTAAAGGCCTTTCTGTAAATTGGAGTTTGAGGACTCAAGCTATAAGACACAATCTCCATTTTAAGCTCTCCCTGTCTGGTCTCCTCCTCCCATCACGCCAGCTCACTTCCTCTGGTACCATGACTCCAACAACACTTCATGGGTCTAGGGAACCTCAGTCTGTTGATCCTGCCACCTTTCAAGGTCCTCAGCCCCCTCGTGTCATCACTCTTCCTCTGTAGTAGCTCGGCTTTCCTTGTCCATCATGATAATTGCTCCCTTGGTTAGGCCTTCACTCCCAGGACCTTCTCTCACTTTGTCTTCCGTCCTTGGCAAAACTCCAGGTTCTGCCTAATCCATGCCTGCACCTGCTCAGCTGATTGTAGCTGGAGACAGGCTGGGCTCTGTTTAAATTCACCACCAGAACCTTAAAGGGGCCCTTACGGCTGGCAGGCAGCTCTGCCATCAGTTCCTAGTCCATTGTTTCCTCTCTACTTTTCATCAAACCTCCAACACCTCATCACCTATTGTCTCTCTCAGCTGGTCACCTCGCTGCCTTTTCCACTGAGAAAATGGAAGTAATCAATAGAGAATTCTAACCCCCTCCCGGACACACCCCCGCCCCCACTTTCACCATCACATTCACCCACAACTTGTATCTGTGCTACAAACTCTGTCTTTTTCTTATTATTTCCAAGAAACTGCCTATGTCCCTTGGGGGCACTCAATCCCTGCTCACCTACTGGAGAATATTCACCCCAGCAAACGTCCTGTCTCTATTGCTACTATCAGTTTCCCATCTCTGCCACATCTTCCCCACAGCAAACACACATAACATCATGTATGCCATTTTAACCGAATAATGTCAGTTACTCCATAGCAACTTCTTACTCAACATCTCCAGTTGAAAACCTAATGATTACCTCAAACTTAACTTTTCTAAATCCAAACTCCTGATGTCCCATCCCCCACCCCGAGCCTTTCCTCCCATAGCTTTCCCATCTCAGTAAATGGCATCTCCATCCTTCTAGTTGTTGAGATTAAAGTTTTTTGAGTAGTTCTTAATTCGTTCCTTTCATGTCCCATATCCAATCTGTCAACAAATTCGTTTTAATCTTACCTTTAAAATATATCCAAACCTGATTGCTTCTTGCCACCACCATTGCTCTAGCCTGCCTAAACCCACCATTTCTCAACTGATCCATCACAATGGTCTCCTAACAAGCCTCTTAGTTATTTCAACACAACAGACCAAGTGACCATGTTAAAACATTTGACATGAGACATAGTATGTCACACCACAGCTGCTAGCCCTCCAATGGCTTCCCATCTCACACAGAGTTAAAACCTGAGTCCAGTGCAGGAAGCCTGGGTGGCTCAGTCGGTTAAGCATCTGCCTTCAGCTCAGGTCATGATCCTGGGTCCTCAGGTCCTGGGTTGAATCCCATGTCTGGCTCCTTGCTCAGCAGGGACCCTGCTTCTCCCTCTGCCTGCTGCTCCCCCTGCTTGTGCGCTCTCTTCCTGTCAAATAAATAAAATCTTAAAAAAAAAAAAAAGCTAGAGTCCACCGAATCCCCTGCAAGACCAATGATTGGCATCCCCTCCACCCAGTCGGGCTCCCAGCCTAACGCCTTTCGCTCTCCTGCTCCTGCCACGCTGGCCTCCTTCGTGTTCTTCCAGCACACTCCGGACACTCAGGCCAGGAGCTGCCTTTCCCCAGTTAGCCTGGTGGCTCCCTCCTTCTCCTGTTTTTGGTCTTCGTTCAAGCTCAGCAAGCTCAGCATCTGAAATTCTGACTCCTTCCAGCACTCCCCTCCTCTCTGGCTTTGCTGTGTTCTTCTCCATAGCACTCCGTCAGCACCCAACATTATTTATGTAGAGAACTTATGTCTGTGGTTATGCTCCCTTTCACGATCACGGACAACGAGCCGGAATGCAAACCTCATGAAGGCAGGGGTTTTGTCTGCTCGCTGCTTTCTTCCCAGAGTGCCTGCCGCAAGGTAAGCCCTGGGAAACTGTTCAGTGAATTAAGAATTATTTTAAGTGATACGACTCTAGTTTGCAGTGCCTCTGTGTCTTGGTAGTACCCTCGTATTACCTTTAAAGCAAGAATGGTGAAAAGTCACTCTCACCATCTGTCTTCTTTTGATGGATATAATTATGCTTTTCCTTCCTGATATGATTATTATGGGTCAATTCAATGCTCAGTTTTGTTACGACAACTCATTCACCAAAACAAAATAAAAACACTACCTAGTAATAGAGTCTCAAGGTTCTACTCGTGATCTGATTCCTTAGTAGTAAACAAATGGTCCAAGATTTGCAATTGGTCTTTCTTACTCTATTAATCCATCTCCTAACATTTGCTATGCTCAGGCACAAAGATACAGCCCCCAAAGACCGCGGAGGAAACATGTAACACTGTCCCTGGGTTTAAGAAGTTTGTGGTCTTAGGAGAAAAAGTTTACACGGAGCACAGCAGTAAAATTAGTACAAGACATGAGAGAGTTAAGTAGCAAAGTGTCACAGACAGTATGTGCTGTAGAATTAGAGATTTTCTGTGCCATCTGAACTAAATGAAGCCTCTTGATGGCATTTCTGTGTACGAAATTAACGTTGGTTTTTATAATCTCGGTCAACTTTGATCGAATATGCCATGTGAATTTCAAAAACAAACCAATAGAAAACAGTCCTGATCAGAAACGTCTCATAGCACTACTTCCTGCTAGCCAGGAAGGAACAGGTAACTCCTCTTTGGACACTGAAAGGCTTTAAGGAAGAAGGGGGAAGGGCCGGGTACTGATGAGAATGCTTTTGGTTGTACACTCACCCTGTTTTAAATCAGGACAAAATTGTCAGTCCCTGGAGGGAATTGACACATGAGGCAAACTGTTATCTTGTAAAGTAAATGTGTGAGAGGGCAGAATGTTTCCTTAAATATTGCTTTCACACTTGTGAACGGGCAGTGGAGTTTTTGAGGTCTTTCGGGGGAAAATTTTTTTTTCCTGCCTAATTTACTGGAATGAATACAAAACACTTGGCAAATTTCATAGCATAATGTTTACTGTGTAACCTATATGAACACAGGAAACAAAATGATCAAATTATCTGGCCATGTAAAAAGAACCCTAGTCTTATTTACTTAGAGTCTCTATCTATTGAATGTTCATTACACAAAGAAAGTGTTCCAAAATTTTTGATATTTCATTATACTGAAAAAAAATCATGTTTTTAAAGTGATATATTCTAAAACCAAGAGCTTCCGAACCTGCATATAAGTCCAACAGCTGCATTTCTTTTTTTTTTTTTTAAGATTTTATATATTTATTTGCGAGAGAGAGCAGGAGAAGGGGGAGGGGCAGAAGGAGAGGGAGAAACAGGCTCCCGCTGAGCAAGGAGCCTGAGGGGCTTAATTCCAGGACCCTGGGATCATGACCTGCACCAAAGGCAGAAGCTTAACCGACTGAGCCACCCAGGTGCCCCTAACAGCTGTATTTCTAAAGATATTAATGACCAGTGGGTTGTGTCAGGTTTGACACTCTGTCACCCCATTTGTGATTATGAGTGAACAGTTGCCCGGTTTCCAGGCACGGTACTTCCTCGTGACTTAAATCCTCACGTCCTGAGCAGCACACGTTCTACATTAGCCCTGGGTATTTTGCTGTTTATCTCTGAAAATGGTTTGTTACAACAATAGCTATAGAATCTACTCAGACAATAGTAAGGTTTTTAGCACCTTTCATAAAAAAAGTAGAATTGTAATGGGTTATGGTAACTTCTACCAGGACCTGCTTTTATCACCGAAAACCAAGCATTACAAAAATTTTGACACTTTTGTTCCTACAATGTGGCTCTATCGACATCATATTAGAGATTGTAGTGATAGAAGGGAGCATGTAATAGTTCACGATACCCTCTGCCTTCAAGGAGGAGCCTCTGGTCTTCTCCAGGACCATTGCTCCACTGTCAGTGAGGCAGGCAGTAGAGAATGAAAAAATCAATATAGACATAATTTGGGCCCCCCCACACAAATATTACTAGCCCACTTTTTCTTATCTTAGGCTGCTTTCAGTGCTCAATGCCCTCTTCCCTTCCCTCTCCTTCCTGCCTAAGTTTATGTTCTTCCTTTCCATGGATCCTCAGTTCCAGCCTGTTCTCTACACCTCCAGGTACCTCCTCTCCTTGGTACTATTATTCTAACCAGCCCTCTTTCCTATGTTTTTCATCCTGCCCCACCCTGAGAATTCAACTCCTCAACACTTCTTAAATTCCTGTAAAGCTAATTTTAAATCCTATGAACCATTTTTATAATCATTTCAGTCTGAAATGATTCTTCTTTTTCATAAACACCCATAGCAGTTATTGGCCATAAAATTGACATAGCAATCAACAATAGATAGTAGATCATGCTGTGTCTTTTCTATTTCTGGCTCCCACAGTTTTTAAGTACTGCATTTTTTTTTTACTGAAATTTCTCTTATCTACTGTTTGCACCTGGACAAAATTGTAAATTTCTTGAAGACAGGAACCATGTCTCAATCGTGTATTTAATTCCCTAAAGCAGTGGTCCTCAAATTGTGGTTCCCTGGGCCAGCAACATGAGCATTACCTTGGAACTGTTAGAAATGTAAATTCTTATGTGACATCCAAGACCTACTGAATCAGAAATTCTGGAGTTGAGGCCCACCAGTCTATGCTTTCACAAGCCTTCAGGTTATTCTGATGCTAAAGTTTAAGAACCAGTGCCCTAGAGCATCTAAAACAGTGCCCTGAACATACCATTATTTATTCAGTCCACACTAAGTCAATGAATATTTATGGAGTGCCTACTACATGCCAGGCATTTTGCTAGGGATATAGTGCAAAAGCAGAAACGTCCCTGCCCTCATGAGTTTGTGGGCTACTCAGGAAGGCAGACATAATCAAGTAATCTCACAAATAAATATAAAATGGCAGCTGTCATAAGTTGTATAAAGGAAAGGCACATGAGGCTATGAAACCTTATAGTAGAGAATTGATCTTATCTAAGCTGTGCTTCCGGAAAAGTGTCACTTAAGCTAGAAATGAAGGATGAATATGTGTCTAACAGGTGCAGAGGGACTAATCACATTCCAGACTGAAGGAAAAGCTTGTGTGCAAAGGCCTGTGTTGAGGGGGAATGTGACCTGTGTGGCTGGAGCACAGAAAGTCAGGAGGAGCATGATGAAAGATGAACCTTCCATCCCAAGTTAAAACTGGTCTTTTTTTTTTTTTTTAAAGAAACAATTTAAAGAAAGTGTAAACCAGGAAGATGGGTGGGGTGAGGGTGGTGACGTGATTAGACCACAGAGGTGGGGCAAAGGTGAAGATGGATATGAAAAATATTTTGGAGTAAAAATTGATAGAACATGATGATAGGTTGGATATGAGAAATGAAGAAAGCTAAGTGTCGTGGATTAGTCTAACGTTTCTGACTTGCATAATGGGTAAATGATAGTGCCAGTCCCTAAAATAAAAAAAAAAATTAAAAAAAAAACAATCAGATCAGTTGATAAACAAGAGAGAGGATGAATGAATTGCTATGGATGACTCCTGGAAACACGGGAGAATCTATGGACCCACAGATGGAAGAACTGTATACAGGATAAGGTAAACCCCCTTTATAGGAGAGAAGCAAACTAGCATCCTGATATGACTAGGTCTGTATGTTTTAGCGAGAGTTGATGTAGTCCTGTCTGATAGATTATATTTCCTAAGAAATGAACCAGGTCATCTGCATACAAAGAGTGAGATGTGCAGCTGGGTGGCGTCACGGAGGAGATGATGTTAGAGGTTTGACAAGAGTGGAGCAGATCTGAATTTTTGCAGAAGGTAAGAGATTCGTTTATCAGAGGAATACTTGGACTACCAGGAAGTTTTGAGGTTTCCACTGTGAGTTTATCATGAAATCTGACCTACTGTGCAAATCTCTCCAGCAGAGCTCAGCTGTTTTATTGTGGTGATGAGAAAAAAATGCATAGTGAGGCTCATCCAAGTCTGAATGTTTGTCACTCAAATGCGATGAAAAGATGGAGCAAGAGAACTTAGAGTATTAGCAAAAGTGTATGGATGAGTGAGTGAATGAATGAATGAATGATGAGTGACGAAAGAATTCTATTCCATAAATATTTTAAACTTAGTTCCTTGAACATTCACGCATGAAAAGAGTCATAGCCAGACCATATTACATGTGCTTGTATATCATAGTAACCTTACACTACTTCTTCTAACCTTGCTTGAAGGCAGCCCTCATCTAACTGTTCCAACATTTGCTTAGGATTTTGGCTGTCACCTCCCCTCTTCATATATTCCATCTGATGAGCCAAAATTGCAGTGAGCTTGTCTTTAACATCAGGGGCTGACCCTGGGGAAAGGTTCCAGGATCTCATTACTGGTGACCTGATTGGGACTGAAAGGGCCAGAGTTATGCCTGTGGCATTGATAGAAGCCACCATGTCCTTTCTCGTGCTCCCTGTATTCCAGCAGGGGTTGAAACCAACCTCTCTATCGGCCTCACCTAGGTGATATGTATCTTCACTCTGAGTGAGACAAAAACAGGAATATGGCCCTGGAAAAGTTAGAAAGAAAGAATGAAAGGAAGAAGGAAGGAAAGGAAGGAAGGGAGGCAGGGAGGGAAGGAAGGAAGGAAGGAAGGAAGGAAGGAAGGAAGGAAGGAAGGAAGGAGGGAATGGATGGATCAGGAACTCAACAGGCCATAAATCATAGAAAAATTCATGAAAGAAGTTACATGAAAGTACAAAAATTCAAGTGTTTGTATACTCAGACCTTCTATGCTTTTTCTTTTTCTGATTTCTGCATTGTGAATATCCAAGCAAAGAATTTTTTTGAGAGAGAGGGAAGGAAAAATAGCCCAAGTACTGAAAAATTTTCAAGTAAATGCAGAAACGGGGGGGGGGGGGGGGTGTGTGGCATTCAGCATTCACCTTACAGCTTCCAGAATCTGCAGCAGCCATCACAAACCGGGCCCTCCTTTTGTGACCTTTGGGCCCTGCTAATACAGATCATGCAGTGATCTGGACACACCCTGACTCATCCTCAAGAGTAGAAGCACCACAAGGTAGGGTTATCCAAACAAAAAATGTCATCCTCCTTTTCCATGAGCATCTCCCTACATCAGTGACTATGACACCTGCTCTCCCCACATCCTCGTTTGGGGAATACAAAAGCATAGTGGGTGTTACCTCTTTTCTCAAATCTTGGATCTCTGGTATTGCTTACCACCCTCATTTCAGCCTCCAAACTTCTTCTTCATCCCTACATTTCATTTCTACTTCCTGGAGATCTAATAATTATCCTACCATTTTGTTCTTATGTAGATTTCCTGAAGAATGCCCTTAATTGAAACAAAACTCAGGCAAAAATTTCCATGAAAAAGAATCACATCATAGCTTCAAAAATCAAAATATAAGAACTCAAAGAGTACTACAGGTATTATAGGATGATCACTTTTTAAATTCCTGGTGGACCTTCGTGTAACCAAATGATGACAGAAGAACGGGAAGTTCAAGAGAGAAAAACAGCAGCAATTAACTTGCTTGAGAAGGAAATTTCGCCATTTTAATAACCTTTTAGAACATCTGTTTTTAAACATTTGGTCTCACTCTTAGACTCTTTTTTTTAAAGGTTTTATTTATTTGAGAGAAAGGAAGAGAGAACAAGTGGGGGGAGGGGCAGAGGGACAAGCAGACTCCCCGATGAATGCAGAGCCCAACAATAGCTCCACTCCGGGCTCCATCCCAGGACCCTGAGATCATGACCTGAGCTGAAGTCAGATGCTTAACTGAATGAATCACCCAGGCACCCCTCAGTCTTAGACTCAATATTTGCTGAGGACCTCAAAGAACTTTGATTTTTATTGGTTATTTATATCAATATTTACTGTACTAGAAATGAAAATGGATTCTCATAACTGCTTCTGTTTTCAATCTGTTACAATGTGTTGTTTTGCTTACAGTATATGAAGAAAATTTGGCCTCATTAGGGTATGTAATTGGAAAAGAGAGGAATATTTTAATTGCCTTTCAGATCATTGTGAATAGCCTGAGAACACCAAACCTTGACAATGGTAGTATCCTAAAGGTTAGCTACAATATGGGATCTGGAAACATGACCATGAACTTCTCATACTCTGTACACTCATGAGAGAATAAGAGTGAAAATGTCAAGTAACATCTTAGTATTATTATGCAAATAATGGTGATCTTGTGGAAGCCGTAAGACCTCCTTGGGAACCCCCAGTGGTCCTAGCACCATACTTTGAGAACAGTTGTTTTAGAATCTCCACAAGGAGACTTCATGACTCTGACATGGAATGATAAATTCAACTGCAATATCATGCACTGTGTATTATCACCTCCTTCTGAAAGACATGTTTTCACTGACTGAAAACCATAATAGATTTGAGAAGCATTATAGTCAAAAGGAACATTGAGATATCATCCCATTCAGATCATTTATTTTTAAGATGAGGAAACTGTTAAAGGTCAAGGCTAAGTTACATGGTAAACCTGAAGCCGCCCTAGTTATTTTGGGAGAGACAGACACACCATCCATCTCCTTTGTGAATTGTGCAAAAAATACTGGGAACCTTAATTGTGTGGAGTATTTTTATTGCCTCGGTTACTCTTACTCCACATCCCAATGAGAGAACAACACACCCTCGTGTTACTATCATTCTTTAAATCCTAGAGGAGCAAAAATCCTTTTTTTAAAATTCATATCATTTTCCAGCCATACCCATTGGTGTATGTCTGATCTTAAAAGAAGCCATCTTAGAGTTCTGAATGGCAGACAATGTAAAGGAAAAATAGGAGAAAAAAAATTAAGCAGAACAGTTTGTTATTATCATCATAGTCTCTGAAAATACTGTCTTTGGCCTTGCACAGTCCACAGCCTGTTTAGCCATATGTGGCATCCTTGTCTAAGCTTCCAGCAATGATAAAAAGTTTATGAAAAAAGCACAATGCAAGATTACAGTTTCCAGATGTTCACAGTGGTTGGAAAACAACATTCCTGCATGGTTTCTCCAGCAGAGACTCATTCCCAGTCTTACTTCTCCACCATATTCGAGGAAACTCGAATATGTAGTCCCTCACACTACTAGCTTACAGTGAGTCCACCTTGAACTAAAACTGATTAGGTTTCTTTCACATTTGCTGAGGCTTAGCTGTATTCACTCCTCCCATCCCTTTCTCCTTACACTCTCCCCAACACCCCGGAGTCCAAGAGTTTTCAAACTGTGTTTTACTAGAACACAGAGGCGTTAGAGAGAGGTGGCAAGGAATAGGAAGGGGGTCCCCCATTCTTCCACTCCCACTTCAGCCAGAACAGATTTTGTCTGACATACGAGAATTCTGGTAAGATTTTATTTGATGGAAGTAGTGTATGGTAAATTTAAACACCATCACCACCATAGCTTGTGATTGTGCAGGACAATTTTAGAGCCTACATGTAGCTTTTCATTTTCTTTCTACTAAATTTTATCTCTCGGGTTAAAACCAACCTTCCAATCTCTAAGTATCTTTTCAATTCTGATTTTTCCACCAACTGTATTTTCTGTCCCTCCCAGCTTTGTGCCATCTGCAAGTGTGATTAGCTTGACAGCTCTGTCCTCAAACTAATTCCATAATGTAAATGTTGAAAAGAACAGAATCTTTAAAAAGCCCCTAGCCACCTCCCTCGGGGTATATTAATTCATTAATTGGTACTCTCCGGGACTGGATTTTTTAAATCAGTTATCAATCTACGTCACCATATATAGTGGCTCTCCCACCTTGAGCCCAAATTGAGATTCAAATATGTTGAATCACGTCTGGCAAAAGGGACAGGCCTAAGAAGAGTAGATTTGCAGGAGTTAGTTGTCTGAGGACTTTTGTTTGGGGCCGAAGGAGGAAGGAGGATTGTGTACAGATGCCTAGGAGTAAAGGGGGGGTAATATGAACATGGTATTTCTCCCACACACAGCCCTGTGGACTGGTATCAAGGTCAGGGGATAGAAGAGGCCATAGGCAGAAATGGAGGTTTCTGTGCAAGGGGGTTCCCACAGCACTACTCAGGTCCCAAGTGACAAAGTGCACCAGTGAGTGAGGGAAAAGGCATTTTCCCCCTTTGGGAATGTTCAGGAAATAGCACCTTGGACACAAATGTCCTGTTCTCATGGTGGGTATGCTCACACAGCTTTATAAGCAGAAGATACCCAAGGAAACCAGAACAGAAGGGGAGAATGTGAGCTCACCTCCTGTTATGTACCCGACAGATTGATAAATTAGTATGTCTAAAACATCCCCTTGGGACTCTCAGATGTTTCCAGAACGGGGTGTTAAGAGAGCAGTGGAAGTCCTTTAGAAGCACAAAGCGGGTAAACATTGAGATTTGGATGTTTGAAGTTCATGTCCATAGCCCCAGACTGATGAGGCCTGGACAGATGCAGAAATATACATTTCATTATTCAGTACACATTTCACCCCAAAGGAGATTAATATTTTATTGAACCCCAAATGCAATCTTCCAATGTCCACCCTAGTTTTTGCTACTTTCTAAAAAATTCCTGACAGCTGTTGGGGTGAGTTTTGTGGGAGGAAAACACTTTTATATAATTACCATTGTTTCCATCATGTTTAAGCTCCTGCCTTTCAGAACTGCTACACCCTTACCAATCTACAGAAATGTCCCCATCACAGAAGTTAGGAAAGAAATAGAGGAACTGAGTGGAATCCTAACAAAGGTTGGTGATGAACGTTATTGAAGAAAAAGTATCTAAGCCAGTGTTTTCTTCCCAAACTCACCTGATCCCTTGAGAATAATTATGCAGTAACAAATTTCAGACCTCTTGCATGGAGTGAGGGTGGGACAATACCCTCTGCCTTTTTTTAGCAAGCCCTCCAGGTGTACCTTAGGATCAGGTAAGTTTAGAAACAGGGTGGCCTTTCTTTCTTACAGATGTTGAAACTAATACCAACTCTGTTCAAGTGATTCATTCAAGGTCACACGTTCACATAACATTTCCCTCCTTCCAACTGCCACAGAGAATCACTTTTGTTCCTCTCTACACTTTATCAAAATCTGTTACAGGATCTCAGGACTGGATCCAAAATTGTGGTTTTCGAAGTGAGCACCTAGAGTCCTCCAGACCCCATGGCAAGGCTTGGGGTTGCTGTGTCTGAAGGGGTTGGAGACAATGCTAGAACTATAACTTTCTATATGCCTTTTTCTCTCCACCAGAACAAGCCTTGTTCTTACCTGTTTTATATATTCAGTTCTGTGAAAAAGCTTAGCAAGAAAGCTTTTGATGCCTAAAAGAATTGAGAGCAACTGATCTAAAATATTCCCATCTGCAAACTTGATCATAGTTTTAAAAAGTTCACCTATCTTGGGGCACCTGGGTGACTCAATTGATTGAGTGTCTGACTCTTGGTTTCAGCTCAGGTTGTGATCTCAGGGTGGTGGGATTAGCCCTATGGGGGCTCTGTGCTGGCACTGAGTGTGCTGGAATTAGCTCCCTTTCCCTCTCCCTCCTCCTCCCCCCTGCTCCTCCCCCTGCTCTCCAGCTCTCTCTCTCTCAAATAAATAAAATCTTTTAAAAAAAATTCATCTATCTTGAAAAAAAAAAAGAAATGCTTCAGAGCCTCTTATTTCAATGTTCATTAACCTTTGTTGCTAATGACACCTACATATATTTATCTAAAGGTCACATTTACTTTATTAATGGAAAGATGACCAGTAGTATACTGGTCACCACTTATCTCAAAAAGTTCATGCTTAATAAGGACTATTAGCATAGATTTGGTAGAGGACATTAATATCGGTTTTCTATTGTGAAGAATACCAAAACCAACAATCACCCTTGGAAAATAATAGGATCTATAAACACCAGCGAGCTGTGGCCTCTGGGGGAGGAAACAACATGCCACCTTCTCTACCATGGGGATTCTCAACCAGAATGAGGTAGCTAATGGAAGCTAGGCTGTGACTACCACAAAGGTTTGATGCCAGACTTTGATGTATGTGTAAAATTTGTTTTTGCTCTGCATTTATATACTGAAAAGGTACTGCTGTTAGTTAGAGGTTTGCCAGGTACGCTTGGTGCTAGTATGAAGAGAAACGTAGCTTAACACTCATCTGGCACCAAAAAAAAATTTATGCTTACTGAGATGTGAAATTTGCTTCATGAATGTACAAGAAGGCCTGGTCAGGGCAGTACACAATCTTACCAAAACCAAGACTCACGCCAGAAGGATAGACAAGTGAAGCGTGCAACAACTAAACACCTTTGTCTTCCTGTAAGGCATTATGATTCAGTAGTATGATTGCGTTGTCATCATTAGTGATTAGTGCTCTTGGATTTTTTAATTCTTTTCAAGTGCACCTTCAAAAACTAGCAGTGGTAAGTGCTCCTAATAAAATGGAAAGAACTTCTGTAGTAACATAACCAAATGGCTTCGGGCAAGGAGATCCATGCTTGCCAATCACGGCACCAGGACTGGTCCCTGGAATGCTCTCCGTTTCAGAAATGTATAATGATGACGGGTGTTGTGTGCTCCATTATATGCTGTATTATATGCTCATCATTCTGGAGAGGTTAACTCCAAGAAACACTTGTTGGTCTCAAAGAAGGAAAGTAAGACATGAACAAGTCCTGCTGGACCCATATCTGTAACCCTTCCCCTGACTTGCATCATGAAGAATTACAAGTGCCAGTAGTAATTCATAACAAAAGCTGATTTTTCCTCCAGAATTCAGGTCAAAATGTCTTCTTCAGTCTATCCTATCCACTAATCTATGCTTCACAACTCAATTTTTAAAAATGCTTACCAAACAATTGCTATTTTCCTAGCACCTTTAGAAAAACAATGGAAATTAAAGACTTCATCCCTTTTCTCAAGAAAGGTATAATATTTGAGAGACACATTAGAAATAATTAGACATGCAATGTGTATATAATAAAGACCTAATGTCAAATGTATGGGACATACGGTGAGTTATACGGTGGTCAGGAAGGAAGACATCAATCATCACAAGTGTTGGTGGAAATGCAAACTGGTGCAGCCACTGTGAAAAACAGTATGGAGTTTCCTCAAAAAGTTAAAAATAGAATTACCCTATGATCCAGTTGTCACACTACTGGGTATTTACCCCCAAAATACAAAAACACAAATTCAAAGGCATACATGTACCCCTATGTTTATAGCAGCATTATTTACAATAGCCAAATTATGGAAGCAGCCCAAGTAAGTGTGGTATATATAATGAAATATTATTCATCCATAAAAAAGAATGAAATCTCGCCATTTGCAATGACATGGATAGAGCTAGAGAGTTTAATACTAAGTGAAATAAGTCAGGGAAAGACAAATACCATATGATTTCACTCATGTGGAATTTAAGGAACAGAACAAATGAGCAAAGGAAAAAAAAGACAGAAAAACAAACCAAGAAACAGACTCTTAACTCTAGAGAACAACTGATGGTTACTAGAGGGCAGGTGGGTGGAGGTTTGGCTGAAACAGGTGATGGGGATTAAGAAGAACACTTGTGATGAGCCCTGAGTGTAGTATGGAATTGTTGAATCACTAAATTGTACACCTAAAACTAATATAACACTGTACATTAACTATCCTGGAATTTAAAATTTTTTTTAAGATTTTATTTATTTCAGAGAGAGAAAGAGCATGAGCAAGAGGAGGGCAGAGGGAGGTGGAGAAACAGACTCCACGCTGAGCAGGGAGCCCAAGTCGGGGCTTCATTCCCGGGAACCTTAGGTCAGGCCCTGAGCCAAAGGCAGACACTTAACCAACTGAGCCACCCAGGCACCCCTGGAATTAAAATTTTTTAAATAAATTAAAAAAAAAAAAACAAGTGCTAAGACAATTTTCATGGAGATACAATTATAATGTAAGGAAATGATAGTTTTGAGATTTACATCAGTTGCCATTTATTGTTTCTCATGTCCCAGGTACCACACTATGAGCTTTAACAAAATTATTATAACTTCATAAAAAATACCAGGACTGGAAAAGAACATGGAGAAAAAAATATGTAGATGCTATATGATAGTTTGGGGATACTAGGTGATTTTATTTCTTCTGAAAGGTTGATTTATTAGTGGTATGTATGAAATAAGTAATGAAGAAAAAATAATTTTAAGATTTAGGCAGATAAAAATCACAAGAAATATTTCATGATACAAGAAGATATGGTATGCAAAACTGTGATGGTGAGAATACCCCTGTGATACTGACAGTGAAGGATTAATGTTGGGAAGGAATGAAAAATAAACAAAAACTATGATGGTCATATTATAAAGAATCTTGACTGTTTCCTCAAGTTTATATTTAATCATACATACAATGCAAGTCCATTAAAATTCCTGAGGAAGAAGGTGTCATGGAAAGACAATATTTTGAAAGATGACCCTTGTCGCATACGGGAAGGATTCTGAGTGGAGAGAAATGAGAAGCAAAGGGACCCACAAAGTTGTAATTGCAGTATAAGGAATGTAGACAAATCAGGGCTTGGACTAGGATCTCAGGGGAAGAGGTAGACTATGAACTCAGGTCTGTCTGTCCAAAAACTATGATTCTGCTTCTTCATACACCTGTCACATGGTTAGAACAGGAGAGAATCTTGGTGACAGTCTATACTCCACTACTTCTCAAACTCCTCCACCCTAAGTAGTCCTAAGGACTTGGGGTCCACCTGCAGACCAAAATGTTCTTTGAAATAGAGGATTTTATGTTCCCAATTTGAGCAACATTTATTTTCTCCTATTGTATCCCATTTGTTTAATATGCAATTAATATTTTTAAATTTTATCAAGTAAAACTAATGCCACGTATATTCTAGTCCAGTTATATGTGGACTGTGAAAGCTCTCCCCCAGCTCCTCCAAATAAATGATAACAAGGCTCTTTTTAAATCCCCACAGAGAGATTTCAACATCTTTGAGGTCATATCATTCTACATCAGTAAGAAAGCTATTTCATATAATTTCATTTAAATGTAATCTTTTTAATATGCCCAACCATTGGTTCTACTCTTTGGGCACAGGAATGGGGAAGCAAAACAATATCTGAAATATCTTATGACCTCCTACAGAGAATATTTTCCCCCACGCTAAGAAAACCTAGTTCCAGAGATTATAGTGGTAGTAGGCATGGCAAAAAGAGCTAGATCGAGAGAATTGATCAAAGACATAGAATAAATAAAGGATAAATAGGATTTGGTAACAGAATGATACAAAATAATTGATTGATAAAGGAAAAGGCAATGGAAAAATTGCTAACTCAATGATTCTCAGCCTGCATGACCCACCAGGAGAAGAGTCTTATCATTAACAGAAATGAAAAAGTCCAGAAGGACAGTTGGCGAAAAGAGAAGACAATGTGTTCAATTTCATTTATGCTGCGTTTCAACTAACAGAACAGTCAGGTGGAAATATCCCAAGAAATATATCTGGAGTCATCACAAAAAAGTTGAACCTTTAAGAAAGAATGTGGTTTTGAGAGAAGCAAGCAGAGGGGCGCCGCGGTGCTGGACTGTGATGTGCTCGCTGTGAGTCAGCAGAGCCGGGGAGAGAAGCAGCAGGTGCACTGCCTGTGGCAAATGCCAATCAGGGAAATAGGTTTAAAGACATGCAAGTAATAAGGGGTGTAAAATCTGGCAGGAAAGCAAATGTGAATAGAGACAGGGAAAATGCTGTGATTTTGGTAAGAGAAAGATCATTGCTAACTTGAAGGAAAAGTGTTTCAGTAGTGTCATGGGACTAGAACTGAGATGAAAGAGAATTTTAGAGAAATGAGGGTGAGCAACTGATGAGCTAAGGAGAAGCTGTGAACATTTATAGAAAATTCCATGAAGTAAAAGCCGTCGATGTTTTGTAATCATTGTAATGTTTCTCAGTGGAATGTAAATTGCATAACAATGCAGCAGTGATAGACAAGAGGTTTTAGTAGGTGGCCATATTGCTGCAATGACACTGTTTCAGCAGTGGTTTGTTTTTTGTTTTTTTTTTAAGAAGAGAAAAAAAAAGCAAATCTCCAGAGCTTTAAATGGAAACTCTTGATGTCCGTTCTTTTCTGAGGAAGGCCCACAATTGCCTGAACTAAAAAACAATACACATCTGTCTGAGTGCTTTCTGTTTCAACTAAAAATAATAGTAATAAATAGGAATTTCAACCAGACAACCTAGTAAGTCTCTTTCTAGCACAGAGAGTGATTCCACGAGTTTATCCATATCTGAGTCAAAACTCAAACAAAAACAAAGCCCATGGCGATCCTCTTGATTGGTAATACATTCCAATGCAAGGTACTCCAGAAAAAGAAAGAATACGAGAGTTGAAACCGCATGCTCTATGGCGCAACACTTAGTAGTCAGGTTTTCAGGCCATTGAAGGTGCATATATGGCAAAAGGTCTCTTGGGAAGCCTCAGAATCTAGCTCAGTCTATGGTACCACATGCGTATGTAGCCTACCATAGTGTGCATATATATGGTAGATGGATCGATTTATACTTCATGTTCACTAATGAACTCGTGGAGGTCCAGTCACCTTAACAAAGTAGTAACACTCAATTTAAATCAAAATAGCTCTTCAAATTGTAAAAGAAACGTTTGTTTCTAATGTGCCTCTTTTAATAGATGAAGTAAATTAAACTATTCATTCAAACAAAATTTGCCTTTTGCTATTGTTATGGTTGTTTATGTTGATATGCTAGCGTTCATCAAATTTGTTGAACAGAAAAGTTCAAAACAGCAACATAATTCTAGTAGAGAGCAAAGTTATGGCCAAGCTCTGTGAAGACAGTAACCTACATAGAACCTAGAAAGATTGCTGGTATTAGCAGGAATACTTTCAGGAGCACAGCTCTGCATTCAGTTAAAAAGAAGGCTTATTACAGTATCTCCAACTTAAGGAAAATTGCCATTATTTTGCCCTTTTGTTTTGCTTTTAATTAAAAATTGGTTTACAAGAAATGAGCCTTCTTTCTTAAAAATATATATCTTTTCATGGGTGTTAGAAAATATATAAAACATGCACACACACACACACACACACACACACACACTGGCTGGTGATCGTTAAGAAGACAACTGAATAAAAAGCTATATTAGAACACTTGGAAATACAAAAATCTCATTAAAATATCCAGAAAGAGACTTCATATCTGCACTGAAATAATAAAGTAACTATGTAATTGCATTTATAAAACAAGTTGTCTCGATTTATATCATAGAAAAATACCATCATTTAATTATTTACATCATAACATTTTGGGGGTTTTTATAGCTCTTTAAAATTCCTGCAGAGCATCTAGGTCCATCTGATAAGATGCTACAAATAATATATTTAAAATAATTCCCCACCATATTTTCCTTCTGAAAAACCACTCTTGAATTCAAACAGCTTCAACTGCTTGAAATGGTGAAATACCTTTGTGCTTTTCAAAAATCACATTTCATAAATGGCATTTATTCTATAGAATTAAAGTTTACTGAATAATAAATATAACTTTAAATGATGCAAGCTGTCAAAACCCTTGAATGTCAAAGTTAAAGCAGATAGCCCTGCATTATTTTTGCTACTTCAGAGAAGGAAAAGAAGCAAAATGAGAATAAGTAAAGGCAACTTCACCTTTGAATTTCTTCATCTTTGTATATTTGTCATAAATAACAATTTAAATATCCTTTGAGGTTAATATTCTCTGGTTCAGTGGGAAAGTACTGGAAAAAATTAATATATTCATGCATAATACGAGGCAACAGAGACTGAAGCATCTTATTATTGTAGCAAATTTTATTTTCAAATAACCATAAAAGGCATCCAGTTACTCTTCAGGTTAATTTATAAGATCATGCAAGATGTAAACAAGAAGTTCCAAAGGAAAAAAAAATGTTCCTGACAATTCTAAAATGTGAAGAAAAAGTACACAGAAATGCATACCAAGAACTTTCTACATATGGCTAATATCTGGATCTTTATTCTTGCCCGTTTTTTGTCATTTCAGCACAAGGTAAATGTAGTGCAAAGAAGCAAAAATTAATAATCCAAGGGGAAAAAAACTTGTTAATGTGATGCATGACAAAGGAGGGTTTACTACTATTAATATTCACAAAGAACTGTTGGAAGTGGGAAGTGATGATGGATAAAAATATCTATTTTACAGCACAGATAAAAAGAAATTTCATTGTGATTATATTGCTACTTACATCATATTCAGACTTTTCCTTGAGTACCATGCAAATTCTGAGCTCTTTTTTTCTTTTTCTTTTTTCTTTTTTTTTTTTTTTTAGCATTGGAAACAGGTAAAATAAAAATGGAAATCTTCCAGAGGGCATTCAAAATAACATATTAACTTAGAATTATAATATATTTTGAAAATAAGGTAAATGGTAATATTATTCTGAAAAAAAAATGTTGGAAGGGCAGAGTAGGTATTATAAAAATGTTTCAGAATCAATGGCAGGCCATAAAGAAAATAACTTCTGTTTTCCCATTGGCTGTAAAGCAAAGGACTCTGGTTTTACAATAGAGGGCTTTTATTTATTTGAATATTCAGTTGCTAAAAATATAAAATCCAAAAGGCCAATCCAGGGTTTATCTATGTATGGTTTCAAAGACCATACAATGACATTTCTCTAATTTGGACTAAGACCCAGTGTCCTTATTTAATCCTTGTGGCTAGAGACGATAACACGTAAAAGATATTGAATCACCTTGAGGAGTACACAAACTCTCTACTAGGAAAGCTAGCTTTGTTTAAAGCAGAGTTGAAAATTAAATAGCAAAACTCCACACTAATATAGGTGTTTATATTTATCTTTTAGGACAACAGTGTCCTCCCTAGAAACTCCTTAGGAGCCTAGAATGACATTTTTCCGTGTTTCCATTCCAGAACTTCCCACTTCTAACACTTTTCTCCATGATGCCCTTTACAAGCACGCTGCAATGGAAAATGAGATGATAGGTGTATGTGGTTTATAAAATACTTTGACTTCAAAGAAAGGTTATTGTAAAAGAATGTGCTGTGGATTCTACAGGGGTTTTGTTAAATAAAACTATCTATTTTTTAGGTGATGCTTTGGGTCCTTTCTTATGGAATTTTATCCTTATTTGAGGTATGAAAAACCTACCTACTCTGTAAGCATTAAGGTGGCCACTCAACCAAAGCTGACAGATGCTAATTCTCCGTAAAGCTTTTTTTGCCCGAGATCAATTTGCCAGGAGTTAGACTAACCCAGGCATCTGGGAGGTAGAAACTAGGAAATTTAGTACCTTGCTCCTGTCTAAGAAGTCCACATCCTTCTCTTCCATGCCCCAAAATAAGCGTGTGGTTGCCCAGACTGAAAAACCGCTGTACATCACGGGGAAGCATGACAGACCTTCCAACTCTACATCGCGTGCTTTTTTTCTCTTCCCGCTCACATAATGAGTGCTCCTTTCTTTTACTTTTCAAAAATGTGCCTGTTTCAAATTTGTATTATTTTTTTCAGATGTCTAATTGCAGTTATGTTCTTTCCCTCTTTGGTCTCCTCCCGCATTTCACATACCAGACAAATATTTAAAGGTCTGTAAAACCAGGCGAGACTCCAAAATATTTCTAACCGAAACTGCCATAGGTGACAGCACAGGGAAAGAAGGCAAAGCTGTAGGACAAGGATTTGAATAAACTGGGTGGAAATGTATTGGAAAATCTATTTAAGTTGCTATAGCCATGGATGAGGTTTCAATGAGGCATAAACATTCAAGTTAGTGACAAAACCAGCATGTTTCATGATCACTCAAAATAGTCTACTTGTCATGGTGCATTGCGTTTTTTTTTTTTTAGTAAGTTCTCTTTAAATTTTTTTTCCCTTTTTTAGCATTCAGGAAGTGAAAGCATTTAAGAAAACATTCAAAATTCTGAGAATACATGTAAGTGAAATATTTAATGTCTGTCATTCATAAAAGTTACATCATTTACATAGGGTTCATTTGTATATAATAAAAATTTCATCATAATGAAAAATTTTCTGGAAAGTTATATGTTAATTTGTTTAACATATGCTTTGGATATACAGCTAAATAGGAATCGTTAAAAAATTCTTTCTTCAAATATTCCCTTTAACAATTAAAAAAGAAAACCTCATTCCTAAATATTTGTTTTTCTTTCCACTTGCTCCTTTGTTTGTAATATCACATGTAATTTGAACTATGTAAAGATTGGATCTTTTCATAGTTCAGGATATATTTGTATACTTCAATAAATTTGCTCATTGCATAGCAAACATGTAAACTTACAGAGGATCTATAAATTTTACCCTAACAATCTAAAAACGTTGCTGAAATTTTACACAACGGTTTATTTATTCTTAGGTTTATTTTTTGTTGTAATTTGTGTTTTCTTTGTTTTTTTTTTTTAATTTTTTATACATGGGTCGATTGAATACAACAAATAAAAAGTCATGAAAAGTTAAAAACTAAGTAAGTCCTTTTATCCTAGACTATCGGAATTTCACCTCATTAGATTGTTTGGATTTTTTTTTTCCTAAGTATCACAAGTTGGAAATGTATCGTGCTGCCTCTTAAGACAGTGTTCAAAAGTAATTTCAACAGTGTGTATTTAACATAAAGTTAACTATGTTTGCATCAAATAAAATGTTTATTAATGAAAGCTATTTATCATACAAGAAACAGCAAAGATAAGTCATCATACAGAGACGTATAGAAGTGACAGATGTAAAAGTGCATGCAGAGATTTCTGTTTAAAAAGGAAGGAATAAACAATAATACTAAAATTACTGGGTTTTGAGCCTATACTCTCAAAGGAGCGATAGCTTTTCTTTGAATTTACAATTGGAAAATGCCATGAACAGATAGGACTAGTACACATTAGCAAGCAAGTGAAATGGATGTTTTTGGACTTTATTTTACAATTACTGTGCTTGACAAATGTGTGGGATTTTTTTTTTAAGCAATAATAAATTTCTTCAAATATGGGGTGGGCAGATTACCGCCAGGCTGCTCTCTGGTTTATACACGGCTTATCTAATTTTGTTTTAAACCACATAACTTTAAGCCTCCATTTGTGTTAGACACCATAAAGAACAGAATTTTTGTTAACATTCAGTAAATGACATTTAAGTCTCTCTCTCTCTCTCTCTCTCTTTTTTGGCTCAATAGATTTTAAAATGTATGATTATCATAACCTAATATTGTCTTTGTCTTCACTGCAGTGGATTTCCGATCAAACTTTTCCCCTTCTTTTAATACTTTAGGGAATTTTCAAACGTCGGGATGTTTGGCTGTAATGCCCCAAGATTTGTTCTCCCTGAAAAAAATCATAGTGACAATTTATTAACTACAGAGCAACTTGGCTTTTAGGGGTCTGCAATTTCTATTTTGATTTACAAATATCCATTTGTGCTCAATAGACCTAATATTAAATCTTAATCATAGTTAAGTTTCTTTTCATGCAATTACTTTATCTGCTAATTATCTTGTTTTTAATTCTAAAAATTAGGCGGAGTCAAATCCGTGGGGCATTACTTTTATTATAAGAAAATATATTTAAAGGTAATTCTAAGTTGAATTACATTGCATATGCAATGGTGTGTACATTTAAAATGAATCAGAAGTTTGGAAATCTGAAAACTATTTGTATGTTTGAATATTTAAAATTTTTTTGTATTACCACTTTAATAGCTTTTACATACAGATATTGGAAACACATTAGTACAATTAACCTTAAAAATAAAACTGATGGGAAATAAAACTCCTTAGATTCAAAATGGTTTATTCACACAAATTTAATAGGATATATCACAATTGTTTGGTCCATAAATATTTAGGGGAAATAGTTTCTATACAATGCATTTATCAATAAACAAAGAAACATGGACAATTTTGCTAGACCACTTACTGTACTATAAACACGAAGCTCAATATATAAGATTATTGAATTTATCAACTATATTTGAAAGAGTGCACAACTGCTTTCTATGACATGTTTGTCCCCTCTAACAGGATACACCATAAAAAGAGTTTCGGAAATAAGAGGTAAAACAGTACAAAACTAGTGAGGTGTCAAAAGGGCTTAAAACAGTTAATTTAACAAACAACACATATATCCTGATTTTTCACAAACTTACTTCCAAGTTATATCATAAGGCACATAGGAGAACTGAGTTATAATTAGTCTACTTAATAAAGTAGATCTATAGTACCATACATTGTTCTGTCAAAGAACAAAATTTATAAGTATCAATATTTTACCTGTAAAAGTGTATTAATAAGATCTCAGCCTTACCAAGGTTGTTTGGTCTGGTTAGTGGTAAATGCCCAAAATGTAATAGAAATATGAAAAGTCAAGATTTAAGCTCCATATAAGATGATAACCACACTTGCTAAATATATAATGGCAATCACACCTTTCTTCTGTTACAGTGTTAACTTATCTTCCACCATCTTTTTTTAAAAAATAAGCTACTTTCTGTGCTAATTTTCTAAAGACCCTGAGCAAAAGTTACAATAATGCACTTTAATGTGGGCAGTGAACTGTCAATATGTAACCACACATTTATACAGCCAGAAGGACACCTTTAAAATCTATTAAATAGCCACTTTGACCACCGAAGGAGATTTAAGGGGTCCAAAAAGTGGAGAATATGTGCAAAGTTATTCTTAACAATCCACTAAAGCAAGACATATATCTTGACTTCTTTTTTATTTATTTTTTTTTAGGAAATCCACAATCTAATTGGTATTTAACTACAACAGAAGCATATAGATGAACATTCACCACTGCCCAGACCATTAAGATTTTAGCTTAAATTAAAAGAAAAAAAATGCTACTGTAAACTAGGAAATATATTCAGATCAGCATCCACAAGGCTTCTGAGTTTATTTACTTTAAGACTAATAACTTTCAATCTGTAACGTCAGAAAAGCTTTTTTTCTGACAAATATATCAACCTATGCCAAAGTAAAATAAAGCAAAACAAACCAAAGATTTCTTGTTTTTGATATTTGTCTACTAAGGTTTTTTTAAAAAACATTATTCATATAGAATGCCAGATACAATATCATGGTACAGCTGAAGCCAATTAATAGATCTATTAACTAAATTATACTGATTTTTTAACTTCTTAAAAAATTATATTTTGCTTATTTCCATTTTCCCTAGGAAAAAAATTAATTTAGAAAGAATGGTTTTACAACTATCATTTTTAGCTTTAGGTTAAAAGTATAGAATTTCAAACTCTACATGGAATTTTCATAGATACCCAGGGAGTTTAAGTATTTTTCAAATGTTGAAAAACAAATAACTAACAAATTTTGCTGGGATGTACATCCCCAAAAAAAGGAAAAGTCACATCCTTGGAACAGATTTCCCACCTAATTAATCTTTAATATTTGGAGCTGCTGTAGATAATGGTTTTGTTTAATCATATTCCTCATTTGTAAGAAAAAAGAATGATCAAAACATTTTTTCAGTTTTAAAATTAAAAAAAAAAAACAATGTGAAGTTTTCAAAATTCCGTAAGTACACATACAATCGCAAGATTTTAAAAATAACTTTAATATTCTGATTCTTTATTAACCTAATCATTTAACTCGGAATATGATTATTTGCCCATCATAATACCACTTTTTTTTTTCTTCGAGATTCTGGAAATAAGTAACATACAATTTTAAGAGGCACTTATTAGAATAATTCAAAAACTCCCCTTACCAACTGAAAGATCTAATTAAAAACAAAAACAAAAACAAATACACTTTGTAGACAAAAAAAAAAAAAACCACTTTGTAAAGGAGACAATACTGTAAACTCATTTGCCAAGTGGCTGCAGATGCTACACACCAAGCTGTTGTTTTTATTTCCCAAATATCTTGTGGGTTAGAAAAAAAATCTTGTAAATAATAAAATAATAATTAGAATAATAAAAGAAGAGGAAGAATTAAAAAAAAAAAAACCAATGTTAGAAAAGGTTCGTTAAGGTAGTTTGTGAGGGGCTTCCGGATTCGTGGCTGTCCATGTTAGAGGTCACGGATGTCACTACAGTGATAGTGGGATTGGTCAGGTCTGTTAAAGTGGTCGCAGTGCCGGGTGGAGTAAGAGCGCCGCTGTCTGCTGAGGGCGGGGCCGGAAGCGACGTGCCATCAGCTTTATCAACACCCCCATTCTCCTGCCGCAAAAGGTTCCTTCTGAATTTGGCTCGTGCGTTTTGGAACCAAACCTGCAAACCAATCCCAATTGATTTCTTTACCGATGTTTATTTTATACTTATTTTTTTTCTCTTTCCTTTTTTTTCTTGCTTGCTTTTCTTTTCTTTCTTTTTTTGAATGTATGTTTTCTTTTTAAATATAATTGTTTGTTTTTCTTGGGAGAGAAGGGTTTTTTGTTGTTGTTGTTGTTGTTGTTGTTTGGGGGGGGCGGGTTTTGGCTTTCTTTTAGAACAGAGTAATTCAAGTAATGCTACAGATACTCTCTCAATTGCATATATCCCCCCAGCATTAACAAGTGCCACTTGGGACAATTGATGCTTAAGTGGAGATGCCATAGAAATGAAGGCACAGAGATAAAGGGGAAAAATATATCCTGATTCCTTAAATGTTTGTTATCTTTTGAGAATGGGGAGAGGCAGGATCACTGAAAGTTTCGCAAAGTAAGAATGACTTGTATGAAATGACCATCACTGATTTCAGGCTATCCTTGAGTCTGACACGTGGTAAGTAGTCTTTTCATAGGAAAAACCCAGGACCACAGACCCCAAGCAGCCAGAAACTGGTTTGTGGAATTTTAAGTGTCTGCAATGCGTCACTGAGAAGTAGAAGAGGATCACAGGTGACCCAGAGCAACCCACTATAATTTCATTAGTTGTATATTCTTACCATGATGAGTTTAGGAAAACAATTGGGCAGCAGATCTAACTCCCAATGTTTAGTTTTGAAACCTGGTTTACTAAAATGGGAAAATACTTGCTACAATTGGTTGCTGAGACACTAACCCTAGTTGTGGCTCAGGAGTCAGTGGGGGAAAGGGGGTCAATTTGCATTTGGAAGGTCATGGCCTGTGAGTGAGGCTGCCAAGAGTTTTCTGAAATACAAAAGCACCAGCAGGTTCCTCTTCAACTCTGCACTGAGCCTAGTGTGAATGGAACTCTCTAAAGCCACAACTTATACAAGTAACATCAGCCTCATTAGCAGAGCAGTGAGGCAAACTGCTGGCTTTGGTGGTCCCATCTCTCCATCTGTAGGGAGAAGGTAGCTGGATTTGAGAAGATCCTGGGTCTGTCTGTGGGCACCCTTCAGGAAGCCCCTGCAAAATTGCAGCCTACCCTCTAGGGAGATAACTATGATAAACTAATGAAAAGCAGTACAGGAAATATCTGTATTGCTCTGAACAGGGAAGAGAACTATTTTACTGGCAAGGGTAAGGGAGAGGTATACACAGCCAATGATGGAGGTTTCTTACCTGCAAAACTCTTTTGGTGAGGCCTGTTTTCTGAGCAAGCTGCTTGAGATCCTTGGCATCTGGGTTGTGGTTGATGGCAAAGTAGGATTTCATGGTCCGGAGCTGGTGGTGCTTGAAGGAGGTTCTCATGCGCTTGGTCTTCTGCGAGGGTGGGTAAGGCTGCTGATCCCGGTCCAAGTGGTCAGCTTCATTCTCATTACAACCTGTTGCGGTAACAGTGAACAAACAAGTGCTCAGTGGAAAGTCAGACATTAGTTGCAGGGATGGCAGGCTGTATAATGCTGTGATAATAAAGCAACAGTGGGAAAGGCTGTCAACCCAATTATAAGCGGTAGCTAGACAAAACAAAGAGGTTAATTGCCAAAGTCAGCAAAACCAGTCTCTTAATACGGACACGACCAAAGTTTATATAATAGAAAAGTATTAGATAAATCCTCTCTTTTGCATAATGGTTACTAGAAAGTTCAGGAAGACAAACAAGCCATAAGTGTGAAAGAGACATCCGAGAGTGAAAAGGAAAATCTCTAATGTATTTATGCATATCGGCACCTGCCCTTCCACAACACACACTGTTTTTAGAGATTCCATATTTTGTCTGTTTGTGAAAGGAGACATACTAACCGAAGGCACTGTTCCATCCGTGAGGGATATGCAAACAAGTAATTTCAGCTCACTCAAATGTGAGAGTTTTTGAGAGCCCACCAACTAAGGAAGAATTTAAGTCAGTTCCAATTTTTAGCTTTTTCTGATACTCCTAGAGTCTTCCCAATCAGGAAAAAGGTAGAGAGTAGCTGGAGAAAAGGGAGAAGTTACAAAATAAGAATTTGTAGATTTCCTATGTAATCCTAAGAATATTATTTTTAAGGGTTTTAGGCTATATCTGGTTGACATTGGACAATTCCAGGAAGAAAATAGTTTTCCCCTGGAGTTATTTTAATAAATATTTCTGAAAGAGAATGAGCTCAGACTTCTCTTCACTCAGTTCATGCCTGAAGCGTTCCCCACAGCTCACAGTTCAGAGACACTGATGACGCTTATTTCTCAGCTCAGATCTTGGCCCTTTTTGCTGTGGATGTGAGTGAGTGGGATTTGAGCTGTGCCCCCTGGCTGGCCTGGCAGAAAGAGGGTGACATCTCTCTCCTTGCAAAGCCCTGCTCATCATTGAGGGCAAAACAACCCAGCCTTTGAAACCAGCCTGAAAGTCATCATCCCCAGGATGTAAAGTGGCACATTTAAAAGGCCATTACCAATAACGTACTGGCTCTGCAAAGAAAATAGGATTACAAAATGAAAATATTTTGCTAAATATTGACTGATTCAGCCAACATTTCAACTTAAAGGACATTACTTCAGTTATTTATAGGATGCATTTTCAAATCTGATCATCCTACATTTTAGTACATTATAATAGGATATCTAAAATCAACCTAATCTTATCACTTGGTGGGGAGCAGACAAAACCCGAATCTGAAAAAAGCAAGGCATTTCTTAATATTAGGTCTTCTGCTTGATAAAATATTATTTGTCTGCTATGCTCTGGTTAGAATTATGTTCTAAAACTTATTTTTCATAAGTCAGCATATACACAGAAACAGTAGTTTTGGTCATCAACCAAGAGGTCATCACATTTCATCACAAAATCCCTTTTACAAGCAATTCTCTCTAATGTAAGAGGACATTATATTAATCATGAATTAATGTCTCCTTTGTTTATATTTCCATAAGATACATAAGTAGAGGGCACATTTGGCAAAAGAGCAGATAAGTTCATTGAGGGAAAGATTATATAACATTCACCTTTGTGTCCCCTAAGTTGAGTACAGGGCCAGGACTCAAAAGCATTTCACCAAGATTTTGAATCTTTGTTCATCAATAAAATTGAATGACTGTTAATGAAAAATCAAGTCAACACAAATGGATTCCAAGCTGAATATATACATACAAATGTTAAACATAGACTTCTTAAACTGCAGCAGAAGAGTAACATGTACTCAGAGATAAGAGAAAGAATGTACTTTACATTTTATCCTATTTTAGCCCAGTGGGGATATGTTAGGTTCAAATATTCCACAGAATTGTACTTTCATATCCTCAAATGGATGAAACAGCATCTTATGTCCTACTATAAAACTATACTTAACTCCAGTAAACTGAGCTATATTTCAGACAACCAGGTTATAAATGTGCCCACAAGAAAATGGTCAAAGAGGCACACCTCAGTCATTGGGGGCTTCTTCAAATATGATTTCATTCCTATCATATGTGAGCAACATGTAACTTTTCCTGAACAGCACATCAAATTGAATATTACACTTGGGATAGAAGACTTAACTTAGTGTTTAAATAATGCCCTTAGCCATTCCCCCACCCCACAATAATATTTTTTAGAGATGAGTATGATTCCTATCTTCAGTATGTACTTCATTAGTCTTTAAAACGAAGTCTATGAAAACTAATTATAGAATAGTTTGATTAAATTGCTTTTCTGAATATGCATTCTATATTCATTATTGCTGATTAACAACTCAGCAGATAACTTTAGTTCATTAAACACAATAATGGGACTTGTTTCCACATAGACTAAAATCCAGTGTATGAGGAGATTGTTAGCTCTTTATTAAACAGATATTACTGTGTGATTTTCCTGTGACAGTGTCATCATATTGTTCAACTTAAAAGAGCAAGCTGTTTCTTCCACAGAGTAACTCAGTGCATTATCCTAAATTGCTTGTGTTTAACTACAAATGCATTATATAAACTTGGAAGTGATTGTGTTTCCCCAGACTCTGCTTCTAAAGCTATATGTGTTTTCCCCCCTGAATTATGAGATGAAATGATAACGCTCTTAAAACTGCTTTAACCATACACCTCTAAGTACATATCTGGCATTATAAAGGCAGTGAGACGATCTAAATATTTTCTTTTCCATTCACTTATGAAGTGGTCATCTGGAGTAAAGTGAGTTTCTGTTCTGAAGGTGTGTAACCTTCTGAGAACTAACTGATCCCTGGGAGACCACTAGGGGTCAGTGCCAGGCTAATTTAACAACCATCAAGAGTTTTTTGAAGTTTGGAATCGAAGAAAACGTTAAGGAAGGGAGATTTTTTAAACTAATAAAAATGTAGTCTCTCCATTAACGCTAAGTTATCCAAATGAGAGCTGCCTATCCTAGACTAGATCTTCTTCTCACCTGTGGAGGGCTTCATTTCAATCCAGCATTCCAAATAAACTATGTCTCTTTCTAAAATATCTGTCTGGTATCTGCACAAGGAGGTATAAATTAGGAATATTCTCATTGAAAGGCATTTGCCAGATGTCAAGCACTAAATGATCTTTACCAAGTTTCACATCTTCTGTGGATGTCTTTGAATCCTAAACACATGTTCTGTATATGTTTTTTAAAATATACGAATGTATAAATTATATTAGTTTAGTGTTAGTGTTACTCTTTCTGAGACTAGGTTACATTTAACCAGAGATGGCAATGTAAGATCCAGAAAAAGCTAAAATCATGAGTTAAAACTCTGGGTGCATTTTATTTTCTACCGTTTAACATGTTTTAAATTTGCTGAAGCTTATCTTTTGCTAGTTTTGTAACAAATTGGCATTAGATTCATAAACACTTTTTTAATAGGGTTGATTTCTGTTCATATATCTTCAACCCAATTTCTCGAGCTTATTTTCATTTGATTTTAAAGAAGTACATACTATTCATTTGTATCTCTAGGAAAAGTCTGGAAAGGATGGGGTGGATGCTAATTAAGGGGCACCCAGTCTGGGGTGGTGTGATGTACAAACTCAGGATAGGGAGGCCTCGGCAACCCTTTCCCCCTGCATGAGCAAAACAGCATCACCTTTCTCAATAAACCTTGCAGCAGCACTAATTTGCAAACTAAAGACTAAGTGGAAGGAGATGTTCTTTTCTCTTTTTTTTTTTTTTAAGAAATAAATGTACACGCTCTAGAAGTAGGGGATACTAAATTCTGTTCTTAAATCTTCCCGGATCTTTCTAACATAAAGTAAGACCCAAGACAAAATCAAATTTAGCTAGTTAGAGAAAATAAACATTTAAGCGTGAAAACTAGGATTGCTGCCGCGTGGATAGAAATCACCTTTCTGCACACTTTCTCGGGGCTGAGGGATTCCCTTTCTCCAAAGGACTCGCTCGTTATGGGGGTCTCGGCCTCTTGGTCTCTGTCTCTGTCTTTCTCTAATTAGGGCATTAGGGCCTTGGTGAGTGGCTCGAGATTCCGATGTCATCTTCTATTAATAAAGAACAATTAGTGCCCTGCTTGTCCTGCTCCGGGGACCTCGCATCAAAGGAGATGAAATGAGCGCACTGGGCAAAGTGGCCCCGAACCAAAAGCCCCTGCGGAAGCGCAGCAGGGGCGAGCGCGAGGCCGCGACCCGCAGCCGGGGGTTGGCAAAACCCGGGGCTGCGCCCGCTGCCCTGCCATGAACCGGCCCGGGTGGGGTCTGTAGCGAGCCAGCCGGCGCTTCTCCCTTGGTCTAGCGACCCTGGCATGAACCCTCGAGGGACAAGTGCAGCGGCGCTGAGCTCCCTGGTCCCTAATCTCCGTGGGATGCCGCCCGCCGCGCTGACCCAGACGGGATTCCTTCTCCTCAGTTAAATCAGCCGACAACCCCAGGAGGGAGCCAAGCAGAAGGCTGGGGAGAGCCCGCTCTTCCAGAGAGGCTTTCCCTGAAAACTTCGGGCTCGGGCTCAGAGCAGGACTATTAGTTCCAAATGGTTCACACTGGCTATGTGACTGTGGATAAATCACTTATCCGACTGGATTACTTCCTTTACCATTGAGCCACAATGGGTCAGGCACCGTACCAGGCAGTGGGGACTGTAAAACAAAAACCAGCAAGATCTGTGTTCTTAGATGTCCATGCTTTAGCTGGTATCTGGGTGCTCATGGTGTCAGAGTGGGGTTGCCACAGCGAGGTCCCCAAGGTCCCTTCCAATAGAATGGACTCCCTAGCCTGAGTGCCCTGCCTCTAAGATTCCCATCCAGGGCTGGGCCCAGCAAGGGAAACCAGTCCTTAGTGCCCAAGAGTTAGCTTGGGGCTTTCCAGGCCCCTTTTCCCAGTGTCTGGAACTCAAAAGAAGAGCTTCCTTCCGGCATGGAGGAAGATAGGATCTGCAATATCCATCTCCATCCTCACCTGGGGGATGGAGAGCCGGGCATACTACCAACCATGGGAAAGTGGTGAATGAGAGAGATTGATAAATGATAGGTGTCCCCCAAAACAAGGAAGAACGTGTGCTCTCAGGCCTGTTGCCTGCATTTTGTTTTTAATTAAGAGAGAAGGCCGGTGGAGGACAGAAGAGCAGCCTGTCTCACCACTAAGCCTCCTCAGTGGGCCTAACCTGGAGCTTCTTTCATTTTTCCAAGGGGTCTGGAGGTCCGGATGATTTATCATACAGGGAGTGAGCTGGTTGGATGAGTACCCTGACCTACGGAAGGGGCGGGCCAGCTCAGCTATGGAGAGTGATTCCCACCCCTACAGCTGCTTTTCACCAAGATCAGGGATTTGGTTTTCAACACTCTTGCCAACTGTGTTCCTGATTAACTCTGGGCTGGTGACCACAGCCTCTGCCCCCTCTAGACAGACTGGAGTTGGGCTCTGAAGATTTTTTTTTTTTTCAGTATATAGGAAAACCTCCTCCAGGATCTATAATTTGGCTTCCACGCAGGAATTGCCCTGGGGCTGTTTTGCTCCAACTGGGAGCCAGAAACTAATGGGCTCATTAACTAATGGGCAACAAGGATTTGGCTCTGCCTGTTTGGGGGAAGTCATTGCAGCCCCATGGTCATGAATGTGTTTTTTGCCACAACCTAAATAAAGGTCTTTCTCTTCCCTCTCCCTTTCTCCTTCTATCCCCCTCTCCTTCTCTCTCTCCTCTCCTCCTCTCCCTCTTTCCCGTTCTTCTGAGTGAAAGGTAGTTGTACTGAGGAATGAGGCATGTTAAGCAAAACCCCCTCTTGCCACCAGATCTTGAATGGGAAAGGAGCTCCATGGAATCCTCCTCAGGAAGCCAGGCCAGGGCTGGAGGGGGGAGGAGGGAGTAGTAAGGGCCCACCTGAGTTGTAATTGACGATGTCTACTCCCAGCGCTGGGCTCTTCCGCTTCCGGGGCCGCCCTTTCTGCACGGTGCCAGTGCCATTGAAGTAAGGCAGGGCCAAGCCTCCGCTCTTGGCCGCCAGCTCGGTGTAGCTCAACTGCGGTGGATACTCCCCTTGCAAGAGGGTCTCGAAGTGGGCGCGGCAGTACACCAGGCTGTCCTTCATGCCAAAATGGTCACCCGTGGTCAGGGTCTTGTTGCAAGTGGAGCAGGTGAAACAGCTCAGGTGGTAGACAGAGTCTCGGGCACGCATGACCATCTCAGAGGCGGAGATGCCAAGGTGGCAGCGGGCACATCTCTGCACAGAGAACCTTCTGGAAAAAAAAAAGTCATGTCAGGGCGCTGGGTGAGGCAAAGGCAGGGCTATCTCCCACCCGTGACACCTGGGGTTTGGTCAGCAGTGGTCCTAGACTGACACCTACGAGGTCTCCGGGAGAAGAGGACACGGGTCCATTTGGTCATTAATTTTATTTGCTTATTGACCTGTTCTGGTGAAGCAGGACAAAGAACTCTTACATTAAAATGAGAAGAATAGAGTAACATCTTCAGTTTCCTTCTCTGTAAAGTTAAGATTTAAAAAAAAAAAGCCAAAAAAAAAAAAAGAAAGAAAAAAGTCCAACAACCAAACAAACCCGCACTAATTCAAACGCTAGGTAAAGAATATTAAATTGCAATGCCAAGGGAAAGGGTTTTATCCGTTACAAAACATTCTATGAAGGGTGGTGGTATTATTTATGGATGTGTGAGTGTGCGTGAAAGCATTCAGACAGACGCTTTTACAGAAGAAATCTAATTCTTTTTAAATCACCTCTCTCCCTTTGGTTGAGAGCAGAGCTAGGTCACTTGCACATAGTTCTCTTTCCCACTCCAGAAAAAATAACTGGGAAGCATCAAAAAACATCCCTGGAGTTTACTCTCCAGGCTAGCCAGCATGGTTCTAACAAGCAGTAAATGGAACTCAGAACTGAGTGGCTTGGGTTTCACCAACGGCGATTATTCCTTTCCATGGTCATTTACGCGGTCTCCCGCCACCCTCGCGAAAGCCTAACACCGGGTTCCGGCTCCCCGGGCCATCGGTTCAGTTCCAAGGTGCGGGTCTCGCCCAGTTCGTAGTAAACGGAAGAAAAGGAAAAAATACCCGCTTTAGTCTCGGTAGACAGACACATATTCATTCACTATTTCAAGATTTCTCCAGATTCCCTCTACTGAGCTGTGAAGTGTCGGTAGCGGGGGATATTCACCGGTAGCTCCTGACCTTGGATGTCCCTCCCACCCATCCTCACCGCCCTTCTTGGGGGTGGCGCAGCTTGAAGGCGTGTGCAGTGGACTTCCCCGGTCTCGGGATTGCTAACCGTACCCCGAAGGGGCGAAAGGTGGGGGACAGAGAGGAAGCTCCCGGGCTCGGGCAGGTGGCCCCGCCAGGTGTACCGGGGTGTAAGGGATAGGGGCGGGAATACCTGTAGTAATCCTCCTTGCAGTAAATGCTACCGTCCTTGGCGAAGCAGGTGAGCTCGGACTCCAGGGCCAGCTTACATTCACAGCACTTCAGGCACCTCAGGTGCCACTGTTTGTCCACAGCCAGCAGGTAGTACCTGTCCGAGATCTTGCCCCCGCAGCCGGCGCACAGAGCAGGCTTCTCGGGGCTTAGCGGGGGCATGCCCTGCAAGGCAAGCACATCGCACCGCTGAGGACGAGCGCGGTGGGGACGCACAACGCGGAGTTTCCTCCCGGCAGCGGGAGTTCCAGTCGTTCCGGGAGCATGGCAAGGGTCAGGGGCCACAGCACAAAGACAAACGTCGGGGAAAAGTTAGCGAGTTTTCCTTTTGCGACTCACTCCCTTTCTGCAGTGCCTGCCTGAACCCTGCGTTCGCATTCTCCCGGGGCTATTAACCTAAAGACAGGCTGGCCATCTCCACCCTCTTTTAAAACCTTAAAGACAGCCGTCCACCTCGAGCCTCTTTTAAAAATGCTAGGAGCGCATCAAGTATAGTTTGGCGGATGCTTTCAAACTCGAATATACATGCTAAAAATCGTAGCTTTCAACGCACACAAAATAAAACGATGGAAATTTTTACTGGGGAATGGAAAGGAGATTTGAACGAACACAAGATTGTTTTGAAACCATTCCATTTCTCTAATTTCTTACGGGCAGCGTTAAATTAAAAGGAAGGAAGAGATTATGATACCTGTGCTAATTTGTTCGACATTGTTTTGACCGGGGTATATTTGGCTGTTTTCTGATTTTCACGGATATTGGTCCTCTCCCTAGTAAGGGTATAAAAGTGCCTGTTCCCAGGAAGAGTCCGTTGTCCAGCCCCTCTGCACAGACCCCCTTTCCCTCGCATTAACATACCCGGGAGACCTGTGTCCTGAAAATCTGTTCAGTGCCCAAGTTCAGCTTTCCGCCGGCTTACCCATCGACCCAGCTGAAGATGAGGAAACCTCACTGTGACGAGACCAAACCGGCCACGAAATTCGGGTTTGGGTTGCTTTTTGGTTTTAAACAGGATAGCCCCAACAAGGAAAAAGAAAAAGAAGAAAGTAACCACTAGTCATTTCCCTCAAGACTAGCAGAAATCGGTTGGACTCCCCCACAAAACTTCGGTGGGCCTGGAAAAGTGAAGTTTCTTCCTTTTACAGACCTGGGGCCCTCCACGCTATATTCATGTTGCGAATGTGGAAACATCCACCAACTCGGCTACTTGGTGGGACCCAAAACACCACTGACCCGCCGGGCAGTCTACGGGGTTGGTTTGAGCTACGATGCCCGGTGTGATGCCGAAGGATCTACACAGCTCTGTTTGGCTGAAATCATTTCCGGAGACTTCTGTAGTTTTTCCCCCTCCGGCTCGTAAGTGGGAAAGGGAAGCACAGAGATTATTAATTGGTTTTCTTTATTAATTGGACGTGACTTTTATTTATATGAATAGTAGTAACAGTGGTAGTTTGATTACATCGTTTAAGGCTTAGAGGTTCTGGCGCATAGGCTAGGTGCCCCGCTCCTCCGGAGTTTTATTAGATTTCCCCCTGCACGATACACCCGCCCGGCCCGGAAGTTGAACGCAGTCTTGTTTCGCTAGAGGGGCCGGCAGGACAGCCCGAGACCCCGAAAATCGCTGGGTTAGGCAGTGCCCAGCTCCGAGCGTCCCGAGAACTGAAGGTGGCCCAGTCGAGTCTGAGTCCTCTCCAAAGATCCCGGCATCACACCCAGACTAGAGCCACCTGGGCTCCCGCTTGGCCGGGACGCCACGGCCGCGCGCGCCGTCCGCAAATTGCCCGCACCCAGCTCGCCCTCCCTGCTGCGATCCTCGCCGGGGTTGACGCCCGGAGTCCCGGGGACCGGAGACCCGCGTTTGAGGTCTACAGAAGGGGACATCCCCATCCTCTCACTCCCGGCCCTCCCTGCTCTGCCGGGAACAGCTGCGGCAGAGAGTCGCGAGCTCAGGGTCTCTGTTGCGTAGACATTTCAAGTCAGAAAGGGGTGTTTGTTAGCCCGGCAGGCAGTCGGACCGGAGAAAACCCACCCACCAGCCCCGAACGGACGTCCCTAGGACCCTCCATCCTCAACTCGGCCAGCCAGGGAATGGAGCCTGAGCTTCGCAGAGCGCGCCGGGGCGCCAGGCTACCGCCGCGGAGGGGCCCGTCCTTACCGCGTCGCGGCCGTTGAGCTGAGCGCCTTTGGCCAGGCGGGCCTCGGTCTTAGATCGGCGCTCCATCTCCTCCATGATGCCTTGGATGTGGCCTCCGGAGATCCCGTGGAAGAGCATGGCTGGGGGACGGAAAGGACACGAGTTGTCTTCTGCTCGGCACCCCACTATTTCCATATACACACGCCCGCGGCTCTCAGCTCATCCGAGTGAAGGAGCAGAAGGGACGGCAGAGATCTGCGTGTTGGAGGAGCGCAGAGACGCTCGGGGACGAAGGGCAAGAGGAAGAGGAGGAAGAAGAAAGAGGCAGACAGAGTGGAAATTGGTCTGCTTGGAAAAGAAAAAGAACAAGAAAAAGAAAAAGAAGGGGGGAAACCCCAGCGGCTCCCTGAAGGAGATGCGCAGAAAACAAACAAACGGGCGGAGGGGAAAGGAGACGAAGAAGGCGAATCTTACTGAGAGATCGAGTTACTAATGGGAAACAACTGCAGCGGGGAGGGGGGGGGGAGGAAAACAAAATCTGGTGAAGAAAGAAAATAGTTTTGAACACAAAGAAAGAAAAAGAAGTGCTATTTTCAGCGGTCCCTGGCTGCTTGCAAGTTCCCAGTGCCTGTAGGTTGGGTTGGGGACTGCTCCTGCCGTAGCTGTGTCCAATTTGTTAAGAGACTAAAGCCAGCCCATTTTTGATAATTTAGTAGGAGGAGTTCTCTCCCTGGAGCTGCCACGGATTTTTATTCAGACAACAAAGACCTGTCATACTCCTCTCAACCCCCTGGTGATGGGCAAGCAGGGACAAACATTACAAAGGGGAGGGGGCTGGAGGGGGGGTTAGTAGGAGGGGGCATTTACCTCCCCCCAACACACACACACACACACACACACACACACACACACACACACACCCTTCCAAGAGTTCTCAGTAATCATGTTTTAAAGGGGAAAAGGAGCCCTTATTGTCCCCGCCCCGGTGCAGGAGGCAGAAAACGGGCCCATTTGGTCCAAGTTCAAGATCAGACCCCAGGTCAAGGCATACAGGATGTCAGCTCCAAACTTTGGGTATCCTCCTTGTGGACTTTATGATCCCTAACTTACCGGGGACCCCAAATAAGCAAATGTTAAACAGATATTCCTCTCTACTCCTCTTCCTCAACTCACTTTTTAAAAGCAGGTTGCCTCACCTCGCCTAGAGGCCCTCCATCCTACCAGGGCCTGGAACATCACCCAAAGTGAAAAACAGGCTACCAGAACCTAAGATTCTGAAGTTTACTTTTGACATAAAAGTTTTGTTTGAAAAATGAATGTGGAGGACAGGGCATGGACTTGTAGGGGGGGGGAGTACTCAACTGAACCGGGATACGGGGTGAGGTATTCTCTTACCCAATTCAGGTTTGAAGGTAAACTGCTGGTGATTCTAGTGTCCCACTTGGAACTTCTCAATGTGGGCAGCAAGTGGAGGAGCCCTCCAGGACTAGGTGCACGCCCTATTGCGTGCTGTTTCCACCGCGCTGGCAGGGCAGGGGACTTGTAAAACTGGATGCACCGCACATTCAGGAGGATGTGAAAGGGGCTCCTCGCTGTGGAGGAGGGGAAGGTGAGAGCTGACACGTAGAATGGCAGACCTGCACCTCACAAGAGGCGGGATTGTTCTGTCTCCCTCTGTTCCTGCTAGCAGTGGCCCCTCCTTGGCCCTATTAAAGAGTGTCCACAATACTCTGATATTGTCGATTTATTTAAACCACCAGAAGCCCCCTAGGGGCCCGAAGCATAGAGCAGCAGCAGGAACCAACCCAGCTTTAACCAGAGAAAGGAGGAAGCCAGGGCTGCTCTCCCCTTCTTTCCTTCCTCCTGCCTGCCTGTTTCCCACCACTCCCCATCATTGGCTTTCCCAGGAACGGCTTATGTCTTGACACATCCCGGATACCTCAGAGGAGTACCCTGGTGGCAGACTTGCTTCCCTCTAGGGGAACAGTGGTCAAATCTGTAAAGATGAAGGGAGAGAGGGAGGAAGAAAAAGAGAAGGGAAGGATGAAGGAAGATAAAAGGGGAAGGGAAGAAATAAGAGAATGAGAAGGGAAGAAAGGAAGGGGGAGGAAGGAAGGAAGGAAGGAAGGAAGGAAGGAAGGAAGGGAGGGAGGAAGGAAGGGAAGAAAGGCAGACAAGAATGGAGGGAGGAACGGGAACTACTTGTGCAGCAGTCTGACTTCCTGTCCCAAAGCATCGCCTTCTGAAGCTGCTGGAGTCACCTCTTCCATGAAACCCAAGACTCCACTGCTTCCCCTTGCTCTTTTCTCAGGGTCAAAAATAATGTTATTTGCAGACTGGACGCTGTTACAGTCCTCCGGGTGCCAGAATACAGCTCATAAAACACAATTTCACACAAAAATGAAGCCAATCAAGTGAACTAAGCTGGAGACCTCCCCCCACACACACTTTGGCAGCCCTACCGGACAGCAGGGCTGCTATTTACTGTAAGTAATGTAATTAGCCCCTTTGGATGGAAATCAGTGAGCTTTTCAAACCCACGTGCACAAACGAAGGGCTCCAAGGAGGGGCTGGGAGCAGCAACTCTTTCAGAGACAGCAGGTCCTCTCACAAAGGGGCAGATTGCCTTCCCACAAGCCAGCAGCTAAATGGACTCAGACCCGGAGGAGGAGGAGGACGAGGAGGAGGACGAGGAGGAGGACGAGGAGGAGGAGGAGGGGAAAGAGGAGGGGTCTCTGCGAAGAAAATCAGTCAGTTAACCCAAGGAAGCTCCAAGGAAAAACCAAATTTGGGACCTCAATCCAGGAACCTGTTTTGTCTAGTTTCTGGACTAAACTACTGCTCTCCCCCCATCGCCGACCTACCAAATGAGGGTGTTGGAATTAGGTTTGGCTGTTGTTGAATTTTGGTCCTGCTCAGCAAAAACAACAAGGAACCCAAGAACACAGCCCTGTTCTTGCAAGAGAAGAACTTTGGAGACTTAATGAAGTGAAAGTTTAAAAAACAATTCCAGGAAAAAGCCAGAGTTCTGTGAAGTCTCCAAGGAAGCCAATCACAGAAGTCCTGTAAACCATCTTTCATCCATTCGTCTGTTCCACAAATATTTGCTAATCGTCTATCAGGTACAGGCAAGGCGGAACACCTTCTACAGTGAGCTTTGGGGTTGGATCTCAACTATGCCTGCTTTTTCTTATAAAACTCAGGTTATAAGTTCCTGCACCCAGTGGGTGTTGCTACTTCCCATAAAGAAGTGTACTGCCAGGAGTCTTCCTTCTCAGCCAATGCAGGAAGTTTGCAGAAAGCTAGGGGTGGGGGGGGGTGCTGCTGGAGTTTGGGAAGTCCTTTTTAGTTCTGCAGAAATTGCTCCCCACCTACCCAGCTCTGCCTCCTCTCGCGGTTCCTTAAAGAGGATGCCCATGGTGGGGAAGAGATTCCCCAAGAATTGGATGTGTGATCTGGGGTATCCTTTTTGTCTTGGAGCCCCAAAAGATTACCTAAGAGGGCCCCCGTCACTACCTCTTACTCATTAAGGGCAGTAAGTACTTTAAGGAGAGCATCTTTGTAGCTCTGACTTCTTTCACCTCTGGAGAGGAAGACTGGAGCCTAGTGTCCCTCAGAATAGCCCGGGAGTGCTCTTTAAAAGTTGGAGTGCTCCCTGGTTCATTTCCTGGGGCTCTGCCTCTCTAAATGGGACAGGTGCAAGGGGCTGTCCCCTGCCTGTGGCCCATAATAGGGTCTCAACTCTCCTCCCTGAATGCAAAGCTCTATTCGGAGCAGTGGCCAGTAGCAACCCTGGCCAGTAGCAACCCTCCTCACAATTGGGCACACGCAGTCCATTCTCTTCTTTGCTCTGCGATCCATCCATCTGGCTACTGTTGCCGCTTTCAAGAAAAGCGGGCGGTTGGTCTCTAGCAGGGCAGAGCAGTAGGGGATTGATAGTTCAAGGTCCTGGAATCCCCAGGAAGACGGCAAGTTTGTGCCAGGCTCTGGCCCAGAAAAACTCCCAAGAGAGCAAGAGAGGGGAAATAAAGGGAATGCATAGCTTTACCCAGGGAGCAGTAGAGCCTTTAGGATCCAGAGGGGAAAATAACCCAGCAGACCCTCTCTTCAGAGCATTGGCAACTTAAGTTCTCTTTATATGTGACTTTTGGAAGCCAAGATCCTGTACCCCCGGTTTGCCATTCAAAAGGCAGAGGTCACCTTTCCTCCTGACCCTGAAAACTGGTTGGGGAGCCCCCTTGGTCTGAAAGGTGCAGCTCTTGAAGCAGTGTCTGGCTTTTGGCACTGTCGTGAGCACCCCAGGGCCAGGGGGAGTCGACGTCGTCTGGGGCTGGGAACCACGCGCTCAGTCCTGGTTTCCCCGGTTGCGGTGGGCAGGCGGTGAGCGGATGGCCCCGCGCCGCCAGGCCTTTCTCTAGTCGGTGGGCATAGCGAATCTCTATGTTCAAACAGGTCCAGACTGGCACTGCCGCACCGGCGCATCTCTGATTCAGTCCTGCTGGGAGGGCCTCCCTTCAGACAGATTGGAGCGAGTCGAGCGGAGCTGGGGTCTGGGGAGCCCTCCTGCATCGAGGGGGAGCTCAGGGCCGCGCCCCAGCTGCGCGCCGCCTGCGCCCCAGGGCCCTACCCTTCCGCGCTCTGACCCACGCACATCCTCTGTACCCGTAAAGCCACCCGACCGTCGCTTGCTCCTTTCAAATCTCTGTCCTCCGTGGTCCCTCGCTTCTTCTCCCGAGGGGCGGTTGCCACATCCGAAATCCGAAGCCCCTTTACCTGACATTTGCTGCGCGGTGGGCCCTCAGCCGCCCGAGGAATAAAGGGAGACGTCCCGCACAGCGGCCTCCGAGGTCGCGCGCAGGAACGGCTGCGCGGGCTTTGCATTGAACAAAAAATGCGGGGGAAGCCAGCTCCAGTTAAGCCCTACGCAGGTGAGAAACGGTATCAGCCCTGCCCCCCACCATCCCTTCCAGTGGGGAGACGCCCCCAGCAGCACCACGGAGGATCGAGGGCACATCCCTCACGCTGCTGACAACTCGCGTCTCATCTGCACCGTGACCTCCACCTCCCCTTCTCCATCCGCAAAAAAGTCAAAGACGTTCGAGAGAAAGGCAAAAGGAGGGAAACGAGCTTTCAGGAATCCTGGCAGGAGACTGAACGAGACTGCATTTTAGAGCCTTCGAAGCGCGGTTTAATTTCTAACACACACACACACACACACACTCCTCTTTCTTTCACCCAATGAAGACGCGCACACGCGTGTGCGCACACACACACACCCCAATGTGCACACCAGCCCAAGAAAAAGGGCAGAGGAAACGAGAAGGAACCTGGCGTATAACTCACCTGCCTCCAGAGTGGTGCCGTTCAGCATTCTTAGAGCAAAAGGAGTTGATCACGCTGTAATGGTGGCTGCACTGGCAGAGAAAAGCCGCGCGTCAGCGGGGCGGCGCGGCCCGGGGCCCCCCGGCGCCTCCTACCACCCCGCTGGGGCTCGTCGGAACTGCTCTCACGCCGCGACCTCGGGCCCTGGGCCGCTTCGAATGAAGCCCGGCCTGCCTCCGCCAGTGCCCGAGACGCTCCCGGGGTGCCTGGCCGTCCGGGCGCACGCCCAGGCCAGAAAACCGCTCCGACGAGACAACCCCCGCGGGATCTTACCTTGAGATCCAGACGTTTCCCCCAAGAACCAGGTCCTCAGGGAGGGAGGGCGGGAGGAGGCGGCCAGAGGTGCGGGCTGATCCCCAGGTCTTGCCGAGGGTTCCTCTGTTAATCCAAATAAATAAACCGTTGGATGGAAATCAATCTCTCTCGCGCGCGCGCTCTCTCTTTCTCAGAATTGACCCGAATCCCTCACCTCTGACCCGCAGCTCCTTCCACCTGTCTTTTATTTTCAGTTTATGCTTCCAAATCGGGAGGAGGAGGAAGGGGTGGGCAGAGGGCACAGACGCGGGCTGGTGCGCGGAGACGCGCTCTGAGGCTGCGTTCAGCCCTTCCAGCCTCTCAATAATCAGGGGAGGTGTTAATGGAGGACTCGGCCGTAACTGAACCTCATAAAGCCAAGAGCATCTTGAGGCTTGGGCGCAGCGGGGGTGCTGGGGTCCCGCGGCGCGCCCCGGGCTCCCGGCCCCCCAGCCGGCCTTTGCCTTCCTGGAGCTTGTACCTAAGAGATGCAGCCGCCAGCTGGTGCCTGCGTAGACCGTGAATGGGCGGTAGCTCCTGCGGGAAGCTGGGCTAAGCCATTGATTGCTCCCCCGCCACATCCCCGCCTTCCCCTCCCGGTCTTTCGCTCTCGGCGATCCCGGGCGAGGCGCCAGGAACCCAGGACTTTGGGATGCACTCCGCGCGCCCCAGAGGCTTTCCCAGCCCGGTGAGCGCGGGCTCCGGAGGTGTCTCTCCCACTGGCCCCGGCTAGGAGGTGGGGATGGCGCTTAACCGGGAGAAAACCGACTCAAATCTTGGGAGATGAGCATTCTCGGGAACACAGACGGACTCCCAGACCCGGGATGGGGCGGGGGCCAGGTTACCTGGTCTCAGGTTCCCGAGGGGCTGCGTCGCCCCAGCAGCCCCGGGCGCAGTGAGGCCGCGGGGAAGCAGCGCGAGAACCGGGAAGCCGACCCTCTGGCCAATTATTTACTCACTCCAGCACCCAGTGCGCTCCCCACAGTCGGAGATGGGGGGCGGGGGATCGCTGGGAGGCTCCTGCGCGGACGCGGGAGGGGGGCGTGAGCCGTGAGATCGGCGGCTCCGGGACACGGGTCCGGGAGCCACCGCGGCCCTCCCTCCCCGCCCCTCCCGGCTGTGCCACCTGAGCTGTTCTCTGCGGCGCGTGGGCTGAGGGCTGCGAGGGCCCGGGCGCCCGCGCCCCTACCAGCCGCCTGAGACACCGGCGTGGGATGGGGGGCGCCCGGGGCTGTGCCGGGCGGGGGGAAGTGCACCTCTTAGACCCGCAAGCTCCACCACAGGGTTTAGCGGCGGCAAGGGAACCAGAGAGAGCCACGAAGCCGAGCCCTCTCCGGCTTCCTCTTCCCATCCCAAACCGCGGAATGCGGCTCTGAGCACCCAGGACAGGGACCGTCCTTCCACCCGAACACTAGGCTTCACTAGCCAGTCCCACCAGCCAACTAGTTTACATCCTAAGTTCCCCTCCCCCCCGACTTTCCCCTTCCCGTTCGGGCCTCCTTAGCTCTTGCTCTCCGCGAGAAGCCCCCTACGTCGGTCCGTTTTCGCAGTCGGGGGGGGGGGGACAAGCCCCTCACATTTAGCTTCTGTGCTTGCCCGCGAGGCCCTCGCACACATGGACGGCGATACTGACCCGAAATGCTTAGGTGCTTTCATTCACTCCTGTCCAAAGCAGTGGTTTTTACCTTCTTTGGGGTCACGAACCGTTTTAGATATTTGGGGGGGGGGCATTCATTCTACACACGAGCGCGCGCGCGCGAGAGAGGTGCGCGCGCACTGAAGCGCACGGAGGAGCTCCTGCTTCCGTACAAATTTCGAGTGGGAAGACATGGTCGTCAAATCTCCCAATCCCTCTACAGCCTATGATTTCCCCGGTTTACACTCTCTTCTACACCCATAGTCTCAAGAAACAGGGGGCCTTGAGTCTGGAGATGTTGTGTCAGGAGCCCAACCTTGAAACTATTTGTAGGGCAGAGGGTCAGTGAGCTCTCAGCGCCCAGGGTGCTCCGTCCGACAGGCAGCAGGGTATCCAGAGGCCCCTGGGGCTGGGAGTCCCGGGAATGACTTAGCCTCTAGGTAAAGATACCTGTGGGTTCCTCCCCAACCTCTTCTCAGAAATCAAGTTCTCCACAGAGACGGGCAAGAGGGTCCTGACAATCCCCTCCGCCCTACACACACGCACACACACACACTTAAACATATGACTTTTTTTTTTTTTTGAGGGGAGAGGGTAGTTTTGGCACCCGGAAGTACCTTTTAATTGTTGCAGGGTAGTGAAAAATAGCACCGACTTTTAAATCTTCCACCCTGAGCTGGCGTCCACAAACTCAAGCCTTTGGTCCAATGCAGAGAAGATGAAATGGCAGGTGTTGGTATGGAGTGGAGGGGGAGGTTCCTTCTGGGCTAGCCGCGGACTGTGAGGTCTCAAAGTGCTCCTAGGAAAAGCAGCACGCTGATTGCCTTTTGCCTGGTAGTGAGCCGCATCCCTAGCTTTGTCTGGAGATTAATTTAAGCCCGGCTGGTTTCTGGCAGTGGAACCGGGTGTGCAGAACACATTTTGCGAATGCCTTGGATAAGGGGCACTGCGGTGGAACAAAGGTCTGCGCAGAGCCCAGTAGCATCTCACGCACCCTTCTTTTCCGTACACACCAGGTCTGGGAGGCCCAAGTTTCACTGGGGAGGGGGGGGTAGGGGGGAAGTCCTTCTCTTCCTTGCACTGCAAAATCAGTGGGGTCAGTGTGTCTTCTGAAGACAGGGAAGTGTGCATTGCAATCCACCTGCAGCGAGGACTATCAGGACAGGGCCCTTTCCCCAGATAAGGGAAGCACCACTGCTTCAGGAATCCTCCACCCATCCTCCACCCGGGTAAACCCCATGAGAAGCTTCCTCAGTTTCCCCTGGGCCTTTCTGTGCTGGCAACAATCTAGAAATCAGTGCCTCGTGATTTATGGTGACTTGCAGTAGGAGTCTCCAGAAACCATGAAAATGGAGCAGCACCAGAGTTGATTTCAACTGGGAAGTTTCTATTTCTCGGCATCCACATGTGTTTGTACACACACACCCAATAAGAAACCTGAATTTTTACTTTACAATGTGTGAATACAATATAGCTTGAAGCTCTTGCAGCGAGGCCCATTTATGTGGCCATATTGTGTTTAACGTGGGAGCGCCGACCCGCCGCCACCCCTGATGTGTGGTTCACAAGCATCTCCACAGAACCGCAGCGGAGAACTTCAGGTCCCCAACTCCAGATGCGGGACAGAGTAAGAGCATCCCCCACCCCCAACAGCGGCTCCTTCGCTGTGGCCCACAAGGCTTGAAGTTCTGCCAGGAAGAGTCCCCCGTGAGGATCATCTGTGATGGACCATCGGAGTCCTTCTTCTTGGGCCAGCTCCCTACGGCAGGAAGTGCGCTAGGAAGAGGGAAGAGCTGCCTCTAGGAAGGAGGCGTCCCATACGTTATTTCCATCTGTCAAGGGGCTTTCTCACTGCTTTCATTCGGGGCCCCTTTTCAAAATGAACTTCCTTTCCTCTTTCTCTTGTTTCTCCAGAAAGATGACCTTTTCAGGCGCCATTTTTTTCTCTTCTCCCTCTTGGGACTGCTGAAGAAAGCACCATCCAGCCCCCACAAAGGAAATGGCCTTGGTAATCTTCAAGTCTAGTGGAAAACATTGAGCTATCTGGTTGCTTCTTGACCTGAGAGTAGAAAGGAAATTGGCTCCCAGGAGTCCATAAACCTGTCTGGAAAGTCTAACTGCCTCCATAATCATAATGCCGACCCCCTCCTCCTATTCACCTCCTCAAAATGATTTCTAGAGAGGACACACCAGGCCACAAAGACTGGTTTTTTTTGTTTGCTTTGTTTTGTTTTGTTTTGTTTTGTTTTATCCAAGGCGGCTGCCAACACCTCACAGGGCCCGGGGACAGGGTTGCTTCAGGCACCACAGTGGGAGCACTAGCAAAATTGGGGCACTAAAATGCCAAAAATTTGGGGAAACAATTTAATATTTGACATAAAAATAACAACATAAATCACAATCAAGGGGAAAATCAGAACCTTACTGGGCTTCTTTTTCACTTACTTTATAGTTTAGAATGCCTTTTACTTTAAATTGAATATGTGAGAAGGCACCAGAATCTTTTGGTTGCTTCAGATCTCTAAAACTCTTATTCAGGCCCCAGGCAGAGACTAAGGAAGACCCCTGAGATGTTTGAGAACCTTTCAGATTCTGTTGGGAGAAGAAGCCGAAGGTCAGCTCTGGACAGAGCCAGCCGGCCAATGGGCAGCAGCCTCATTTTACTGAACAGCTTCCACTGGCAACGAAAAGGCTTTCTGGGGCCATTGTCCTCAGAGGGAAGCAGGGAAGAAAGTGTAGGAACAACAGCCCCTGTGAGCGCCTAACCCAGGTTGGATACTGATGCCCAAAGGTGTCACTGCAGTGAACAGAATGGGTATAAAGATAATAAAATGTCCTAAAATAGATTTGCCTGGGAAGTGCCGTAAGACATGGAGAAGGAAGCTGTGGGGGAGAGAAGTGAGAATGGTCTAATCAGAGGCATCTTAAGCGGCCTGAACTCCAAGTCAGGATGATTTAGAGTTTTTATTGAGAGAACAGATGGAAGATGAGAGCATTTCTTGATGCAGAATGGCACTTCTTGGGCACTCATATGCTGCACAATATAGCATTATATCAATCTTCTTATAGCTCAAGATATAAATAAAATGAAGAATGTATTCAAACTCTTCTATTTGCCAGCAACCTCCCTTGGGTTGCTAACACGGAGGGGAAAACAGTAGGAGAACGGAGGCTATAAGAAAAATCAAGAGCGACTAATGTGACCCGATTGCTACTATTTATTTAATAGAACAGTCATTATTTTCTTTCTTCAACATATGTGTCTGATAATGAAGCAAAAAGAAAGGAAAATAACTATCAATGTGCCACTTCAGAAGCACACAAACATTTGCTAGCTTTTTCATTTTATTGATGTTCTTTTAATATATGTACTTACGATTAAACTAGTGCTCAAGGACTAACAGCACAGACAGCAATTCTGGGTTAGGGTTTTGGCTTTTTTTTTTTTTTTAAATACAGGCTCAATTAGATGGAGAACAGAGATGAAACTGTTGTCAAACATAAAAATATGAATTGAATTTCTTCCTTTTCGATGGATCTTTAACATTGACTTGACCATATGGACACTGCAGAAGAAATAAAACAAACTATTATTGAATTATTTCACAGGCATCTTGAAAAAGTACAACACTTCTCATGGTGGAAAAGGAGACTGCTAATCACGTTATATAGATCATTTGAGCTACTGGGTCCTGCAGGCTAAGAGGAGAATAATGGCAACCTCTGGCAAATGGTCCTAATTAGGGTCCAAGAATCACTTCCTAAATGCATCCTTCCAACTTTAAGAATTCTACTGTCAAAAACTCGCTCTTAGAAAATTCTCAAGTCCTCAATTTATGCAAAGCTCTTGATGCGTTTGATTAGAAACAGCTAATGGCCCAGGTAGGAACATACATGAAAGTGAAGGCTTAATTTTTCAATACTGGCTCCAGCCAATACATGCATTTAGTGTTTAGTCCTTAATTGTAAAGTGGGTCAGTTAAAGGAAATAATACCTTACTGCCCCCAAACATAAAGTCGAAGTGGTCTGTAAATAGAGGTTGTTACCTGTTTATAATCTTAACACTGTAACAATTTACCTTACTACTATGCTTTTAAAAAGTTATAGTGACAAACCCAATCCCACTTATTTTTCTTGCTCAGCCTAGGGAAGGATTAGTTAGTTCATCTTAGTCAGTGAACAGAGAGATATATTCACTGAAATACACATTTTAGGAAAGGTACAGCACTAAGTTTGGGGTAGGTAGCTTCATGGTTCTTTTTAAAACACAGTACAAAACAACCACGGAAGGAATGAGAGAAGGAAGGGAAGAAGAAAGGAAAGGAAGGGAGGGAAGGACAGAAGGAGAGAAAAAGGGTGGGAGGGAGGGAGAGAGGGAAGGGGGAGGAATTATTTTCATTTAAAGGAAACCCACTTCACAATGCTGGTCAAATTTCTGTTTATTCAGCTAATAATGAAGACAAAAACACTGTCTGCGATCTAGTTTGTAATATTCTGGATTTCTTTTCCTGTCCTCTTTGTACTTGCCTAGTGAACATGACTTACTTGAAACCTCGTGAAAAGTTTCCTCGTAATAAAGAACTCCCACGAATTTCATATCACAGCATTTCAAGGAACTGATGCTCACAATGAAATGTTACAAAATTCCATTAACTTTAAAGGTCCTGTGTTGGTCCTAAGGACTTCATTGTCCTTGGCTAAAGTAGCTTGTGAAAAGTGCACTCCAGGTCTATTTAGCTTTTTTATTTGACTTGTTTTTCAAATAATAGGTATTTACGAAGTTACAGAAGCACCGAAAACTGCTGCTGTAAGGCGAGAATTTGCTACTCACATGTCTGCAAGCAGAGCCACAGCATTTCCCTCTCTGCAAGTGGGCGAGCCGTGTGAGCACAGTATAGCCAGTAGCTGGATCCACATAGTTTAACTGGCCAGCCTGAAGAATAATGAAATAAAACAATTCATTAATCTCAATATTCAGCGTAGCTCCTCACCATAACTTCTACTCATAAAATACTGCAAAATTTTCTTTAAACAATATTAAACGTCTTCCCAGCAATTTTGGTGGCACTTGCAATTAAAGACCGAATGCATTCCAACATTATATACAATCCAACTTTATGTGACATAAGGAGAAAATATACAGTTTGAGAAAAATGAGAAGTTGATGGAAAAACAAGAACTCCTCTATACCCAATAACTATGCAGCCACTGCTCGGGTATTTTTCATTCAGTTTCTAGGTAACAAGCTTAATAACAGGTGATTTAGATGACTTTAAGAGCTTAAGAGGCTGAAAATGAACTTTCACTCAGAAGTTGCAGTTGCAATTTCAGTACTTAAAATACATGGATAATGATTTAAACTTACAGAAGAGGTGCTAATCAAAACCAACCGTCCTTACAGAAAAGTATTGCCTTGCTATTACTGAACACTTTTCTTTACCTTCATGATGTGTTATTCCATGGCACATTTTACACTATTTTCTTTTTTGGGGTGGGTTGTTAGTTCTGTTTTTACGTGAAAAAAGTATTGTTTTAACATATTAACACTCGCTGCTTTCACAAGTTTGATCAAAAGAAATGTCTACTACACCACTTCTGATGTCAAGGACGCATAGCCTACTGACATTCAAACATGGCTTTTTAGCAGTATCCCAAGTACACTGTGTGCAAAGGAAATAATGCAGTCTATTCTATGGATTTGGGCCATGTGGGGGATATTACTTATCCTCGAGATTTTGTAGAGGAACTTTCTCTTGGGCTTTTCATATAACCCTTTTATTCCGCATCAGTCTTGTATAGAACCTTTTTGTTAAGATATGTGTGACATGTGAATGTCTTCTAACATATTTTTGTATTGCCACAAATTACTTCTTCAGAGTGTCTTCCTTAATGACTAAATATTTTAATCTGGTTGAGAATTTAACCAACTGTGCTTCACGAATAAGGCATGAAGCAAAAAGACACACAGAGTTCAAGTCTAGTCTATGCTAAGGTATTGTAGCCGAGCCACACCCAGGGCAGTCTCAGGGCCAGTCTATAGGGCCTCTCGAATCTTTTGGGACCACAGAAGCCTATTACATGAAACCAGGAGCACTAAACACTACTTTAGAATGACCAATAGTCAAGACCTCACTTCTTTATTTATGAAACCAGTGTTTGAATGCTTGGAAGAAAAACAAAAAAGCACCGGGAGCTCTGTTAGCAGTCTTCACTTTTCATAGTTTCTGGGGGTCTTCTGAGGGCAATTGTCTACCAACTTGGAAGCCTAACAGACACATTGCCACTGCATTTGCGCCTGCTCTCCTGCTTTCTGTGTTGATTTTGAAACTTTGAGCTTGTTGGCTGCCCATACAAACTTGGTTTGTCCTCAGTAAAGGAGCCTCAGGTAATAGTGGCAACAGACAAAGATGTGACAGGAGTGCAGACAGAGGCTGGAAAACAAGATGTTCAGTTATGCAGATCAGTACAGGGACAAAGGTAAGAGACCCATCTGCCTGGAGGTGTGGGAAGAGGACCATTGGGCGAGGAGTTCTGATTTGTTGAAAAAGAGAAACTATGAACTTGGTTTTGGATTTACTTTTGGTCTCCTGGACAGCCATTTCACCTGTGATACTAACACTGATGAAACAAGTGTGGGTTTCCTAAGTGAGAAAAAGTCCTGCTCCTTTCCCAGGCTGATTGGCCTGTCTTTACAAGCCGCTGCTCTTTGCTGTAAAAAGAATGAAACTTTCGCTTATATTTACCACATTTATATGGTGATGTATGGCAACAAAGTGCACATGTTATTTTTAATGGATCAATCAAAAGCTGCCAGTCCTTTCCTGATGAATCTTTATGCAGAAGTTTCAACACTTGAAGGAGCCAACCAGTGGATTCCCAGGGCCTACTAACTGGCAGTGGGGGAAAAAAGGGTCAATTTTAGAAAATCTCCAAGGTTTTCTTCTCCACTCCCTTGGCTCAAGCAACACCAGGTAACTGTACATGAGGCATCAAGTACTGGTCACACACAGTGTATTAAATAGGTTACTTTTACATCGTTTGTGTACCTTCATGCTAGAACTCCTTTGCTGTCTCAAGATAATAAAAATAGAAATCTGCTCCCTTTAGACTTATGTCGTCTGAGGTGTTAGAAACTGTGAGCAGAGGTAAGTTTTGATATTGGGACTAATAAGTGACTGCCACATCCTCCAAACAGAAGAAAACATAGCTCAAGATTGGGAAGAATGTAAACGCCTGATTATAGTTTCCCTTACAATTGTGCCCTGTTAGGGTGGAGAGAAAAGACGAGAGGATAGTAGCAAAAATTGATTTTTTAACAAATTTTTGCATTATTAGTATCACTGGATGGCAAAGTGTTTAACTGATAATAAAGATAAACACACAGCCTATTTTTCCTGTGACTTCTCAGCTCCTCTCTACCTCCTCCATCAATGCCTTAACAATCCCACACACAACACACACACACACACACACACACACACACACACACACACACACACACACAGAGTCATGATGGGTCCTGAACTGCGACCAGAGTTTAGCTCGGACGCTGATCAGAAAGGACCCACACTTAATACAAATACACGTTAACTCTGTGCCCAGAATAGGGAACTAGCCAGTTTTCAAGCGAAAGGGTCGGAGGGGTAAGCGCGCGTGCTTGTCAGAAGCCAGAAGAAGGACTGCGTGGGATTCCAGCGACCTCTCCTTCTGCCGGGGGCGCGCAGGCGCACGGACCCCGGGGCGGGGCCCGGGTGGGGTGGGGCGGGGCGAGGCGAGGCGGGGCCGGGCGGGCAGGAGGGGCCTCACCGCGCACGCGGCCGCGTGCAGGTCCGCGATCCGCCGCTCGGCCGCCGTTAACTCTTCGTTGTCCGGACACTTCCCCTCTCCCTCTAGTCCGCCTTGCGAGCGGGGCCCACAGCCTCTGCCGTCTTCCTCTGAAGCGGAGGCGAGGGTTAAGCTGAGGTGCTGTCGGAACCCTCCTACGACCCAGGGGAGTTTTGGTGGCCGGGAGGCTTGAGGTAGCCTTCCGAGCGCGTGGAGCGCCGACGCTGAGATCTGCCTGGCCGCCATGGCCGCCGCCGGCTCGGAGAGGCGGAGCGCCCAACGCAGGGCCCCGGCGGGGCGGCAGCGCGGGCCTGGGCGCCGGCGCCCGGGTGCCGGGCTGCGCGCTGGGAGGCCGGCGTGGGCCCTCGGGCCTCCGGGCTCGGACTCGGACCCCGCTGCGACCGCCGGGCCTTCCGCATCCGCCGCGGGCCCCACTGCGGAAATAAAATGGACTTCTTAGGCGGCTGATGAAGCCACAGCAAGATGCGGGGACGAGAGTGGGGCCATTTCTAATCTTTGGGCCTAAATTCCAAGTATTCCATTTTCTTCGGTGATGAAAAGTGGACATTTTTTTCTCATGTTATACCTGACTTCAGCATAATCGCCACACCTGTTAAGATGCCAGAAAGTGATCAAAATACCCGAGGTTTGTTTATAACCAGCTTGGGTCTGTTCAGAAAAGGCTGGGTATTTACAGGTAACATGTAGTAGGAAGAAAGTTGGCCTGGCCTAACATGAGAACCAAAAGTGAAATCGCACACTGAATAAGAAAAGCCAGTATTGGGGCGCCTGGGTGGCTCAGTCGTTAAGCATCTGCCTTCAGCTCAGGGCATGAACCCAGGGTAATGGGATCGAGCCACACATCAGGCTCCCCCACTGGGAGCCTGCTTCTTCCTCTCCCACTCCCCCTGCTTGTGTTGCCTCTCTCGATGGCTGTCTCTCTCTCTCTGTCAAATAAATAAATACAATCTTAAAAAAAAAAAAAAAAGAAAAGGCAGTATTTTCATGTTTCTAAATATTTGCAAAATCCGAACTAAAATTATATCTCCTGTCTAAAAGGGAAAAGTTATCCGGGTACTCCCACAAAATTGAATTTGAGAAAATTAGCACAAGCCCAGGTGGCAATTTCGGGTGTCAGAATTAAATTAACACCACTCCCACCCCCACCCTCAGCCCGGGTTTCTGAAAAAGGGTTGAAGAGTAGTCATTTTGTAAGTGTTCTTCAGTTTTGGAGAACTGAGGGCTGGAATTGATCCCTGAGGGCAAGAGGCGATTTTTAGAGTTGCACCAAAGTTTGACTAAGCCACCACAGGGCTATCACCACCCCTTCCCCCGCCTTTTTCTTTTCTTTTCTTTTTTCTTCCTTTTTTTTTTTTTTTTTGGTATCTCCATTTACCATGCAACCCTGCAATTGTATTTGGAATTTTCATAGTAGGTGGTGATTGAACCGACCCTGTTGGTTCATTTAAATCTCATAGCGAATTAATAAATTGGGATCCTATTCTGGAACTCTGTTTCTTTCTGTTGGAATAATAAACTAGTTATCAGGATTTCGAGATTTCTCAGTGATGTGAGAAGAGTTTAAAACCAGGAAAACTTACGACAGGACAGGCCTTAGGAAAAGCTATGAAAAGGTGGGACCAAACTGGAGAAGGGGATCCACCACAAATCAAGTGTATTTGTGTGCTTTTTCCCCAAACCAAATTCTGGAATAAGGGAAATAAGTCTGGAAGATCAGATTGATTGTGTTGTTTTTAAAATTGAGGATGAGGACCTGTTAATCATGACATTAATTCAAAGGGTGGGGACAGCATCTTACAAAAATGAAAGAGAACTAGACCAGGTTCAAATAGAAAATAAATACTCATCTTAAAACAGTTACAAAACTTTTGTATTCGTGGATGAGGGGGTGGGTGTGAATATACACAGCAGAGCAAGGGAAATCTTCGTGTTAATACAATAGTTCTGTATTCTGATCATGATGGTCACACAAGTCTACACATGTGATAAGATGTAGGACTATATACACCTTTTTCCTATGTCAAATTCTTGGTTTTGGTATTGTACTGTAAGTATGTAAGATCTAACCATTGGGGAAAATTGGATAAAGGGAAACTCTCTATATCTATTTTTGCAACTTTTTGTGAATCTATAATTATTTCAAAACTTAAAAACAATACTTTTTAAAAAAGATCTAGAAATAGTTTTCAAATTACTTGGTAAGATAGATCACTAAATTAACCAGAAGCTTTCCATATCGCCTCCATTCCCAGGTTTAAAAATCCTCCTTTTCAGGGGCACCTGGGTGGCTCAGTCAGTTAAGTGATGACTCTTGGTTGACTCTTGAGTTTAGCTCAGGTCATGAGCCCAGGGTTGTGAGATGGGGCCCTGTGTCCCACTCTGCGCTGCGCATGGAGTCTGCTGGAGATCTTTCCTTCAGCCCCTCCTGCTCATGCTCTTTATCTCTCTCTCTCTCTCAAATAAAAATAAATAAATAAATCTTTTAAAAAAACCTTCCTTTTCAGTTAAGGCCTTTGGGCACTTAGGCTGAGAAAGATGTTTTGTACTGCTCACATGTTATATGTGCATTCATTTTTTTAAAAAGATTTTATTTATTTGACAGCACAAACGGGGAGCAGCAGGCAGAGGGAGAGGGAGAAGCAGGCTCCACCAGGAGCAGGGAGCCCCATGTGGGGCTCGATCCCAGGACCCTGGGATCATGACCTGAGCAGAAGGCAGCCGCTCAATCAACTGAGTCGCGCAGGCGCCCCACTGTATGTGCATTCTTATAGACATTTACTTTGTAAATACAATGACAGCTAGAAATCTAAGAGTTTAATAAAATATATTAATTCAAATAATTTCCAAACATTTGATAATTGAGTATCATTTAGACACTGAATAGATTATCTGCCTCCTTCAATTTTCATTTATCTTCATACTTTAGAGTCAGTGTCATTTCACATAAAGTTAAGTTTCATTCATTGTGTCTCTTGTTTTAAAAAGCCTCCTTAGGGCTTGACCCTCACCTTAATCTAGCATATATTCATTTCTTCTCAGGTTCTCTGTGCTCGCAGTAGACAAAACTATATGAAAGTGGGGGCACAATGTTCTACCTTAGAATGGTGAAGCAAATCCTCACTTTATTTGCAAGGCATTTACATTCAGATTTGCTTTAGAAAGTTATTTTGTGTCACATCTCTGCATGTAACATGAGCTTGGATATATTTTATAATCCTTCCCATCATTTGAGATGTTTATGTTGATACTGAACATTCTGGTTATTTTGGGGAGGAGGAGAAGAGGAGTTCAAAGAAATGCATTCCCCTGAGTTTCATCTGTATTAATTTTTAAATAGTTATGTTAGGCCTCTCTAGGTTGCAAGATATAGACCACACAACTTAATCTAGTGACAATAAAAGGAATTTGCTCACATAACCATAAAGCACGACTTCATTCAGGGCTCAACAATATTAGCAGGGCTCAGTGTTTCCATTTTTCAGCTATGCCTCTTCAGTGCTAATTCCTTTTGAGGCAGGCTCTTTTCTCATTGGTGGAAGATGGCTGCAAACAGCTCCTAGGGCTTCATCCTTTCTCACTCTTGTCCACTTAAAAACACAGTTGTTATGAAGCTCCTAGACAAGAAGAAGCCTTTCTGCCCCCAAAAGTCCTAACAGCCATCTCTTCACCATGTGTGCATTCCTGAACTAATCTTTATGAGTACATGTTATCCATAAGCCAAAAGGGGCCTATCCCTGAACTGCCTCTGTGCAGGCCCACCCAAACCCATGGCTGAGAATGGCCTGTACTGATACTGGGGGCACAATTAACAAATGTCCACAACTGTGTGACTTGCAAAGGTGAAATAAATTCTACCAGCTCACCCAGTTCTTTTAGTATTTAGTATTTGTCATTTAAAACATGTTTTCATTGTTCCTCTGGTTCCCCTCTAGACGTCCTTTGATCTCCCACAATTATTTGCTACATTTTAGCTTTTCCTATGAATTTTTTTTGCACTGTTTTCCCAATAGATCATAAACAAGATGGTAGATAACATGTCATTTTCATGTTTGTATCTCCACAGGCCCTCTTAGTGACACCTAGTGAATAATAAATAATGAATTTTCAAATGGATAAATGCGTCAGTGATTCTTCATTCTCAAATACATATTCCTAACTACTGAGGGGTGCCTGGGTGGTGCAGTTGGTTAAGCATCCTGCTCTTGATTTGGGCTCGGGTCATGATCTCAGGGTGGTGAGATGGAGCCCCAGGTGGAGCTCCATGTTCAGGGGGAAGTCTGCTTCTCTCCCTCTCCCTTTGCCCCTCCCCCCACTCCTGTGCGTTCTCTCTCTCAAAGAAATATATAAATCTTAAAAAAAAACCAAACACCATATTCCTAACTACTGGGCAAACATTCCATACGAAATTTTAAAATTAACATTCTATACATGGGCAGACTTGAAAATATTTATATAAGTTGTTGCAAATAAATACTTCAAAAATCTAGTTGATAAAGACACTGACTCCAAAATCTTATTAAACTGTATTTCTTAAAGAACATGGGGTCATTTCACTGACAAACAGGAAACATCATCAAATTATCTGATCTAAAGCCCCTGAAATGCTGCCTTTAAATGACTAAGTGTTATCTTTTAATAAATTATGAATGGTTTGTCCTATTAGTGGACAAATTAGTGCTGGAGTCACAGAGCTACGCACAGATTTCTTGTCCATATACTGCCTGTTTTGCACGGTTCTTTTTGGACACCAATTTATGTATTTGATGTTTTTCAAATTGCCGAACGGTGTGTTATGACATGTCATGCTCCACGTAGAATGCATTTTCACTATCAATTCCTATGATTGAGAGCAAATGTTACATGCCCCTAAGGTTGCCTATAGGGAATCTTTGTTTCATTTAATCGGACATCCAAGAGCACACTTCTGTTTCACAGAGCTGGTCTTAGAAATTCTTTGGGGAATTATAACCGTTTTTATCTGCAAGCCCAGCGAATCTCTGCTGACTTCACAACGAATGCCCCTCTACCAATGCCACATGCCCAGAGCACGACTGCACTCGGCTCTTAGGTTCCTAGTTTGTTTTTGTTTTCTTGGATGAGCTGTAGAAGGGCTACACAATATGAGGTCATTTAGCCATTTACCTCCTCTTCCATCCCCTCTGTCATCCTTTAATGAATAGTAGTTCTGTGTTCTACCCCAATTGTCAACTTAAAGCGTCAGGGATGAGTTGATGGTTAAATCCAGCGCACTTAGTACTTACCCGACTAAAATTTCATGCTGCTTTTACAGCAGTTGACTGTCTCCCCTTCTTCAGTAGTCCTCAGTCCTTCTCACCGTAAAATACTTCCCTGAGTTTATCTGTGCCTGTGTTTTAAATCTGTTACATATATGCAGATGGGGTCTGCTTCAGAGTCAGTGTGTATGAGAGCAACACACCTATCTATCCTTCCACCTGCTGGACATACACACTTAAAAGTACGCCGAACTCATTCTATCCAAAATGCACTTAGTCATCATTCCCTTTGAAATCATCCCTGTTTGTTTTCTATTGTAAAGGTACCGCCGTCCAACAATTCATCTAACTCGGAGATCTTAGAGTGATCCTTAACTCTTCCCACATCTTCCCCTCCAATCACCAAGTCTTACCAGTGTCAGTTTTGCTTATCTCTGTCTAAACTGGTCCTCCGTTGCCTCCATCATTGTTCTAGTTCAGTTCATTATCATTTCTTTCCCCATGACTACAACTAGAACAGAATGATTTATTGATATAGATAATAAATAATGAGGACTTATTCTGTATCAGGACCCTCTGCTGAATGCTGGAGACTTATTGTTTCATACGCTGTATGTACTGTTTATTCTGGAAAAAAAAATCTTATCTTTTTGGAGTGGTGAAGTTACACCTGTCCTTAAACCCTCAGCTCCTATGTTGACCCCTCTAGTAAACCTTCCCTGACTGCTCACTTGCTTAGTGTTTCCCCAGCTCCTCTGCAGGCTGGGCTGGGTGCACCACCTCAGTGCTCCCAGTGTATCCAAATCATGTCTTACACTGTGCTTTCTTATTGTATAGTTTTATGTTTATGAGGGTTTTTTTTCAATTTCCAGATTTTAAGATCTTTAAGGGTGAAGACTGTCTTAATTATCTTTGTAATTATCTAGTTGTACAAGTACATAAGAAAGGCAAAAAAAATGTTTGTTGAAATGAGTGGAAGAATGAATAATGGGAACAAAACCCCACATTTGAGTTGGATAGTAAAGAAAGGGTACAAATGCCTTCTCCCCTAATATTTCATAGTTATGAATCAGTATTTGTTTTTTTTTTAAGATTTTATTTATTTATTAGAGACAGCCAGCTAGAGAGGGAACACAAGCAGGGGGAGTGGAGAGGAAGAAGCAGGCTCATAGCAAAGGAGCCTGATGTGGGGCTCGATCCCATAACGCCGGGATCACGCCCTGAGCCGAAGGCAGATGCTTAACCGCTGTGCCACCCAGGCACCCCAGTATTTGGTTTTATCAACACATCAGTTGTTCTCAGGATATTGTTCTGAGACACAATATACTAAGATATCAAGGTAACTATGATTTTATTTGGCAATCTATTTATTAAGTTCCCCCCAAGCGGTCATTGAATTAATGGTAAGTGCAGTGTATGGGCTGCATTTCAAATGAAGTAAGTTTATGTTGACCGTGAAGTACAGCTTTGTTAACCCTGAACAATCATTCCAATTATAAACTACGCACACACAATCACTGTCACATAAAATATCCAGACTAATTACTTCAAGCCCTTTTGTTATGCAAGTATTAGAAATGAAACCTACTCTTATGTATATTCAATATTAACAATGGAATCCCCACAAAAAATGTTACTTAAAAAACCCAACAAGAATGTAATTCCATTTTTACCTGTTACAAACAATGGGTTAGTATTGCGCTTTTCAAATGATATGGGCAGCCACTGTTTTGTAGGATTTCCCACATACCAACACAGTTGTAAAGAGATCTTGGTTAAGGCCATAAATACAACATACAAGTCAGAGCATTGTTCTCTGCACTCTTGTTGCTGCCTGAGGGAGAAAAGCATGTCCACTGTTCCATGACTGGAATGAAAGGCACACTGAGTTTCAGGTCAAATATCCATGACATTGACGTGTATGACTAGTCTACTGAGTATGATACATGTTAATATCTTCCCAGTGGTGGGCACGAGTGATATGCCTCAGTGATCAACACAGCACGCACAGCCCCTTTAGGTTTTCTACAGGTGTAAAATTGATGCATCTTTGAAATCCTGTGGAATGTGAATCTTTCACGTGCAGTTAAACTGTAATATTGCTATGTGAATTGTCATATTCGTATAATCTGTAAGGATGTCATCAACACCATTTGTTCTATCTGATGATATTTTTTGATGGAACATTTTGGATGGCATTGTTGTGAGCTAAACCTGTTTGTACTACGTCGTGGGACCAGTAATAACAGAAAAATCAAAGTGTCACGGCTGACTGAGCATTATAAAGTAACAGTGCTCTGGCCATATTGTGATTTTTTTTGCAATAGTGGTACATTTGGAACACAATCAGGTAATTCACCCACCAGTCTAAATGCTGTGATGGTAGGAACATATATATTCTGCTTGCCATTTTATTCTGCTGTTAAGAACAGCACTTGACCCATAATTCTGTGAATGAATAAATCCTTGAGTGGTAGCATGTGGAAGCAGTGTTGTCTTTGAGGTCCTAGAACTGAATCTTAACCTACCTACTTCCTAGTTCTGTGACATTGAGGTTACTTCAATTCTCCAGCCCTGGGTTTCCTCCTCTGTAGAATGTGAAAATGATCTCAGAGCTGAATTATTGTGAACATTAAATGAGATATTGTATATAGAACACCTGGCATGGTGCCAGGCTCACATTCTGTTGTTATCATTGAACTAGGAAAGCACTTGTGTGTTTTCAGTCCTCTTGTATGTTAGCTCCCAGCTGCTCAGGAGTTCTGTTGCTATTTTACTATCATTCCTTTATGGCATGAGGCTTATTAGCTTGGTTGGATAATTATTACTTTTTTTTTTAAGATTTTATTTATTTATTTGACAGAGAGAGCAAGAGAGCACAAGCAAGGGGAGCAGCAGAGGGAGAGGAAGACACTGGCTTCCTGTTGAGCAGGGAGCCCAATGTGGGGCTTGATCTCAGGACCCTAGGACCATGACCTGAACAGAAGGCAGACACTTAACCAACTGAGCCACCAAGGTGCCCCAAATAATTATTACTTTTTCCTAGTAAATGATAGAAACTTCCTAGATGTGTACATAATTAAACATTTTTCAACTAATTAAAAGAAAAATCTACATCAAACTAAAAACCTTCTATATAGCTAAAGGAAATGATCAAAAAAATGAAAAGACAACCTATGGAGTGGGAGAAAATATTTGCAAACCGTATACTGGGTAAGGCTTTAATATCCAAAACATGTAAGAAACTCATACAACTCAATAGCAGAAAACCCAAAGACACAATTAAGAAATGGCAAAGGAGTAAATAGACATTTTTACAGAGAAGACATAAAAATGGCCAACAGGTATATGAAAAGGTGCTCAACATCACTAATCATCACAGAAAGGCAAATCAAAACCACAGTAAGATATCACCTCACACCTTTTAGGATGGGTATTATCGAAAAGACAAAAAATAACAAGTGTTGGAGAGTGTGTGTAGGAAAGGGAACCTTTGTGCACTGTTAGCAGGAATATAAATTATACAACCATTATAGAAAACAGTATTGAGCTTCCTCAAGAAATTAAAAATGGACCTAGCAATCCCACTTCTTGGTATATAACCAAAGGAAATGAAATCACTATCTTGAAGATACGTCTGCACTCCAATTTTCATTGCCGCATTATTACAAAAGTCAAAATATGGACATAATTATTATCAGTTAGGTATGTGATGGTCTGGTTATCTCTCTCTCTCTCTTTTTTAAACAGCATTACTGAGGTATAACTGGCATACAATAAACTGCACATATTTAAAGGGCACGATTTAATAAGATATGTCCATTAAATCATCACAACAATCAAGATAATGAACATATTCATTACCCCAAAGTTTCCTTATGCCCTTTTGTAATCCCTTCCTCCCAATCTTCCTTTGACCACACATCTGAAGAGCACGTGTATTCTGCTGTTAAGTGGAATGGTCAATAAATATCAATTAGGCCAAGCTGATTATTAGTGAGTTCAAGTCTTCTATGTGCTTGATAATTTTCCACCTTTTCCATCAATTGTTAAGAGTATTAAAATCTCTGACAATATGTTTGGATTGCCCATTCCTGCAATTTTTTCAGCTTTTGCTTCATGTGTTTTGAAGCTCTGTTATTAGATGCATAAACATACAGGATTGTTATGTCCTCTTGATGAATTGAGCCCACTATCATTATATAATGCCCCTCTTCATTTCTGATAGTTTTCTTCTGAAATCTGTTTTGTCTGATATTAATATAATCACTCCAGCTTTTTTTTTTAAGATTTTATTTACTTATTTGACAGAGAGAGAGATCACAAGTAGGCAGTGCAGCAGGTGGAGGGAGAGCGAGAAGCAGGCTCCCTGCTGAGCCGAGAGCCCGACGCAGGACTCGATCCCAGGACCCTGGGATCATGACCTGAGTTGAAGGCAGATGCTTAATCAACTGAGCCACCCAGGCGCCCCACTCCAGCTTTCTTTTGATAAGTGTTGGTATGGTGTGTCTTTTCCTATCCTTTTACTTTTAACATATTTGTGTCTAAAGTATGTTTCTTATAGGCATCATATAGTTGGGTCTTTTTTAAAAATCTGATTTCACAACCTCCGCTTTTCACTGATATTTAGACCTGTGGTGGGCTAATGGTGGCCTCCAAAATATATGTCCATGTTCTAACCTCTGGAATCTGTAAATGTTACCTTTTGGCGGGGGAGAATAGGTGTTTTCAGAAGTAATTAAGCTAAGGATTTTAAGATGAGATCATCCGGGATTATCAGGGGGCTGGGGGTTGGGAAGAGTCTAAATCCAATGACAAGTGTCTTTATAAGAGACATTCGGAGGAGAAGGCCATGTGAACATGGAGTGATACAGCCATAAGTCCAGGAATGCTGGCACAGCCATGAGAAGCTGGAAGAGGCAAGAAATGTATTCTCCCTTAGAACCCGCAGAGGGAGTGCAGCCACCCTGGATTTGGGACTTCTAGTCCTCTGAACTGTGAGAGAGTAAATTATTGTTTTAAGTCTGATAAAATATTTTTGTGGGTCCACCTAAAATACCATTTCTCCCTTCAAAAATTTCACACATATATAAATAATGTGATCTCTCGATCTTTGTGATGGCTTGTGTGTAAAACTGACCTCAATAAATCCCCCCATCCATATGCTCATATTCCCTCACGTCGTGATTTTTGCATCTCCTCCCTCCAAGTGGTGGGGTTCATCTTTCCCACTTGAATTGGAACTTTTATACTACTTGCGTTGGCCAGTGTGTGACTTTGCCAAATGTGACTCAAGCAGCTGTTTGAATAGCATTTATGCACTGAGCTTCCCCTCTTTTAGTTGGAAGCTTGAGATTGTTATGCAAACAAGCCCAAGTTAGGCTTTTGCAGAGGTCTCGAGAAGAAAAATCGAAGCACACTTGCTGGCATCCAGCACCAACCACCAGTCATGTGAGTAAGGCCATCTTAGACCATCCAGCCCCAGGAAATCTGTCATATGAATACAGTCTCATAAGTGATTTCCAGGGAGAAGAGAACTGCTCAACTGGGCCTGCCCAAATTGCCACCCACTGAGTCATGACCAACTTAAGTGGCTGTTGGTTTCAGCCTTCTAAATACTGAGGTAATTTGTATGACATCAGCGGTTAACTGCAACACTCTCTTAAACTCCACGTTTTAGTCGAAGGAGGCTGATTGCAATAACAAACGATACCAAGATCTAAGTGAATTTACACAATGAAAATTTGTTTCTTACTCACGTAAAACCCACTAGGATGTTTCTGGTCAGTCAGATCCCCTGGTCAGCCCTCCTTCAAGTAGTGATCCAGGAATTAAGTCTTCTTTCGTCATTGGGTGCACTATTTTCTAATATATCATCTCTTAAGTTCATTGAAAGGTACTTGACCATCTCAGCCCGGAAGTGACTTCATTCACTAGCCATATTGCCTTACCAAGATGTAAAGTAGATAGGAAACATATCTAATTCTATATTTGCAATCTCTGATTTATCCCTATAGCCCTTTGTTCTTCATACCCTCTTAGGACATGAATAATTATGTGTCCCTTCTCTCCACATGGAGCCATAACCTTAAAGAAGAGAGTCATAGCTACTAGATTCTGTTGCAGTACCCAATCTAAATGTTGTATATGGTAGAGATGCCCTAGTAAACACTTATAGTCTTATATAATTTTCAGTGTACATTCAGAAACTCTATTTCATTTAATTCTCACAAAATTTTAGGATAGTAAATATATAATTATCTCTTTTTACACATTGTAGAACTGATGATCAAAATTTCTAAGTAATTTGTCCAAAGTTACTGCTTAGGATATGGCAGAGCTGGAACTGAAACCCAATAACCTGACTCTAAGTCTTTATCACGCTATCAGATATATTTATTTCAGAAAACTAAATCTTTGCCTTTTCCCCCCTAATTTATCCTATATCCAATTCAGTCACTGAATTTTATTCATTCTTCTCTCATAATGTGTTTCCCTTCCTTTAAATTCTTATTGCAATTTTACCTGGTTTAGGTCACTGTCACTGTATGCCTAAGTTACTGCAAAAGACTTCTGAATTATAACTACTGCCTCTACTCCCCTCCTTCCCTAATTATTTCTTAACACTGTTGTCAAAATAACAGTACTTAACACACTATTTTTGTAGTCATTTTCTGGTTCAAAAAACCCTAATGTCACAACTTTACATGTAGGATAAAATATGGACTCATTAGCTGGGCATTTATGGTACTCCCATACTTTGACCTCCGGAATACCTTTCTAGTCTTATGTCCTGTTACACTCCAGTACTGTCAGAGTAATCTACTCAATCGCCCCTAAATTATCCACGTTGTAGGCATCCTACTTTGTCTCCACAACAGTTATTCATTTCCTATTTCCCAAATTTGTTTCGCTCTCCATTCCTCCCTTATGGGCCCCTGAGAAAAATTCTGACGAGTCTAAATCAATCTTGGAAATCCCATTCTTCCTGCATTTATTGATTTATGCAAATTCCTGGCCAATGAGACGTGGGGGAATTTCTTCAGGGGGGCTTCTGGGAATGGTTTTCTTAGGCTTATAAAAAACAAAAGGAACATTGGTTTCCAGGCATATAGCACAGAAGATATCCTTAAAAGTACACTTTACAAAAAATCTAAATGGGAAAATTTTTTTTTTTAATAATGATTTTTTATTATATTATGTTAGTCACCATACAGTACATCCCCGGTTTTCGATGTAAGGCTCGATGATTCATTAGTTGTGTATAACACCCAGTGCACCATGCAATATGTGCCCTCCTTACTACCCATCACCGGTCTATCCCATTCCCCCACCCCCCTCCCCTCTGTAGCCCTCAGTTTGTTTCTCATAGTCTAAATGGGAAAATTTTTAAATGTATTTTTAAATGAATAGTTAAATCTGAAAAAGTAAAAAAATCTGGGTAGCAAAAACCAAAAACTGAGCTTAACCTCAAAGTGGTACTTCATCTCTGGCACTACTGTTGCTCTGGAGAAATCTGTCAGTCTTGGTAACCATAATGCTGAGTTTTAGTGGCTGAATGAAGTCAGGAGATTTGGCCTCAGCCTGGGCCAGATAAGTAGTTTCAGCCAAGATTCTGTTATATAGTTTAGACATTCAAAAAGCTAAGCTACCCTTAGTCACGGCCAGGACTACAGTGAAGCCAGCAAGGCACTTAATTTACCCTCTTCACAGCTCTGCCCTTAGTGAATGGCAGACTGTAAAACAAATCTGTCTACTGGTAGTGAGAGTAGGAATGAAACTTGTCTGTCTCTGCCTGGACTCCTCTGAAAATTTGTAAAGAGAGGTCTGCCTACCCATGAGTTAGAGGTTAAAAGTTTCATTTCCTAGTTTATTAACCTGGTAGGGCTGCAATAATAAAATTCCCCCGACAGGATTGCTTAACCAACAGAAATTTATTTTCTCACAGTCTGGAGGCTGGAAACTCAAGATTAAGATATCATCAGGTGTGGTTTCTTCTGAGGCCTCTCTCCTTGGCTTGCAAATCACTGTTTTCTCCCCTTATCCTCACATGATCTTCCCTTTGTGCACAGGCCTCCCTGGTGGCTCTTCTTCTCCTCCTTATACCACACCAGCCGCACTGGATTAGGGCCTCACCCTTATGACCTCGCTTAAGCCTAATACTTTTTAACTAAATGGAACTAAATGGAAATTCACAAATGAGAAACAGAATAACTAACATTAAAAACTCATTAGGGGGGAGGATCCAAGATGGTGGCTTGGGAAGATCCTGAATTCACCTCCTCCCAGGGACACACCAAATTTACAACTACAGAGGCACCTAGATGGCTCACTGGTAGAGCATATGACTCTTGATCTTGGGGTTGTAAGTTTGAGCCCCATGTTTAGTGTAGAGATTACTTAAAAATAAAATCTTAAAAAAAAATCTACAGCTACATATGCATCATAACCCTGTGAAAAAAGATCTGAAAACAGAATGAACTGTTCTTTGTAACAAAGGATAAAAGGACTACACTGACCTGGGTAGGAGAAGCAGAGACAGTCTTCCACAAAACTCCACCCCAGTTGCTCCAACTCGCAACAGGGAGGGATCTTACTAGACAGGTGCTTCTCTTGGAGGAGCAACGGGTTGGTGCCCCACATCAGACACCCTGGCCTCTGGGATCCACACCACAATGATGAGCTCCCAGAATGTCTGGCTTGGAAAACCAATGGGGCTGACATCTGGCAGTCGCAAAGTGCTGTAAGAAACTGAGATTCCCCTATTGGATGGCTTTAGTATGCTCTCACCAGCCCCCAGACCCAAATAAAATAGCAGTTTTGAAATGCACTGTGTGAGGGAGATTCATTTGTTGATCTGGGGACATTGGCAGTAGGGGTTGAGATGTTCCCTGGAGACAGAAGCACTGGCCGATGCTATTGTTGTACTCTCCCCATGATCTGCTAGCATAGGCAAGCAACCTCAGATGGAACGTCATCCCATCACCTTGCTGGGATGAATGGGGAGAAGGGAGCAGTGTTGGCACTTGCTGAGATCACAGAGCATGAGAAGTTGCAGTGCTCCCCAGCTCTCTGGCTGGGTTAGGCAAGCGTAAGCATTGGAAGCATTCTTCCCCTTCCTAGTTAAAATCTGTGAGTGTATGGAGTTGAGACATTCTCCCATCCCATGGAGGGGCTGGTGAGCACGAGCGGTAGCAGCACTCTCCCACTCACTCCCACTAAAGCTGGTGTACACGCTCAAGCAAGGCACTCCCCCACCTGCTGAAACCAGTGGGTGCAGGCAGTCAAGCCATTTTGCACTGTTTTTCTAAAACCAGCAAGTGTGCCCTGCCTCATACACACTCCAGCTGCCTTGCTAAAGCCAGTGGGCACATACAATCCACACAGGGGATCCCCCTTGATCACTTGGCCCTGGTGGCCAAGAGGGCTGGCATTCCAGAGGTCAACAGGGCTCCAAAAACCAGAAAGACAGTTTTTGCAGGCCACCACTCCCAGGGCACTGCAAATATAGCAGACTGAAACACATACCCCAGTCTTTCTGTGCAAAAGGCCTATTCACTTAGCCTGGAGTTTCAGGTTTCCCATACATCTAGAGACTAAGGAGGTACTCCCAGGGAATGTAAGCAGGGTGACACCATCCTTGTGCACCCCCTTCACATTGCTACAGCTTGATAAGACTTGCCGGAAAAGAGCTTATACACTTGTCTGGAGCCCCAGTTTTTGCAACAATCACACAGGGAACACCTCGTATCTCCTGGTCTAGAGGCTGGCAGGAATTACAATTGCATCTCCACAGTCCATATATAACTGCACACTTTAAAAGTTGCTGCCTGTGGGTTTGCCTTCTAATCAACCAACACCAGATGATAAATGAGGCCCTTGCATCACTGACAGGTCTTGGTATAACCCCAACAGTGGGGACATATCAAGAATAAATTGGGCAGTTTAGACAATCACAAAGGGTCAAGAGACAGCCAAGAGCTAAAGCAAGGTTAAATCAGAAGGGTCATCATCTACACAATACCACCCTTTCAAGACTGAGAGAGCTAGCCGGTTTGCCTAATACATAGAAACAAACACAGAAAGTCAAGCAAAATGAGGAAGCAGAGAAAAATGTTCCAAATGAAAGAAGACAAAACCTTACAAAAAAGCCTTAATTATATGGAGATAAGTAATCTATCTGATAAAGAGTTCAAAGCAGTGGTCATAAAGATGCTCACTGAACTAAAAAAAAAAAAAGGATGAATACAGTAAAAACTTTAACAAAGGGATAGAAAATATCAGAAAGTACCAAACACAAGTAATAGAGCTAAAGAACCCAATAATGAACTAAAAAGTATACTAGAAGGGTTTAATAGCAGACTGGATAAAACAGAAGGATGGATCAAAACGCTGGAAGATAAATCAATAAAACTCACCCAGACACGGTGGCAGAAAGAAAAAAGAATTAAAAATAATAAAGATAACTCAAGGGACCTCTGGGATAACATCAAGCCGAATAATACTTGCACTATTGGGGTCCCAAAAACAAAAGAGAGAGAAAGAAGCAGAACACTTATTTGAAGAAAGAATGGCTAAAACATTCTCTAATGTAGAAAAGGAAACAGGTATCCAAGTTCAGGAAGCTATAAGAATTCTAAATAAGATGAACCCAAAGAGAACCACACCAACACACGTTATAGTTAAAATGTCAGAAGTTAAAAATAGCATCTTGAAAGCAGCAAGAGAAAAAGAAAGAAAAAGTTACAAGCGAGGGATACACAAGAAGGCTTTCAGCAGATTTATCAGCAGAAATGTGATAAGGCAGAAAGAAGTGGCATAACATATTCAAAGTGCTGAAAGGAAAAAACAACTTCCAATCAAGAATACCGTAGCTGACAAGATTATCATTCAGATTTAAAGCAGAGATAAAGAGTTTTCCAGGTAAGCAAAGGCAAATGTAGTTCATCACTACTATACTAAACATACAAGAAATAGTAAAGTGACTTCTTTGAGCAAAAATGCATGGCACTAATTAATAACAAGAAAACACATGAAAGTAAAAAATCTCATTGGAAAAGGTAAATATATAGTAAAGGTAGTGGATTAATCACTTATAAAGTCACTAAAAAGGTTGAAAGACAGAAGTAAAAAGATTAACTATAACTACAGTAATAGTTAAGGGATACATAAAAAGTGACATCAAAATGTGAAACATGGCACAGGAAGTGAAAATATAGGGTTTTGGAATGTGTTCAAATTTAAGTTGCTATCAAATAAAAATAGACTATTATACACAAAGGATGAGATTGGTGAACCTCAAGGTAACCAAGAGCAAAATTTTAAAGTAAGCACACAAAAAGGAAATGAGAAAGGAATCTAAATATAACATACAAAAAAATCATCAAACCATAAGGGAAGAGAAAGACCATGAAATAAACAGGCAGAAACTACCAAAACAGCCAAAAAACAATGAACTAAATGGCAACAAACACATACCTATAAATAATTACTTAAAATGTAAATGGACTAAATTCTTCAATCAAAAGACACGAAGGGGCTGAATGGATTGAAAAAAACCAAAAAACAAAACCAAGACACATCTATATACTGCCTACAAGAGACTCCGTTCAGAAGTAAAGACACACACAGACTGAAAGTGAAGGAATAGAAACAGATATTCCATGCAAGTGGAAACAAAAAGAAAGCTGGTGTAGCTGTATCTGTGTCAGAAAAAGTAGACTTGAAAACAAAGACTGTCATAAAAGACAAAGAGGGGCACTACATAATGATAAAGGGGTCAACCCAGCAAGAAGATATAACATGTATTAATATATATGCACCCAACATAGGAGCACCAAAATATATAAAGCAAATATTATCAGACCCAAAGGGAAAAACTGATAGCAATACAATAATAGTAGGGGACTTTAACATCCCACTTACATCATCCAGACACAAAATCAATAAGGAAATGTCAGCCTTAAATTACAAATTAGACCACATAGATTTAATAGGTATATATAGAACATTCCATCCAAAAGCAGTAGAGAACACACATTCCTTTAAAATGCACATGGAGAGGTGCCTGGGTGGCTCAGTCGTTAAGCGTCTGCCTTCGCTCAGGCCATGATCCCAGGGTCTTGGGATCAAGCCCCACATCGGGATCCCTGCTCAGTTGGACGCTTGTGTTCCCTCTCTCGCTGTCTCTCTCTCTGTCAAATAAATAAATAAAATCTTTAAAAAAAATGCACATGGAACAGATAGATATCAGATATCCAGATTGTAAAAGTAATGCAATTAGGACATGCATACATATTGAGTTAGATAAACTTATAGTCACAGGAGAGAACAGATAGATATCTCATAAACAGATTTACACATATACAGAAACTTGATACGATGCAGAGGTGGCATGGAATATCAGTGGGGAATATGTCAACTATTCAATAATTAGTCCTAGGACTTCTAGGTAAGTGTAGGATTTCTATCTCATATTATATGCAAAAGTCAGTTTTTGATAAATAAAATACTTCAAAGTTTAAAGCAAAACTTTAAAGTTTTCTTGGGCAATATGAGGGATTACTTGATGAACTTTAAGTTAGGAACATTTCCTTTTCTTTCTTTCTTTTTTTTAAAGTAAGCTCTACACCCAAAGTTGGGCTCGAACTCACAACCCCGAGATCAAGAGTCACACGTTCTGCCGAGTCATCTAGGTGCCCCTAGGAAAATCTTCTTAAACAAGATATAAAAAGCACAAAACATAAAATGATGAATAAGTGTGGCTACATTAAAATTAAACTTCTGTTCTTCAAAATGTGCCACTAAAAAGGAAAAAGACAAGTCAGAAACAGGAAGAAAATATCTGTGATATATAAAAAAATGTGTGATATGACAAAAGGTTATTGTTCAGGGGCGCCTGGGTGGCACAGCGGTTAAGCGTCTGCCTCCGGCTCAGGGCGTGATCCCGGCGTTATGGGATCGAGCCCCACATCAGACTCTTCCGCTATGAGCCTGCTTCTTCCTCTCCCACTCCCCCTGCTTGTGTTCCCTCTCTCGCTGGCTGTCTTTATCTCTGTCGAATAAATAAATAAATAAAATCTTTAAAAAAAAAGGTTATTGTTCAGAAAATATAATAAACTTGTACAAATCAATAAAAAGCAACAGAAAATAATAAAAATGTCAAAATACATGAATAGTTACTTCAAGAAGAGGAAACAAATCACAAAGGAAAAAATAAGATGTTCAACCTAAATTCCTCAGAACAATCTAAATTAATACTGTAATTTGATATTATTTTATAACCAAATGGATTATAATAAAAAATTTTTAAATGTGTTGTACGGAGTATTGTCCAGGAACTGGAACAAAGGAAATAGTTACACTTTGTGGGTTGGGAGTAGACGTTGGTACAACTGCTTTCAAAAACAGTTTGGCACTCTGATGAAGTTGGAGATATGCATATCTGACAACCAATAATTTCACTTTTGATGGCATATGTGGACCTGTAAAAGAATGTTCCTAACATCAATTTGTAATAGTAAAACCCTGGAAACTATGCAGATATTTGTTGTCAAGAGAAAAAACAATAGTGAGATGGTCTAGCAATGGGATACTGCACAACAGTGGGAACAAATGCACTGCAGGCATAAAAGGGAAGGAGCTCACAGACATAAGATTGGTGAAAAACAGCTGAAGAATATATACATGTAAAGCCATTTAAATAAAGTTCAAAAACATGCAACATCAACAATATATTATTTAGGTACGAACACATATTTCAAAGGTTATAAAGAAAAACAAACATTTATGGTATGAGAATGTTCAGTTAAAAACCACTATACCCCATCACTGCTGTTTAAAGAAATGGTAAGATGCAACACAGCATGATTTTACAACTGTCTTTATTTAAGCATTTTTAAAGCCCGTTTCTCTAATTTTTAAGATTTTTATATGTTAAAAATTTTCTGGCTTATTTTGACCCATTGTTCCTGCTCCTGATTTTATTATGAAAATTAGGACAGAACCTACGTATATAACAGTAGAGAATAAGAAGGAACACCCTAACTGTCCAACAGTTTCTGGATTACTGAAATTATGGCAGGTTTTTAAATGGTATATGTAGTCTGGCCCCATTTTTAAAATAAAATAACACAGACACACACATATATGTGCATACGTGAACGTAAATGCATAGGAAAAGATCTAAAGGTATTGACTGAGTTTTCTCAAGGTGGGTGGGATTATATGAATTCATCAGGTTGTTCTTCTGATTAAATTTTATGATATTGCCTTTGTAATAATAAAAACAGTCAAAGAAAATTAGAAGAGAAGATTATTGCTGAACATTAGGTTGTTTCAACTCAGTATGTATGCAGTGCTGGCTCATAGCACTTCACCATTACATTCCATTACTTAACAGTTGAACAGTTTTTTCCAAGCAATACTTCTTTGGATTTTGAATTTATTTTCCTTTTCAGTTAGGGATACTTTGGTGGAATAATTTGAAAAGCAATGCCTTATGACATGCTTCAGATCATTACATATTAGTACACATATTGTTAAATCTCATTTCTAGCTCTATTCACCTGCACTTGCTTAAGTGAAAGATCTTACCAGTTTATTGTCATTGCTTTTTAAATTTAACAGATGAAGACTCTTTTAAGTAATCTCATTAGTTTTAGGATTTTTAAATTTGAAACCTTCAATAAGATACACTTTAAATGCACTTCTTCAGGATATTTGGTCAGCAAATACTTAGCTCTCTGATTTAAACTGGTATTTAGAGATTTACTCAAGTTCAGCTGCTTATGGGGCTGGTGCTTCGTATCTCCTTATCTGATCTCAATCTTGTTCCCCTAGGGAAAAGGGGAAAATTAAGAGCAGTTCTTAGTTGTATAGACCTTTTACTAGTACTATTTTTTATCTTTAAAACTTTCAAGTGCATCCTTAAATGAAGTGTTATATTTGAGTCTCCAAAAACTCTTATGAATTAGATATAATAGACACTAAATTATTTGATTTGCTAAATCATTTGAGAGCTCAGAGAATTGAGTTGTTGCGGAGAACCTAAATCGAAGTGATAATTATTAATTATCTATATATTTTATTATGTTTCTGTATATACCATATAAAAAACTCTCCCTGCTTAATTAATATAGGGGCCATACAACTGTGCTGTTCAAATCTCCAGGGAGCACAACTGACTGACAGCTCCTACCACTGCACCTTCTGGATCCATATGGAGACCAAGACTGCTCCTAGACAATGATTGAGCACCACAAAAGCAGGTCCATTTGGCAAGATGTAGAACTCTTTCAATGGGCCTAACTTTTTTTAGAATTGCACCATACAAAATTTTTCCTACCTGATCTTTCCTTCCCTCTCTCCTTCCATAGTTGTCAGATCTGCACAAGGTCTTAAAGCTTTCCTTGCTTTCTCCTACTAACTCTTCCAATAAACATCTTGTCCATCTAATGCTGTCATGGTATCTGCTTCTCAGCAGATTCAAACTAAATGGTGGTTTAATACTAAATACTAAAACTAAATACTAACAGTGGTCTGAGAAAAACAGATAGTAAGATGGGGATTTGTGACTGGCTTGCTCACTCACCACTAGGGAGTAAGGAGGTAGGTAAATGGTGCACGGATAGTCCTTGGCACAAGATAGGAGCCTAACTGGTATATATTTCATCAGTAGTGACCCAAGAAAACATCCCAGTGGAGGAGAATGCTCTTGCAGGTGTAATGATTAAGGTATTTGGAAGATATTAGGGGAAAATACTTATAGACAGTAAAACTGGCTGGTTACAACTAAGCTGAATCGGTACCCTGCAGAGGGAAAATGAGAAACTGAGAACCATTAACAGTCAGTTAAAGGCTAGGTGTGAGAACCAGAGGGACTTAGGGGTAGCTTATAAAGAGGCTGTTATCTTCTATAGTAGGAAGCAGATGTAGCTGAGCAATAGACTGTAGGTCGTCTAATGGGATCCATTTGGACACTAAGCCTAGGTAGGTCTGACATATTAATGTCATTACTCTGGCTGGAAAACCTGGAAACTTGAAACATGGGGTGGAGATGTCTAGATGGGTACCCCTGATATTCTGTAGAGTGACTTGAAGCCTCAGAGCTCTCTAGTAAGAGCTAGCAATTCTCTTGTGCTGAAAAAAATGCCTTAGGAGTTTCTCTTCTACAAGACAAGTGCCTTCCTCAGGAGCTGCCCCTGCTTCCTTTTCTGGATGCCTGGTTGATATCTAGAGTTAAATTTCAGCATAACCCAACTGAGGACAGCCTGATAAGTGAGGAAAGAGACTATCTACCAAGGAGGTACAAGAATTATTAATAGGGTATACCAGGAGGAGTCAGTGAGTATCCTGATTGGATTTTCATGGCAGGAAAGTAAGACTGAATAAATAAGAATTCTTGGACTTGCAGGATCACTCTTGGAATTTAATACCCTGTCAGTGATCCTAGGATTTGGCAAACTCACTGCTAGTGTAGCTTTCAGAAACCTGAAAAAAAAATAAAGAACACTGAATTAAGTATAAACACTCAAGATGGCCTAGGGAAAGGAAGAAGGAATACAGATGTTAAGGGAAGTGAATATGCTGGGAATGGACACATTTTGTGAGGCCAGAAAACTGTCTATGACAATATGTTCAATGAATGTCAAAGAGGAGATACTATTCACTGAGCCCACTGGGAATTCACTGGTGAGAGAGGTACCAACATCATCACTGATGTGTTTCCTCTATGAGCCAGGGAGAAGGCAAGAATCATGATACTGCGTTTGCTGAGATTCATGGACGTGATGGAGTTTTGATGTAACAGAGACCAGGTGATGATGCTTAAGCACCAGAGGCCAGAAAGTCAGAACTACTGTAGTGTCTGGCTAGGTTGGAGGGGCAGACAAGAGTTTGAACTGCAGGAAGTTGTGGAGATAGTTAATAGAGCATAGCCTCCTGGAGGAAGCCAAGAAACTGCTACTTAACATGTACAAACAACAAAAAACGGTAAGAGTGGGAAAACATAATCCCCAGGATGGTCACTCCAGTGAAATGTCTAATCGATCAATTTTTGGATCCAAAACCCATTAATGAAGAAATTGCCAGGTTCCTAGGAAGTAGAACCATGCAACACCATGGGAAGCATAGAGTGTAATAATTCCCTTGGTTCTTCTCTAATGGAAAGAGGTGGATATCTAGACATCTGAGAGTCTATTGGATGCAGAGTCTGAGCTGACTTTAATACTTCAACTAAAGCAGGGTAGTAGCTGTGACTAGAGAGAAAAACTGGCTGACAGGCCCAGGTGCTGAGCCCTAAAATCCATCACCATATTCATGCCGAGGCCATACTTTCCTGGGTGCTTCCAGTGAATGACTAAGCATGGCAGAGATACTGAGGCAGGACCATTCCTGGGAGGTGCAGGGCTCCCATTACAGGTAACTTTTCAGGTGAGGATGCCCAGACAGTCCTTCCTAACTTTGCTTAGAACTGCAGTGCTGACACCTCACCTGACCTTCCCGCCCCCTCTCCTTCACTTGGGGTCAGAACTACACCTTGGTCTGTTGGTTCTCCCAGCTTCTCTTGGCTCCCCCTCCACCTTTTCTCACAAGTTTTCTCCCCAAATAAACTTCTGGCTCCCAGTGGGTCTGGCCTACTGTGGACATGATGGATCTGCAGACCCACCCGGTTGTCACTTCCCCAAGCCCTGAATGTGTCACCAGTATTGATATACTTGGCAATTGGAGTAACCCCAACGTAAGGTCCTAAGCCTATGGGGTAAAACTCTTACAGTGATGAAGACTAAGGAGAAAACTGTGCAACAACAGGCCTCTCCACCAAAATAGGCAACCGAAACCATTATTGACTTCAGGGGTCATGGTAGAGGTTAATGCCACCATTAAAGGACTAAAGGATGCAGGGGTAACTTTCCATAGCATATCATATCAGCAGTCTGGCTCCTATAGAAACTGAAGAATGACTACAGACTACTATAAACTTAACAGGCCTCAACTGTGCTGCTATGCCAGATGTGGTACCAAGGTTAGAACAGATTAGTAAGGTCATGGGTAAATGATACTTGACAATCGAAGTAGTGAATAAATTCTTTTCCATTCTAATTAGAAATAAAGCAGGAATAACAAAAATACAACCTGTGGATCAATTCTGGTCAGATTTATAACTATATCTTTGTAAATAAAGTTTTATTGGAACACAGTCATGTTTACTCACTTATCTATTATTTGTCTGGTTTCACATTATAATGGCAGGGTTGAGTAGTGGCAGCAGAGGCCATATGGCTTGCAAAGGCTAAAATATTTACTATTTCCCTTTATAGAAAATTTTGCTGACCCCTGGAAAAGAAGACCAGAATCAGTGTAAATTGACATGGGACAAACAACAATTATAATGTGCAGTTTTGCATCGATGCTCTTTAACTCTTCCACCTCCCATCATAATATAGTCCAAAAAGATTTGACTTCCTGAACATCCATAGATGTCATTCTGATCCACTACAATGACTGTATCATGGTGACTGGGCAAAATGAACAAGAAGTGGTGAGTAATCTGGAGGCCCTGGTAAGACACATTTACTCCAAGAGGTGGGACATAAACCCTATGCAGATTCAAAGACCTGTCACTTCGGTGATGTTTCTAGAAGTCCAGTAATCAGGAGAATGTTGGGATATCCCCTCCAAAATGAAATACACATTGTCCCATTTTGCATCCCCTACCACAGAGCAGGAAGCACAATAGCTGACAGATCTCTTGGGTTTCTGGAGGCAACATACTGCACATCTAAGGATACCTATCCAGGTAATATGTTGGGTGACTTGGAAGACTTCTTGCTTTGTTGGGGCCCATAGCATGAGAGTTCCATAGCAGGTCCAGGCTACCATGTGGGCAGTAGCCCTACCACTTGAGCCATACAACCCAGCAAACCTTGTGGTGTTACAAGTGTCAGTAGAGGGGAAAAAAGCCATGTGGTGCTAATGACAAGCCCCAGGGGGAGAATCACAGCATAGCCCTCTGGGATTCTGGAACAAGGCAGCATCTGCAGCAGAGCATGATATGATTTTGAAAAACAGCTTCTGACACATTTCTGGACTCTGATAGAGAAGTAATACTTGAACATGGGGTACTAAGAGACCATGCATTTAAAATAGCCCATTACAATCTATGTTATATCAGACCCACCAAGTCATAAAGTCAGATGGGACCAGCGACAGTAAGTTATAAGATGGTAATGGCACACCTGAAATCAAACTTAAGCAGGGCCAATGAGCATGGGTAAGCTGCATGAACATACACCCCAGACCCCATGTTACCCCCAACATTTGTACCACTGCCCCTTCCACTGCTCATACCTATGGCCATATGGAGGGGTTCATAGGACCAGCTGAAGGGGGGAAAAGGCCTGTGCTTAGTTTGCAGATGGGTAAGCTTGTGAGTGTAGACAGAAAATGGATGGTGGCTGCATTTAGCCACATTTTAGGTATGGTCTTGAAAGACAGTAAAATGGAAAAATCTTCTTAATGGGCAAAGCTGTTAGCAGTGTACCTGGTCATTCATTTTGTGTGGAAAGAGAAGCAGCCTGAGGTTAGAATGTATATTGACTCATGGACAGAGGTCCTTGACTTGGCCATATAGTCAGGGGAAGGAAAAGAATAGAAGATTGGAGGTGAAGTTTGAACTAAAAAACTAAAAAACTAAAAAAGAATAGAAGATTGGAGGTGAAGTTTGAACTAAAGGCAATGGACATATGAGAGCGGGCAGAGAGTGCAAAGGTTTTTTTATGATAACCATAAGAAGAGGATTTACCATGGAAGAGACACAAAAACAACCAAGTAGACAAAATGACTTACCCAGTTAATAGAGTTGGTATGATGGACACATGAATGACATGTTGGCAGAGAGGGAGGCTATGTACATAGGCTCAATAGGATAGACTCCCACTTATAAGACTAATCTAGCTATTGCTGCTTCTGAATATCCACTGTTCTCAGCAACAGAGACCAATACTGAGCTCCTGATGTGGCAATATCCCTCAAGGAGACCAACCAGACACTTGGTGACAACTCAACTCCACCAGGACCTTTCCATGCTGAAAGGGTCAGTGGTCTATCTTCACAGGGAAATATATTCCTATTCTAGGTAGGAGCCTGCATTCCTGCCCTCAGACCCTTAGCCAGCCCCATAATCCAGGGTTTAAAGAACGTCTGATCCACAGGCATGGAATAACATACAAATAGTACCCAATCCAGGGACCCATTTCACAGTGAAGGAGGTGTGGAAGTGGGACCATAAGCAGAGGACCCGCTAGAACGTATAGTAGAAAGTGAGCTGTGAGCCACCAGTGTGACCAAGAGGCCAAACAACTACAACAATGGGAGGTATAATTTGCCCCACCATCCTCCCTTTACTAAGTTTACCCTCAGGAAAAGAAGTCTCCACAAACCACGGAAGCTAGCTATTTCCTAAAATTGCCTGGAGTGGTAGAAATTTGAAGCACAAAGGTGGACTGACACAATCATGGAAACATGCTACTAGGATCTCCGGGGACAAGGAGCAAAACTGACTGATGGCCCAGCTTGCTGCTCCACTGGGTCCATCCCTGTGTTTTCATAGATGCCATGTTTTGCACAAGCCTCTCCTAGCCAATGGCTACGCATAATGAGAATACTAGCCCATTTCAGTGAGATAAGAAACTCCTCTAACAGGTGACTTTGGGCAAGGACAACCCATCTGCCTGGCTGAGCTTTTCTTGGAACTGAGCTATAGTCTGAGACTCTTCCCACCCATTCCTTCTTCTCTCTCTCTCTCTCTTCTTCCACTCAGGTCAAACTAGCATCTGTTCCTTCCACCAATAAATCTCTCGCATGTCTAATCCTGTCTTGACAGCTGCTTCTAGGAGCAACCTGAACTAATACACTTACATGCTTACAAAATACCTTAAGGTTGATGTTATTATACCACAGTGCAGATGCAGATGAAGAGCTGAGTTTTAAAGAGATTAGATGACTTGCCTGATATCACTTAAGCCCAAATGCACCTCAGACATCTTTCCAACATTCTTAATTGACATTTAAAAGAAAGGCTGTGTTGTAATGTGATAGAAATGCTTCTTAATTGGGTTGTTTCAGGAAAATAGGATTTTTCTACCCCAAATATATCAGTAATTGGACATCTTTTGAAATGAGAATCTTGGACTTGTTCCCCTCTGTGCCTTCCAGTTCCAAGAGCTTATGGTTTTTCCCTGGAGATAAAAATTTATTTAATTTAATTTAATTTAATTTAATTTAATTTAATTTATTTATTTATTTGGATATTTGAAGAAATGGGTCTTTTTGCTATAGACTTAAAATGTAGAATGATCCAGAAAAAAAGAAGGTTCTATTTTCAATATATTTTCATGATCTGGGGATTTAAAACCTGCCAAGCTCTTCTATCCCTTTTCTACTACTTTACTTCTACTTACTTACTTTACTAACCTATACAGGTTAGTCTTCTTGCTCTTCTTACTCAGAGCCAAGCTTTAGGAATCTGCCTTTATTGTTCTCTAGGCCTGAAGTGCTATTACCCAACATCTTCCCAGACTCAGCCCCATACTCCACTAAGCCTTCTCTCCAAAACTGACTCCTCTCCCCCTTAGCATTTTCTATTATCTTACTGGTTTATTTCTTTCACAGCAATTATTACTACATATTTTTATGTATTTGTTTACTTATTATCAGTAGTCTCCATTAAAATGTAATATCTCTGATAGTAGGCAGTTTTTCTTCTTTATTATGTTTATAGTAGGTTTTTAATAAATATCTTTTGAATTAGTTATTAACACAGAAAATACATATCTTTCTTCTTTGGTAGGACTCTTTCCCAAACTTTCCTCCTCTCCATTCTCTTGCCAATCACCTTTTCATATAGGTAAAATCTGGTTAAAATAAACATACATTTTGAAGAAGTAAGTAAGTTATAAAACATACAGCTTTGTCAAATCCATTCATTCATTTGACATACATTTATTAAAGGCCTAATATATGCTTGTGACTTTCCTAGATCTGGAGATCCAGGATTGAAAAAGACATAAAAGGTTCCTGCTCAGATGGAACTCTGGGGTGGGGAGGAGACAGATAATAATAAAAAACAAACAAAGTGACTACCAAGAATCAGATAATAATCTGTGCTATACAAAAAACTTTAAATAGGTGACCAGATGGAGTGAGTGGGTGGGTACTTGAATTAAATGGTCAGGGAAGATCTTTTTGAGAAAATTTGCAGAAAAAAAAGCCTTTTAGAGATTCACTTCAGAGTTCAAGAGGCCCTTAGAATTTTCCAAAGTGGTTGGACCAATTTACACTCCCTTTCTCAATTTACACTCCCTCTCTCAAAGTAGCTCAGACTATCTCATGTAAATGCTTAAGGCAAATATGAATTTGGGGAGCATGAGGAAGATAAAAGGAGAAGAGTGAGTGACGGGAGAGTGATCTTAATGGTGATAAGAGAGACAGGCAGGCAGGATGAAGATCCTGTAGGGCTTTGTAAATCTGGGTAAGAGGATTGGAGCTCAATACTGAGATGGGAAGGCATTGAGAGAATGTAATTTTGAGTTACCATATTATGAGATTGAAATGTCCAGTTTTTGACAAAAAATCACAAGAGATACAAAGGAAACAAGAAAGTATGGCTCATTTAAGGAGAAAAAAAAGCCAAGAGAAGCTGTCCCTGAAAAAGACTTGAAGGTAGATCCACTAGCTGATGATTTTAAAATAACTGCCTTAAAGATACTCAGAGAACTAAAAGAAAACAGAGAAAGTCAAGAAAAAGATGTACAAACAAACTGGAAATATCAATAACAACATGGAAAACCTACAAAGAAACAAAAAGAAGGATTCAAAGATTTGAACAGGCAGAAAAAAGAATCCTTAAACCTGATTTCTGAGGAACAGAAAGAAAAAAAATGATTGAAGAAAAATAAACAGAGCCTAAGAAACCTGTGGAATATCATCAAACAGACCAATGTATGCACCGTGGAAGTCTCAGAAGGAAGAGAGAGAATACTTAAAGATATAATGGCAAAAAACTTTCCAGATGTGAGGAAAGACATGACTACACATGTCCAAGAAGCTCAGCGAGATCCAAGTAAGATGAATTCAAAGAGACTCACCCTAAGACATATTATAGTCAGACATCAAAAGAGACAGACAAAGAATTTTGAAAGCAGCAAGAGAGAAACAACTTATCACATACAAGGGATCCTCAATAATTGTCAGAAGATTTGTCATCAGAAACTTTAGAGATCAGAGGGAAGTAAGCTAATACATAGAAAAGTACTAAAAGAAAAAAATGTCAACCCCAAATCCTATATCTGTAAAAACTGTCCCTCAGAAATGAGGGAGAAATTAAGACATTCCCAGATAAACAAAAGTTGAGGGTATGCATTTCACTACACTTGCCTTGCAAGATGACAACTCAAAAGCTGTATAAAGAAACAAAGATCTCTCTAAAGTTAATGCATGAGTAATTATAAAGTTGTAATTATTGTAACAATGGTGTTTACCTCTACTGTTTGTTGTCTACATGATTTAAGAGACTCATTTTTAAAAGACTATCGGTCTAAAAGCAATTATTATTGTAATTTTGGTTTGTAACTTATTTTGTTGCTTTCTTGTTTTTACATCATTTAAACAACTAATGCATTAAAAATTATTAATTTATGTTTTGGGACACACAACATATAAATATGTAATTTTGGGACATCAACAACTGAAAGGGGTGAAGACAGAAGTGTTAAAGGAGCATAGTTTTTGTACATTACTTAAGTTAATATAAATTCAAAAGACAGTCTTATAATTTTAAGATGTTAAATTTATCCTTAGGTAACCACACAAAAAAACAGGTAAAGAATACACATAAAAGAAAATGATAAAGGAATTCAAACAATTCGCTATGAAGAATCTAAATACAAAAGAAGACAGGAAATGAGGGACAAAAAATCTGTAAGACATATAGAAACTAACAAGCAAATGGCAGAGGTCTCTCCTTACTAGTAATTACTTTAAATGTAGATGAATTAACCTCCAGTCAAAAGGATGGCAGGATGATCCAACTGTATATCGCCTACAGGAGACTCATTTTATACCCAAAGACATGAACAGGTTGAAAGTTAAAGTGTGGAAAAGGATATACCGTGAAAATAGTAACCAAAGGAGAACAAGGATGGCTATATTAATATCAGGCAAAATAGACTTTAATTCAAAAAAGCTTACAAGAGACAAAGCAGGACATTATATATTAATAATGTATTAAGTATATATCTTTTTTTAAGATCTTTTTTCTTTTCTTTCCTTTTTTTTTTTTTTCATTTGACAGAGAGAGAAAGAGAGAGCACCGCAGTGGAAATGGCAGGCAGAGGGAGAGGGAGAAGCAGAATGCCCGCTGAGCAGGGAGTCGGATGTGGAGATCGATTCCAGGACTCTGGGATCATGATCTGAGCCGAAAGTAGATGCTCAATGACTGAGCCACCCAGGTGCACCTTAAGTATGTATCAATAAAGGTTCAATACAACAATAAGATGTAACAATTATGAATATTTATGCACATAATAACAAATCACAAAAATATATGAAACAAAAATTGACAGGATTAAACGGAGAAATAGAACTACAGTAATAGTTGAAGACCTAGTACTTCACTGTCAGTAATGGATAGAACAACCAGATGAAAGATAAATAAGGAAGTCGAGGACTTAACACTACAAACCACTAGATCTCACATGTACAAAACATTCTACTCAACAACAGAATATACATTCTCTCAAGTGTATATGGGGCATTTTCCAAGGATGAACCATATGTTAGTCCACAAATTAAATCTCACAACATATTAAAAGACAGATATCACACAAAGTATCTTCTCTGGCTACAAGGGGATGGAGTTAGAAATTAATACAGAAGGAAAAGTGGAAAATTCACAAATTTGTGGAAATTAAACAACATAGGGCAAAATATGATCCAGTAATTCCACTTCTGGGTATTTATTTGAAGGCAATGAAATCACTGTCTTGATAAGATGCCTGCACCCCCATGTTCTTTGCAATGCTATTTGCAATAGTCAAGACATAGAAAGAACCTAAGTGTCCAGTGACGGAATGAATAGATAAAGAAAATGTGGTACATATGTGTGTGTGTGTGTGTGTGTGTGTGTGTGTGTGTGTGTGTGTGTGTAAATAATGGAATATTATTCAGCCATAAAAAAGAAGGAAATCCTGCCATTTGTGACAACTTGGGTGGACCTTGAGGGCATTATGCTAGTGAAATAAGTCAGAGAAAGACAAATACTATGATTTTACTCATATGTGGAATCTAAAACAAACAAACACCAAATTCATAGAAACAGAGAACAGATTGATGATTGCCTCAAGTGGGAGTTGGGGGGTTGGCAAAATGGGTGAAGGAGGTCAAAAGATATAAACTTCCAGTCATAAGTTAAATATGTCCTGGGATGTAACACACAGCATGGTGAGTTAGTAATACTTGTATGGTATATTTGGAAGTTGCTAAGAGAGTAGGTCTTAAAAGTTCTCATCACAAGAAAAAAATCTGTAACGATACATGGTGCTTGATGTTAACTAAACTTACTGTGGTAATCATTTTACAGAAACATATATGTCAAATCATTATGTTGTATACCTAGAACTAATACAATATTAGATACCAATTACATATCAATTAAAGAAATGTCCAAAGCTAGCCAATCCCCTGTATATGTTCTATATGAATATTTGATAGAAAAATTCAAATAAATAGGCACATTAATGGTTATGTAATTTATCTATAATACAGTGGTTCAGAAGTTTATCTATTAACTAATTTTCATTAAAGAACACATTTTATTTTCATTTATTATTATTATTTTAGCTCCAGTATAATTACTATAGAGTGTTATATTAGTTTCAGGTGTACAATGTAGTTATTCAACAATTCTATACATTATTCAGTGCTTTTCACGATAAGTATACTCCTAATCCCCCTCATCTATTTCACCCAACCCCACACCTGGTAACCACCAGTTTGTTCTTAAAGTCCACATCTTTAAATAGCCCATCCACCTCTCTTAAATTTAGAAAAACAGAATATTAAGTCTCCAAAGTATTAACAACTGGTTGAATTATCTTCAATTTATTCAATTAATAATTAATAATCTAGTTCAAAGCTAACTAATAACAGGGATATTCAGATAGATTTAACAATGATCTTAACAGTTTATTAATTTTAAAAAATGTAAAACCAGATTTTAGGCAAGTATTATACAAAATTGCTTACAATTTGCAAGTAAGAAATGGAATAAACAAAAAATCCCATAATCACCCAGTGAAGTTACATTTTCTTCACTAATTTTTATTTTTACTGTTTGGGTGTAGTGTTTAGTGTTGGGTTCTAAATTATTTCAATTCAAGACAACAATACATAGGTTGGCATCTTGCCTTTAAAGAAATGATGATGAATGCACTGAGAAACAAGCAGTGAGGAAAACGTAGGGGCGTCATCAGGAATGAAGCTCCATCATTGCCAGACCTCACATGTGTGCAAATAACTTAGCAAAATAAAAGAGCTATAATGTTAATATGGCTTGGATTTCAAGAAAACAACTAATTTTATTGCCTTTTCGGAAAGTGCAAAGGATAGAGAAAAAGTGAGAAAAAATAATCTTCTGATACAAGAGATTATAAATGGGAATTACAACCTAAATTGTAGGTTTTCTAAACAGTGAAAGGAACATAGTTAAAGACCTTATGTTAGTATATCCTTGCTTAACCTTTGATTGACATACTAGATATTCATCATGGCATATTTTACTTCCATTGTACCATCGGATTTTGCTTTTTATTTGAATTTTCACTGAATCCATCCTCTTAGGATAAATGTGGAAAATTTTGGTGGTTTTGATGTTAATTTTATTATTGTATCTTCCACTATCTTTGAACACCTATAACTGGAACATTATTAAACCTGTTTCTTGTGCCATACTCTCTTTTGTCATTGTATTCTTAAAAGACTTAATCCTTAGGTATGTGAGGTATTCTGTGGGAGTCTTTTTAGGAGCATGCATTTCACTGATGGATGAGACTTCAAAAGTATAATGGTGTTATGTTAGTGTTTCCTATTAATGTTTTGTATTTTAACACTGGGTACTTAATCCTTCCTCTGGAAAGTTTTAGCCCTATTTCCTATAAAGATTCACAGTTGGCTTGATTTGGGGCCTGTCATAAGTAAGGGATATAGACACTATCATTTTCTCACTGTTGCCGCTGGGTGAGTGCTGTGAGCTGATCTTTCTTAAGCTTCCATTAAGTACACTCTGGTTTTTAGAACTAAAGACCCATAGAAAAAGAACCTCATGGCTACTTTCAATTAGCATTTTCATGTGCAAAAGATTTTAGGAGGATTCACGGAAATAAGAGGAGTAGAAGTAGGAGTGGTAAAACAGAAGTCCAGGAAGAGATGTGCAGGTCTGTAAAGGGAAAGGGTTGGCATTCACAGTTTTATAAACCTGCCTCTGGGAGGCAGTAGGGTGTAGAGGTTGAGTATGGCTTCCCGTTGACTTCAGATCCACTATAACCACGTCCTAGCCCTGTGATCTGTGCCTTGGTTTATTCTGTGAAATAGGCGTAATAGTAATGCCTCCCCATAGGGTTTTTGTAAGGATTAAATGAGATGCTTCCCGCCGAGCACTTTCAATTGTATCTGGTACAGAATGAACGTTCAGTAAAAGTTAGCTTTCTTATTATGGAATAGGCTGTCTGCTTTTGTAGGTTTCCTATCAGAGGAATTTAAGCGGAGATGGAATAATAAATTCGCAGGGGTTTTATAGATTAAGATTTAAGCATTGGATAGCCCCTTCAACCCCTGAGATTTTCTGTTTCTATTATTTTGTTTCCAGTGAATATCAAGGTATCTTTCATACGTGACAAAGGTGGGATGAACTTGTATATCATACTTTTTTTCCGGTAGTACAATTCGAATGGTACAATCTCCTATGGGCAATCTATGACCACAGAGGAGGGCAAAGAACATCACTGCTTCTGTCCAGTTTCCATGCTGACTTCATGGAACAAACCAACTATAGATGCCAGAGACCGAAGCAAATAAACCGAATTCGATTCAGGGAAAACGCTAAGAAATGGTTCTTTTGATAATTTAGAATCTTTCTTACTTGATGGCAAAAATTAAAAAGCATCATAACTTTCATTGTTGGGAAGACATAAATGAGAAAATGGACACAGTACTATATTGTCAGTGGGAGTATAAATTGCAACATAAATCTGGCAATGTCTATTATCATTTAAAATACATATACTCTTTGACCTACCAACTCCACTTTTGAATAGCTTTTCTAGAAATATAATCACCATTTTTCAAGGCCACATTAAACAATATTTGGTGTAGCACTGACTGTGGTGGCCAAAAAATGGATACAATCTCATTGTCTATCAACAGGGCAATAGTTAAATATAGTATTTTTTACTATTTTTTTTTACTAAGGAATATTATGTGACTGTTTAAAAGAATGATTTCAATTTCTATTGACTTGAGATGTCCATGATGTATCATGAAGTGAGGAATGTAAGTTCCAACACAATATATACAGCATTATCTAATATTTGGAACAGCAAGCAAACAAAAAACTTCCAAATACCTTTTGAATGTTTTTATATATATAAGGGGAGAGATGAGGATGATCACATGGCAGATAGAAGACACTGGTCACAATGTCTGGGGCAAGGAAGGAATCAGCTGTTTTCTATATATGTTAATGCATTGTTACATAATACATATTGCTTTCGATGAAAAAAAAAACTTTTAAAAAGTTTTAATTAAAGAAGGACTTAATAACTATAAAAACGTACCTACAATGCAAATTTCTTGAGAAAGGTATGTCTACTCTCCCTTCCTACTTTATTTTTTATTCATTTTTTTTCTTTCTCCCAACCTCCCACTTCCTTTCTTGTCCCTTTTCATCCTCCATTTCCCCTCAAAAGAACAAAGGTATTTTTGTGGAAATGGAAACTTATACAAGTCAAGTGTTTTACCAAACTGGAAGTGTATTAAGAAGCAGTTCATTTTTCCCCCTTTTCATCTCAAGCACTAAGTATATATTGCAAAAGTTCTTTTTTTTTTTTTAAAGATTTTATTTATTTGACAGAGATAGAGACAGCCAGCGAGAGAGGGAACACAAGCAGGGGGAGTGGGAGAGGAAGAAGCAGGCTCACATTGGAGGAGACTGATGTGGGGCTCGATCCCATAACGCCAGGATCACGCCCTGAGCCGAAGGCAGACACCCAACTGCTGTGCCACCCAGGCGCCCCTGCAAAAGTTCTTTTTAAGCAGAAGAATAGAATCCCCCTTGTCTCCTCCCCCCATTAGTGGAGTCCTGCCACTTCAAGTGAAATGGAATTTCCTGATTATGCTGTGCAGACAGAACACAAAAACAACATGCCTAAAAATATATATATTTAAAATAAATATAAAAAAGATATGTATTATAAACATGTAATATATACAATATGTGATATAGATATGAAGGGCAGCAGCACTGTTGCTTCTTACGGTAAGCAATAATGGCCAGTGCTCTAAAAGAAAAGTCAAATCCTTTGACTCTGATTTTATGTGAACAAGGGCAAAAAAGAATAAAATATACGAATTAGTTAAAATAAAGGGACAAATAAGGCTAAGATTTTTGTCATATGCTTTCAAGGTCTACTATGTCTGGACTCATATATTTTATTTCCACCTGAATAATGGGATGTCATGGGTATGCCTAACTCTAAGACTAAAAAGTCTGGTAACTTTCAGTTCATGATAACAACAGTGGCATCATATTGCCTGATGTTCCAAAGTCAGACTTTCATTCTCTGCCAAGGACAGATCAAATCAAGAGCTATTTTTCAAAGAAGATTGTTATTGCTAAAAATATGTGGTTTGCTCTAAGAACTTGGAAGCCAACCTGAGAATTTTTTTCCCCAGTGTTTGACAAAAGTATCACAACTGATCAGAGGCCCTTGAGTACAATCAAAGCTTCTGGAGAGTAAGGACCCTTGAGTTACATTTTTGTTGGGTTTTCATTTGCTCTGTGACCTATTAAAAGTATTCAGCCTTTTGGTAAGTCTGTTAGATGGAAGGGAACAGTATGCTTAAATGTGATCTATGTTGCTTCCAAAATAGAAAAATGTTTACTGAACACTGTGTCTCTTTCTCTATGGTAGACAGTAAAAAGGTATGGGAACTTTTCTTTCCCTTTGGAGAGCGTATATAGACATGCTCAATTTCACTGGATCCCCAGAAATTTTACTGAAGCAGCAAATCTCTGCATTTTACTGGAACTGAATCCTATCCCTTGGCACACAAGTATTTTATGAAGGCATCTTGCACAGCTGCCACTACGTGCTTTCTAGACCCTGACCAGCATGTTGTCATCAATAGAGGGGACCGTATGAACTCTTATGGGATGATGAGACAATAAGTCTCTCTGTGGACTCAGTAGTGGCACCGAACCACTGCGTTGTCACCACTGTGGAGGAAGACAGTGAAGGTGTCCTGCTGTCCTACCAGGTGAATATAAACGGTTTCTGTGCTTTCTGATTGTTAGCATAGAGCAAAAATATTTAGCATCTCGAAATAAGTCAAGCAGAGAAAGACAAATATTATATGATTTCTCTCATCTATGGAACATAAGAACTAGGATGATCGGTAGGGGAAGAAAGGGATAAAGAAAGGGGGGTAATCAGAGGGGGAATGAAACATGAGAGACTATGGACTCTGAGAAACAAACTGAGGGCCTCAGAGGGGAGGGGGGTGAGGGAATGGGATAGACCGGTGATGGGTAGTAAGGAGGACACGTATTGCATGGTGCACTGGGTGTTATACGCAACTAATGAATCATCGAACTTTACATCGGAAACCGGGGATGTACTGTATGGTGACTAACATAATATAATAAAAAATCATTAAAAAAAAATTTACCACCTCAATGGCTACCATGGGCCAGTGGTATCAATTTGTTCCAGGAAAAAGACACATCCGTAGCAGCTGCTATAATCGGAGCCACGTATGAATGAAAACAATGATTTATATATTATATAAAACATTTACATGTGATAGGAATTTTAGACAATTGGATACTTACATTTTTACTTCTCTACTGGTTTTCTTCTCTGATGCATGTGTTCATTAATTTGAAAGTTTGGGGAGTACATGACATTTGATACAAATTAATAATAATTGAATTTAACATATCAAAAATAAATACAATCTAGGGCACTTTTATGTCATCTGGTTCATATTCCTGGGTGACTCTAGAAGGCCATTATGAATGGCTGTTTTTAATATCTATTTTGAAATGATAACTAAATGAGTGTAAAAAAATGTAACTCTTACAATATAAATTATCTTTTTTTGCTTTTATTCATTTTTTTGATTTTTTTTAAAACCTGTTAAATAAAACGTTCCATCAGACAGATAAGGAACCTTATCAATTTTGAGAAACACTGTAGTTTTAGGGCAGAGGTAATTTGTGTTGAATAATAAAAAATCTGGTTGTTATTTCTCTAGACCTTTAACATAATGCAATTCCATATAGCAGAATAGGTTTCTCCCCTGTGAAAGATGAATGCAGTCATTTACCTGTGTAGTTTTTATGAAAATACACTTCAGTCTGGTAATATTTTGTGATCTGCTATTATGAATGTTTCTTCCTTGTTAAAAAGACTTCTAACTAGATACAGTTGGATTATTAAATAATAATAATAATTGTTCATTTTCTCTGTTTCCAGTTCCCTTGTTTTCAATTACAACCCCCGGTCATAAAAATGCAAATTTAGTATGCAAATTATACTCACTTAAAAATATATTCACAGCAGCTTTAGGTGAAAATACAACTGCCTTTCACATAATTCAAAAATGAAAATCATGCCGTTTTGCAAAATGAATATCCATAATTTTTTAAAAAAAAAGTATATATGCACAAACAAGTAACTGATCTGTCTGGAGATCCTGACATCTGTGAACAAAAAGGGTTCTGGGTTGAAAATTTAGATAAATGAAACACTATGTGTAGAAACTCGTAGCTTCAGTGAATTTTTGTACAGACACAATATTGAGCTATGCAAGGATTAAGCAGCGGCTAAACAAACATTATAAAATACCTAGAACACATAACTTTTATAAAAATGCCAAATATATAGGCTCTGAAGGTGTTGTCAATAATGTCAATCATGGCTATACTGATTTAACAAATATTTATTGAACACCTACTAGGTGCTGAACTGTGTTAGATGTTGGGGAGTCAAAGATGAAAAAGTCACAAACTCTGTTCCTAAACAGCTTACTTATCTACTTAGAGAGAGAAGCATATAACAAACAGAATTCAGCATGTGGCAATAGAGATGTTAAAATGCCTATGGCCATTAGAGGAGAGACCGAAAGCTTTGCATGAAGAAGTTGTTAAAGTCTCCACCTGTGGATTTTGAGCCTGAAAAGAGAGAAAAATATGGTTAAATCCAGTACAGGTTGGTATTCAGAACGTTGTTTGAGCAAAGTATTAGAGATGTAACGGGATGAAGTGTATCCATTACGTACTGCTCTGTGACACATTTCCCAAAAGTCAGTGGCTGAAAACGAAAGCCGTTTATTGTTCTAGGTCACGTATCCACAAAGACCATCTGAATTTCTACAGAAAGGCAATTACTTTATTCTCCATTCCACATGAAAGCCTTACACTAGAGTTAATGGTTTCTTCTAGACAAGAGCTCAACAAACGGTGCTCCACAAGCCATATCTGGTCTGCTGGCTATTTTTGTAAACCCAGGTTTATCAGAACACCGCTGTGTCCGTTTGCTCACTTGTTGGGTATGGCGGCTTTTCCCCGCCAACAAGAGATCTGAGTAGATGACAGAGACTGTACGACTCACAAGGCTGAAAATCACTGCAAACCCCTCCCCTAGACCAGGTGATGGAAACATGGCTACAGGACGCTTGAAATGTGGTTGTTGTGCCTGAGCTACCGAACCCAACATTTTATTTAATTTTAATTAATTTAAATTTAAACAGCTACATGTACCCAGTGGGTACATCTTGGACAGCCCATTTTTAGACAGTAAGTTCCCTGAGGCTGGGGACAATTTTGGGATCTCTTTTTTACCCCAATAGGTCCCACCATGCCCAGTATACTGCTCTATGCTTAGCAGATTCAGTAACTGTCTCAACAAATATTTATTGAATTTTATTTATCGTGGTTGTTTTCCCTTATTTTAGTCAAGCTTTACATAAGACATAAAGCTAAAATATTTTTCCCAGGATAATTATTGTTGAGCTCAGCTCAAATGCCCAAAAGCTTCTTCAAAATATCTTCCTATGTTCTAGTCTACTGGCATTTTCCTTTCTGAAAAAGTAGTTATTTCGGAGGGTCGAGTCCATAGCATGGAGAATCCAACCAAAACTTTGGCCACTCTCTCAGATGCTGGGGCAAGGCCCTTCATTTCCAGGTCATTCCCTCTTGGAGGTGTTATTAAAGCAAATTGTTCTTTTTTAATATATCAAAGGGATGGGCAGCTTTGCCAAACCAAAGATGCTGTTACATTTTCCCAGAGGCGGGGCCTTCTTGCCAGCCATTTGCATAACTAAAGGGTATCGCTCAAAGGACACTGAAGAGTGAAATTAGCTTCAAGGCAACATTTTTGGCTTGTTTGTTTGGTCTGTATTACAGATGCTTTAAGGAGTGAAATTTAGCTGCTTTTTCTATGCTAGAAAAGGGATAGACAGATAGAAAGGAGGAAAGAAGAAGAGAAGAAAGAAGGGAAAGAAAAAAAGAAAACAGATTAAAGATGCTTTGCCAGGCATGTTTATATATTTTTCCCATTTTGTGGATGTACTCAATTGGTTTACTCAATTCTTAATTGATGACCCTTTACTTCTACCCCCAACCACCATTTTCACTACTACAAATAACTGCAATTCTACATATATCTTTGTGTACTGACAGGATTTTTCTGTAGGATACTGTTAAAAAGAAAACCACAGGGCCATAATGGCATTACTTGGGCCAGTCCAAGTTACCAAATCAGAGCTTAATACTTGACCTAATTGCAATTTCAACCTCCCCCAGAAAAATGTCTCAACCTGTCAATCAGGAATTTTTTGATAAGCACCACTGGGGTAATCTGTCACTTGGGCCCTCTCCAACCCCCAAGGGAAGATGAGGTAATCTGCTTAATAAGACCTCCCACTTCCTGCCCTTCCCCCTACTGTAAGGTGATCTTGCCTGGAACAATCCCTTCTTTTCTTCTGTTTATAAGTTTCTCGCCCCACCTTCCTTCCTATTAAAACCTACCATTTTGTACAACTTCTTAGAGCTCCCATCTACTTGCTAGATGGGATGCTGCCTGATTCGTGAATCATTTAATAAAGCCAATTAGACCTTTACATTTACTCGGTTGAATTTTGTTTTTTAACAATACGTTAAGAGTATAAACATTTTATAATTTGATAGGGTACCGAATTGCCTTCCTATTGCCACATTTAAAAATTCCATATTTTGGTTTTCTCCTGGAAAATTGGAAGTTTGGCCATTCTGGGCCCACATTCTTACCACATATCAATGAACTACAATCGAGCAAGAGCAGCAGCCTTTAGACTGGAGTCTTTGTGGTCCAGTTCACCATGGCCCGCATGTCCCCACTGCCTGCTTTGAGATACCCACAGGTTTCATGAGCCTCTGAATCTGCAACCCCTCTATTTTCAGAATAACTAGGAAAAAGAAAAAAAAGGGATTGTTCTACTCCTCCCCTACCTGTACTGCAGTTTTAGAAGCTTGGAGAAAGTGGGTAAATATATAGAAGATTTTAACAATACAAGTTGATTTTGAAAGCCAGACTATTCATCGGTAGTAGGACATGGAAACTATGATTTGGACATTATGAGATAATCTACTCTGCCACCAGTTTACTACTGTGTAAATGATGAAGTGAGGATTTCTTCTCTGATATGGTCTGAGGAATGGAGCGAGCAGAGTAGGACTAACTCACTTGCTTTATGAAGTAAAACACTATAGTAATTAGTTCAAAGTTAGAGCTCTCCTTGTTTAAAAACATTTTTTTTTAGTATAGTTGACCTGTGATGTTATTAGTTTCAAGTGTATAACACGGTGATTCAGCATCTCTACGTGTTCTGCTACGCTCGCCCCAAGTGTAGCTACGTATCACCATACCACGCTATCACAATATCATTGACTAGATTCCCTACGCTGTACCTTTTATTCCCATGACTTAGTCATTCCATTACTGGTTGCCTGTATCTTCCACTCACCTTCACACATTCTGCCCATCCCCCGCCCCCCTCCCCTCTGGCAACCATCAGTTTGTTCTCTGTCTTCCCAAGTCTGATTCTGCTTTTTGTTTGTTTATTCATTTGTTTTGTTTTTTAGGTTCCACATATGAGAGAAATCATGGTTTTTGTCTTTCTCAGCCTATTTCACTTAGCGTAGGAAGTAAAACACTACAGTTATTAGTTCAGAGTCAGAGCTCTTCTTTAAAAAATAGAGAGCTAATTCAATTTATTTCAAAAGGTAGTTATTTTGGTGGTGATACAAATAAATTTATGTGAAAAAGAAATGAGATGATGTAGGAAATAGAAAGCGCTTTTTCTCCATACTTTGCAAGCACGCTGGTACAAAATTGTTGTCACATATTAGTAGCTTAGACTATATCTTTCCCAAAAGAGCAATGTTAGACCATCTGGCAAAATCCTTTTAACCCCTAAGTAGTTCACTGTGGTACTGCTTCTAATTCTTGAGAGCCTATCTGAGCTTCAATTCTTCTCAACATGGTTATGCATGAGAGAGAATGGGGATGGAAGGGCTTGGAGAGTGGGATCTCCCTAGCAGACAGCATTGATGGCAACATTTGCAGAAAAATGAGACAAGTGAAATAATGAGGTGGGGCCGGAAAGGGGATGCAAGAAGGGGAGAGGTGTGACATCAACACTCCAGTTGTGTGGGCAGGAGAACTGTTCAGTTTTCATATAAGTAGTGGTCATGCTCTGCTCATATCTGCCTTTGAGAAAACAGGCAATTCAGATAAAGAGAGCGCTGTTAACTGTCAGCCTCCAGTTGCCGAGCCTTCGGGATATACCTCAGTGGTTGGACTGATGCCATGCTCTTCCTGGGGAGCCTCCAGCTAGTAGCTGAGCACTAAGTGGGTACTAAGGCCTTGCCATGTCTGCCCAACATGGGGCTCCTCTAACAGGGAAGTGTGCTCTCCAAGCTAGCTCCCCATTGGGTTGGCCAAGACTTTGTCAGATCTGCCTGCTGCTTTGACGTTCCCCCTCCCAAATTTTCATTCCTCTCTCCCGAAACTTTCACAGGTATCAGATCAGCACCAGGTTCTGACAGCTGTCCCTGCCCAATTCTGCATCCCTCTCCTTTTATTTCTCACTGGTATTATTCCCCAATAAACTGTTCACTCTCCTGTCTCCACGTCAGCATCTGCTTCCTGGAGGACCCAAGAGACATAGTAATTATCAGTTGTTTTTAAAATCAGTATTGCTAAGAAAGGTACTCTTTTTTATATATCTATTTAAACATTCACCAAGTAAACCTGATGCAAATGCTATCAAGTGTAAGAGAGTAAATTAACTGTGCAAATGCTATGAGAATCTTTTTTTCAGAATTAATCATATACTTCTAATCTGCTTAACATTGCTTCATTTCTTTTAATGGAAAAAAGAAAATAACTATGTATTTTCAGCTTTTTTATTGTCATCTCAGAAGAACCATTTACATAATGATTTCTTCATATTATTTCTTAACTGAATATTCCTGATATGTTGATGATGTTTAAATTGCGTAGGACATTCACATGCACCTGCTCTTGCTTGAGATTGTAATACTTACTAAAATGAAGATTATGTCGATTTTAGATTTACATTCTGCTATCCTTTAATGTCCACAAACCCAACATCTCCATACTTATAATTGGATTTGAGTCCATAAGGTATTTGTTTAAAATTCTTTTCCCTCTTGTTATTATGAGTTTTCTTTTTTTTTTTAAGATTTTATTTATTTATTTGACAAAGAGAGAGACAGCCAGCGAGAGAGGGAACACAAGCAGGGGCACTGGGAGAGGAAGAAGCAGGCTCCCAGCGGAGGAGCCTGACGTGGGGCTTGATCCCAGAACACCAGGATCACTCCCTGAGCCGAAGGCAGACGCTTAACGACTAAGCCACCCAGGCGCCCCCTGTTATTATGAGTTTTCTATTTCTTTATTGAAAATTTAGATATCACTGGCTCATTGATAAGCATCTAAAGAATTGATTTGATGAAATCACAATAATCACCTCATACCTGTTAAAATGGCTTTTATCAAAAACATAACAAGTATTGGTGAGAATGCGGAGAAAAAGGAACCCTTGTGCACTGTTAGTGGGAATTAAATTGGTGCAGTCACTATGAAAAACAGTATGGAGATTCTTCAGAAAAATTAAAAATAGGACTACCATATGACCCAGCAATTCTCCTTCTGGGTATTTATCTGAAGAAAATGAAATCACTGTCTCAAAAAGATATCTGTACCGCCATATTCATTATAGCATCGTTTACAATAGCCAAGACATGGAAACAACCTAAGTATCATCAACAGCTGAATGGATAAGGAAAATGTGGTGTGTATATATGGAATGGTTTCTGGTATACAATGGAAAATTGGTATATATATAGAATAGGGTAGTGGTATGTAATGGAAAAGACAGACCTTGAGGTGTTATGCTAAGTGAAATAAGTCAGGGAAAGACACTGCATGATCTCATTTACATGTGGATCTAAAAAGAAAACAAAACAAAAAACTCACAGGTACAAATAACAGATCGGTGTTTGCCAGAGGTAGGCATTGGGGGTGGGTGGGTAAAATGGGTGAAGGTAATCAAAAGGTACAATTCCCAGTTATAAGGTAATGTATGTAATGTACACATAACATGGGGAGGTGTAATGTACAGCAGTTACAGTTAACAATACTGTATTACATATTTGAAAGTTACTAAGAGAGTAGATCTCAAAACTGTTCATTGTAAGACAATAAAATTGTAATTCTGTGTGCTGACGAATGCTAGCTAAATTTATTGTGGTGATCATTTTGCAATATATACATATATTAAATCCTTATGTTGTACACCTAAAACTGATACAATATTATATGTCAATTATATCTCAATAAAAATAAATTTTTTAAAAAGAATTATTTTGATGCAAAAGAGTGTACATATAAAAGACCGAAAGCAAGTCTCAGAAGTAGATTTTTTATGTTTACTGCATTTGTTTTCCACATTCATGTTCGCTGCAAGTAGCCACATGCATCTGGAAGTGATATATTAAAAAACAACAAATTTATGTATTTGCGTTTAAAGAGGCTCTGGGTATAGCCTAGGTTCTGTGGGTACAGGAAACAAAGTACGGATCTAATCTGAATGATGCCTCTTAAGGACACATAGTATATTTAAATGTTTTTCTTTTTGCCCCGAGGCTGCAAACAAAATGTCAACAATCTCTCAAATGACTGATTGATTAAATGACTTAAGATAATGCTCAATAGATGATCTGATAAAATCTTCTTTAGGTCCAAGTTATTCTTTCAATGTTTATTTATATTTTTGTAAGCTTTTTTTTTTTTTCCTTTTTTTAAATAAGAGTATGTACAACCTCTGTTTCAAAAGGCATCCTTTAGGGGTGCCTGGCTGGCTCAGTCAATAGAACATCCGACTCTTGATCCCAGGGTCATATTGGGCATGGAGACTACTTAAAAAAAAAAAAAAAGGCATCCTTTAAAGAAGTGGTGGTATATATATACAATGGAATATTATTCATCATAAAAATTGAGGAAATCCTGCCCTTGAGAGCGTTATGCTAAGGAAAATAAGTCAGACAGAGAAATACAAAGACTGTATGATCTCACTTACATGTGAAATCTAAAAACAAAACAAAAAAATTCAAACTGATAAAAAAAGAGATCAGATTTGTGGTTACCAAAAGTGGTGGGGGGAGGAAGGGAATTGAAGGAAAATGGTCAAAAGGTACAAAATTCTAGCTACCAGATAAATACGGACTAAGATGTAACATACAACATGATGACTATAGCTAACAGTGTTGTGTGGTGTATAGCAAAGTTAAGGGAATAAATTCTAAGAGTTCTTATCACTAGGGAAATTTTCTTTTCTTTTTTCGTCGTCTTCTTTTTTTTTTCTTTCTCTTTTTACTGTACCCATATGAGGTGATAGATCCTAACTTAACCTACGTGGACATCATTTCGCAATATACTTAAGTCAAACCATTATGCTGTACACTTTATTTTTTTTTTAAAAGATTTTATTTATTTATTTGACAGAGAGAGACAGCCAGCGAGAGGGGGAATACAAGCAGGGGGAGTGGGAGAGGAAGAAGCAGGCTCCCAGCAGAGGAGCCTGATGGGGGCTCGATCCCGGACCACCGGGATCACGCCCTGAGCCGAAGGCAGACGCTTAACGACTGCACCACACAGGCGCCCCTATGCTGTACACTTTAAACTTATGCAGTGATGTGTGTCAGTGATATCTCAATAAAACTGGAAAAAAAGACATCCCCAAGTAATTGAATACTTTCTGGCAGCAGGTTTTTTGGACTCTAAAAGAATGTTGTGCCTGTGATTCTTCTCAGCATGTCTTACTTATTTGATAAGTGGTGCGTGTTTAACACGTTAAATGCCAAATCATACTTTCTGTCATTTCTTTGCTCTTTGAATACAATCTGATGTTTGTGTGTGCATCCGTGTATTTTAAACTATTTTGACTTACTTCAAATGAAAACAACTAAAAATAATGTGCTAAAGATTATCAGCACAGAAATGTTTCTATTAAATCATCGATTGTTTATTGGTGTGGTCATTGAATTAACCTATACATGTGTATTTGTTTCCCACACAGGCTCTAACACAGTGCCACGAACTGGCTGCCTTAAAACAACAGAAATGTGTTTCCCCACAGTTCTGAGGGTTAGAAGTCCCAAATCCAGAGTCGGCGGGATTGGTTCCTTCTGAAGTTTCTGAGGGAAAGCCTGCTCCATGCTTCCCTCTTAGTTTTTGCAAAAACCTTGGCATTCCCTGGCTTGTAAATGCATCGCTCCAATTTCTGCCTGTTGTCATAGGGCGTTTCCCTCTGTGTCCATCTCTGTGTCTCTTCTCTTCTTATAAGGACTTAGTCATATCGGATTAGGATTCACCTTAATTCAGTTTGACAACATTTTAAATTGATTATGTAGGCAAAAATCTTCTTTCCAAATAAGATCACATTATGCACAGGTATCCAGGGTGAGGACTTCTTTTTGGGAGGCACAATTCCCCATAGCAATATGTAAAACTACGTTTTTGTTACTACGTTTCAATTTATAGATGGCTGTAACATATTTTCTCACTTGATTTCAAGGATGCCATTTTTTTCACATCTCATGATGACTTGAAAGTAATTATTATGATTCATAATTGTTTCATAGTTAATCCTGGAACCATTAATATTTATTGTCGGTATATGCGACACCACTGCTTAACTAATTAAACCAATACAACACGAACTAGTTTAACTATTCCGAACATTTACATTATGATGTTAATCATCCAATACTCCAATCTAACCTTCCAAATTCCTCTCCGTGTCTGATTGAAATCTCTCAGTATAGGAATCAGACAATTATATCTTACTATTTTCAATTTCCTTACTCTGAAATATCCCTAAGTCACATAGGCTTTAGGTTAAATTTCACGTCCCATTATACACATGGCTTTCTTATTAACACAGGAGCTTGATATGTCTCATAAACATGTGAAGGAGGGTGTGTGGTGGGAAGAACACAGGCTTTGGACAAAACCCAGATTTAACCCATGCTCTGCTACTATGAACTGTCCAACATTCAGCAAGCTATTTAACCTTGTCTGTAAAAGGGTGTTGTTTGATTACATGACAATAGCTAAATGACAAGTGCTAATAGCTTCAGTAGCACTTATTACAGGCCAATCATTATTCTAGGTGTTTTACATACATTAACTTATGTAATTTTTACACAACATACCTATGAGGTAAGTACTGTTATTATCCCCATTTTATTTTATTAAAGATTCTATTTATTTATTTACAAGAGAGAACATGAGTGCGGGGCGTGAGGGGGCGTTGGACAGAGGGGGAGAGAGAAGCAGGCTCCCTACACAGCAGGGAGCCTGAACCCCAAGACAGGGTTCTTCCCAGGACCCTGAGATCATGACCTGAACCTAATGCAGACACTTAACTGACTGAGTCACCCAGGCGTCCCTATTATCCCCATTTTAAAGAAGGGAAACCAAGACACAAGAAGGTTTAGTAGCTCTCCCAAGGTCTATCACCTAGTAATGATACAACCGGAATTTGAACACAAGCAGTCTGGTTTGAAAGTCCACGCTCTTCATAACACCATATTGGCTTTCCAGTAAGCAAGTCATTTGCTGCGGAGGCTGATCCAATGGTCTGCGTGCCTTTTGGCATTCACGTGGAAATGCATTCAGACCCCTCTTTATATCTGTGGATTAATGGAAATTCTGTATTTACTGGAAAACTACAACTAAAAGGTCTGAAGATTCTGAGTTCAGAAAAAAAAAGATTTACATTCAGAAAACATATCAAGCATAATGTCTTTAGAAGAATGTGGAAACTGTTCTCTGCCTCAGATCAGTATTGTTTTCTTTTTAATTCATTTAATTTTGAAGATGCCCAACTTCCCCCATGTTGTTTGTGAGGGGCCAACAGGAGACTACCTTACAGTCCTTGGTTTAATATGTACTAATGAATATGAGAGCATATATGTGTGTGCACGTGCATGCACATGTGGGCAGTGGGGAGAACACACAATTTGCATGGGGAATGTTTAAATCATTCTCAAGAGTTTGAAACTGTTCAGCAACACTTAAGTGGCCTGATAACATTATAAACAAAATAGATCATCAAATACCCTCTTAACCTACACAAGAACAAGGCATGGTGAACGCTAGAAATCAAACACTGTCTTTGATGAACTTATCTTCTTACAACATTCACCAGGGAGCAAAGTGTAAATAATTGGAAAGGAAATTTAACTAGATGTGACAGCCAGCTACTCACACGGTGTGCAGCAGCGGAACGATGGCTTGTTGGAGTGGACACGAAGAGTTAATTTCTGGCTCATGGCACCAGATAGTGGTGGTCCACTATCTCAGGAGGGGCCGAGGGAATCTGGTAGGAGGGTAAATCAAAAGTGTCTGGCACGTATGAGCAGCAGGCTGTGGGAAGTCCCAGTCTCACTGCTGATAACTTATCTCTCTCCTTCCATTGAAGCTGGATCGTGGTATTTAAAATACAGAGTATATTTTATGTTTGTGGTACCAAGGAGGTATTTATACAAATTTAAATCTTTTAAAAATGTAAATCATGTCATATTTCAAACTTACCAAAATACACAGAAAATAAAATGACACCCAGTTGAATGTTAAACCACCTAATTAATAGGTGTTTATTTTTTTTCTTGTTTGCTTCCATTTTTTTCTTCCTTCTTCTTCTCCAAAAAGAAACCTTATTTATAAGGTTTATAAATTTTGAACACATAAAAGAAGAAACATCAATCTTGTTTCATCCATACCTCTGCCCACTTCCTCCAGCTCCCCAGATTATTTGGAAGCAAGTCCTACCCGCCTTTCATCCATCACTTCACCCATACTTCTTTTTAACATTAATATCTTAAGCAAAAGGTTTATTTAGATATAATCACAACGTGATTGTCTTACCTGAATAATAGCAATTCCTTATTATTCTAGAGTACTCATTTAGTACTCAAATTTTACTGTTTTTCCCCCTAATTTTTAATAGTTTATTTGTTCGAATCAGAACCAAAACAAGGTCTATTCACTGCAATTGATGGATAGATCTCTTAACTCTGAGTCTGTAGATTCCTTACTTTTCTTTCTATTTTCTTCCTTGCAATTTATATGCTGAAGAAACCTACACTCCAGACTTTGTTGATTGCAGCCCAGTGGTTCCATTCCATATTTTTATTTGTCCCTTGTTTTTCCATAGATTGGGAATTGTATGTAGAAGTTTAAGCAGATATAAGTTCTTTTTTTTGGCAAGAGTGTTTCACAGGTATCTTGTGTATGCCTACCAGGAGCATATAATGTTGGCTTGTCTCTGTTTTATGAGTACTGCTCAGATTATCATTTTCCCTTTAAAGAAATTAAGTGTTACAGATACACTTAAAGTGCAGCTCATCCCTCATCTCTTCCCCAGAAGTAACGACTACCTGAACTTTGTGTGTTTCATTTTCATAAATAGCTTTATACCTTAATTATATAGGCATATTTTTATAAACTAGATTTAAAATGTGTATGTTTTAAAGTTTTACACAATTAGTATCACAATGCATGAAGGTACTTGCAGCTTTCTCTGGGAATTGATCTATGTTGATACATGAGAATCTAATGTATTTTATTTTTAACTACCTTTAAACATCGAATCATAGTAAACCCTAGTTTATTTATCAGTTTATGTGCTTATGGGCAGGTATGTCCTTTTCACTTTTCCCTGTTATAAACACCAGGGCAATAAGTATTCTTATACCTACATCACTGAGCTTATATACTCAAGTTTCTCCAGGGAAGGAACCTAAAAGGGAAATTTCTAGTTTGTGTTGGATCTGGCTTGTGCCAGCTCATGAGAGCCTATTGTTCAACTTCCAAAATTTTGTGAACTAGTTTTTAAACACAGACATTATTAACAATTAAATTATATAAACTTACAATTAAGTAACTTACATCAAAACCGAAAGTAATAAATCCCCAAGGTTCATCACTTACTAATTATTTTGCTATAATTTACTATGCTTTTGTATGTACTGCAATTATCTATGCTCTTGAGGTTATTTATATCTATTTTATCTGTATGGAGGAAATACTACATAATAGCATGATGCTGCTTATCTCTTCCCAACTGTGCTCCGAGTGGCACCACATGGGTAACTTGAAATCAGCCACAGTGGGAGTATTCACACCACAGAAACTGGACACTACTACAAATCAGGGCTTAATTTATTGTTTTGTGGATGGTCTACTTCAAGAAAGTAAGTGGAAAAAGTTAACAGTGCAGATTAACCTTAAAAGTGTATTGTGTCTACAGTCCTCACATTGTGCATAGCCGAGACTGAAACATTCTTCCAATGTTTAAAAAATTATCCAATAGGGGCGCCTGGGTGGCACAGCGGTTAAGCGCCTGCCTTCAGCTCAGGGCATGATCCTGGCGTTATGGGATCGAGCCCCACATCAGGCTCCTCTGCTGTAAGCCTGCTTCTTCCTCTCCCACTCCCCCTGCTTGTGTTCCCTCTCTCGCTGGCTGTCTCTATCTCTGTCGAATAAATAAATAAAATCTTTAAAAAAAAATTATCCAATAACACATCCCATGTCCCATTCAATGGTCCCATTAACATTCTTTGAGAAGTGATGGACCATTCATGGAATGCTAGCACAAGTTAGAGACCATACTCAAAAATAAAATCCTCATAAATCAAAGCTCTTGATACACAGCGTTTTTCTTTTGAAAGAAAATATAAGCAAATCTCTTTGTGGCCAACAAGAAAAGGCACCACCCAGCTCCATTTTCAAGAAAGGACTCATTGGCTAGCTATATGCACGTGGATATCTGTCAGCCTCCCGCTGTTAGCGCCGTCTGCATCTACCTCAGCTTTTAGCCCAAATTCATGCTGTTCTTGGGGACGCTGCTACCCGATGACCGAGCAAGGTGGTAATTCAAGGTTCGAGCCATTTCCACCCAATGAGGAATGGCTTGGATGGGCAATCTTTGCTCTGGAGCTCCCGTCGTTTGACAGCTCCTTGCCCAATCCTGTTTTCTTTCCTTTTTTTTTCTTTTTTATGTGTTTCCCTCTAATAAAACTTTCTCACACTTGACTTCATCTCAGGGTCTGCTTCTTTTTAGGGACGCCACCTGCAACAATCTTTATGACTTTGAGTTAGAAAAGGATGTTTCCCTCCACTAGCTAAAAGGTTCTACAATAGGAATCTAACACTTTTTTGCTTGGAATTACTGCCTATCATGGTATGGCTTGTATACAGTTTGGAATTCTTACACTGAATTCAGACTAGGTTCTAAAAGGGTGTATTTGTTGAAATGTTAAGAGAGCTGTCTTTGTGTGGTGAGATTAAACAAAGATTTGTTGAAAACCTACAAGTTGCCAGGCATTGTTTTAAACAGTAGAAGACTCAAATCCAAGTAAGATTGTCCTTGGTCTGAAAGATCACAAAAATGAGAACAAGGCAGGAGACACTCGGTAAGGCTGTTTTGGTTGATTGATCATATTCTATCTTAATTTGTTCTGGTCAAATCAACTTTGAGAAACTTTTGATGTTTCAGTTTTAGGTGGCAGCATCGTCACAGCTAGAAAATTATTCTCTAGATTTACTTAAAGGAAGAAATCATCCTTTTTTGGGGTGAGAAAGGGTCTTTCTCGTCTTATTTCAAAATGGCACTAGGATGTAACTATTGCGTGAGTGGGAAAATTTCTTACAGTACTTAGCTAGTTAGCTGGCACTACCAAATGTATATAAGTCATGTCCCCTTCCGATGCGGGCAGCTTATAAATGTTGCAACTATAAATAGAAAGGCTGCACAAACATACAAGGAGTACTTTTCTCCTACCACATATGGTCTTGTTCTGAGGTCCCTTTCTTGATCTCTGATAGTTGGCCCTTTCCTCCCTACAGTGGCAAGAAGATGAGCGCCATATGCTTAGAAATAGGAGTAGGAATGAACATTACAGCATTACTTGGCAATGAAATAATATACAATTTTTAAAAACTTATTTAGATTGATATTGAGCGGAAAATGTGTAGGAATGAAAAGGAAACAGTTGTGTTCTAAGACTTTGAAATAAACTGGCCAACAATCCCTTATGACAGAGAGAAATATGTGTCTGATGAGGCCAGCGGCACTAGACTAAACTCAGTGATAGTGATGATTTAGAATCTGGCATCGCAAAGTTTTTAGTTCTGTGTGTAAATTGCAACACCCCCCACATCCACTGGATCTGAAATAGGAAAGACACTCTAACTCATCTCCCTCAACCTTCAAAGAAAAGCTAATCAGAAGAGGGGCTTGGGGGAGAGGCGCGAGGGCTAGTTTTATATGTAACCTGTCAGGGCAGTAGTCTCTGAATTTAGTCTCTGCAAACAGAAAAGATTGCTTATTGTTTTCTTTGTAGACCTATCACACATCTGGCAATGTCCCAAAAACTCAATTTATTCTCTAGGGTCTTCGAACCAGAAAAAGACAAAGGAGAGATTTTTCTCATGGTCACTCAGAGGGAATGGAATGAAAATCTTGTGCGGCTGTAGTTAAAACGGAAAAACCTTGAAGAGCAAGAAAACCTCTATGCAATTTCTGTGTTTGGGCTATTTTTAAATTTAAAGTGGAGAAGCCTGAGAAAAGGCAATCATAAAAACATCTCATAGTCTAGTTTAAGTTTAATTGCATTTTGTTGAAATACTTATGGCTAGATATTTGAGGAAGAAGGAGGAAAGCAGGCAAAGTCATGGGTTACTAGTAGCCTTCAGTAGAGCTTATGAAAATTGAAACGATCTACTCTCACACACCCAGGCTTGACGTCTAAGAATTCAGACCCCCAAACCCCTGACGAGCCTAGGGATTGCCCTTTACACACTTCTTCACACTGTCTCCATCTCCCACACCAGGGAGCCTTCCTGGGAGATGAGCTATTTCATGATCCCTCACTTAGCAAAACTAATATTTTTCACCTATTTAAAACACATGTTTTCTCACATCTTTATCTGAACATCGAATATATCATATCTTGATGGCCCGTTATTATGTAAGTGGCCATATTTCTTTCTTTCTTGGTGGTAAATAAAATAATGCTCTGTTTTAAAATATATTAAGTGAAAGGTAATAATGATAATAATAATATCAGCTGCATTTTTTGAGGACCTTCTTCGTATCAGTCACAGTGCTAGGTGATCTACAATTGGTATTTTATCTAATACAACCCTCGCAAAAATGTAGGAGGATTAGCTTCATCTTATGTATTAGAAAACAGACCGGGAGATCTTACCTTGAAAGAAGGAAGGCCTTCCAGAATGCAGGTCTGTCTGAGTCCAAACTCTATGCTCTTTCCAGTATACTACACTGCCTCTCAAGACAACAATGGCTGCCTCTTCTTACCCACCTCTCTGAATAACAATGACATAACGATAACAGCAGCAAACACTTTTAAGGCATTTATACACCTGTGTTGTGTGTGTGTGTGTACTCACTTAATACAACACAGATATAAAGTAGGTACCATTTACCATTATTACCCTTATTTCATGGTATAGGAAACTAAACGACAGAGGCACTGCCCAAGGGCACACAGCTAGTACCATCCAGTACCATCCAGGCAGTGTGTCTACAGAGACTTAACTAACCCACCGTGTTCCCACACTAGGATTAACAATCAACATTTGGGAGCGCTCCTCTCAATGAGAGCTCACACTCAAGTGTCCACAAGATTTGACCACAATTCATTCATCTGTTTTCAGGAAGTACAACAATTTATATTCTAGTTGATTATCTTTTTCCTTCAGGTCCTATATGCCTCAATATAGAACAGGCTTTTGTAGGTTGCAAAAGAAATGTATACAGTGCAATTCCTTCCGGGGATTTTATTGAATTATCAGGGCTTAGCCACACAAAAACATTAAAGTAAATGATAGGGCAAGACAGAATGGAATAAACACATTTTGTACTTAATATGAGCTATGTATTTTGCTTATGCTACACATAATTTTCATAATGATCTATTGTTTTTCTCCTGTTATAGATGAAGATGCTGAGTAAAGGCAAGATGTGAAATAATGTGAACAAAGTGACAGAACAGGTCTGTCTGCTGCCACAGTCGATACACAGTTAGTGGCCAAAGAGAAGGATAGGAAGAGAGAGAAACGTGAACTGGAACAGAATATGGGCCCCAGTGGTGGCACTCGCATAGGGGGCACAGAGGGCATTCTAGAATGCTGTAGAAACTCCATGAGAAAAGCATGAGAGTAGGAGAAACCTGTCACATTGAGGACAGTGGTCCCGAAAGGAGTGAAGATAATTTGCAGGGGAGGGAGGTAAGCTCACATTTCACTTCATAACGCTCAGCTTTAAAAGACCATATGGAAAGTCTGAACTGGATTCGGAGCCAATACGAAGCCATTATAAGTCCCCAAGAAGTGTCCAAAGGACAATATTATAATTAATTAACTGAAACAATTATTTAGTGAGACAGCACATCCATTAAACTACAACTGAGATAGATGGAAATTCTACAGTTAAAATTAAAAATCTGGCAAATGATAAAGAAAATTCAGCCAAGCTTTTACCACAAATCTGCTGCTTAAAAAAAAAAAAAATAGCCGAAAATCTTCAAAATAATGCCCAGGCAATTGAAAAAGCCAGCATGTGATTTATAATATGCCACTGAATTTGAAGAGCATTGGAAGGAGGTTTACTTAAACCTCATGAAGACAATGATTTAGAGCATGGAATGGAGCCACTCGTGTGGGCAGAAGCGAGAAAGGTTATTGCAAAAACAGCCTGTCTCCTCTTGCATAGAAAAAAACCAGAAGCAGGGAGGATCTGTAGTCAATCAGCATGTCTAAATGACTATATCACCCTAAAAAATGCAGGTCAACACTGGGCTTTTCAAAGTTAAGGTGGATTGCACCTCCCTACCTCCTCCCTCCTCCACCCCCTCAAGACCCAGCACCACCATCTTTTGTAATCACTACAGGATACAATGGGCAATGAGCTGGAACTGAGATTTGGAACAGAGCTCTGTCAAATCAATACACCAGCTGGAGCAGAAAGTCCAAGAAACATAAATTTCTTGGAAAATGACCCTGTATTTTGGCAAGTATTACTGTGAATGAAAATACTTTAGAATCTCAACCCAGAACAAAATAGCAGTATTTTTTCCTCCAAACTCCTTTACAGTATGTTTTACTCACGTGCTTATCCCTGAGTCACAATTGCAGAAAAGTTTTCATAACATTAATCCTGAATGACTTTGAAGGATGTTATGCTATAAAACAATATTAGACTTTACTGTATACTGTCTATTGAAGTTATCTATTAAATTCTTTCTTCTCACCGTGAAGATTTTGCTTTTAAAGAAAGAATACTGAAAATGTATTCTGTGGAATGCTTTTAAAATGGAAAACACAACTTAGAATATACTAATATTTGCAGTGTAAACATTTCCATTTTCAAGTATAGAATTGGTATAGCAAGTCATCCTGACTTGAAACCTCCTATAATGAGAGCCCCCACAGAGTGGAAGAAAGAGGTAAATGATAAGTAAAATACTTTTGGCATTTTGCTGACTTATTCCTTTGGGCAGAGTATATAGTAGGGAAACTGAATAATTCCACCTTGTTCTATAGTAAATAGATAGTACAAATCCCAGGGTCTTTCTCCCGCAGAAATTAGTGTTCCCCAGTAAAACTCTAGAAATGATTTGATTGTGACCTGGAGTTTAGGTAATCAGAATAAGAGACACATTTCATATTTTTTCAATGTAGGGATTTCATTTTTTGCCTCCATGTATACTCGCATTTTTTCAATTGAGCTCCGAAAAGCAAATGGTGTGGAAATAACTTGAGAACAGAAACGCCTCTTGGAGTTAAAACCGGAGTTTTACAGCTCTGCCATTTAACAGTCTGGGAGTGGGCAACCTTAACCTCTGAGACTCAGGTATTTGCTTGTTGTTAACTCACTTATTCAAGCTGTATTTATTGTGTATCTACTATTGTGGGAGGCCCTGGGTTCCACACTGGGGTTACGAAAATGAACACTGTATTCACAAACTCTGTCCTCATGAAGCTTATAGCCCCTGGAGAGAAATAGACACTAAACAAATATACACAAAACATTAATAATTAGTTGATTATAGTTTTGTTAAATAGAAAATGACAGGACCAAAATGGCATCACTTAGGTTAAGGCCCCAAGTCAAGACTTAACTACCTAACCTGACTGCAGTTGAGATAGGGAAACTGAAAGACTATAAAAATCTGCTTTTTGCTTCTTTTCCTGTTTCTGATCTTGCTAGCACCTGCACGCCCAACGTGCACATGCCTCGTAATGCAAGTACTGTATGTCCCCCTTGTAAGGGACAAGGAGTTTGTGATTTCTTTAGAAAAGATAACATCTCAGGAAGGACCAGGTGAGAATAACCCAAGGAAACTATCATATGTCAGAATAGCACCTGGGCCATCACCTTTGTTCTAACCAGTTTCTGGCTGCCTGATAGGACACATACACCAGACCTCCATCCTCAATAAAAGCCGCAGATCCTGAGTATAGATGGGGGTCCTTTCTGAGTCTCCTGGACAGTCTGTACCTGCACTCCCTCTATACCTTCAATAAACTGTCCTTTCACCACCTGCTGGCTGGAGTTTGATTTCTATCCTGTGTAAAGCCAGGTTCCCTCTTGGTGGTCCTGTGGGATCCCCTCAGAGTCGCCAGACCTGGTGCCTGCATCACAGCTTCAACCCCCCAGAAATGTAATCTTTAACCAGTCAACATAGGAACTGCCTGGTCAGCCTAGGAAATTTACTGATAGACACCTTCCGTTCCCCTTAGGAGGGCAACCTTGCCTAAACCAATGGATTCTTTAAGTATTTCCTTTTTTCCATGCCTTTTCCACCTTCAAAAACCTTGCTCTTTCTGTAACCCTCTGCATCTCCCCTCTACTTGCTAGATGGGACACTCCCTAATTCATGAATAGATGAGTAAAGCCAATCGGATCTTTAAAATGCACTGGGTTGAATTTTCGTTATTTAACAGATTTCCTAAGTGTTAAGAAGGAACAGTGGAGTATAGATTGGCACCTGATAATGGAGGTTCCCAATCCTGCTTTTGTGGATCCTAAATAATAAAATGTCACTGGCACATAGAAAATCATAGAAAGTGGTAGCTGAATCTGAAAACACGGCTGTTTGGCTAATGGAGAATCTAGGAAAAAAGCAGGATCAAAGTTTTCTGATTCCTATTTAAGTTCTCTTGCCTATCAGAAAACTGATGGCAATCTTCTTATCAGGGGGCTGGCAGAGGGAAAAGAGAGAATTTCATGCAACATATGCTATAACTTGAGGACAGACAGAAAAAAAATTTAAGGACTCAAATTTAGTGTGTCTCTTGGTATACACAAACCTTAAAGAATTCCTTTTTTTCTTTTTTTCTCTTCTTTCTTTTCTTTCTTTCTTTCTTTCTTTCTTTCTTTCTTTCTTTCTTTCTTTCTTTCCTTTCTTCCTTCCTTCCTTCCTTCCTTCCTTCCTTCCTTCCTTCCTTCTTTCTTTCTTTCTTTTTTTCTTTCTTTTTTTCTTTCTTTCTTTCTTTCTTTCTTTCTTTCTTTCTTTCTTTCTTTCTTTCTTTCTCTTCATACTGCTTTGGTTTCTTACTCAAAACTTGAATTGTTTGACAAGAGATTTTTCTTTCTTCCTTTCCTTTCTTAAAGAAGAGGCTTAGAACATGAAGCAACAGTTCAGGCACCAGTGGGTAAGGGGTTTAACGGAAATGATCCTAATTCAATTTTGTTCAATTCACCACATTTTGATTCGGGAAAAAACCAAAAAGGAATCTGGCCTCATAACTGAGTGGAGGCTTGTTCTAACTCATTCATCACATTCAATGACTATTCCGCTCCAAGCTAAACTAAAAATGGAATATTACAGACCCCAGAGGCAGCTTGCGGAGCTTCACAATGGCTCACCTGCTGAATTCAATCTATGAGAGAAAATGCTGCTTTGTATGCAAGGGCTCTGTTTTGCATGTTGTTGCGTGAGATATTTAGAATTTCTAGTGTTTTTGTGGCCATCTTTAAGATCAAGAAACCAAAACAAAATAAAGAAGGAAGTTACCTCCTCAGGGAAATGTTATTCGTCATGAGTAAAGCCAGAAATACTGTTGTCTGACTCACTCTGGCTTGATTCAGCTTCAGGGGACAGCGGTACGATGAGGAGAACTAGCAAAATGAACAGAGAGGGGGAAGGGAAGAAAAAAGAAGCCCATATAAAAGAGAGGAGAAAAAAGTTGAAAGAGAAATCTTAAAAGGAATGACTCTTCCATAGAGTGGCTGATAATACTTTTGTAGAAATTTTAATGAAAATACAATCTTTGGGAAGTTTTTCTTTTTTCTTTGTTTTTGAATGCAAATTCAAATTCTGATAAATCAAAGGTTCAGAAGATCCAAAACTGGAAGGGATAATTTAATAGGAGAGAAAGTAGAATCAAGATGAAAAAATTACACAGTTTGGAAAATTGGGTCAAAACTAAAGAATATAAAATGTTTAACCGATTAGTTAGAATTCGATATTGAGATTCTCAATCTAATGATACAGACTGCCTGCCCTGGCTTTGTTCAGAACCCATGATGCTGACCCCTGTAGGCTCCATTGACTCCTTGCCCAACATCCAAGGCTAGTGGAACTGGACTTGTTGGTATTTTTTTTAAAACAATAATTACTATTTTTTAAAAGATTTTATTTATTTATTTGACAGAAAGACAGCCAGCGAGAAAGGGAACACAAGTGGGGGGAGTGGGAGAGGAAGAAGCAGGCTCCCAGCAGAGGAGCCCAATGCAGGGCTCGATCCCAGGATCCCAGGATCATGACCTGAGCCCAAGGCAGATGCTTAACCAGCTGAGCCACCCAGGCGCCCCCTGAGTTTGAATTCTGTGTTAATTGTCCATTGATTTTAGGTAAGTTGCTTACCTTCTTCAGGTCTGTTTCCTCATCTGCAATAGAGGAGTGATATATACTGTCTACCTTATAGACTGTAAGTATTTTAAGTATTACATAAGCGAACATAAGTAAAGCACTTAGAACAGTGCCTGGCATATAGAAAGCATCCAAAAAGTGATAACTATTATTATTATGTAATTGATAAATAAATATTAGCTACTATCATGTGTCTTCATTTTTAATGTTATTATTACCACAGCATACATTACCTCTATGAGGTAATGGAAACTAGTGGGAACAGTGACCCAAAGCTTCCTTATCTAATGACTACTTCAAGTGGCAAATTTCAATAACTCTCTTAATTCTGATTTAAATTCAGATCTCTTCTGGTCCAGGAGCCTTGTTACGAACCATTAATCTTACTTTTTCTGTTTGGCTGGAACTCAGTTTGACTCATCCCAGTTCTAGATGCTAATATCAGGGTCCGCCAACTATGGCTTCATCCCCACACCAATGAATACAGATTTTGATGGGATGATGACTCTGAAATCCCTCTGGTGACAAGAATCTTTTCTTCCTTGGAAAGCCATCTGCCTTCATCCCTTCAGGCTACTAAAACAAAATAACTGGTGGCTCATAAGAAATAGAAATTTATGTCTCAAAATTCTGGAGGCTGGGAAATGCAGGATCAAGACACTGGCAGATTCAGAATGTGGTGAAAGCCCATTTCCTTAAAGGTTGTCTTTTTGCCGTAACCTCACATGACGGAAGGGGTGAGGGAGCTCTGAGGTCTCTTTTATAAAAGCACTAATCTCATTGATGAGGGGTCCACCATCATGATCTAATCACCCCTAAAGCCCCACCCCCTGATATCATCTCAGGGGTTAGAATTGCAACATACGAATTTTGGGGGGGACATAAACCTTCACTCCATTATACTACTCATTTCCACCTGTCGTAGTTTTTGGATATCCCCGCTGGTGGAGATCAAAATCATGTTTCATAGGCCTTGATTTAGAATTTGGAGTTCTCCCAGGACCAGGCAGGGGAGGCATGGAGCTGGCAGGGATGATTTCCTCCACCTCACCCAGGTCAACTCCTGACAGCCACTACTAATATCTGATTAATTTACAGTGGCATGAGGAAAGGTGTGTATATGTGTATGCAGGCATCTTAAAAGATCCAGTATATGAATCCTCAATTTTAAAATACTAAGTACTGTTTTGACTGACAGGAATGATTACCTAAGAATATATCTAGCTCACTTTTTTATATAAAATTCACATAATCATGCACTGGTCTTATATAATAATGAAACCATTTTTATTATTTTCATTTTTTTTCTTTTCTCTAAAATTTTCTTGTGGATGATATCTTGTCTTGATATTCCATATTGGGGGTTCCATAACCAATGCATGCATACACTGCTTCCATATCTATATAATCGAAAAGCCCTGAAATCTCACATTCAATATGACCATCCAATCACATTTTTATCTACACCCTATTTTGTTAATAACTTTCCTGTAACTTCAAACATTTAAAATACTTAAAACTTTTCTTAATGCTTATATACCCAAAAAAGAAAAGTCCCCAAAAGAAGCTTTCTTGATAAATCAGGCAACTATTAGTTCAAGTGATAACAGATGACTGGGTAAGATCAATGTGACAGTTAAGTAGCCTAAAGTAGAATTTCTAAGGATGTCCATGCAATGCCTTAGGTTATAGGTTTAAGTGTGGTATAGGTGTTCCTCTGTCATTTTGTTCTTCCCTTAAAATTACACAATATTTTTTTTTAAAGATTTTATTTATTTACTTGACAGAGATAGAGACAGCCAGCGAGAGAGGGAACACAAGCAGGGGGAGTGGGAGAGGAAGAAGCAGGCTCATAGCGGAGGAGCCTGATGTGGGGCTCGATCCCATAACACCGGGATCACGCCCTGAGCCGAAGGCAGACGCTTAACCGCTGTGCCACCCAGGTGCCCCAAAATTACACAATATTTTAATTGCTCATTTACTTTCTTGTTGTTATTCAGCCTACAAATTTAATTCAACTCAACCAATGCTAAGTTAGCCCCTATCATTCTCAAAGATGTGCCCAAAGATATTCAAGAGGAAAATTTGAGTAAGATGTATTTTCAGCTTTTAAATAGCTTATATACATGATGTGATCAATTATCCACTTTGGGTTTTTTTTAGCTTTAGTACATGGTTTTTAGTGCATGGTTTTTAGTACATGGTTTTTTCCCATGTACTTTATAACCAGTTTCCCTGTCCCCATTATTAATATTTTAAATTAGCATAGTACATTTGTCACAACTAATGAACCAATATTGGTACATTATTATTAACTGAAGTCCTACCTTTACTCAAACTTTGTTATTCTTTACCATCACCTCTTCTGTTCTAGGACTTATGCTAGGATACCACATTATATTTAGTATTCATACCTTCTTAGGCTCCTTGTCTGCAACCTTGAGAGTTATGAGAAGTACTGGTCAGATATATTGTAGAATGTCTAACTGCAATTTGTCTGATGATTCTCATGATTAGATTGCAGTCGTGAATTTTTTTGAGGAAGACCACAGAGATGAAGTGCCATCCCCAGATTGAATGAAAGAGTACACAGGATCAACATGACTTACTAGCATTGATATTGACCTTGATTACCTGGCTGAGGTAGTGTTTGTCAGTTTTCTCCACTATAGTTACTTTTTCCCGTCCTCCTTTCTGTATTATTCTCTCTTGAACAAAATCACTACACACAAGCCAAACTTAATGTACGGAGTTAAACTACACAAATTATAAGGAATTGAGTATCTGTGTAAATTATTCGAAATTATTATTTTTTTTAGATTTTATTTTTAAGTAATCTCTATACCCAACGTGGGGTTCAAACTTAACAACCCTGAGATCAAGAGTCACATGGTCCACAGACTAAGCCAGCCAGGCACCCCTGAAATTCTTTTTTTTTTTTTTAAATTTTTATTTATTTATTTGACAGAGAGAGAGACAGCCAGCGAGAGAGGGAACACAAGCAGGGGGAGTGGGAGAGGAAGAAGCAGGCTCATAGCGGAAGAGCCTGATGTGGGGCTCGATCCCATAACGCCGGGATCACGCCCTGAGCCGAAGGCAGACGCTTAACCGCTGTGCCACCCAGGCGCCCCCACCCCTGAAATTCTATCACATGGGAAATCTACCCATTCTTCCTCATTTATTTATTCATTCACTTATCATATTGATTTGACTCATGGATATTTATTTTATTTTTTGGGTTGTAACACAGTACTACTTTATTTTGTTGCTTGAGTTATTCCAGCTTTGGCCATTGGGAACTCTTTCAGTTGGCTTTTGAATCTCTTTGACATTTCTACATTCTTTTTTTTTTTTTTTTTTTTAAGGCATATATCCTTTCTGGTACTAATATGCTCCAGGTTTATCATGTGTATATATATATATATATTTTTTTTTTTTTTGTTAAAGAAGTTTTCAATCCTTTTTTTTTTAAGATTTTTTGATTGATTGATTGATTGATTGATTGTTCATGCACAGTCACAAGTGGAGGAAGGGGCAGAGGGAGAGGGAGAGAGAATCTCACCCAGACTCCAAGCTGAGCGTGGAGCCTGACGGGGGCTCGATTCCAAGACCCTGAGATCATGACCTGAGCTGAAATCAAGAGTCAGGTGCTTAACTGACTGAGCCACCCAGGCACCCCCATATCTTGTATCTTTTCTGATCCACTCCTAGAATCAACCATTTCTCCAAGGAATCTTTGTTCCTTTTCTTGAAGAATGGTATTAGAAACTAAGATGTGAGCACTAAGTGTACTTGTCACTAGGAGGGAGTTGTTGCTTCTCGACCTTCTCAGCTGATAGAGCAAGGAAATATACCTGTGCATATGAACCTGTGTACATATACATTAACTATAAATATATCTATATGTAACCATCTGTATCTATATTAAGCTGAAATTGAGTTCATGCTGTTATCTCCAACTCTATTCCATTACCAACAGCTCATTATAGCCTCCATCTCTTGCTTATTTGCAAACTCCCCCTTCAACAGTGAGAGATCTGGGTCCCACTCACTTACTGAAGTCTCCAATTGCAGTAAATGCAAGTACAGTGGTTTCAGAACTGTTAGCCCGTATCCCTGTGGGAAACAACTTTATCAACTAGAGTACAGTTTATACTCCCTCTTGACTTTAATCCTTCAGGCTCCACTCATTCTCAGTTACTCAGGTCAGGACCTTTTCCCCCAGCCCTTTCAGTGAGGTTGTTTTATAACCTTTACTTTGCAGTTAGTTTCTTTTAGTCACATTCTGCATTCCATCTTGGTTCTCCTGAACTCCTAAATTTTTTTTGTGGGTTTTTTTTTTTCATTTAAATACATTAAGTTTCAGTCTTTGTGCTGTAAAGTTCCATAGGTTTTGACAAATGCATAGAGCCATGTATTCACCATTAGAATATTATACATAATATTTCACCACCCCAAAAATAAATCCCTGTGCTTTACCTACTAAACCCCCTCCCATGAATCCCTGACAACCACTGATCTATTTATTGTCTCTATAGTTGTACCTTTTCCAGAATGTCATATAAATAGAATCAAACAGTATAGAGCCTTTTCACCTGGCTTCTTTCTCTTAGTAATATGCATTTAAGATTTAGGCACATTGTTTGGTGACTTGATAGAACTTGTTACCACTTCCTAGTTATCACTTGTTCATTTACTTAAGGGGCTTACCCAAACTATGCTTATGTCTGAGGGACAGGATTCATACCCAGATAGAACAGTAGGTCAACTGGGGGAGTAAGAGAAAATGTAGTAGGAAATGAAATCAGAGAGGTAGCCAGGGACCAGGCTGATACAGGATCTCGTAGGGCAAAGTGAGGAGTATATGTTACATCCAAAGCATCATGCGAAGCACTGGAGTATTCTGAGGCTGACAGTGATCTTTTCTATATTTTTAAATGATCACTCTGGGTGCTGGTGAGGAAAGATATTATAGTCAAGGCAAGAGATGATGGTGGCTTGGATGAAAGTGATTGTAACGCAGATTGTAAGAAATGGTTGAATTAAAATAAAATTTGAAGATGCAGCCAATGGGACCTGCTGATGGACTTTAGGGTGAAGTATAAGCAGTCAAAAATAATTCCATGATTTTGGCTCAAGAAACTGTGAACAATGATGCCATTCACTGAGGTGGAAAACACTGGTGGTACAGCAGGGTTGAGATAAATCCTTAGAACTGGGGAATCAGATGTCATATGGACATCTAATTGGAAATGTTTGAGTATATGAGTTGGAGGTTCAGGGGAGAAGCCAGAACTCATGAAACAAATTAGGTAATTTTCAATATATGCATGGTATTTAAACAAAAACACAGATGAAATCACTTAATCAATGCACATATCTAGAGAAGGAAGAGCAAAAATGAAGTTCTGAACAGTTAAAGGATCCACCAAAGGAAACAAGATATTAGTGATTGTGGAAACAAGGAGGCCAATATTAGAAAGTGTTTAAGTAGAAGTGATTAGTAAAATGCTACTGATAATATAATTAGCATAAGGAAAAATAATTTGCATTTGAATTTAGCAGTGTGGGGCTAATTGGTGACCTCCAACAAGAAGAGTTTAGTTTTAGTCTTGGGATTAAAAGCATGATTTGGAAATGTATTTGAGGGGTGCCTGGGTGGCTCAGTCATTAAGCGTCTGCCTTCAGCTCAGGGCCTGATCCCACGGTCCTGGGATCTAGCCCCAGATTGGGCTCCCTGCTCCACTGGGAGCGCTGGGAGCTCCGGGAGCACCGGGAGCCTGCTTCTTCCTCTCCCACTCTCCCTGCTTGTGTTCCTTCTCTCGCTGGCTGTCTCTCTCTCTCTCTCTCTCTGTCAAATAAATAAATGAAATCTTAAAAGGAAAAAAAAAAAAGAATGAGAAGTGAGGAAATGGACACTCAATATAGACAATGGATTTTGATAATACTGTTTTAAAGAGAGAGAAAACAGAACTAGTTTAACAGAAGTGTAAAGAGAAAAATTAAAAATGAGATGAGAAAGAGGTAAATATTAATATTTACATGCTGGTAGTAGTGACATAGTATGGAGTGAAGAATTTATATTACAGAAAATAATTCCAGGATGAATATCTTTTAATAATAAGTGATAAAGGAGAGAATCAATTTACCAGTAGAACGGTTAACCAAAGATACTGTACATTTCGTGAGGACAAAGACTCATCTTTCTGGTTCTTCATTTTAGCCCCAGTGCCTAGCATAGTGCCTAGTAGATAAAAAAAGATCAATAGCTATTTGCTGAATGAATTAACTCAATTAAGTCCTTTTAGATATTGTTGTTTAAAAGCGCTTTGCTCTGTTCTACTGCATAAATACTAATATTATAATTGTTAATATCTGGATTACAACAAGAAAACCTGCTATCCAATTTTATTTGCTAATTACTAAAAATTTCTTAGAATTTCTATAAATTTCATTGTAACATAGTATTTCAGTTGTAACCTTATTTGTAACAAATATGAAACTGCAATAGCTAATTGGTTTATTTCTTTTAGTATTATGCATATAATTTGAACATACAAAAATAGCATTTAAAAAAGTCTAAGTGATAACCTTTGGCATTAATTTTAACAACCTGAGAGAAGTCTCTATCTGTATTTAATTACATCTTAAGAAAAAATAGAACATTACTTTTAAAATTATATAAACTCTTTATAGAAAGGGAAAGCACATACAGAATAATGCATAAATCAAAAGGACATATTCAGGTAACCTTTGCCCAGATCAAGAAATAGGATGTTGCCAGAACCTCAAAAGTTCCTGTCATGTCCCCTTTTAGTCACTACCCCTATTGAAGTTACTCACCCTTCTGACTAATTTTGCCTGTTTTTGAGCTTTATATAACTGGAATCATGCATTACATATGATTTTTGTGTTTGGCTTCTTTTGTTCAACATCTTTATCCATACTTGTTGTTTGTAGATTTAACCATATTGTTGTTTGTAGATTCAGATTTTTTCATTGCTAGATAAACTTCCTTGTATGAATACACAACTACTTATTCATTCAATTGTTAGTAGGAATTTAGGTATTTTCTAGTTTGGGGTTATAATGAACAGTACTGCTATAAACATTTAAGTATATGTTGCTTTTTAAAAAGATGTCATTTATTGATTTGAGAGAGAGTGAGCAAGAGAGAGAGAGCACAAACTGGTGGGGAGTGGGTGAGGGAGATGCAGACTTCCCGCTGAGCAGGGAGCCCGACTCAGGGTTCAACCCCAGGACCCAGGGATCATGACCTGATCCAACGGCAGACGCTTAACCAACTGAGCCACCCAGGTGCCCCTAAGTATATGGTTTTGATGAACATAATAGTAAATGTGTTGGGTATTTACCTAGGAGTAGGACGGTTGGGTCATAGAGTATGTGTAATGCTATAATATAATCTATCTTTAAAACTAGGTCAGTATTTTTCTGATTGCCCTAAGAAGCTAGAGTTGAATGTTTTTAAATTCATAGTTTTTAATAAAATCATATTGTATTGTATTTTGTTTAAGAATATGAATATACTGGGGCGCCTGGGTGGCACAGTCGTTAAGCATCTGCCTTTGGCTCAGGGCGTGATCCCAGCGTTCTGGGATTGAGCCCCACATCAGGCTTCTCCGCTAGGAGCCTGCTTCTTCCTCTCCCAGTCCCCCTGCTTGTGTTCCCTCTCTCACTGGCTGACTCTCTCTCTCTGTCAAATAAATAAATAAAATCTTTAAAAAAAAAGAATATGAATATACCTGTTGTGGGCAAAATCATGACCATTCCCCCACCTGCCCCCTTCCCAAAATTCTACATTCTAATCCCTGAGATCTGTTTAATATGTTACCTTAAATAGCAGAAGGAATTTTTCAGGTATGATTAAATTAAAGATCTTGAGAAGGGGAGATTAGCCTGGATTATCCAGGTGGGATTAATATAATCCCAAGGATCTTTGCAAGAGGAAGTAGGAAGTTCTGAGTCATGAAGGAGATACATCTACAGGAAAGAAGAAGTCAGAGAGAGAGAGAGATTTAAAGATGCTGCACTATTGGCTTTGAGGGCAGAGGAAAAGGACGTGAGCCAAGGAATGCAGGGGACCCTCAGAAGCTGGAAAAGAAAGGATACATATCAAACCATAAGAGACTCTTAATCCTAGGAAACAAACTGAGGGTTACTGGAGAGGAGGGGGATGAGGTGTGGGGTGGCTGGGTGATGGATATTGGGGAGGGTATATGTTGTGGTGAGTGCTGGGTGTTGTGTAAGACTGATGAATCACAGACCTGTACCCTGAAACAAATAATACATTACATGTTAATTTAAAAAAAATATTATCAGGGAGAAATAAAAAAAAAGAAAAAGAAAGGGGACATATTCTTCACAGAAGAGTCGTCGGCAAGGGAATGGATTCTCCCTTTGAGTCTCCAGAAAGTAAACAAATTTGTCAACAACGATTTTAGCCCTGTATGACCCATTTCAGACTTCTGACCTGTAAAACCGTAAGATAGTAAATTTGTGTTACTTAAAGCTATTGAGTTCCTAATTTGTTACAGTAGCAGTAAGAAACTGATATAATACTGAATACGGCCTTTTATTTCTTTAAAAAAAAATTAAACCTTTTTTGCAGTCTTTTGAGAAATATGAAATTTGGATTATATTTCTAACACCAAGAAAAATGATTAAAAATTCTTTTTTTTACCACAAGTATATTTTATTTTATTTTATTATTTTCTATTAAGTTTTTAATTTTAATTCCCGTATACGGTGTTACATTAGTTTCAAATGTACAATATAGTGATTCAACAATTCTATACATTACTCAGTGCTCATTGTGATAAATGTACTCTTTTTTAAAATTTTTAGATTTATTTATTTTAGGGAGAAGAAGGAGGGTCAGAGTGGGAGGGAGAGAGAATCTTTAAGCAGACTCTGGCTGAGCACAGAAGCCCAGTGATGAAGGGCTTAGTCCCACAACCCTGAGATCATGACCTGAGCTGAAACCAAGAGTCAGACACTCAACTGACTGTGGCACCCAGGTGCCCTTTGGTAAGTATACTCTTAATCCCCTTTACCTATTTCACCCACCCCCACCCACCTCCCCTCTGGTAACCATCAGTTTGTTCTCTACAGTTAAGAGTTTGTTTCTTGGTTTGTCTCTCCCTCTCTCCTTTTTTTCCCTTTGCTCATTTGTTTTATTTCTTAAATTCCACATATAAGTGAAATTATATGGTATTTGTCTTTCTCTGACTGACTTATTTTGCTTAGCTTTATACTTTCTAGCTCCATCCACTTTGTTACAAGTGGTAACAATTTCATTCTTTTTTATGGCTGAATAATGTTTTAATATATATATATATATACACACACATATATATATACACACACACATACATACATATATGTATACACACACACACACACACACATATATATACATACACATACATACTACATCTTTATCCATTCATCTATTGATGGATACTTGGGCTGCTTCCATAATTTGGCTGTTGTAAATAATGCTGCAATAAACACAGGGGTGCATGTATCCCTTTGAATTAGTGTTTTTATATTTTTGGGGGAAATACCCAGTAGTGTAATTACCGGATCATAGGGTAGTTCCATTTTTAACTTTTTGAGGAACCGCCATACTATTTTCCATAGTGACTGCACCAGTTTGCATTCCCTTGAATGTGGTCTTTTAAAAATGAGCTATTTTAAGTACTACTTACATTTAAAAAAAAATCAAATCTCTTGTTTTATTTTAGTATATAGTTTCATTTTAGCAGTAAAGAGGACATATCTTTTGTATGTTAAATTCTACTCCATAAGAATTGATAAACACAGGTTAATTTCAACTAAGTACTTCTACATGCTACTTTTAAAAATATTGCATTTATTTTAGTGATACCATATTTATTGTTTACCTTGCCTTTCTTCCACAGTTTTATTTTTCCATTTGTTCCTTTTTCTTTATTTTGTTTGGCCCCCCTCATTTTTTAAGCTCTCTACAGTTTACTCCATATTCCAAGACTATCCTCTTTTTCTTGGGAGGGGCAAAAGTTTGCCCTTCTCAAAATCAGACATAGAAGAGTAGATTTTTGTGCTGAAATTCAGGAAGCCAGTAATTCAGGAGTGTCCTTTACTTACATTTCTAAAATATGGTATAGTAAATCAATTAGTGGACATAGAACACATAAAAAATTTTAGATTTAAAAATTGCTATTTCATTAAACTCCTTGATCTCTATTTTAATTAAACTTGTTTTTGATCTAAATTTGGACAAGATTCATATGATCAGCACCTGATGTTTATAACAGTATCATCAACAATAGCCAAAGTATGGAGAGAACCCAAATGTCCATTGACTGATGAATGGATAAAGAAGATGTTGTGTATATATACAATGGAATACTACTCAGCCATCAAAAAGAATGAAATCTTTCCATTTGCAACAACATGGATGGAGCTAGAGTGTAAGTAAAAGCTAAGTGAAACAAGTCTGTCAGAGAAAGACAAATATCATATGCTCTTACTCATGTGGAAATTAAGAAACAAAACAGATGAACATATGGGAAGGGAGGAAAAAGGAGAGAGGGAAACAAGCCATAAGAGACTCTTAACCATAGAGAACAGGTGAGTAGGGATGTGCTAGATGGGTGATGGATAATAAGGAGGGCACTTGTTATGATGAGCACTGAGTGTTGTATGTAAGTGATGAATCACTGAATTCTACTCCAGAAACCAAAACTGCACTGTATGTTAACTACCTAAAATTTAAATTAAAAAAATAAAAAGATTCATATGATCAACTAAGTAGATAGAGGAAAAGCATAAGAATAAGCAAGACCTATTAATGTTCTCTGGACTCCAACTTTCCCTGATTTCCCTGAATGTTTCCATCTATCTTCTGTGACCTTCCTTTTTCACTAGAACATAGCCCCTCTTTAACCCAGCAAAGAAACATTAAATGCTTGGATTCAGAACAGAAATAAAGAAAAGCATGAGAATTAACTGAAAGTCCAGGAAAATTTTGATTGCCAACATTCTCTAAATTAGAATATGGCCACAACCCCTGGCTAAATCCCAAACCTCAAAGCAGCAGCATGGTAGCAGGGATTATCTGATCTATCCCAGGGAAATCAAATCCACTTCAGGGACTCTGAGGCCATGTATAAATTGTAACAAAGACTCAAATAGCAAGAGTTTTAATATTATAAATATTGTATTATTTTTGTACAGATTAGACAGGAAATATTTAAACTGTCTTAAAGTAGTAAGTGTACTAATACTTTGACCATTACAGTATTCCTAGTTCTAGATATAATGTATCAGTTATACAGATGAACCCTAAAGTTAGACAACACGGTACTCAAAAATTTTGTAAAGAAATAAATTAGGGAGTAATTATTTGTATGTGTATGTGTGTGTGTGTGTGTGTGTGTATGTGTATATGTATGTATATATACATATATATATATAAACATCTTTGATATATCTTTGTTTTGCAAAAGTATTACTAGAAAGTAACTGATATATTTAACATATGATTCTTTTTTTTTAAGGTCTTTTTTAGTTACTATTTTTTAAAGATTTTATTCATTTGACAGAGAGAGTGACAGCGAGCAAGTGAGGGCAAGCACAAGCAGGGGGAGCAGGAAAGGAAGCAGCCTCCCCACTGAGCAGGGAGCTCAATGCAGGGCTCAATCCCAGGACCCCGGGACCATGACCTGAGCCAAAGGCAGACACTTAACTGACTGAGCCACGCAGGCGCCCCCTAACATGTGATTCTTCTCTAATTGGTGAACAATATTTAAAAATCCTCCTTCCTGTTTTTCCCCCTCTTGAATTTGCTCTTGTTGCACATTAACTCAAAGTTCTTAGCCCTGAGATCTAAGCCTGCTGTAAATGTCTTTTGTTGAATTGGTAGCCTTGGTCAGAAGGAAAAAGAACAGGAGAAGACAGTGTATCAGGGTTAATTACTAGAAAGAGAATATGTGAATTCAAAGGAATATAAATGGGCTAACAAGTTGGGGGAGAAACAGACAAACTCAGCGGGAGAAATTCTAGTATGTTTACTTTCTTTGAAACACAGAGATAAGGTGAGACAAATATCCAAGTAGGTTAAGGGTCCCATAAAGGATGAATTAAAAATCCTCCACACTCAGTTGCCTTGGCAGAGGCCCTCTCCCCCTTGTTAACGACATTAAAATGACAAAAGATACAATTGCAGCATTATTCAGAATAGTCAAGCTAATGGGAACAGCCTAAGAGTCTGTCAACAGATGAATGGATAAAGATGTGAGATATATATAGATACATAGATATTCTTCAATCATGTAAACGAAGGAAATTCTGTCATATGCCACAACATGGATGAACCTTGAAGGCATTAAGCTAAGTGAAGTGAGTCAGGGAAAGACAAATACTGTATGATCTCATTTATATGAGAAATCTAAAAAAGCCAAACTTAGAGAACACAGTAAAATGGTGGCAAACAGGGCTGGGAATTGGTGGAAATGGGAGATGGTGGTCAAATGTGCAAATTTCCAGTTAAAAGATGAAAACGTTCTGGGGATCTATTGTACAGCTTGGTGCGTATAGTTAATTATAATACTGTATTATATATTTGAGAGTTGCTAAGAGAGTAGATCTTAAATGTTCTTACTACAAGGAAGAAATGGTAATTATGTAACATGATGAAGGTGTTAGCCAAGGCTACGGTGATATAATCATTTTGCAATATATAAGTGTATCAAATCAGCACACTGTACACCTTAAACTTACAGGATATGTCAATTATTTCTCAATAAAGCTGGGAAAAAAAACAAGAAAAGATACATGCAAGTGGACAGTAATTAGAAGCAGAGCAATACATGGTTTTGTTAGCTACATTTTGGGAGAAAGTCTTGGTAGAGGAGACAGTCTGAGAGAGCCTGGTGCTGCAGACAAAAGATTAAATCATGAAGGAAAAATTCAAGTTAAAGATAAAAAGTAAAATGAAGTCCCATACTCAAGTGCCTCTGGGAGACTGGAGACTTTGGCTAAGTGGTGTGATAATAAATCTTTTGGTTCAATATGCATATATCTTGCCTGATCTGGTTATCTGCGTTGCTTCTTGGAAGTAACCTTGGTCTGGGAAGTTATAGAAAACTCATTTTCTTGGAAACATGAGCAACTTGGCTAAGAACTGGAGAAATTGTCTCAGCCTAGTTAGACTTGCTCTGTTAGCCCCTTATGATCACTCTAAGAATTGTAACAACCCAGAATGGGAGTAAGAAGGGAGTCAACACTTTTCACCATTCACTGGCCTGTCCCCCACAGACTGGAGTGAGCTTAACCCTTACGGTAAGCGATTTCAAAAAAGATACCCCTTTGAACCTTAATTGGCTGCTCTGGAAATTCTCTCTCATCCTCCCCCCACCTCCTACCCCATCCTTTTGTTTTGTATGAATTAAGCCTAGGCTGATGAATGTAAAACAAATTGTATGTGTACTACGATTTCTCTGTTCTTCAGCTTCTTTTGAGTGAAATCATACAGATTATATTCCTTTGTGTGTGCCTTCTTTTGCTTAACATTATATCTATAAGATTGATCCATGCTGTTGTATATAGCATGGGTTTATTCTCTATATTGCTGAGTAGTATTCTATTATACGAATATATGAACACTGATTTATATAGAGTCCTAGTGATTGACATTTGGATTGTTTCAAGGTTTTGATTCTAACAGATGAAGTTGCTGTGAATATTCTTGTACATGTCTTTTGGTGGACATGTATACTGATTTCTCTTGGATATATACCTGGAAGTGGAATTTCTGTCACAGGGTATTTTCCATGTTAAACTTTAGTAGATACTTCTGAAGAGTTTTCCAAAGTGGTTGTACCAGTTACATTCCCATTAACAATGTATGAAAGTTCCAGTTGTTTCAAATCCTTTCCCAACACTTGGCACTATCAATCTTTTTATACTTTCAGCCTTATGGTAGGTATATTGTAAAATCTCTGTGGTATTAATTTGCATTTCCTTGATGACTAATAACATTGAACACTTTTTAAATGTGCTTATTATCCATTTGGATATCTTCTTTTAATGAAGTGCCTGTTTAAGTCTTTTGTTCATTTTTTTTGGATTGTTTGCTTTTTTAAAAAAGATTTATTTATTTTAGAGAGAGAGAAAATGCACACGTGCGCGTGTTTACACACGAATGGGGGAGGGGCAGAGGGCGAAGAAGAGAGAGAATCCTCAAGCAGACTGCCCCCTGAGTCCAGAGCCTGACTCGGGGCTCCATCCCAGGACCCTGAGATCATGACCTGAGCTGAAACCAAGGAGCCACCCAGGTGCCCCTGGATTGTTTGTTTTTTAAATAAATGATTAATGGGCAATTTTAAAACATTTTCAGTATGAATCATTTGTCAGATATATATGTATACATACATATATATGTCAGATATTGATATATATAAATGTCAGACAGACTAAACATATGTTAGATATGAATGTATATATCCCTTAGGTTGGCCTGTAAGGCCATCCTCCAGAATAATCTTAAAAGGGCACAATATCATCATTTTGCTTTATTTCTACAGTGTGTATATGTTTTCTTAACACAGAAAGCATTTCTGCTTTATTAATAAAATTAACATCACTATCTATGGCTCTTCAGCTGTTCAAAGGTACCTTTCTTTGAACTTAATAATACATTTTAAGGATAATGTTGAGAATAGCCAAAAAGAATTGCTTTTGTTCAAACACAGAAAAAGGCAAAATTATAGAACAAAAATTGTCACCGCTCCCACCACTCACTCTTTCATATATTTCAATTCACATTAGCCCAACATGGTCCAAAATATGCTGTCTTCATATTAACAGAAATAAGCGTAGGAAGGGAAAGGGCAGGAAGCCCCAGAGGTGTGTGAGGCTTTATCACAATGGAAAGTTCCCCCTTTATTTGGTACCCCAGAAATTTGTTTATATTGGTAGAATACCGTTCGTTAAGATTTTGGATCGGTGAGGTGCAGTTCTGTTCTTGGAAAAGTGAGAGGCTCATTCTCAACTTGAAATGGAATTGAATTCAGTGGAAATTGAAAACCTAGAAATTAATTCTTTTACAATCATCTCTCCCTGTATACCCCTTGGAAAGCATTCATGTTCGGAGACACATACCTCAGTTAGAGAAACTCTGTATTAAGACTTGTGTTAATCATTCACAACTGAAGCTACTTCATGACTTTAGTTATCAGAATTCTCAAGTGCATTAGGGTGTGCTGGATACCTTCCATTGGTCCCTTCATACCACTCAGCACCCTTCGTCACCCTGCTCTTTACTCTGGGAGGCTGGGTTTCAGTGGATTAAATCAGCAAGCACCTCTGCCCTCTGGCTTCCAGATGGGTTTGGTCAATGGGAATCCCTGATAGGAGACTGGAGAATGAAACAGGGTATTGTTAACCCTGTGAAATGGCCTTTGAGCTGGCTGCATTCCTCTTCTAAAGGATATTACTCTTTTGAGTCTCTCTCCTGGGTTCTATAACCCCTCTGTCTTCATCCTTTTGGCCCTGGAAATGGAACAGTTCTGATGTTGGCAGCCCAGTTTCTTGCATTATGCTTTATAGCTTCCCAACATTGTCACACCTTTGCAATTAGTCCCTTTGTAAATAAACCCTTCTTTAAACTTTATCCTAATTTGGGAGTGCCATCTGCTTCCTGTTGAGACCTTAACTGATACTCAATTTAGAGATTACTGGCTATGCCCAAGTTCCCTTGTGAATAGCTCCAAATATGTTTTGGAGCCGAGGAGCTCAAGTTGATTATGGATAGGATATTCTCAGGTCTGAGAGGTACAGAGGCACAGAGCCCCTCTGCTGGTTTTCCATTCCATTGTTCTCTGCTACACCAGAATGAAGCAAGCGTAAGTATGATCTAAACCTAGAAGATTCAGCTATTTTGGAGGCCTTGCTTGGTGGGTCGGCTGCAAAGTATCCCAAGGGTCACAGCAGTATCTGCAGTGATGGCAGAGATTCCAGAAGGGCCAGGCAGCCTAAGAAAAGCCTCCTAACAATAAAATGGACATTTACTGAAGATTAGGGAAAATAAAAAAGTTATAACGGCACAGGAAGGAAAAATTTAAAACTGTTCCTTGGATATAACTGCTTCCCATGTTCAAGGAACCAAATATTCAAACACCACTTCCCATGTTTGAATACCAAGAAGTTGATCAGTTTATCTAGAGTCCCCTAGAGGATGCTCACAGTTCCTGACTTAAGTTGTTTATATCCCTGTCCCCTGCCAGTCTCTTTATTTTAAATTCCTGTAAAACCTCCACCTACCTTTTGAGAGCCCTAATCTTATACTTACCACAGTTTATTATCCCAGGATCCAGCCTCTTTTGCCTTGCGGTTAACATCCCTAAACCTGGGTATTCCGTTTTAGAATAACCTCAGCAGGCCAGTGCAGGATAGGCTGTGGGCCTCCAAATCTCATCAGAAAGCTCGAGTGGAGAAGAGCACTCACAATAGTGTCTAGCCTTCACCTGAGTATGAGAGGGTGCCGGCCAAAGGGTAACCATTAAAGCAAGGCAAATGTTAGTTCTAACAGAGTGTATAGCTTCCTAAACCCTTAAGGAGAAAGAAAATCACCTTCCAAACTGCCTCTTCCTTTGCAAAGCTATCAACCCCTGCCTTCCACCTTGCTAGCCCTCCACATTATTATGCAGAATGCTTTAAATCACTCATTTTCCTTCTTTCCCAAACTCTTACCCTTTCCACATTGTCACCTCTAGTCCTAATAGGATTAAGGACCATAGTCTATAGACTGATAGACATCTTCATGGCTACTTTCTTAGACACACACACACACACACACACACACACACACACACACACACACATCAAATTCCTTAAAAGCTTTTCATTTCAATGTCCTGTAGTACTTCGAGCCTTATAATGAAAAACAGCAGCACCTGCCCCATTTCTCCCTGCTCCCTGTCCCATCCCTTGAAGCACCTCTTTTTTTATCTTGTATATTTACCTAAATCTAAAAAGTATGCTTAGTTTGAAATTTCTGGGTTTTTCTTTTTTGAGATTGCTGATTACAAATACTGTGATGAGCTGTTCCTTTAGGAATGAAACAGCTGCTCCAGGTGCTGCTGGCCCACAACCTCGGTTGTCAGCTCTCTTCAGCAATCCCTTCTCTGTCAACGTCACAGCCTCCTCTCAGGGAGGCCCACATTCAGAGCGTTATATGCACAGGGTATGGATTACCAGCCCCTCATCCTGACTTGGGTGAAACCAACTTTGAAGAGCTATCTAGTGTCAGAGCTTCCTGGAGGGTCGGCTGAGGCTTTCCCTGAGACTCCATTACAACCCAGCCTCTGCTTAATTCTCCTCTTTTCCTTCCCTTTTGAAGAACGTTCCCTAATAAACTTCCAGCTGTTGACCTCCCTCTCAGAGGAGGCTTCTGGGGAATTCACCTGGGGCCATTACTACACTGACTTCCTGCTGTAGGAGATGGCCATCCTTTGACCTGTCACGGCTTCCTTTCTTTTCACTTTCTCTATGTACTTACATTACCGTTTTTAGATAAGTTGAAACAAACATGTTAGCAAATGCTTGACCCTTCTACCCTAGGAAAACTCTGGTTAACCTGATTGATTTATGAGCCTGTTTTGCAGAAGTTGACTAGCCACTTGTAAGATAAGCTAAGACTGGAGAAAACGGAATTGTTGCTGTTGTGCAGAAGGAATCAAGAGTGAATGAAAGTTACCTTTGTGACCACACATAGCCTGAGATCTCCCCCTCACTCATCATGCTTACGCCGCCATTTAATGAACATGTGTCCCGTGAAGACACATGATTCCTGAATGTTCATACTCTGAAGGAGGGCATCTTCCTTTTCCCTATATCCAATCAGCATTTTCCATTCTACCTAGGTACCTGGTGACATCCTGACCCCTTGTCCTTAAATACGCCTAACCCCAAAACCTCCAGGGAGCGGGCAGATTTGTGGCTTGTCCTCCAGTCTCTTCCTTTGGCTTCCTCTCTAATAAACCCTTTCTTTGCTGCATACTGGATGTCTCATGGTTGGCTTTGCTGTGCATCTAGCATATGAACTTGGAATCAGTTACAAAATCAGCGTGCAGTAAACAGACAAGGTAGCAATTATTCAGAGCTGGGTCACATTCTTCACTATGACTATATTTTGTTTCATGAACTTTTTCCTGATGGAAACAGTTACTTCATATTTTTATTTCCCTGGCTTTTATACCAATTATCTCCTCATTCCAATATTAAAACTAATTCTCCTTTGAACATGGTCACTAATATTAGCCATTCAGTCAGTCTTATATTATTCTTAGAGACATTGTTCCTGGAGGCCTCTGCTCTGTTCTAATCTGGTCGTTCTCTATGCCTGCTGGTGGCTGTTGTCTTGGTATTTCTGTTCACCATCATTCTGGGAATCCCCTTCATTTATCTCCTGTGTTGAATCCCTTGCTCCCTGGGTTCCATAGCTTCTTCTTTCTTGCTTTACTCCCTCATTTCACTCAGGGCACATTCTCTAGTAGCTTTCTGGAAAGGAGTGTATGGGAGGTAAATGTTTAAGACCTTGCATTTCTGAAAATGTCTTTATTTTCTCCTTGTACTTGGTTGGTAGTTTCATTGAGTATAGAATTTTAGATTAGGGATCATTTCCTCAGAATCGTCAAATATTCCATTGTCTTCCAACTTCCTTGGTTGCTGGTGGGAGGATCCTGTCCTTTCCATGTGAGTTTTGTTTGTTGATCCCTGAAAGCTTTGAGGATCTTCACAGTAACCTGGTATTCCGAATCTTCATGGTAATGTGACGTGTCTCTTTCTGGTCAATGAACTGGGAGTGAGCCCTTTCAGTCTGAACCTCTTGCTCTTTAGTTCTGGGAAAATTTCTCTCAGTATTCCTTTGATGATATCTTTTTCCCACTTCTTTGTTCTTTCAGGTGTGGGACCTCCTGGCTTGATAGTCTAGTTTTCTTGTTTATTCACTTTCTCTTTCCATTTCTGACTTTTTATGCTAATTAGGGAGAGTTTCCCAATTTTTTCTACCAATCTTTCTGCTGATTACCCTTTTACTTTATTTTTGCTGTAATTTACTTCCAAGAGCTCTTTCTTCTTCCTCCTCTTCTTCAACAGTATCTAATTTTTATTTCAGAAACTCAATAAGTTGTCTGAGCATAATAATTATAAGGCTTTTTTTTTTTAAGATTTATTTATTTATTTTAGAGAAAGAGCTGGTGGGGGGGCGGTAGGGGGGCAGGGAAGGTCAGAGGTAGAGAAAGAATCCTGGAGCAGACTCCCAGCTAAATGCAGAGCCCCATGCAGGGCTGGATTCCCAGGACCACAAGATCACGAACTGAGCTAAAATCAGGAGTCAGCCACTTAACCAACTGAGCCACCCAGGCGCCCTAGGGCTTTTGAAACAGATTTTCCTTCCTTGTTTCTTCTTTGTTCCTTTCTTTTGTTTATACATTATTTGCCTTTTATGTTAGAGATTTTTTGCAGATGTCGATGACACTTTGCTATCCAGTTATTATTTTTTAAGAGTAAGACACTAAAAAGTGGATTAGAAGCTCTGTGTGCTCAGATGGAGCTTGTCGTCTGGTGGACTTTACCATTAGGTCATTATGTGGGGCTCAAAAGAGTCAGTATATGCACTTCTTTTATCTTGGGCTAGTCCATTTTCTCGGAGAATAATCTCCCTCTTTTTCTGCTTGGAGACTGTATACCTTGGTTGCTAGTGTTTTGGGGACTAGGAAATCGAAATTGCAGCATTTGATAGATCAATTTTAAAAAAGTCTTCTTATTAAGTCTGCAGTCAGTGCTTCTCCTATTCTCCTGCCCACCTTATCAGTTATGCCTGATGTACTTGAGGCTTAGAGCGCCTATGGTTCAACGGCACTAGACAGTAAATATATCTCCTATTTAGGAAGGTGTATTTGCTTTGTTGCATAGGGTGGCAGAGACCAGGGTTATAAACCCGTTTTTAAAAGACTTTCAAATAGTTCTTCTCGGCCTAACCCACAACCCTGTTTCCAGAGGTACTCATTGCCTCTGATTCCTTTGTCCTTCCACAAATCTGTCATGAGAGTTGATTTGCATCTTTTGGAATTAGGTGCTTAGATTTCAGCTTTCTCTAGACCGCTAAGTCAGTTCTTTTCTGTTTCTAAGGAGATTTCTTCTTTTGCATGAGGGTATGTATTTTCCTAGTTGTGTGTGTGTGTGTGTGTGTGTGTGTGTGTGTGTGTGATTCTTCCTCTTTGTCATCATTGCCTTGGGGTTTTGGGAGGGAGAAGAAACATGTCTTAATTCTTTTCTTCTGTGACTAAATGACAGTCTCCCTCATGTCTCCCTTTTCTTCCATGTTTAAATGACGGTCTGAGGGACAGTGAGAAAGAGTCTTACTCTTTCAGCTACATGCACAAGAACATTATAGAATATCACTTTCATTGAAAAGATAGGGACACAGAATTAGTGACCAGTCTGCTGTACAGTGTAATTCAATGTTACTAATTGTTACCCAAGAAAGGTCCAAAGGTGAGGAAATATAGGACGGATTGGTGAATAACATGATGTCTGACATCCTTTGGGTGATTCAAATTAAGTATGTGAGACATGAAGACACAGACATAGGAAGGGCAGGTGTCAGACTCATGAGTCTGAGGGCTTGAAGAAAGAGAATAGGAATAAACATGCCAACAAGACTTTTTACTTTTTTCCCCCTTGTTGCCAACCTTTATGCTGGGTGAAAAAAAAAAGATAAAGTTAAGTTAGTAAATGTGTTGCTATTTTAGTCCTATTTTAGTATACCTCAGTTTAGAATTTAGGATTTATAACTCATCTACTTCAAAAGGATAAGGAGTGGTCTAATGTATTCATAAATACAAAATGGACAATGGGTTGAATATCTTCTGTTTGCCCTTCCAGATCATTTCTCTACCCTTCACTCTGCTGGATGCCTTGGGAGACTGACTTGGACAGGTTACATCAACTCAGCTCTTGTGCAATCTGGCTTTGGATCCAACCAGAGGGAAGCTGCAACGGGAGGTATAGGCAAAGAGGGAGATGAAACTAGGATATTTCTTCCCCTTGATGCCCTCCTTGCTCTTCCCTCCAGCTTTCTCACCAAAGGTGAGTATTCTTCTCAAGGCACCAACTCTACATGACTCTGTCCCTACTGCCTACTCTTTTCTCTCATCATGCAGCTGGTATCCCCTCTTACTTTGTAATTTTGGTGGGAAGTTCAATTATAAGTATACTTGAACTTCCAAACAGGGTGCATAATGTTGAAACTGAATAGTTTTAAACAACTTGAGCTAAGTGACTTCCAGACCAAATCATCACAGGGTGGTAAGGGGAGTAGGGTTTTTTTCCCTCAGGCTTTTTGTTGCCTCTGAGTACATGACCGAGGGATCTAAGTTGCCTATTTGTGAATATGGTGAGTATATTTTAATGACTCTTCTTTTATACCCTCATACTTAACAACTAAGCTAAATGGATATGCTTCTAGTTGTTGGCTATTTTGCAGAGTATTATAACTGATGCGGCAGGGCCAAAAGAAGAAAATAAGTCTTTATTCTTGAGGATGTGTCATATTCCAATAAGGAAATCTTTCCTCTTATTTCTATATTCCCACTCTTAGAAACTTAGAGGGGAGCCTGAATCCACATTGATCTATATAAACTATGTTGTATAGCCTGAGATTTTAACATGATGATAATGAAACAACTACATCTGCGAAGTGGTCTTTTGTCAAAGGCTGGTTGGAAATATGATACTAGAACACAAGGTCATGGAAAGTTAAGGTCCAAGGTAGCTTAAAATAGACCAATGGTAAGATTTTATGGACTCACAAATTATTTAAGTCAATTTCCATAATCTATGCCTTAAATACTACTTCATACTCTCTTTCTAGACTATTCAATATCATAGCTGTTTTTCTTAAAATATTTTATTTACTTATTTGAGAGACAGAGACAGAGGGAGAGAGAGCACAAGCAGGAGGGAGGGGTAGAGGGAGAAGAAGAAGCAATCTCCCCTCTGAGCAGGGAATCCAATGCAGGGCTCGATCCCAGGACCTGGGATCACGACCGGAGCCAAATGCTTAACTGACGCTTAACTGACTGAGCCACCCAGGCGCCCCTCATAGCTGTTTGGTTTTTTTTTTAAGTATTAATTTACAAAAAAATTTCCATGGAAATACTTGGTAATTATTAAACTCTAAGAACAAACATCCTTTAGGGGAAAGAGAGTATTAAGACTGGTAATTTTCAGTCTGGAAATTGTGAGTTCAAGCACTGTTAGAAATATTGCTTTTTAGGGGTCATGGTTAAAAGAAACACTGAAAGGAATATACCAGGAGCCCAACATATTGTTTCACATAGTTAAGTTGTATGGTAATGGGGTAAGAGATTGTATTCATTTTGTCAATATGTGAATATAAAACTCCACCGGCCAGTTACATAGTAGCTGTCCAAGGGTTTCGAATATAGATACCGAGCACTGTAGGTAACAGGTGTGCTGGAAATGTGTTAATTGTTGGACCTGCTTGTGTAAATGCATGGTGAGAGATCATGATTACTGTACCCTTCATGTGCTGCAGAGGGAATAAAAGCTTAAATAAAAGCAAAGGGGCAGGGGAGATCCTCTGTGGTAAATTGCTGGAGAAAGTAATCTTTTAGTACACTATTTAGCAAGAAAAGGATAGGCTTTTTTCTATGTAGATCAAGGCAAAAACTGCTGTTGGTCATATTGGCCAAACTTCTGCTGAGGAATGTATCATTTACTGAAGTCTTAAATGTCAGAGCTTAACTAGTCTATCCATAAACTCATGATTATCCATGAGAAACCATAGGGAGAAGATGCTGCAAGTTCAGAAGACCATGTGACAGGAGACTAAATTTCATTAACAACACCCCAAGAGGAGCCAGTCAGCCAAAGGGAACAGCAGGGGGAATCCCCACCACTTAACACAGAAAATGCTCATAACAGGCCCACCTCTTCATTCACCACATCTGCTGCAAAATAATTCATCGGTCTGAAAGCTGTAGGTGTGACTGAGGGGCAGTGCCAAGATGATCTCCAATTGTGAGAGGTTTACAGTTTGTTCACTGATTTATGGAAATGCAGAAAACATATTTTTCAAACTAACTGTAATTGCTCTTTAAAAATAGGTACTAAGTCTATGCAGTTTTGTGCTATTGTCTTTAAATACATAGAAGCTAGAAAAAGAAACACTCAAAATATTTGTCAAATAAATGAATGAATAAAATAGGAACTAGGTTTGGTAAAATTTGAGAGAGAGGAGGAGCAGAAGAGTCTGGCAAGTACCAAATCTCATATCAGATAAGGTTAGATGAAATCTGATACTTCTGGGGGAAAATCTATTACTTCTTGAGGGGAACTCCTCTTTTCTCCTTCCCTCCCTCAAATTATTAGAGTAATAAAATAATTAAGCGCTCATCTTCTAAGTCATTTGAACTTTTTACAGAAAAATTCTTTTCCAGTTAATATTAATATTAGATATATTTTTTCATTTTTCTCTTTTAGTTTTTTTATTCTTTCATGCATAATATTATATATTGAACCGATTATCTTTCTGCACTCAAAATCTTAGGGAAACAATAAAATTTTACATCTGGATCCATCCTGAAAGTAATAAAATCCAGAGTCAAGATTTCCGGAATAATGACATAATATACAGTTTATTGTTCTTTTCTTCTTGACGTGATGGTCATTCCATCATTGCATGATTCAACTAGTAAATATGTATCAAATACCAAATGGCCCCTACATAATGTGGGGTATTAGAAGGGATACACACACCCACACACACAAAGCAGAAATCATTGTTCCTGCTCTTAAAATATTTATAATTGGAAGTGCTTAAATTATATATGTACATAAAGCAAAGAGCAGTTAAACATTGTACACTTGGAAATTGTCTAAAAGTGCCATAGAAACACAAAGGAGAGATGATATTATGGACCAAAACCAGTAAACAGAGTTTTTATGAAGGACTGAGCTGGACCTTGAGGGACAGTTAGCAGGGAGACAAAGGGTCTTCCAGATGGGGTGGATAACAGAAACACAGGCATAAAAGCTGGAAGGAAAACGAGGCTGACACTTCTTACATCCCACGTTAGAAGCCAAGTAAGGTGTGACTCTCACAGCAAGTGACAGGCTGTAAGTACCAGACTAATATTACTTGAGGAGAAATGTTGCTTTGGGACAGTGACAGATGGCACCATTGTTTGGGAATTAATTTTAGTCTTAATGTTTTGTGCCTGCAACAGGTGTGCTGTGGATACTTTTAAAGAAGCTAATGGGGAGTAGCTGAGCTGCTGGATGTTCTGTGTGAAACATGGTTATGAAATTTAGAGTCTTTATTAGTTTTTTAAATTTTCATTTCAGCATAGTTGACACACAATGTTACATTGGTTTCAGGTGTACAACATAGCGATTCAACTTCTCTGTACCTTATGCAATGCTCACTACAATTATAGCTACCATCTGTCGCCATACATCACTATTACAGTATCTTTGACTATGTTGTGCCTCTTATTCCTATGACTTATTCATTCCATAACCGGAAACCTGTATCCCCCCCTTCCCTTCATCCATTTTGCCTGTCCCTGTACCCCCCTTCCCTCTGGCAACCATCAGTTTATTCTCTGTATTTATAAGTCTGATTCTGCTTTTTGTTTGTTTATTCATTTGTTTTTTTAGATTCCACATATGAATAAAAATATATGGTATTTGTCTTTCTCAGCCTGACATATTTCACTTAGCATAATACCCTTTAGTTCCATCCATGTTGAAAATGACATGATCTCATCCTTTTTATGGCTGACTAATATTCCATCACACACACACACACACACACACACACACACACACACACACCCCACACACATATGTATACCACATCTTCTCTATCCATTCATCTATCAATGGACACGTGGTTGCTTCCATATCTTGGCAATTGTAAATAATGCTGCAGTAAACATAGGGGTGCATGTATCTTTTTGAATTAGTGTTTTCATTTTCTTTGGGTAAATATCCAGTAGTGGAATTACTGGATCATATGGTATTTCTCTTTTTAATTTTTTGAAGAAACTCCATATTATTTTCCATAATATCTGTATCAATTTACATTCCCACCAACAGTGTATGAGGGTTCCTTTTTTTTCCACATCCTTGCCAACACTTGTTATTTCTTGTGGTTTTGGTATTAACCATTCTGACAGGTGCAGGGTAATATTTCATTGTGGTTTTGATTTGCATTTCCCTGATGATTACTGATGGTAAGCATCTTTTCCTGTGTCTGTAGGCCATATGTATATCTTCTTTGGAAAAATGTCCATTCAGGTCTTCTGCCCATTTTTTAATCAGATTTTTTTTTTTTTAGTGTTGAGTTGTAGAAGTTTTTTATATATTTTGGATACTAACCCCTTATCAGATATATCACTTGCAACTATTTTCTCTCATTCAATAGGTTGCCTTTTTGTTCTGTTGATGGTTTTCTTTGCTGTGCAAAAGCTTCTTATTTTGACATAGTCCCAATAGTTTATTTTCACTTTTGTTTCCCTTGCCTCAGGAGACATATCTAGAAAAATGTTTCTATGTCTGATGTGAGAGAAATTACTGCCTGTGTTCTCTTCTAGGATTCTAATGGTTTCAGGTCTCACATTTACATCATCAATCCATTTTGAGTTGATTTTTGAGTTTTGCCTATGGTGTTAGAAAGTTGAAGCAGTTCATTCTTCTGCATGTAACAATCCAGTTTTCCCAGCAACATTTACTGAAGAGTCTTTCTTTTCTCCATTATAAATTCTTGCTTCGTTTGTTGTAGATTAACTGACCATATAAGTATGGGTTTATTTCTGGACTTTCTATTCTGTTTTATTAATCTATGTGTCTATTTTTGTGGCCGTACTACACTGTTTTTATTACAATCGCTTTATAGTATATCATTATGTTTTGTGTATCTATCGTAAGTTTTGGATTTGTGGTTATCATGACAGCAGGTTCATATATAACAACCTAAGTATATAGCCGTCTATGTTAATTTGACAGTCATTTAAGTTCAAACACACTCTAAAAGAAAACCTTTCTTCTTTTTTACTCCCTCCCCCACATTTCATGAATATCCTGTCATATTTTATATGTTTTTATTAATAATTTTCTTATGTCTAATTATGGCTATTTCTTTTTCCACTTAAAGAAGTCCCATTAACATTTTTTGTAAGGTTGGCTTAGTGGTGATAAACTGCTTTAATTTCTGTTTATCAGGGAAACTCTATCTCTCCTTTAAATCTGAATGATAATCTTGCTGGGTAAAGTAATCTTTGTTGTAGGTTTTTTCCTTTCAGTACTTTTCTGGCCTGCACAGTTTCTGCTAAAAAATCAGCTGACAGCCTTCTAGGGTTTCCCTTGTAGGTAACTTTTTGCTTCTCTCTTCCTGCTTTTAAAATTCTCTCTTTATCGTTAACCTTTGACATTTTATTTTTATTTATTTGTTTGTTTGTTTGTTTTTAGAACAAGAAAGAGAGCAGGGAGGGGCAGAGGGAAACAGAAAGAGAGAATTTTTTTTTTTAAGATTTTTATTTATTTATTTGACGGAGACAGCCAGCGAGAGAGGGAACACAAGCAGGGGGAGTGGGAGAGGAAGAAGCAGGCTCCCAGCGGAGGAGCCTGATGTGGGGCTCGATCCCAGAGCACTGGGATCATGCCCTGAGCTGAAGGCAGATGCTTAACGACTGAGCCACCCAGGTGCCCCAGAAAGAGAGAATCTTAAGCAGACTCTATGCACAGTGCAGAGCCCAGTATAGGCTTTGATCTCATGACCCTGAGATCATGACCTGAGCCAAAATCAAGAGTTGGATGCTTAAATGACTGAGCCACCCAGGGGCCCCTAGCCTTTGGTAATTTAATTATGTATCATGTTGTAGACCTCCTTGGGTTCATCTTGTTTGAAACTCTGCTTCTTGAACCTGGATGTCTATTTCCTTTCCTAAGTTAGGGAAGTTTTCATCTATTATTTCTTCAAAAATGTTTTCTGTCTCTTTCTCTCACTCTTTCCTCCACCTCCCTCTCCCTCTCCTCCTCCCCCTATTCCTCTCCTTCTTTTTCCCTTCTTCCCCCCCTCCCCCTCATCTTCCTCTTTCTTCTCTTTCTTCATCTTCTTCTTCCTCTTGCTGCTGCTCTTCTTCTTCTTCTTCTTCTTCTTCTTCTTCTTCTTCTTCTTCTTCTTCTTCTTCGACCCCTATAATGCCAATGTTTGTTCACTTGATGTTGTCCAAGAGAGCCCTTAACCTTTCCTCAGTTTTAAAAATTCTTTTCTTTTTATTGTTCAGCTTGGGTACTTTCCATTACCCTGTCTTCCAGATCGCTAATTTGTTCTTCTGCATTTGCTAATGTACTGATTCATTCTAGCATATCTTTTTTTTAAATTTCAGCTATTGTTTTCTTTTTTATATATCTCTTTATTGAAGGTCTCACTGAGTTCTTCCACTCTTCTCTCCAGCCTGGTTAGCATTATGATCATTATTTAAAATTTTTTTATCAGGCATATTGGTTATCTTCATTTCATTTAGTTCTTTTTCTGAGCTTTTGTCTTGTTCTTTCTTTTGAAGCATATTCCTTTGTCTCCTCATTTTGCTTGACTTTCTGTGCTTGTTTCTATGGACTGGATGGAACAGCTACTTTTCCTAAACTTGAAGACATGGTCTTGTATATGGTTGTCTCTTATGTAGACTATACATACCTGGTGACTGGCTGGCTGGCTGGAGCTGTGGCTGGCATGAGCTGGGGGTCCCATGGCTCTACATAGAAGGCACCCTGGCAGGACAGCTAATAGAGTGCTGGTTAGTTTTTAGGAATGTGAGTAATTTGTTTCTTAGTTTTTACTACTATCTGACTGACTATTTAGTCTAACTGTGATTCACCTAGTAAAATCCTATGCTTTGATGGCTTAAGACCCAGGAGACTTGGGTTTGAAGCCTACTTATGTAACTTTGGGAAAGTTATTTTTCTGAGTCTAATCCATAAGAGAGGGAGAAACACTTGGCCTCACTCAGTGATTATAAGGATGAAATGAAAAGTATATTCAAAGTATGTACTAAATCTCTTGGCACATATTTTTCCTCTTTCCTTCTTTTTCTTTCTCAGTTCTCAAAAAATAGGCAACTACACTCAAAAAGACCACATAAGTTATCATATAAGCTTGTGACATTTTTTGGACTAAAATGGAGCATTACTGAAAATCACACTGGGGAACAGTAGTAAATTGAAACTGACCCTTACTATATTTCTTTATGAAAAGAGAAGAAAAAAGATATGAGAAAAAATGTTAAACCCCTGTAAACCATTGAATAAAACACTTGCATCACAAGAGATGTTCTGTGCATTTCTCTACAAGTATCTCGAAATCAAAATCTCATTGCAATGTGCTTGACAGTTCTCACTAAAAGTAGCAATGTACACAATATTAACTGCAAACTGCCACTCCTATTCCCTCATGACATCACATCCTTTCCCTATCATATTCTTTCCTCTCAAACTTTCTGGCTGATACATTCTGGCTATTCTGGGAAATTAGGGACAGCAGCAATTGGGGCCTAAAAGCGCCAGGTTTAAATATATTTAGATTCCAGAGTGATTAAATTTGGGAGATAAAATTGAATTTATATGATGGCCTTTCCTGAGAGGGATTTCATGTGATGTTGAGGTGCGTGGGAATAGCTAAACCTGTCATTAGAGACTTCCTGACATTTCATCATTTTATTTTATTTTTATGCTTTGAATTTCCTCACTAAAAGGTAGGAACAGACATATAGTGAAGTTGCCATTGAAATGTTGCTGCTTTCTTTCATAGATGACTTGAGTCTTTTGTAATATGCCTTAATATTTGGTAGCAGTTAATATTGTGCTTATAAACTTACCACTTAAACTTAATTCTATGCTTGCCAAACAAACTACATGGAGAATCTCAGCCTAAGAAGCTTCAGTCCTAATACATTAATTAGCAGATGTGTGAGTCTGACTGGATAACCTAGGACAAAGTAAGTCAACAGAAACTGAGCTCTAATCTACTCTGGGTTTCTTGCAGGAATTGTTTGTAACCAAGTGCATCCATTACAGTGAGGGGACTTATACCCATATGTTCACAGGGCTTAAGGTCTGATTTCAGGATGTGTTGGGGTGCTCTTAAAAGTCACTTCAGTGATTCTATGGAACCTGTCCTGGCCTCCTTAAGCTGCCAGGCTCCTCTTATAGAGCTCCTGAATCAGTGTCACAGAATGTGAGGCAACCAGAGAGCATCTTAGTACCTTGCTGGTGAATGCAAGGCTACAGCTCTCTTCTTCTCTTGGTTGAGTTTATGCATGTTTTTTCTTGCTATGTGTTTTAGGCTTTTTGGTGCATATTACCAAAATAATAGGACTCTATTTTTCACTTTACATAGGGTCTTCTCGGGCAATGAATCATTAAAGTGAGCCCAGAGAGACAATGCAGTTGATAACCTGAGTCAGAAAACTTCAACCTATCATTGGGCTCTCAGTATGCCAGTCATCTCTATTTACAGGTGGGCTGAAAGCATACCCCCAGAACTTTAGTGTCTTCCTGGATATTATGATGGTAATAGTGAAGGTTCACAGTATACAAATTCTTAGGCAAAGAAACTAAACCTCTCCAAAGAGTAGTAATTACTAGTTTTTATAACTAGCTAGAGAATATGTATCAGGTACTCCAACTAAGTCAGTTTGGGAGCCAAGATACAGAGTTCTCTAGAAATACAGGAAAAGTACAAGCTTGAGACAAAAGGAGAGCATCTTTGAAGGCTTTGTTCATTGAAAGGAAGAGAGTAAGATCTGGACAGGACAATGGCAATGTACAGCAGAAGGTAGCATAGCCTGGAGCCAGAGGAGACAAAATAGGTACACAATAGATGATAATATTTGAACACTGGTTCAGGGGTGAGTGATTGAACCCATCATAAGGTAATTCCTAATTCAGATCTACCCAGGCAGCTGTTTCTAGCATCCATTTCTTATGACATGCAGCCTGACTATGTAGACAGTTTATGTTCATCAGCCTCTTTTTTTTTTAGGACCCCATCTTGCATAAAAAAATTCCTACCGTATAACTTTTTCCTAATATGTAATTTTAATGTAATAGGTTAAAAACTCTGTGTCAAATGGAGATTAATTTCCTAAATATATGACATGAAATAACAAGAACCATAATATAAGGCCTATTTTCTATTTTTATGAATGTTCATAGAAAATTATACTTTAGTTTTGCTTTTTCATCTTTGAGAACCAGAAAATCCAATTTCCAGACTGTCTTTCCCCAAAGATACAATTTGTCTATGGACTATGTTAAGAAAGTTTCTTTCAACTTTAGCTTCCATTATTTGTAAAATGAGGAAGTAATAACAAGTTTTTTTTTATAGTTTCTTTTAGTTTTATATAACAAACTCGTTTAGTTCATTACGTAAGTGCTTTTGGTTATCCTACAGTTTGTACAAAGAACTTTTAAAGAAATGTATGACGTCAGAAATATTTAAGACTGCTTGTAATTTGGGTAAAGATATCAGTGAGGGAGATGCCATATGGTAATACTTTTGAATTGAAACATAAACCCAGTTGAGCTTTGCTCACTTTTGTTGAGCAAGTGAGTGAGTGAGACAGAGCAAGAGCAAGAGAGCGAGAGAGCGAGAGAGAGAGACAGAGAAGGAGGCAGAGAGAGAGAAGAGATATATATGTGCTTTGTGAAGAAAATGGCTTTTAAAAATGGCTCAGTAGTATTCTGCAGGCCAACTTTATTTCCTGGTGCCTCTGGCAAACGGGGGAAAGTGCATTCTTCACATAGGCGTTCTTGGAATAAAATGTCTCTAGGGAGTTCACTTCCTGCTTCATCATGCATAGTACCTGTTTTACCTACTAATCTATACCTCACAGGACTATTGAGAGCCCTAGCTAATAAAAATGATCATAAAGCACTTGGCAAAATCACAACAACTATAAAAGGATACATGCAAATGTGGTTAGGCTTGTCTTTCTGGTATGTACATGAAGTCTTTGTGTGTGAAATGATACAGTGACTCAAATGGTAAGCCACTTTTTTTCTCTTTCACGAATTGGAAGTAGTTTTGCCAGCTGGCTTGCTGTAGTGAATTGTTTCTAACTCAGTAGTAAGCCACTTGATTTAAAGCCTTCCCTCCAATTCTATTAGGCCTCTCCTCATGAATTCGTGCATATATTATTTAAGAATTCATACCCGCTTATTCAAAGGGAAAGGGCAACACGTTTGTGTTAAAGAAAAAAAAATTAGGGAAGTAAATGGGTTGTGTGGTGATCAATGGTCTATGTCATCACCGAATAGGAATTAGTAGCTTCTATTTGGTAGTTTTCTTAAAGTAACCACAGTGAGAACACATTGTAATTACTATACACAGTGCACATACTAGTGTCATATGTTCCTGATCCGTAATTCGACCTGGAGGGAAGTAAAGGGAGGACCCAGGGAGTGGCTGTAATAGCAGATAGAAAGAGTGGTCAGTCCACACGGCGAGGTTCCACTAAGTTGCAAGCAGACTATCAGGCTTAGTCACGGGTCCAGATGCCTCCGACCCACTCCAGGCAAGTTCAGCTACCCTGATGGGCAGAGGAGACTACTGCAGTTGTGCATAGTGAATGAAGAAAAGGCAGGTACGACTGAGTCCTTCTTACAAAGCAAGCAAATTCCCAACAAACTAAGAAGACCTTTGACAGTTTCATTCTGCTGCTCCTTTCCCAGAAAAGATTACATACAGAGGTTTTCTTAGCAAATACTTGCCTATGTCTTGGATCTGACATTAGAGACAACAGCAGAGAGATAAGATGACATCCCACACTTCCAAAGCCCAGGAGACCTCTCAGTCCTTGTTTATTTTTATCTTGACCTTGTTTGCAATAATAAAAAAGGGGGCGTGGTCAAATATTTTGAAGTTTTGAATCTCTGCTTATCATTCTAAGGATATGTTGTGGAATTGTACCTTTTAACCTGGTATTTGACTGAGTTCTATGCTGGCATGTAATGTTTTACTCTGCCCCCTGTCCCCCTATAATCGATCAGATTTAAGTACATGTAATGTTTACCTAGTTATTTTCTTATATTTTAGGAAAGTAGAACTTGGCATACAGGAATGTGTTTGTTTTTTTCTTTTTACAGGAATTTGTTTTGATCATTTCTCTATTTATATTAGGATTAGGGTTGCTTATAGGGTTATTGATTTTGTTGGACTACCAATGTCATATTAGATGCCTTTATATGTTTCCTTCCAGTAAATTCTAATGTTGTGGCTCATTGGATGTGATTACGCATTCTCTTGAGAGTAGTAAATGGGTGTGAGTGGAATTGCCATATGGTAAAGATGTTTTTATTTATGTGGAGTGTCTGGTGGGTGGGGTTAGGAGATTCTTCCCCAGGCATTGACACAGGCTTACACAAACACTGCTCTGCTTCTTGTAACCCAAGTGAGGCTCCTCAAGGAGTCCATGAAGAAAATTTGTCTCCTGTGATTATAGTCTGTGGGTGATAGTCTGCTTCAGGTATTCTTTTTTCTTAACTCCAGGACTATTTTAAGTTTTCCAATGTCTGGGAGTTGTCAAGATAAAGATAAAGATGAACTAGCAGAAGCTGGTCAGAGGTAAGAGAATTTGATTATATAATTTTGGGCAAATCACCTGAAATACAGGGGAAAAAGAGTATCTTTGCTGTATTATTTTTGAGAATTTTACTATCCTTTTCGCTAAAAGTTTAGCAGCAAAAGAAACAAATATCATTTTCCACTTGAATTTTATAAATATTTGGATATGTTCAGATTTGGTAACAAAGATGTTAAGAATAATCTGAGTCTTTTTGTCTCCAAAACTGGAAGACATTTTTTCTTAGAGTTAGCTTTCAAATTAACATTGAATGCTAACTTCATAGGTCATGAATTGTGACAGAAACAGGGGAAGCGTACTTTCTGAAAAGATATTGCTCCCAAATAATCTCTTCTACCATCTCTCTATTTGAAAGTACTTCATATGTCATTTTGTAGTAGAATTTCACCTTCAGATTCAAATTCATATGTTGCTGCTAAGTATAAAAATAATAATATTTTTGGAGAATGTTCTTCTTAACAATACTATCTCAGTTGATACTAAAAGGCAGTTCCTGCTAAAATATTTTCAAGATGGTTTTCTAAGGACTTCAAGAAAATTTGACTTATATGTACTTTACATAAAGAATTTTTATCCTATAATAAATGAAGATGGTGATACTATTAATAACATTAATAGGAGGCAATACAGAGTTAGATTCTAGGAAATGTCTCATTTGGATACATGCTGACTATAACTCAGGAGGGGACTGTGTCTAAAGTTTATTTCTAAGTTAAATATTTAGAACTCAAAACCTTGATATAAGCTCATGAGTCTAGTTAAGTTTTATTGAAGTTGAAACATTATTAACAGTATTATATAAAAAATACCATTCTACAGTTTACAATACTGTTTTCTCGTTCCACACTCCAAAGAGGGAAGGAGCTATCAGGGCAGGTACTCCTGGGTATTAGTGACTTTTCATTTCTGTCTAAGGCAAATTTCCACATGGATACATTGTACAAATGGATGAGGGTTAGGAGACCAGGAGTTACCTTTATGGTTATCCCAGTACATTGGGAAGGACAGGTGTCTCACTAAAGGCACTGAACTTAGATTTCCCCCACACCATTAGTATATACAAATATATTATTCAGGGACGATTTGGGTATGGCTTAAGCAAGTTGGATATTATTAGTTAGATAAAAAGTTCTTACTAGTATATATTATATGACAGTATATTAAAAACTAGGCAATCACAATGTCTTGTCAAAACTTCTATTGAAATTAATTAAAAATGTACTATTAAATACTTTAAAAATTACTAAATGCATTCAAGAGTAGTCAAGGAAATAAGGAATACTTGGTGGTAGTGTGTGTGGGGGGTGCAGGTTGGGAATAAGTAAAAGTAGCCCCCAGAGCCACTGTTCATCTTGAAGGTATTTGTTAAGCTAGATGAGCTTGAGCACCTGTTATTACAGCCTCATGGGACTTGAGGACCTTCCTAAAGTGGGGGGTTCAAAAAGATGCCCTCATAACCTGGCATTCCAAAGGGATTCGAGTGAAACTGATTGTCTTAAACACTGGAGCAGAATTGGAGGTGGAAGGAGAAGAATCTTTAAGGATTCATAACTATAAGCCAGATCTCACATGGGTGGTTTGAAAAATTTCAAGTTGAGAATGTAGTATGAAAGGGCCCTGACTGGGTAGTGACACCCTCCCCCACCCCCGACATCTACCAACAGTAAATGAATATTCTTTCAAGAGAACTCCTCTTTTCAGATCTCACTACATTTCCACATATAAAACTCCAAGGATCAGGCAAGATAAAAAGAAATCACCAAACAGGAAAAAAAAAAAAAAAAAAAAGAGAGACTGTAAGTAAGCACCAGCAGAAGAAAATCAGATAGTAGAATCAGACTCACAGATGCTTCAGATATTGGATTTATCAGAAATAGAACTGAAAATCTGTATGTTAAATATATATTAAGGAATTAAGGAAATCTATATGTTAAACACATATTAAGGAATTAAGGAGAGGCTTAACATATGAATGAAGAGAAAGTAGATTTAAAATAACCAACAGAACTTTAGAAATGAAAATCATATACATTAAAAACTAAATGGATAGCTTTAACAGAAGATTTAACAGCCACAGAAAGAATTAATGAACAGAAAGATATCTGCAAAATTATCCAGAATTCAGCCTAGGAAGATTAAAAAAAAAAAAAAAAAGGAAGAAACTATGAAAGAAATGTTAACAAATTTTGAGGGTAAATGAGAATGTATATACAGTAAGAGTCCCAGAAGGAAAGGGGAGAGAGAATGGAGTTCAGAATTTTCCAGGACTGATGAAAGTCAGTTTTAAAAGTGTTTTAAAGGTCCATGTGCTGCCTGGGAGAAGGTTGACGGATTGATAAATTTGGAATTTAATCAGTTAATATTTACCTATTAAAATGTCTAGGATAACCACTAAATGAACAGGAGTAGAATATATAACTTCCAAACTAGAGTCTAGGAGGAGAAGTGGCAGCATAAAAACAGTCAATAATTCCAAAGAAGGCAATGGTGAATGCAAACAACAACAACACAGATCAGAAGAAAACAAATGCCGTGCACAACATTAGATGACAGAAATAAATTTAAATATATCAGCAATCATAAAACATGCAATGATCTAAATGTTTGATCTAAGAGTCAAAGATTATTAGACTAGACTAAAAGTCAAAATTAATACTCGCTAGATAAATCTGAAATGTAATGACTTAGAAAATTTTCATGTAATAGAGTGAAAAGAGTTATACCAATGCTAGGCAAATACTAATCAGAAGAGAGCCATTTAAATGCTAAGGCAAAAGCATTATTAGAGTTAAAGAAAGTCACAACATAATGATAAATTTGCCAGGCAAATAAAACAATTATAAACTGCTTTGCAGATGATAACACAGGCCTCAACGACTTAAAACAAAAACTGATGGAACTATAAGGTGAGATAAACAAATCTGCCATCATATTAGGAAATTTTAAGTCATCTCTCCTACGAATGAATTGTGAAGCTGATGCAAATTCAGTAATAGAAGATACCAATAACATAACCATAGTAATAGGAAATATCAATAACACAATCATAATACTTGATCAAGGCCTTTTGTTTGCTTGTTGTTTTGTTTTTCTTAGGAGCTGCAGCTTTCTAATTTAAAGTAAAACAAGTAAGTTTGGGGAGAATGAAGTTTCCCATTGTGGTCACTGAAGTTCTGAATTACTTTTGGTTAAGTTGATCCATTTAGTTTAGAAATGCACTGAAGAGAGACAACAGTTTTTAAACATAAAACCGTGAGGGTCTCAGTAATTGAGGGGGGACCCACTACTCTCAAAGCATTTTGATGAGTGGGATTCCATATTTTAGAGGTTTTTCTAGAGCAAAGAGAAAAATTCCTAAACAGCACAGTTTCAACAGGAACATCCTAGTTCCAGAAGGAATCAAAGCAAAGGCCATCACAGTTCTACCAGGAACAGTCTGGTTCTGAAAAGGAATTGGACTGAAGGTAGCACACTTCTAATGGGCACAGTTCCACTAGAAACAATCTGGTTCTGAAAAGGAGTCAGACCAAAGAACAAACAAGTACTCTCAGAAAGGACAGGCCTTAAAAATACAACCTGAATAAAACCTGGAGAGCCCAAACACAAAGAGAGCGGAGCTCTAAATCCAGGAAGAAACTTACCCTCGATCTCCAGGGCTCGCAAGAAAGCAACGGGCCCAACTGACTCTGTGGCATCTGTTTGCTCACCAGCCTCAGAGTTGCTGAGGGTCTTCTCTGGATCCCACTTCTGATCACCAAAGTAATGTTAACCTTAAAAATAAAACTGTCAGTTATTTTTCCAGCAAAAATGGGTTTATTTGGGAATTGCAGAGAATTGCAATTTGGGGCAAGCAAGCTATGGCAAAACCATAGGCAAGTTCTGCTCAAGGACATATTTTTAGAACACCTTGCCCAAGACCTGCTGAACATACACTCTTTCTGAAAACATACAAAGAATTTAAAATGAGCTTAAAACATTGAAAAAGACTACTAGTTTATAGTTCTTTGGCATATAGTTCTACGTTCTTTGGTAACAATGTAGACCATGTTCTTTGACTATGTGGTCCTGAAAAATGTTAGTATCAGTTGTCAAACAGGAAATATTACTGCTGAAATATGATCTTGTGAAGATATAGTATCAGCTTGAAGGCTTGCGCTTTGCACACTTCTCTATCAGTCATATCGGAAGTTCCATATGAAGTGAGCATTGCTAAAATAATACTACTGGCTTCATGAAACATATCACCAAAATAAGTGTACAAAAAGATTCCTTTTTTAGTAATTTTTAACAAATAATGCAAATTGTGTCCAACTGTGTTCCTACTCCTTTTACCTCAATAATATCAGAATAGATAAATGGAACTCCTCATCATGGTCAGCCTAAGAGCTGGCTTAAAATGATTTGCTTTGTGTGTGCATATGCAGTGTTTTCCCTTCATGTACTTAAGAAAAATTTAAAAAAATAACATTTTATATTATGCAGGGGTAGGACTGTCACTTAAATCCCAACAAATAGATAGGGAAAACAATTGTATTAATATTTCCTTACCACGATCAAATACTCCTGATATAGGCATCCCGGGTACGTTTCCTTTTCTTGGGAAAAGTATTAATTATAATGAAAGGAGAAGTTTGAGAAATTTAGTAACACTTGGAACAGAAGTGGTTTTTAGTCTACAGAATTTTTGTCAAGGCTTTGGACTATGGTAAGTTCTTAGGTAGAAAAAAGCTTCATTTGGGAAATAAATTATGTGGTATAGATTGCCTAATTGTGAAACTGAAATCCACAGAATAATTTCTTAAAAGATCACACAATGTGCAATACTTTTAAACTTGAATATCACATTGTTCATGTGATATACAAGTAATAATTCCCATTTTACAAATCTAGGAACCGAGAAACTGAAGTGTCTCACCCCAAACCAAGCTATGACAGCACATCATGCTTAAATCTAATATTTTTGTTTCCCTCTTATGTCCTGACCTTATTTTTGACTCTCAGGTCTGTGTCTATGAAATATATTTCATTTTGTTGATCAAGTAACCCCTACCTTTGGCAAGAACATTTAAGATCTGCGTAACTGAATTTAATGTTAGGTTTTTGCTTCTGAATTCTTTATTTAATTCCCAAGACTCCTTGTATGACTTTTATGTCTCATTACTCATACTCTACTCATACCACATTTGGTTTCCTCTCATCATCTTACCTTTTGCATGAATAAAGTCTGAAGCAACCCCTATATGGATGAAAAACACTGGGGCCATGTGTCTGGGGTGGTAACGTTCGTCAGAAAAGCCTTCTCCAGAAGATCTCTGTGTAAAGTCCCATCCTGGACAATCTTTTTAAATATGCATTATGAGACTTTTTCTACATCTCTTCTCAGTAGATCCTAGATACAAGGCAGCAGAATACGGAGAGGCAGTACGTGGTAGAAGTAGATATCAGCATCAAGTAGACCCCTTCTGAAATCCAGCTTTCCCATCACCTACTGGATTACCTTGGCCTGTTTCTTCATCTATAAAAATGCTGATGCAAGTATCCATCCCATTGCGTTATGGCAAGTACTGTGACAATGCATATAACCTGCTTAACAGGTACTTTAGTGCCCTGTAAATTTTAGCTTTGTATACTGGCCCCTCTCACCCTCAGTTGTGCCCTCCACGAGCCTCCTAGACTGCAGTTCTGTGAGGCCTGCCGCTTGGAGAATGTGTCCAAAGTCAGTCTTTGGTGGCTGCGGTGCTGTGGTATAAGAACGTCTGGCTTCCATATGTGCAGGCAAGCGGAGCGCTACCATTTTGCTACTTGACAAGGCTATTTAGCAGGTGCACATGTCTGAACATTCCTGAATCAGGAGGGGGGCAGCTCTGGATTTCAGAGAGCAGTAAGTAACCAGGCCACAGCTGGAGTGAGGCAGGAGCCAGGAGCATCAACTTGAGCTCCGAAAGCGCAGTCTGCAGCGAAATGAAACGCCCCCAAACGACGCAGGTTCTAGCAAACAATACCTATTAATTAGCGATCCAATTCCGTGTGCATATGGTGTGGAAAATACTGCAAATCGAGGTACTATTTCAATTACTTTGCTTTTTGGGTGGGTTGTAGCCCTGGAGCCTGGACTGGACCCAGAAAGGAAGTCGGCTGGTCCAGGGCTGAGGACACAGGGGGCACCTTGCGTTCCTGGCTCAGTTACAAAGCGGTACGTGGGCCATCCGGGCAGACACTTGCGCTCCCCTCGACCCTCTGGCCACTCTGGGAGCGGGGACCCCGCCCAGGCTCCTCCTCAGGCTCCGGCCCGCGGGCCGCGCGGCCCAGGTGAGGCCGCCAGGAGCGCCCCCGCGCGCCCCTTCCCCCTCCCGGCGACTTCCTGGTTTGCAGAAGGTGCAGGAGTCGCTGCGGGCGGCCCCGGTCGCAGGAACTGAGAGGCCCCAGCCTCGGAGGCGGCGGGGGAGGCGGCCGGCGAAGACGGGGGCGGCGGTCGCGCCACCGCTGTTGCTGCTGCTGTCACAAAAAGGCTCTGGGGGGTGGGGTGGGAGGCGGGGAAGCGCCGGGGGCGCCGCCGACATGGGCCCGCCGCCGCCGCCGCTGTGAGTAGCCTCCTTCCCCGCGGGGCGGCCAGCGTGGGCGGGGGCGGCGCGACCCTCCCAGCGCCGGGCAGTGGGCTTCCAGGCCGGCGCGGGGGCGGGACGGACAGCCCCACACCGACATGTAACCATGGACTGCAGGACCAAGTGAGTGGGGGTCGCGGGCGGGCGGGCGGGAGGTGGGGGCGTCCCGCGGCGGCCGGCCCCCCAGACGGCGACTTTGGCCCGGCCCCCCGTGCGCGGCCGGCAGGCGGGACAGCGCTAGGCCGCAAAGCCTGCCCGGCCCCGCGTCCCCGGCCCGGCGGGGTCGGCGCCGCTCCTCCGGGAGCGGCCGGCAGCGCTGCGTCGACGCCCGCATCTCTAGGTAGTGGAGGAGGCCCGGCGGTTCTTGCCACCACCCGCTGTGGGTTTCTTGTTCCTCCCGGAGTGTGGCAGACGTGACTGTCGGTTGTCTGTGTCTTGCTGGTGTCCGGGAGGGCGTCAGCGTTGAGGTTAAGCGGTTATTATTTTTTAAAGTATTTCCCTAACGTGAAGATAACCATTTCATTTTTAAGTGTAGTTATCAGTTTCCCAGATGTTTTCTTCCAATTTTTCTTATAAAATTAAATTGGCCTCTGATAGGTGTTTACATAGGCACTGGGTGTATGCATGGTGCCTGCAAAATGGTATCCAATTAGATCGTGTTTTTATGTGTCTGCATCAATGGATATTTTTCATTATAAGATTAATTATGTAAAAAGCAATTTGAGTAAGTGTGGTGATTTGTTTTGGGTCTTAGAGGTGTGAGTTTTATGTGTGTGTGTGTGTGTGTGTGTTTCCTGAAACTTACTTTGCAAAGAATTTCTCCTTCCCTTAACACCCTTTTCACACCCCCCCCAGTTTAAAATAATGAATACTATGTATATTTGTATTAGTGTGAAAGGCTTGTAAAATTTCACAATATAATTGAATCGTTTAATTTTTACACCTAAGAGATTCCAAAAATATCCAAAAATATTAGGAAAATGGGAAAATTATTTTCTTCAGTGTTTGACGTGGGGGGCAGGGTAAGTTATTTTAAAAGTATACTTTTTGACATTAATTGGATTATGAGGGAGGAGGTCACCTAAATCCATATTATTTCCACCGAAACAAGTTAATAGTAGGAGGGCTGAGGAAATGTATATTTGCAAATTAATTTATATAGCTTGTTGCTTCCTGTGATTCTAGATTCTTGTAATAAATTTAGAAAAATGAATGTTTATTTAGAAGCCAAAACTGGCATTCTTTATTAAAGGAGGTACATATTTAAAACAGCCAATGTACAAAGACACTAAGGTCTCCTTCGCAGGAATAACAGATAGATTAACACTTTGGTCACGTGGACATTGTGGTATCAGATTTTGCTTGATCTTTTATCTTCTAGCAGAAAGAGATTAAAACAGAACTGTTAAAGTGTGTCTCAGTAGGTTTCAGTTTGCTTTTTTGAAATTAAACCAATTAATTGGTTGAATGTGTGAGAAGTTAACAAAGAAGTGGAAAACTTCTGAATGAAGCAAAGCAAAAACTACTGTTCCTAGTGGGAAAATCTAGTATCAAGGTAGATGTCTATTTCTAATTTCTCTAAAGATAATTGACATAAAACAAGGTTTTTGTTGTTGTTGTTGCCTTGGAGTTTATGTACAGTTTGCTGCTCTAAACTGCTTTGCAGTAATTACATTTCAAGAGAAGCATATGCGAAGTGTCAAATTTAGGAGCATTATAACTGTTTTATGGTGGTCTAGAATGTGTCACGTGGAACCAGGTATTCATCATTTACACTTATACTGCAAGTCCTTAAAAAAAAAAAAAGCCTGAGAACCTGCTGGCCAGCTTTCTTGGCAAGAAAAGGTAGAAATACTTAGGAGCATACTGGCTTTCCAATTTTGATTCAATAGGATAAAGTCAATGCCTCACATTTATATAGCACTTAATACTTTATAAAATACTTCCACATACATTAGTTGATTTATAATCCTCACAACTATTCTTTGAAGTGAGCAAGGCACTTTATAGGTGAGAAAACAGGCTCAGAGGTTAGATGTTTGCCCCAGGTCTCAGAACTCCTAAGCCCCTTACATTACTGAACTGGGAAAAAACTGTTCTTTTCTACATTGTGCTCATATAGTTACATAGAATACATTGCAACAAGAAGATGATTAGTTTGTTGTGTTAAAATATAAACTCTGCAGAGGTGCTTATTTGTCACAGGAAATAAAACAAAATTCTTTTTCTTTTAGGGAAAATCCAGAAAGAACCTTTGACTTGGTATTGAAAGTGAAATGTCATGCCTCTGAAAATGAAGGTATGTGTGTTTTGTTCATTCTTAAAATAACAGTCTATCAAAACAAGTGTTCGTGTTGTAGACTGCTAGAACATGATACTATCAGGATAATAATAGTACTAAATGTATATTTAGCATCTAGTGTCTTGAGGTGCTGTTAATAAAGTAGATGGTGGATTTTTGCCATGAGGTTGTAGAAACCATGAGGATTATCCGTGCAGCTGAAATTTCAGGTGTACGTTAGGGCCATATAACTTAGAACTCAGCTTTATCATTTGTTGATAGAGTGATGGTTAGTTTTGGCGGTAGGGCACACCTTTGCATTTTCTTTCATTTGCTTTTGAAACCTTAGTTCCTTTTTTTAAACATTAGTGAAAATCTCTTGCCAGTACAATGGGAGCCACACCAATTCCCTTCTAATGTTTCCGGAATGCAGAATGCAGATTGAGGGGTGCCTGGGTGGTTCAGTCGTTAAGCGTCTGCCTTCCGCTCAGGGCGTGATCCTGGCATTCTGGGATCGAGCCCCACATCATGTTCCTCCACTGGGAGCCTGCTTCTTCCTCTCCCACTCCCCCTGCTTGTGTTCCCTCTCTCGCTGGCTGTCTCTCTCTTTGTCAAATAAATAAAATCTTAGGGGCGCCTGGGTGGCACAGCAGTTAAGCGTCTGCCTTCGGCTCAGGGCGTGATCTCGGTGTTCTGGGATCGAGCCCCACATCAGGCTCTTCCGCTATGAGCCTGCTTCTTCCTCTCCCACTCCCCCTGCTTGTGTTCCCTCTCTCGCTGGCTGTCTCTGTCTCTGTCGAATAAATAAATAAAATCTTAAAAAAAAAAAAATCTTAAAAAAAAAAAAAGAATGCAGATCGAGTAGCCTCTTCTGTTGGATTTACTCCAGTAGCAAAGCACTTTCAGAGAGAGGTAAATAATGGTGTGACATCACTTGGAAGGGTTTCACCTGTCAGTTCTATATAATTTCCTGAAAAGATGAGGACACTTTTGTCAGTTTTTCCCCTACTTTTGTCGTATATAGTTTGTGTGCATCAGGGGGAGGTGTGGTGGAAAGGAATAAGGGCTGTCTCTTCTTGCTTATTTCCTTTTTGATGTGTCCTTGTGTGATATGTTTTCATGGATATTTCCAGTGTGTGATTTCACTTGCCGTGTACTTAGATGCTAGATAACATGGTGATTAAGCGTGGGATTTTATGGAGACTAGTTGTCCATTCTAAAGACTTGGTGGAAAGTCTGCTGACACTCTTAGCTCCAGAAACTGGCCAGCAATTATACGCTTTTAAGCAATTTGGAGCTGCACACCTTAAAATAGAGGAGCCCAACCCAGCTTGTGGTAAAATGGGCATGGCTAATTTTAGGTAGGAAGTCACGCATGTTCCTGACTCTACCAGCCCTGCCTGTTGTATTTCTGACCTGTTCCAACTATAGCCTGTGATCAGGTTTGTCCCCAGGCAGGGAGTGGTCCTAGGTTGTAGGGAGCTTTTTCCAATTAAGGTTATCTTTTGTTGTCCTATATGTATTAAAGTTGGCCTGTTTACATTCTTTCCAGGCCTAACCAAATTCTCTTTGAAGACTCAGATGGATACATTATTTTTTCAGCTCCAATTTAAATCTGTTCTTTAGTGTATTTATGGTATGAATAAATCTTCAGAATGCCTATACTATAACATTAGTTAAGGTGGGTGAATTAATGCTCACCTGATGTGTTTGTAAAACAGGCTAAATTCCTTTAGAAAACACGATTTCTCTGTAATTTAAAATGCATGCTAAAGCAATTTTGATTGCTTTAGCAATCGATCTACTTTATATAACACCCAGTCTGTACATGGATCAGATTGTGACCTTTCCATAAAAACTTCTGAAACTTTACGCCTTCCTTCCTTTGCCCTTTTCCATTTTTAGGAACTAGTTATTCCAGTTTTTATCTCCTACTTGTGCTCTTCTTTTATTACTTTCTTGCCCTTTTGCTGTTGTTATTGTTTAAATCACTACTCATTAGAAACATCTTCATGTGTATTTTAATAGTTTATCTGCACAGTGAAGTTGGGTATATAACAAATGGTTAAAAGAAACACTTCAGCCTCTCTATAGGTTACAATTAATCCATTCTACCCATGTAGTCCATTAATAATGACTTATGGGCAACAAATTCTCAAGATTTCTAATAAAGCTAAAGTCAACTGTATAAGAAGCATAAACAACTTTTCTTCTTTTAGTTGTGACTTAAATAGTATAAATACGACTAATACTTTAGGGTCTAACAAGTTACACCTTTTTGAGCTTTAAATTTTCTGTCAAATTGAGAGTTTGATGTTTCTAAATGTTTTTATTAATTTTCAAATTTATTGATAAATATTAAAGGGAAACAGTTCAGAAATTATTAAAGAGAGTTACTGGAATATTCCTATTTAACTGTCAATAAAACCTATTTATTTTAATCAGTCTGATATGAGTATCAGTTTGTTTAAAGTAGGATAGATTTTGTTTTTGCTAACATTTCAAATGAACATGGATAACATTCTTATATAGTAATAAACCCGGAAAACAAAATATGTAAACTAGGGTGTTTTGGGGCACAAATATAAAACCAATTTAAGTAATGATGAAACTTAATAGTTTATATAAGAGGAAGTCTAAAAGTAGGTCATCAAAGATCCAGGTTCTTTCTGCATCTCAGCTCTGCCACTCATAGTAATTGGTATCACTGGAGGAAGATTTAGATTCCTTGTGGTTATAGGAACTCGACTTTCTCTTTTATGACCTTGGGGGTGACAGACACTGGCTTTTCATGGCACTCTGTTTAGAGCTAGAAAATTTCTTTCCCCAGAATCTTCCAGAACTTTGGATCCCAGTGGCCTAAGTTGGCAAGGGCCTAAACATTCCTAAAATAATCATTGGTGAGGTAGTGGTAGAGGGGTGAATGGCAAGATTATTATGATTGATTATTATTAAACAACTGGCAAAGAATAGACATTGGGAAATCAATTTAAATGCTTTCTGCATTTCTCAAATATTGGTTTAGTTTTTATTTTTTTGGCTTTTATTTGAGAGAGAGAGAGCACGCATGAGCGGGGTGGGGGGGGGTGTGGGGACAGAGGGAGAGGGCCCCCTAGATCATGACCTGAGCCCAAGGCAGACGGTTAACTGACTGAGCTACCCAGGTGCCCCTACTGGTTTATTTTTTGAAGACTATCTGTTTGATCCAATAGAAAATACCATGCTCAGGATAAATTTGGTTTATGCTAAGACTGATGATATTACATTAAGATATTTGGCATGTTTCTCTTGTTCACTTTCTAAGAGAGCTTCTAAATTCTTTCATTTATCCTGTGTAGTTTACTTCATAAATATCTTTAGAGACAAATTATTATTTAATTAAGTTTCAGTTGGTGTTTTGAAGTGGTATTAGTTGAAATCAAATGAAGATCTATTGCTATTTGGACTTGTTTCAAAGACAGTACATTGCTTTTTTGAAAACAGCACACTTTAGAACACTGGGAAATAGTTTCATATGGAGGGCCCCACCAATTAAAAATATGGCCATGAGGGTGGTTGGTTGTGTCTTCCTCTCGTGTTCCCTTGTGTCAGTAGAACTGGTTGTGATGGTGTCTGACAGACTGGTTGGCCCCTATTTTTACGGATGTCTCCCTGGTGGGACAACGTCCCTAGTAACTTCTGCTACAACTATCCAAGAGTGAAGTGCCAAAATTTAGATCTTAATATTCTTCCTGGTAGATTTCCAAGGGAATTGCTGTGGTCACTCTTTCTTTGCTGTCTTTCATGCTTCCCAGCAGTCAGAGAAGTTAGAGCCAGCAGTGATGGCCTCTCCTCAATTCTGACGGCAGAAGTTACAGTTACCACACTGCCCCTGTGTTCCCCGATGTGGTTCAGGACTTCAGGGAACTGAAAAGTAACCCTTCCTCAATACAAGGCCGACGATGCCACCTCTTCGGGTTTTTCTTTCAGGCAGTGGCTTTGGTGCTGTAGCTTTCTCTTTTCTATTTTGTTGATCCCTTGCCTCTAGTGGTAGTAGTGCTAGTAATAGTAGCATTAGCAGCAGCAGCACGATGCTACTGCTTCCATAGCACTTTGTGCTGTGCTCAATTCTAGCTCTGGTATGTGGACTGTTTCAATCCCCCAAACATCCTGCAAGATAGGAAATGTTTATCTTCATTTTGCACGTGAAGAAACTGAAGCACAGAGAAATGAAGAAGCTTGCCCAAAGTAGTCTAGCTCCAGAGTCTGTATTTTAATCTATTGTTTTTAAATAGATTTAATCTAACTTTAAAAGTCTGCTGTATTGCCTCTCATTGTGTAGTGGCCTCGAATCAGCTCAATATAGGCTGCGTTGTTACCTTGTGACGATATATTAGAGTTTAAACTATATGTGGTGCAGGTCTATGTATTTTTAATTTTTTAAATGTATTTTTACTTTTTTTCATTTTTTTAAATTTTATTACATTATGTTAGTCACTATACAGGTACATGAATTTTTATTTTTATTTTTATTTTATTTTATTTTTTAAAGATTTTATTTATTTATTTGACAGAGATAGAGACAGCCAGCGAGAGAGGGAACACAAGCAGGGGGAGCGAGAGAGGAAGAAGCAGGCTCATAGCGGAGGAGCCTGATGTGGGGCTCGATCCCATAACGCCGGGATCACGCCCTGAGCCGAAGGCAGACGCTTAACCGCTATGCCACCCAGGTGCCCCAGGTACATGTATTTTTAAATAGGAATGCAGTGGGGCGCCTGGGTGGCTCAGTCGTTAAGTGTCTACCTTCAGCTCAGGTCATGATCCCGGCGTTCTGGGATCGAGCCCCGCATCCGGCTCCCTGCTCAGTGGGAAGCCTGCTTCTCCCTCTCCCGCTCCCCCTGCTTGTGTTCCCTTTCTCGCTGCTTCTCTCTCTGTCAAATAAATAAATAAAATCTTAAAAAAAAAAAAAAGGAATGCAGTGTCTTCTCTGAAATTAATGAATCAAGGGTAATTCCACATTAAAAAAATTACTGAACTTTTTCCCTGTGGTTATCAATGCTGGCTCAGTATATCCCCCGTCCCCACTCACTACTCATCTTTTTTAGGATTTATATCTCTGTGTTTAGTGAATCCTTGATCTAACAGTCCTAGCTATTTATTTGTAGTTTTCAACACATCTTTATTAGGTCTTGTTTTCTTTATTCCTGTCTCTTTATGTAGAATAATTTCTCTTGGGAACAAATCCTCCTTTGCTACTGACTTTCCACTTTTATAAACTCATCCAACCCAGTATCAAGTTATCCACCTTTCTGATCTTCAGCTATGTTAATAGCTTAACTGCCTCTTACTCTTTTCTTAAATCAGAACTCGAGGCCAAAGAATCCTAACTTAGTAACCTCCATGCCTGGCACAAGAAAGGGTATTTCTAGGCTTGCTTTTGCATTTGATAGTTTTTGTCTCTAAGGATACTTTTTACACAGAATCTACAGCATTTTGCTTCTGCCTGTATTTTAGCACTTACTGTTCTTGTAGATATGTCTGATATAGTAATATATAGACATATAGCTAGGTCTAAATGTCTGTTTACCCTGCTTAAAATAAATTCTTTAAGAAACGGGCCATGACTTATTAATTCATATCCTTAGAGAAAAGCTTAGCATGGTATCTGGCATGTTTAGTGAATATTTACAGAATGAATAAAAGAAATTGGACCTAGCATAGTGCCAACCACTGGTCAGATAAATGATCAGGTTAATTCACTGAGAGCTGCTTGTTGTAGAACTGATCTGAAGTGTGCGCTGATATGACAGGAGCAGGGACAATAGAAATATATATGACCATATGTGTCTTGGGCCAGTGGGCTTGTTTAGGGATACTCTGTGCTTAAGCTCTTCCCATTCAGGACCCACCTTTCTGTCTTCTCACATCACAAGATTTATTGGGACAGTTGCTATATATGTATGTTTTGCAGTCTACCTTAAAACCCATTTGTACCCATCCACACATACCAAAAACCCAATAAAAAGCCTAACATTTAGAAAGTGGAATTGATGAATTATACATAGAATAAAATGGTTTAGTAGACTTTACATATTGCCCAACACGGAAGAAAAATCTGAGTCAAATGCAGTTACCATGTTTTTGTTCTAGCTGTGTGTTCCTTACAGAGCTCTTTCTGAGTCCCTCTCAATCTAGATGCAAGTGGATAAATTGGAGCCGTTATGACTGAAGGCATTAGCTTTTTATTGTAGATTTTTGAAGCAAGCGAAACTTTTATTTTTCATACTTGCTAACCAGGAACAAAACTTAATGTGGTTTTTTAGAACCATACCTTTGAGATATGTCATTTTTGGTTTTATAAAGAAGATAGTTAAGAATAGCTGTACTTTTATATTTGGCTTTGGAACATTATGTGCTCCCTGACATAGCTGCCTGCAAGTCTAAGAAGCCAATCAAATGTCAATGCCCAGTGTTTGTTGGTTAATACTTTGATAGGGATGCTGCAGAGTTTATATTTTACTAGCTTGATTAGGACTTGTCTCATTAGGGTACTTTTATTTGTTCACATGTTCTTTAGTTTTGCTGCTTTAATCCAAGGTCACTTCTTGATTTTTAATGTTGATGATTCCCATGGTTACCTGGGGGGGCGGGTGGCACCTCTGCTGCTGCTCTCCTCACAGTGATGTGCTGTTGGACTGGTGCTTGGGCTCCGCTGTGTGGCCACAGTGCCACAGGTTTGTTCAGGTTTTTTCCTTGGAACATTCTTGTTTCCTTGACCTTCAAGGTAGTATGTTCCTAATATTCTTTTGATAATATTCTCTCATTTGGAGGATTTTCTTATGCTCAAATAATATCCCTCTTCCTTTTCCTCCAGATTTTTATTTTTGGTTGGCAAGGTAGAAGACAATAATTTACTTTTTAAAATATACATTTTAAAGCATATATACAATATTAGCAATAGGCATTTTGGGGGTCCTTTAAGCAGGCAGCCATAGTTTTATTTAAAATAACAATGAAAACCAAAGGCGTTAAGTGTGAAGTATGTTCTCAATCAATTCCAGAAGAATCTTTTTTCCCTGGAAATACTTTTTAATATTTAACATTCAGAAATTTTTTCCAGTTTCAAACTCTTCAGTTTATGCTAAGGTAATATTATCCAAACTAGAAGAGATTTTTTTACTTGAAGATTTTTAAAAATATTTTTTTTTACTTGAACCAGAAAGCATTAGTGATAGCTTTGAGAAACTTCTGAAATACTGTGATGTTCCTTTATTGTTAAGTTGAATGGTTTTCCTGTTGTTGTATTTATTTTGGACATAGTTAGACTTTTAGTTTATATAAATTAAGTATAAGTTGATTTATTCCAGTTAGTGATTTAATTTTATTTGTAGGAAAGGGTCTCTTGTTTCACATTTTATGGTGGTTCAGCCATTTTTGCTTTGTGGGAACTTGCCAAAAGTGCTCCTCATTGATTTTTTTATAGGTATTTAGGAAGTTGGTACTACTTGGGGTCTTCGGGCACATTGCAGAAGAGAACAGTGGAATAATAGAACTGGAAATTTCCTTAAAGAGCACCTAGTACAACCTAGTAGAGGGGACTTGACTTTGATGGACCTTAGAATTCCTGCAGCCCCTCTGCTGTGACCCTGCAGGTGCCATTGTCCTCATGCTGTCCTGTGAATGCATAAAGATGTTCACTTTGAGTGTCAAACAGGTCTTCTCCACGACAGGCACACTAGTTTTAAAGCTGCCCCTCTTCTCACTCCTCTTCAAATAACAATTTCTTTAAGTAGGTGGTGTTACTTAATGCATTTATCTGACTAAAGTAATTCACAGTGAAGTGTGAACAACTGATAGACAGCCCTCAAGGGAGCATTTTAATTTTAAAGAAAGCCTTGTAAAGTTGAATTAATTAAAAAGATACAGTTTGCTATAGTGGAAAGATCTCTGAACTAAAGATCAGATGTACCTCTGTTAGTTTCTAGTTAGGTTTTTACCATTTCTTCCCCCATCTGAATTGACATTCCATTCGTAGTTTGTGATTAATAGCTTTAATAAGTGTGTAAAGTGTATTTATGTATTCAGTGAATTTCATTAAGATAGTTTTTGTTTGTTTATAAGTTTTCAATTAATAAAGCTATGGCATTATGGTTATAGAACTTTATTTATTGATTTATTTTTTTTCTGATTCGGCTTCCAGCTGAATGTTTTACAGAAATAGAAATAAAAATTGCTTTTTAGTATTTATAGTACGTCAGTAAATGTGCTCAGAGCTTACATTTCCAATTTATCTTCATGACAACCATATGCAGTAGGAGCTGTAAACCTTTTCATGAAGATGGGGAAATGGAAGCACAGAAAGGTTAAGTAGCTTTCCCACGGCTCTAAGAGGTGGGATTGGTATTGGAACCTGTTTTTCTGATTCTAGAGCCTGAACTCAACCATTACACTGTGCTGTCTTTAAAACACGATAGTCATCCTTTTCTAATAGCATTGAAATTTTTCTCAGCAATTTTTGAAAGCTACCCATTTAGGAAATCCTTGGCTAATTCTAGGCTTGACCAGAGTTGTTGTGATACTAGTTTTTAGTAGACATCAAAAGGTGACTAATGGGAAGAAGAGCGTAAACACATAATAAGATATTCAGCCCTCTATCATTCATTCATTGAATATTTCTGAGTGTCAAGCACAGATGAAAAGCAGTTAAAAAGATAACGTTCTCAGAGTTTCAAATCAGTGATTATAATAGTGTAGGAAGGGCTGTTTGAGAGGTTGCAGTGTGTAGCACTGAATCTGAAGAGGGCACCTAACTCAGCTCTGGGGGGCATGGGGGACAGTGGGAGAGAGGGCAGAGGGGAGAGTCAGGGGTAGTCCTGAGGTGATGGAGGGAGAGACCATTAGATACTACCTTGTCTGCTCTCAGATGGGTACCAGGCTGTTATCTTTTTCTGAAGTTGGTTGGGAGTTTAACTTCATATTCAAAATCTGGTATGAATAACTAAAAGTAAAGAATATATTGCTTTTAGTATAAACATTTATATCTAATGAAGATGGTGAAGAAGCACTCTCTCCTACAGTGTAATCTGCCCTGGCAGATTGGGTTGTTCGGGTTTGGTTTTGTTTACTCAGAACCTAAAACAGCGTCTGACCTAAGGTGTGTGTTTAGTGACTTACTGAGTTGTTGAAGCACTATTTTCCAAGGTATTGAAATGGCTTTTAAAGAAAAGGAATGGAAATTGTAAAGGGTATTGAGACTTTAATTTACTGTTAAATTCATCTTTTCTCTAGAAGTATAACAACCATTGAACAGATGAAATAAAAGTGAAGCTACGGAAGTAAAAGATATAAAAAGAAGTTGCTGAGTAATAATCCTTTGGTATCTGTCTTGTGGCAGTTATATTTTGTCTTGAACTTGGTCTTTATCGCCCTGACTTATGCCAACCACTGGATTTTAGGTTTTTGAGGACAGTACTTCTTTGGATCTCTTGTAGATTTTCAGGAAAATGCGTCTTCCATATGATATTCAATAAGTATTTTTTAAGTTTTACTCTGTTATTAAAGTAAAATTAATAAAAGTTTGCACTGTATTTTTAATACCTATTTTAGATTTCTTAAATCTTAAAAAAACTTCAAAAGAACTTTGAAAGGCTGTAGATTTTTATATCACAAGCAATAGATGCTGTATTTAAAACATTCTTTTTTTTTTTTTTAAAGAACTCTGTTGATAAACCACAAACTATGTAGCTTAGTAAGCAGAACTGGTAAAGATCAGATAGAGCCTTTTCCTCTTTCAGTTCCTTCTTATTTATCACTTGAATCTGAAAATAAAGTATAGAGCTATCAGTTTAGTACATCTGATGGTCTTCTGCAAATTTGTAAGTGTCCAGAAATTAGTCATTTCAAAAATAATTTGTCTTAGTTTGGTAGCAGAAATGCACCAAGCATAAGGATGTGTGTAGTATTCAAATTTATCATTAATTAAAATTAAACTGTCCTTTAAAATGTCACCTGGGTGATTGTAAAATTTGCCTTCTTTTTAATTTTAGTTAAAAGATTATTTGAAATAACTTATGAATTTGTATAGAAAACATTGGTTGAAATGAAACCCAAATAAGTTCAGGTGTGTTTTAATACGCTAGAGCCCTGTATGTCCTCAGGGTCTATGCATTTAAAGTACAGTTGCTATGAAATAAACTTCTGTTTATTTCATAAATAAGTGGTTCAGAAAGGATTCTTAAATGGCTTTTTGTTTTTTGTTTTTCGAGATTCCAGTGTGTTTTGGATATGATATTTGGAAGAGGAAGTTGGTATTTTTTTTCCCTTGGAAGAGGAAGTTGTTTAATATTTGGGGAATTTTTTTCAAGGTCTTGGTCACTGTTACTCTTTCATATAAGCTAAAACTGTTTTAACACTTATAAGCAATTAATGAGGTTAATTATTTGATTTTGAGAGAATAATGTGTTATCTCTTTTTATTTTGTCCTTATTTCTACAGAGAATGTGAGAACTAAATTTTGAAGTTGTAGTTTTGCTGTAAAATGTGTGATTTTGGTAATAAATATCTGCAAAATAATTATTGACAATAAGGGTAACACAATTTCATCAGGATTATATATTGGTTGTATTTGCTGTGTATGGGTTTCGATATGTTATTGAGGAAATAGTAAGCTGAGAATTTTTATGTACAAAAATACTAGTTTCCAAATTCTTAATGGTTACTGTTGTGTTGCAGTGACAATGTTCACTCTAAAAAGTGGGAATACTAAAATTGAATACTAGTTTGAATTGAGAGTTTTTATTTGTAAATATTTACTTCATTTTTGGCTTAATAGTTGAAGATATAAATGAATCTTCAATACTTTATCTGTGTCATTGTCCTAAATTTGGCCTTTGAGGCTGATGTAGCGGTCCAAAATTCTTTATAAAGCCATTATGAAATCCATTTACTTATGGTTTACTTGATTTGGGAATTTATAAGATCTTTTTGGCAATTTTTTTTACTCATTTCCCTCAGTTATTATCCAGATTGGCAATGACCACTTTTTTTTTATAGATGGATATGGAAAGAAGAGAGATGGCCCTCATATCAAAATTTCTACTTTAAACCTGTATCTTATACTACTACTTTCTTACTTGTAAGATATCCAAAATGGTGGTCAAAGTATTGAAAATGAAGTTACTGAATACTTCTGAATTGCCTTCTAAATCATCATAGTAAGACTGAATTATGTTTAGCATGTTTTATAGTTTATATTTTTATGGTATTTTCACTCTTTGCAAGTTTATGATTTCTGTTATGTTTAGTATGTATGACAGATTTAATATATATGATTTATATTTCCTTTAAAACATACTTTTAAATATGACTAGAATTTTACCTATTTAGATATGACAATTTAATTTGGTCAAAACACAAAAATTATTTATATGTTGTTAATAAGGGACTTGACAGTACTTATTCTAAGTTAAAACTCTGCATTAAAAGCTAGGGTTGAAAGAGAATAGATGATGAGTGGCTTTTGCTTGATTTATGCTTTGGAAGAGATGACTAAGCTAGAGCTCAGTGCTCTTTAAGAGCTATCTTCCTCCCACACAGATATTTTTAACCCAGAAGCACAGAGTGTTGAATCTTCTGCAACTAGGGAAAGACTAAAGACGATTTTATACTTCTGGTATCTGTAACTAGCAAATTGCCCCAATGAAGGTCTGCTACCTGTTTTGCACCACCTCATACCATCTGCACGGAAGTGTTAAATTTTGGAGTTTGTATTTTTGCCTTGTTTCACTTTTACTCTTTGGTGTATTTGGTGTTTACTTTTCTTTCATTAGATATTTAATGTTTTTATATTTTTTAACTGTTTTATCTTATTCTTTAGCTTTTACTTTTCATTGTACTTTGCTGCTTTTCCTATTTTACATTAATTTCTTTGGTTTTTAAGAAGTCTATTGTTTAAAAATATTTAATGAGATATTTCGTTGGAAAAAGTTCTGCTCTTTCTTATATAGAGTGCCCTTTAAATCCTTTTTCTTTTTCTAATGAGGAGACAAGGAAAGCTAGAAGAGGAGGGTGAATATAGGCATACCTCAGAGATATTGTGGGTTCTGTTCACACCACTGTAATAAAGCAAATATCGCAAAAAAGTAAGTCAAATGAAATTTTTGGTTCCCCAGTGGATATAAAAGTTATGTTTACCCTAGACTGTATTCTGTTAAGTGTGCAATAGCATTGTCTAAAAATCAATGTATATGCCTTACCTAAAAAACATTGCTAAAAAACGCTAACCATCATTTGAACTTTTAGGGAGTCATAATCTTTTTGCTGGTGGAGGGTCTTGCACAGATGTTGATGGCTGCTGACTGATCAGGGTGGTGGTTGCTGCAGGTTGGGGTGGCTGTGGCATTTCTTAAAATAAAACAAGTGTTGTTGCTGTAGTGATTGACTCTTCCTTTCACTAAGGATTTCCCTTGTAGTGTGATGCTGTTTGATTGCACTTTACCTACAAAACTTCTTTCAAAATTGGAGTGAATCCTCTCAAATTCTCCTGCTTTATCAACTACGTTTATATAATATCCTTTGTTGTCCTGATATCCCAATGTCCTAATATCCTAAATCCTTTATTGTCATTCAGCAATCTCAGTCTTCATAGCATCTTCACCAGGAGTAGATTCCATCTCAGGAAACCACTTTCTTTCCTCATCTATAAGAAGCAACTCCTCATCCATTAAAGCTTTATCATGAGATTGAAGCAGTTTAGTCCCATCTTCAGGCTTCATTTCTAATTCTAGTTCTCTTGCTATTTCTACCACATTTGCAGTTACTTATTCCACTGAAGTCTTGAACCCCCTCAATGTCATCCATGAGAGTTGGAATCACCTTCTTCCAATCTCCTGTGATGTTTTGACTTCTTTACATGAATTGTGAATGTCCTTAATGGCAACTAGAATAGTGAGCTGAACTCTTCCCAGAAGGTTTTCACCTTACTTTGTGCAGATTAGAGGAATCACGTTATATGTCATCTATAAGCCTTATGAAATGTATTTCTTAAATAATGAGACTTGAAAGTAAAAAAAAATTACTTTTTGATCTATGGGCTGCAGAATGGATGTTGTGTTAGCAGGCATGAAAACAACACTGATCTTGTTGTACATCTTTGTCGGAGCTCTTAGTGACCAGGTGCATTGTCAGTGAGCATTAATATTTTGAAAGAAATCTTTTTCTGAGCAGAAGGTTTCAACAGTGGCTTAAACTATTCAGCAAATCATGCTGTAAACAGATGTGCTGTTGTCCAGGCTTCGTTGTTTCATTGATAACAGCACAGATAGCATAGATTTAGCATCATTCTTTAGACCCTGGGATTTTCAGAATGGTAAATGAGCAGTGGCTTCAACTCAGTCACCAGCTACATTAACCCCTAACAAGAGAGTCAGTCTGTCCTTTGAAGCTATAAGCCAGGCATCGCCTTCTCTCTAACTAGGAAAGTCCGAGATGGCACCTCCTTCCAATAGAAGGCTGTTTCATCTGCATTGAAAATCTGGTGTATAGTGTAGCCCCCTTCATTAATTATGTCAGCGAGACCTTCTGGATCGCTTGCTGCAGCTTCTGCATCAGCACGTGCTGCTTCACCTCGCACTGTTATGTTATGGAGACTACTTGCCTTAAATCTTATGAATCAATCTCTGCTAGGTTCAAATTTTTCTTCTACAGCTTCCTCACCTCTCAGCCTTTATAGAATTGAAGTGAGTTAAGGCCTTGCTCTGGATTAGGCTTTTGCTTAAGGGAATGTTGTGGTTGGTGTGATCTAAAACTTTTTCTGTATCAGCAATAAGGCTGTTTTGCTTTATCATTTGTGTGTTCACTGGAATAGCATTTTTAATTTCCTTTAAGCACTTGTCCTTTGCATTCACAACTTGCTGTTTGGCTCAAGAGGCCTAGCTTTCAGCCTCTCTTGGCTTTCGACATGCCTTCCTCACTAAGCTTAATCATTTCTGGCTATTGATTTAAAGTGAGAGACATGTGACTCTCCCTTTCATTTAAACACCTAGCAGCCACTGTGGGGTTATTAACTGACCTGATTTCAATATTGTGTCTCAGGGAATTGGGAGGCCTAAGGATAAAGAGAGAAATGAGAGAATGGCCGGTTGGTAGAGCAGTCAGAACACATTCAACATTTACCGATTAAATTTGCTGGCTTATAAGGGAGCGGTTTGTGGTGCCTCAAAACAACGACTATAGTGACATCAAAGATCACTGATCACACAAATAAAATAAGGTATGCCTATATTATGCAAGGTAATTGTGGGAACTCTCAAAACTAATGCTTACTCTTTGATCGAATATGAACAAGGTAGTTAAATCTCTCTTTCAAGGTGAACAGAAATAAATGGGTTGATGACACGATTTTCTACAAGCCTAAAATCTGGAATCCTCTTATGCCTAAAACAGTGTCTTCCTTATAAACATCACAGTGGAGTGGAAAGATACTGGACTAAGAGTTGAAACACAGCTTTTGGTCCTGGCTTTACTACTTATTAGTTATGTAACTTGGTCAAGTCATTTAACTTCTATTTTACTTTTCACAGTTATAAAAAGTTTGCAATACATAGCTCAAGAATTGTTGTGAGAGTCAAATACAAAATGACATGAAAAGTTCTTTGTACTATAAAACACTATATAGATAAAAACTTCTATTTGGTTTCTATAGGGCTGTTGGTATTTAAAAAAAAAGGCATGATCAACAGAAATTAAGTGTTAGGGATGAACTTTCCTTCTGTTTTGGTGTATGTGATCAATCTGGAAGAAAGGAATGCTAAAGGAAGTTCTCATGGTAACTTCCAACTCCCCCATTTAATACTGCAGAAATGCCAGAAATAAGGAGGATGGAAGGTGATAATGTATTTTGGGCTGGTAAGTTAGTTTCACTTTTAAAGGGATGTTTAGCAGAGAATAAAAATCTGTGGCATTAAATCTGATGGTACTCATTTAAACGCTTGGTGGCATCTAGAGGGATTAAGCTCAATTTAGAAGTTGCAATGTGACTTTTCTTTGCACTGCTTTCTTCCAAATATTTTACATGTACAAACTTCATCTGGGAAGTGGGAATTCCATATATGTGTAAAAATTTAAACTTACGAGAGTTAATATTGACAAGCTAGAAGGTAACCAGAATGGAAAAAAACTACGGGTTCACATGTTTGACAGGGTGTTAGTGAGAGGAGCTTAAGGGTAATGTTCTACAAGTGTAGCGTTCTCAGTGGAAATGCTACCAGTTGTGAAGTGTGTTGCAATTGATTATGAGTTCTGTGTAAACTGATAATAAGTACTGCACTGTGTGAATGATTAGATGTTATAACAAATGCAAGGCCATCCATCCCAGTAGTGACATGCTCTTACTTATTTGTATTCCTATATAACTTTCTTGAGTGAGTGTTAAAGGAATAATGTGGCTGTAGTTAGCACTAGAAATTGTATGCAAACCATGGGCTATCTTATCAATGCTACAGAACAGAATAAGCCACTGATTGGATAAATAACTGATGATTGAAAATTACTCCAGTGTTAATTACTTGAAACATTTATTTAGATTTTTCAAAATCCAGATTATGTGTTAAAGAGTGAATTTTGACTATGAATGTTATCTTTTCTGTGAATGGTAATGGATAAGACTGGAGAACCACTACACCATACACTAAATTAAAATCAGCAGTTAACCTTGAGGCAGGATTCTGTTATATCATTGATATAAATCTTTTTAAATAGATAATTTCATAAAGTTTATGAAGTTTACATTTTTAAAAACAAATTTATTTAAGATCATCCTGTATATTCCTGAGTTCTCAGTAGCAGTGTTTCTCAACTTTATTCATGTCACAACACAGAGAAAATGACAGTATTTGTATGGACATCTGCACAAATGGACTTCATGCAATGGTAAGGAGGTAGCTGGCCTGGGGACTCCTAGGGTTGACAGGATTATTATATTCTCACTTTTCTTAACCATTAGAGGGACACAGACTGGGATATTTTCTTTATAGTTGCTTTGGTGAGAAAAGAATCTGTTCTTTCATTCACTGTTTTTGTTCACTGCTGTTTGATGCTAACTAGAAAGGCAGAACTCTAATGTTAGGCTGAATTTAGAAGAATTTGATTGGAGTTCTAGCTTTGTATTAAGACTCGTAACCTCTCTGAGCTTCAGTTTGTCTTTAAAATGAGAACACTAGCAATCTTTCTCGTTCTACCATAAAGCTGTGATGATCAATGGAGAGAATAAAATATATGCATATGCTTTTAAACAGCGGTTATTATAATTTAAGCAAACTGTAAGTACCTCCCTTTCATAACGTGCAAGAAGAAATTATGGGATGCTTTTGATATGTACGTAGTATATATATGTGTGTGTGTGTATATGTATATATATATATATATATATATATATAACCTATAATGATATAGTGTCTGTCAGTGAAGGCTTTTGACTCAAAGCTAGGAGAATAAATTGGAAGATTTAATAACTGTAGTTATTGTGGATTAATGAGGGATGTGTTATGTTTATTTAAGTATTTCTATTTTAGGCTAAGACCTAGCATATTCTTTTAGTAATAATTAATTCTAATTATGGATTCTGATAAATATTATAAACTTTTATATTCACCTATTTTAATGATTTTTTAAAAAATAAAAATGGAAATGAGTACTTCACACTTACTGAAAGTCTGGATATTCATACCATTTTTCCCCTAAATGATAATCAAAGCTAAATGTCTGATGGCAGCATATTTTAATTGCTGGAAAAACACCTAAGAATAAATAGCTTCTGGTATTGCAGACTAAAGCCACAAAATAGTGGTTATGTTAATTCTGTGCATCACAATTGACTTAGCAAAATATTCTTCTTAATCATGTTAGACTCTATGTTTAGGCTCATTCCTGGAACTTTTATTAAAATAAGTAGTCTGATACCATTGGTGAAGGCAAGGTTTTTGGTTTTTTATCATATATCCATAATGTTCTTATGGAATCGCAGTGGAGCCCCACACTATTGCTGGAGTGGGGCTGGCTGTTCTGATCATGTGACCAGTGTATGTAGCAGTCTTTGCCTAGCCAAGGGGCTATCAGTCTCTGTTGTTAACTGCAGATTTTCTCAAACTGGGGCCTTCAGATTCTTACGTTTGAGAGACCCTGATCTCCAGAATAAGGTCTACATTTCAGTCTAGTATTCTAGGTCATCCGTGACCTGAGCTCAGAAGACGATTTTAGACTTCATTTTATTGTTCTACATCTCTCACGCTCAAACAAATCTTATGTGATCTTCCATTGTTTCCTTTATGTCTGGAGTCCCATTACCTTCCATTTCTAAATAGTCTACCTGTATCCATAATTAAAGCTCCGCTCACAAGTCTGCCTTTGTGATAATTATATTGGTCATCTCTAAATGCACATTAATGTATTAGGCCTACTATAACCAGGTTACACATTTTGTTTTAATGCAAATTGTTTAAAATTTGTATTTGTTTTAATGGCAGTTATTTAAAACATCTTTTAGTAACAGTCATTTAAATCAGAAAATAATAAGTACAAATGATAATAAAATTTCTATTACCATTATACAAAGGAGAATACAAAAAGAGTAAGTTCCCTCCCATCACAAATTCAAAGTCCCTCAGCACCCCTTCCTACAGAATACGCCGTTAACCATTTCCTATACATCTTTTTCAGAAAATTTCAATGAATTTGCTAGCATATTTATGTAAATGTTCCCTTGGATGCATTTGGTGCAAACTGTTGTCTCTTTTACTTTATTTAATTTAGTTTGCAGATTCTTCTAATTCAGTACACAGAACTTGCCTAACTGCAGCATAGTATGCTTACTCAGTGACTATACTTTCGGCTGGTTCAACTTTCCAGTTTCTTCTCTATATAACCTTTTTTTTTTTTTAAAAAGATTTTATTTATTTGACAGGGAGAGAGGCAGCGAGAGAGGGAACACAAGCAGGGGGAGTGGGAGAGGGAGAAGCAGGCTTCCTGCTGAGCAGGGAGTCCGATGTGGGGCTCGATGCGGGGCTCGATCCAAGGACCCTGTGATCATGACCTGAGCCGAAGGTAGACGCTTAACGACCGAGCCACCCAGGTGCTCCTCTATATAACTTTTTCATCTTTAAGTTAATTTGGATGTAAGTGATATGTTAAAATTCTTGAAGCCTTTTATTTTCACTTTTTCCTCTTTTGTTATTAATGCTTTCAGTTCTTTTTTTTTTTTTAAAGATTTTATTTATTTTTGCAGGAGAGGGAGAGAGAGGGAGAGGGAGAGAGAGAGCTCCCACATGAGTTGGGGGGAGGGGCAGAGGGAGAAGACTCCCAGATGAGCAGGGAGCCTGATGGGGGACTCCATCCCAGGACCCTGGGATCATGACCTGAGCCAAAGGCAGATGTGTAACCGCCTGAGCCACCCAGGCGCCCAATGCCTTCAATTCTATGAAGTGGCAATAGTTAAGCTTACTTTGAGAAATAGAAAGTTTCACTTGCCTATCTCTTGTATAATTTCTTTTCACCTTGGTATATGTATATATCGTAAAGACCTTGTTCCCCTAAAATTATAGTTTGAAAATATTCTTTCATTAATAGTTTGTTTATTATAAAATTTGGAAAATCTGGGTTTCGAATCCATTTGTACTCTCTACTGTATGTGACTTTGGCCAAATTGCTAATTTTTTTTTATGCCTCTCTTTCCTCATCTATAATTTGGCTTTAATAAATATATCCATTTCACATTGTCATGTGAGGAAACATATGTGGAAAAAATGATAAATTATAAAATGCTATACAAATTTTATAAGAAATTAAAATCAGGGGCGCCTTGGTGGCTTAGTTGTTAAGCATCTGCCTTTGGCTCAGGTCGTGATCCTGGGGTCCTGGGATTGAGCCCCACATCGAGCCCCACATTGAGCCCCGCATCGGACTCCCTGCTCAGCGGGAGGCCTGCTTCTCCCTCTCCCACTCCCCCTGCTTATGTTCCCTCTTTCGCTGTCTCTCTCTCTGTCAAATAAATAAATAAAATCTTTAAAAAAAAATTAAAATCAATTTACATCTATATAAGCTTTTTCTCGACCTCTGTCTGGAACAAGTAAAAAATATTTGTCATCAAACTTTTTCTTTCATTTTCAAATTGTGTACAATTATTTATTTTTTTACTTTAATGGCTTATATAACTTAATGTTTCTCTCTCTTTTCCCATATGTTTTGGAAGTCAGGTGGTAAGTTTGCTTGTATTGTATTGTGTTTAACTTTTTAATAAAATGCCAGTTCTCTTTTCCATTTGTGAGCACAACATGTTATTTTTATTGAGAGAACCATTATTAAATCCCTAAAGTAAGATTTTAAAAAAGCATATTTTCTGCCCTGAAGAGGCACATGACTACTGGTTCTGTTTAGGTTTCTCAATATTGATTGATCTATTTAGTTTTGATGTCTCTTATTGTTTTGTCTTGTCTGTTTCCTCCATTAATTCATTCTTCTTTTGTTAGCTCTTCCTCGTAGCTTTTATATTATTTCTCAGTACGCTGTTGCTTCCTTCTTTCTGGTGTGGAGGCCACGTTGTAGTGGTCGCTGCTTCTTTCTCCCTTCTAGTCACCTTCAAGTTCTCTGTCATTTCTACATTCCCTGTGCCTGTCTTTAATACCCAGTTAGTTTCACAAATTTTCTGTTAAAATTTTAATCTCTGTGACACACATCTTTTTGTTGTTGCATAGCTTGTTTGTCCATCCGTCCATTTATCCTCCAGAAGTATAAAAAGTCATTCTTGACGTTTAAAGGAATGCAGACTTGATACTTGTCCGATCCATTAAGGAATTTATAATCTGGTAAGAGAGAAACATATATAGAATTTATTAAATTTGTTAGATTTTAGACTCTTTCCAAGACCCATCTGTAACTGCTACTCTCAGTAAAAGATTGAATGCTTGAGAGTCCAATAATTATAACCAGATCTGATAAAGTTTTTCTTTGCTCTTTGGTTTTACTAAGCTTTTTTGTCTGTTTATTTTTAATATTTATTTATTTATTTACACATTTATTTACTTACTTACTTAACTCTTGGGGAAGCTCTCCAGGTCATTAAAAAATCATCCCTTCAACTTTTTTTTTTCTTTTAAATAAATTAATGCATGGGTGAACTCCGTGTCAAGCTGATAGAGATACCCATTATTTCCTGATGGCTTCCTCTTCCTGTCAGTTTTGGCAGCATTTCAGTAGGAACCCAGCATTGACCAGGTGGTGTACTGAATGACAACTTATTTAATGTTTAATATATTATTGCCAGTGAAGTAATGTGTGTAGGTAAATAATTCCAGTTCCCTGGCCCAATCATACCCAGAACAAGGAGGAATTTGGGTCCATTTCTGTGTAGCATCAAGTTGTTCTTGTTGCTAATGTAGCTTAGAGTACAGGGGTGATGACTCAGCACGTGTCTTATTCCTGGGCTGTAATTCCATTCTTCTACCCTTTGCCATATGTGTTCCAGTTCTTATAATTGAGTTTATGTTTGTGTTGGTACTCCAGTTCCTTGCTCAAATAAATGGTCAGTTTTTCAAAAAGCAAGAGGTAGTATCACGTATACTTCTGAATTCCATATGCCTAGCATAGTGCTCTGTGTTTAGCAGGCATTTAAATGAATATATATTAATGAATGATGGTAATGCTTGTTTATATTCTGTAGGGTAGCTGTAAGTTCCTTTGATGGCAGGGGCCAAGTATTATATTCATCTTGTTCATTAAGATGATAAAAGATGATAAAAGTTATAAGGGAACTTATATTTCAAATACATTAGGTATCAACATGTGGTGAATTATGTTCAAAGTTTTTATTCTGTATTTGGCCCAGTTATTATTTTTTATACTTATTATTTTTTCTTTGAGGCAGTCTAGTCAATGGTTACTTTTTTAAAAATGGAAATTCTTATTAGTTTAAGCTCATTTTCTTTCTTCGGTACATATATTTATTTACATATTTCCCTTTTACTAATTTTTTTGCCAATTTTAAACCTCTGTTTTTTTTTTTCTTTTTTCATTGTTTTGGTGTTCTGTACCATTACATATATATATATTTTTTGCAATATACTACAACTACTAATATTCATTATTTGTAAAGTATTTTAGAAAGTATTTTCCACATAAATTATTTGTTTGATCCTCCTATCAATCTTATCACTGGATGGATATCAATATTATAATTGTATGTTTGAAGAAACTGAAGCACAGAAAAGTGAAGTGAGCAGGTTCAGATAAATGGCAGACTTGAACCAAGACTTTAACTCTAAAACCCACTTTCCAATACAGCTTGATTTTATATCAGATAAGTAGGATAAATTGAGGAACTTGCCCCAAATTACATAATCAAATGAATTATTTCTTTAGGTATGATGAACTTTGTCCTTGCCAGAATAAATTGGAAGTTAAGTTAGAGTAGCCAAATACTGTCGGTGTGGGTGTCTGTATGTTTGTGAGTATTAAATGCCTTTATGTTTTAGGAAAAGAGATCCAGACATATTGTAAAAAATTCAAGTAGAAGCAGCAAATAATGTGAAGAGACTAAAAATCTTTAAATCTTATCACCCAGAGAATATCATGTATATTTTCCTAAACTGGCTCATCTGTCCATAATGTCCAAAATCTGACCTTTACCAATTGACAATTTATCATGAACATCTTTTTGTGTGTAAAAAGAGCAGTCTACTTCATTGGATTTACTAGCTACCTAGAATTCCACCATATGGGCCTACTATGTGTACATCTCATTACACTTCTATTACTTTGGATAAATTCTTAGCGTGTCATTGTTGGACTTTTGATATGTATTGGCAGATTTTCATACAAAAAGTTGTTTTCATACAAAAAGGTGTTTATTCTTATAACTAGTGCAAGAGAGTGTTTCTGTACTGCAGTTCTCAACAATATTAGGTATTCTCTTTTTAAAAGTATTAACGATATACTTTATTCAACTCAACACATCCAAAACATCATAATTACAGGTATGCAGTCACTATTAGAACATTATTAAAATAATTCATATTTTTTCCAACTTAGTCTTTGAAATCTTATATGTATTTTTTGAAAAAATAGACTATTTTTTAGATCAGTTTTAGGTTCATAGCAAAATTGAGTGGAAACTACAGAGTTCCCATATTGCGCCTACTTCCCACCTTTCAGCTTCCCCCACTGTTAACATTCCTACCAGAGTGGCGGTACATTTGTTAGAATTGATGAACCTACACTGACATATCACTGTAACCCAAAGTCTGTAGTTTACGTTACAGTTCACTTTTAGTGTTGTAAATTCTATGGGTTTTGATAAATTTATAATGACATGTATCTACCATTATGGTATTTTACAGAATACTTTCAAAACCCCCCAAATCCTTTATGCTCGACCTACTCATCCCTTCTTCCCCTGGCCCAACCACTGATCTTTTTATAGTCTGTACAATTTTGCTTTTTCCAGAGATATCTCTTCTCTTAAATTTTTGAAAATGCTTTTGCCTATTGTGCTTAAATTTATATTTATGATTGGTTAGGCAAATTGGCCGTTATTTCATGTTGGTATTATTATTTCTTTGAGGCGGTTCCTGTTTTTGTCTTTTGTACATTTGATAAAGACTCTCATCTTACCCATATCAGCCAGTTATTTATTAAATATTGATATTTTCCAATTTAACATTTATCTCTTAATTCTGTTTATGATATTCTTCATTCAGAAGTTTAACATTTTTTTTCTGGTCAAATTAGTCTTTTTTCATAGTTTCTGTTTTGGTTATTTTTGCCAAAGATCTGAACCCATGGAAGAAATCAGGAGTTAGCATTTTAAACATATTTCTGATATAGGTCACCTTTGTTTCAATTATATTCTTATTAGGATACAGGGAAAATCAAGTTAATTGAATTATACTGATATTATTTTCTTAGATGTTTGGGCCTGGAATTTTTTTTAAGTAGGAAAATTTTAATTATGAATTCAATTTCTCTAACAGATAAATGGCTATGAGATTTTTTTGGGGGTTAGTTTTCGTAATTTTCATCCGTAAGGAATTACCCTGTTTCATCTAATTGTAAAATATATTTGCACAAAGCTATTCATGATATTTTTTATTAACTTTTTAATTTCTGTAAGATCTCTGGTAATAATCCCCTGTTTTCATTCAGTGTTGGTAATTTATATATTCTCTCTTGTTTTTCTTGATCATTCTACCTAGGGGTTTACCAGTTTCATTGATATTTTCAGGGAACCAATTTAGAATTTTGTTGATTTCCCCATGATTCATTTTCTGTTTCATTGATATCTTCTCTCTATTATTTTCTTCTTTCTGCTTATTTTGATTTAATTTCTTGTAAACTTCTTAATGTGGAAAGTTAGAGCATTGGATTTTAAACCTTACTTTTTTTCCTAATATAATCATAAGTGTATAAATTTACCTTTATTGTTTTAGCTGTGTCTCACAAACTTTGACAGATTATGTTTTCATTATTATGTAGTTGAAAATAATTCTAACTTTCTTCTGATGTCTTTCTTGATCCACAATTTATTTAGAGATGTGGTACTTAATTTCTAAATATTTGGGGTTCTTGATTTTTTTAAAGCAGACCTTTAATGATCATTGGTTTTGTTCCCAGCTGCATTGTAAATTCATTTAGGACAGGGACTTTAAACTTCATTTTGCCATTGCTTCTGTATAGCAGTTTTTTTTCTCTCTCTCTTTTTAAAAAAGATATATGTATTTTAGAGAGAGAGAGAACATGTTAGCCGGGGTGGGGGGAAGAAGCAGAGAGAGAGAGAATCAAGTAGACTCCCCACTGAGTGCAGAGCCCAGCGTGGGGCTCTATCCCACAACCCATGAGATCATGACCTGAGCTGAAACCAAGAGTCAGATGCCCGGTGCCCCTGAGCCACCCAGGTGCCCCTGTATAGCAGTTTTGAATGACTTTTAAATAAAATCCACTCCCATCTTTGACTAACAGCTCTGAAACAACCTTGTTCATTTGTGTCCAATTGCCTCAAATACCTCAAGGCAGCTGTGTTGTAGCCAGTGGTCCTTGGACTTGGGAGTTGGAAGTTTTGACTTCTAGACTGAATTCTGTAACTTAGGCTGGAGTCTCTTATAAAAATGAGAAAAATCCTATCATTCTCTCAGGTTTGTGGTGGGGCCAAATTAGATACCAGTAAAAGGACCTATCACAATGCCTGGCATATTGCGTATTCTCAATAAGGGCCAGGTGTGTTGAGTAACTGTTAAGTCCTGCTTTTCAAACAGCGCTTGAACGTGAAAGGTGAGCGGGGGATTTCTTGCTCTAGTACTAGTATTATTTGTGGTTATAACCTGTCTTAAGACCCGACAGATGCCACCCAGCCCACTTCCCTTGCCAGTCTTGCTTCCAGTCCCTAATGCAGTCACACAGCTGCTGCCTGTCTAAGCTTAGATGCTGATGGAGCACAGTCTGCATCTAGCTCCTAGAATGCAGATTCTGATTTTTTTTTAAAGATTTTATTTATTTATTTGTGTGAGAAAGAGAGAGAGCCCACGCCCATAAGCAGGAGGTGGAGCAAACGGAGAGGGAGAAGCAGACCCCCTGCTGAGCAGGGTTCTGGGATCTGGCTCTCTGCGCAGTGGGGAGCCTGCTTCTCCCTCTCCCTTTGCCAGTCACTCCCACTGGTTGTGTTCTCTCTCTCTCTCTGTCAAATAAATAAGTAAAATCTTTATATAAAAAAAGAAAATATAAGGGTTTTTTTATGGCCCATAATGTGGTCTATATTTGGTGAATATTCAGTGCTTCAACAGAGTATATATTCTGTACTTGTTGTATCTATTGAATAAACGCCAGTTAGGTAAAGTTGATTGTTTTTCACATGTTTCATATCTTCACTGATTTTTTTTGGTCTATTTCTTTCAGTTTCTGAGAGAGGAGTATTAACATCTTCAACTGTAATTATGGATTTGTTGATTTTCCCCATTAGGGGAAGTTAGTTTTAGCTTTATGTATTTTGAAGCTCTGTTATGAGATGCATACACGTTTTTGATTATGTCTTCTTTGTGAACCAATCCTTCTAACATATAGAATTTCTTTCTTTGTTTCTGGTAATGCTTTTTAAGTTTACTTTGTGTAAGGGATAGAACTGCCCTGCCTTTCCCATGATTAGTGTTTGCATGAAATTCTTTTTCCATTCTTTTTTTCTAAACTATCTATATTTAATACCTATATATTTGGGTTTTCCATTTCTATCCTGTCTGACAGTTGCTGTCTTTAATTAGAATGTTTGGTACATTTACATTCAGTGTAATTATTGATATGTTCAGGTTTAAATCTATCATCTTGCTGTTTTTCCTGTTGTACTATAAGGATTTAAATATTTTTTTATCTTCTTTTTTCTTTCTTCCTACATTTTTCTATATTATTTTTTTTTAAGCATTGTATACCTTTCTATTGACTTTGTTTTTACTGGCTCTAAAATTTAGTGGCTCTACATTAGACATTATTAAATTGTCAGTCTACCGTAAATTAAAAGTATACCACTATAAGAACCTTCCAACATTAAATTATATTTACTCCCTCCCATCCTTTGTGTTATTGCTGTCATGTATTTTATTTCTACATAGGTTATAATTCCCACAATAAATTGTTATTGTTTAAATAATTTTTAAAGAAATCAGAAAACATTAAAAAATAGCCTCTTGTATTTACTTACATTTTTATTTTCTCTGGCACTCTTCCTTTACATAGATTTGAATTTGTATCTTGTATTATTTTCTTTTAGCCTGAAAAACTGAATATTCATTGTAGTTCAGGTCTGCTAGTGAAAACTTCTCTGAGCTTCTATTTATCTGAAAATGTCATTATTATTTTGAAGGATATTTTTTTTGGAAATAGACTTCTAGTTTGATAGTGTTTTTTCTTTCAGCATTTTAAAGATTTTGTTCCATTGTCTTCTGCCTTGCAAAGTTTTTGATGCCATCTCAGCAGAAATTTTTAGTCATTATCCCTCTATATGGTAGTATATCTTTTTTTCCTCTGGCTTTTAAGATTTTTTCTTTTTCTTTTGGTTTTCAGAAATTTGATTATTATGTGCCTAGATTTAGTTTTCTTTACATTTATTTTGCCTGGGGCTTTATTGAGCTCCTTGGATGTGTGTGTGTGTGTGTGTGTGTGTGTGTGTGTATTCAGATTCAGAAAATTGTTGATCTTTATGTTTTTTTTTTTTTTTAAGATTTTATTTATTTATTTGACAGAGAGAGAGAGAGCACAAGTGGGGGGAGCTGCAGAGGGAGAGAGAGCGGGAGAAGCAGGCTCTCCACTGAGCAGGAATCCTGACACAGGGCTCGATCCCAGAACCCTGGGATCATGACCTAGCCAAAGGTAGATGCTTAACCGACTGAGCCACACAGGCGCCCAGCCATTATGTTTTTCAAATTTTTTCTGGTCACCTTCCCCTGCACTCTTTTCCCGTTAGGGATACAATTCACGTATGTTAGATTTTTCACTAATCACAGAAACTTTGTTTTCTATTTCTCAGTACTTTTTCTCTTTGTTCTTCAGTTTGTATAATTTTAATTATTCTGTATTCAGAATCTTTTATTCTGTAATATCCAATCTGTTGTTAAGCCTGTACAGTGAATTGTTTCAAATAATATATTTTTCAGTTCTAGATTATCCATTTGGTTCTTTTTTGTAGCTTTTTTTTTTTCCTACTGAGATTCTTTCTCCATTCATTCATTCTGTCTTCCTTTAAGTCCTAGACCTATATTTAATAACTTACATAGGTTTCTTGTTTGTGCTATATCAAATTAACACAAACATTGTGGCTTGAAACATCACAAATTTATTATCTTATAGTTCTGGAAGTCTGAAATGGATCTCACTGAACTAAAATCACGGTGTCAACAGGGCTGTGTTTCTTTCTGGTGGCTCTAGCAGATAAGGTTTTCTTGCTTTTTTCAGCTTCTAGAGGCTGCCTGCATTCCTTGGTTCATGGCTCCCTTTCATCTTCAAAGGTGGCAGTGACCAACTTCTCCCATTTATCACTCTGACACTGACACTTAGGCTTCCCTCTTTCACATCTAAGGATCCTTGTGATTGCATTGGAATCACCCACATAATCCAGGATACTCTCCCTATAGTAAGGTCAGCTGATTAGCACCCTTATTTTCCCTTTGCCATGTTACCTAATGTATTGATGGGTTCTAGGGATTAGGACATAGATATCTTTGAAGGGTCATCTACCTCCTATATTAACTCTTTTAAAATTGTTATCTTCTAATATCTGGTTCATTTTGGAGTTTGTTTCTACACACTATCCACTCCCCACCTAGTTGTGGGCTACATTTTACTGCATCTGTGCATGTGTGATAGCTTTTGATTATATGGTAAATATTGTGGAGATCATATTATTGGCAGTTTAAAATTTATTATTTTATTTTAGTAAATGTTTTTTGTTTTCATGGGCAATCAGTTTTTTTGATGGATCAGCTTGATCCTTTCAAGATTTGTTTTCAATGTTTGTTTGGATGCATCTAGAATATTTTACTTCCAAGGTGTATGTTCAAAACTGTGCTGGGTCTGAGATTTTACCCTGTTTAAGTAATAATTAGTTGTCTTGTTACACTTTCATGGATGCTGTCAGATATCACATATGGTGCATTCAGCAACAGGAGCACCAGTATATTTGCCTCAGTTTTCCTTGCCCCTAAATTATATGAAGGTGGTGTGGGTGGGCCTACGTGGATGGCTGTTAATGTAGTTGGTCATATTATAGGAGAGGAACTCTGAGCTTAGAGGACCCAAATAGTATGCAGTGTGCAGTAAGCATGCCTCCTCTTTGCTGCTGGAGGGAGATCCTCTATCTTCCCAGGCTGTAAGTTAATGTGCCCTTTGCTCTGGTTGGAGACAGCCTCTGTCTTCCAAGGCTGTTTGTTTGCTTTAATCACATTAGCATCATATTAATAGTTTAAAACTGTTTTAGTGGTTATATGCCTTATTAATCAAAGATCCTGGAAAAGATAGTCTGGAACAAAACCTAGTCCATACCTCTGCTCTCAAGAAGTGAAGAAAGTTGAGGGACCCCTAGAACTATCTCCCAACAGTGTGACCTTTCCGTGGTAGTCTCAGTTGAATTCCCTGGGTGTTCAGTGTCGTTTCATCTGTGTGCTGTATCTCTCAGTAGTATGTGACCTCCAGAATCTCTATTTAGCTATTCACTGCCAAGTTTTGTAGAATGTCACTCTGGGCATGTGCAACCTCGTGTTTGGCTAAAGACTTATTATGACCCTTATGTATATTTCTGGAGCTTCTTGCGTTTGCTATTTTAGTCCCCCCAATTTTGCTGCATCCCCCAACTTTATTCTCTTCTTTCTCTGCTCAGCAAAACTGCTGTTCTTTGCTTATGTGCTATAATCTTGAAAATGCCTCCAGACAGAAAGACAGGGAGAAGTTTATGTAGTGTTCATTTTGTGTATTTTCTTTTTCTTAGGGACTACAGTCCTGCTTTGCCCAACATCTAAAACCATTTGTTTCAAATATTTTTTTACAGTTTTATTTTACATTGTTAATGGAGGGCTGGCTAGTTTGTGCCTGTTACTGCGTCATGGCCAAAAGTAGACGTCTCAGTATCACTTTAATTGAAATATTTATGCATATATGATATCATGGTATCCAGACTGTTAAAGTCATGGATCTTATTTTTTTACTGTTTTTTGATTCTTCAGACTATTATATAAGTAGGTACTCAATAAATATGTCATGTTCCACAAAACAGACAGTAGAAATACGAGACTGAAGTACAGAGTTTATACTGAAGCACAAAAATGCTGTCCCTTGATGTTGTTATGATAATGATGAGAATGAGGATGTTATATGACAGATTGGTTTATAGTTATGTACCTCTGTGTAAGCATATGCCTAAAGTTGGTAACATAAAACTTTTTATGAACTGTTGCTGAGTTTTTTGAAAGAAAAAGAAATCACTAGGGAAATTAGTAAAAATTAAACTTCTGTGTTTGGACTACTTTTTACTGAGACTCAACATAATGCCATTGTATTAGATTTAATATTTCTCTGTGTAATTTAAATTTATATGGTAATTCACAGGTCAAAAAGGAATTTTACACACATCACTTTTAAGTTACTTTTGAATTTCTCAGCAACTCTCTATGTTAGGTTCAATAGCTATCCCAATTTTACTGATGAGGAAATGAAAGCTCATTGAAGTGTTCATACTTAAGATTCCAAAGCTATGAAATGGCAGACCTGGGACTGAAAATTGGGTCTTTGAATAAAGCTTAGTGCTCTTTCTGCTTACCATATGTGTGGGTCTCCAAGTTAGATTTATTGATTTCTGTTTTGAGTGTGTGTCCACTTGATGTACTTTGATTTCTACATGGGATCATGAAACTGAAAATTTAAATTCTTAATCTGATGAGATTGCATAAGCAGTAGAGTTGTAAACTTTCTCTGTGTGATTGCTAAGTATTCGAAACTGTGCTAAAAAAGGTTTTTGTTAATAGTAAACTCTTCAGTAAAGGCATAAAAAGTATTTTTTTGGTGTTATTTCAGTCCATAATTATTTATTTTAAATAGTCATTTTGATAAATTAGGTTTAAACGATTGTGTAAAAATTTATCAAGAATTGTATATTGATACATTCTCATATTAGACCTGCTCTGTAGATATTAGTATTCTAACATTGGAATCTACTTTAAATCATGTTAATGGTGTAAAACTGCTTTAATGATTATTTACTTTATTAATATGTATCAGTAAGGACAGCACCATTGTAATCAACTTATATGCTTTTTTAGATAATATGTTCTTAGTTAGATTGAGTTGGAAATGTTGACTATTTGGAATATATTCTTGAGTTCTATTAGTTACTCTATCTCAGAGTACTTCAGAAGTACTACTTTACTGAGAGAGCTTTTTGGCATGACATGTTATTTTCCACTAGCCAGTGATGTTTGTACTTGATTTGAGAAGAGGCTAGCTCTATCAACACATAGGATAATGATTTACTTGCCTTATTCTTTTTCTTTGTAGCCTTGAGAAATTCCAGAAAACAAAGTCTCTTTGTTAGAGAGAAAATACAGTCTTTATATGAAAAGCTTTGAATGCTTTTTTTTTTTTTTATCGGAATACAGAAAGCTCTTTATCTTTTGATCCATTGGATTTACTTATCAACGTAGGTATCAGCTTTGCCTTTCACTCCTTCCCTTAGAATTGTAGGGCAAATCTTTGGGGCAGGCTGAGCAGTTGGTTTCTTTGGAAATTGTAACAGCAAGTGGATGTGACAAATGTTTATCTGTTTTGCAAAACTGCTTTATAAGTGTAGTCTTTTCTTCAGCTCATCCTTTGTAATTTTGCTTTGCTTGACTTCGAATCTAAGATAACTTATTTTTAGTTCTACTTGAACCGATAACTAGTTATACAGCCTTGCATAAATCATTTCCCCTTTCTGGGCTTACATTCTTTTGGTAAACAAAAGGTATAGACTGACTGTCCTAAAACCCCTTGCAGTTAAAACATTCTATCATTTTAAGTGTATTTGTGTTTTGGTTCTTCATCTAGATTATCAACTCGGCAAAGACAAGGATTTTATCTTACTTTTGTATATGGCATGACACATTGGATATAGTGATAGAAATTTGTTCACAACCTCAATTTCCAAACCTCAGCTTTTCAAGAATCAGTTTTCTCTATGCAGTGTTCTGCTCATTGTTCTCTTTTTTCCATCCCTCTGACTTTTCAGATCATTCAAATAAAAATGAAAAACTCCAGGGATCTACCATGGTCCTACATAATCTGGTTCAAATCCCCTCTTTTTATGTTTATAACCTCCACCATTCTTTCCTCTTCCTCCCTCAACTATAGCCAGATTGGCCTCCTTTCTGTACCAGGAACACATCAGAAATGCTCTTTTAAGCCTATGCACTTTTTGTTTGCTCTGCCTCTAATGCTCTTCCCCAAGATACCTGCATGACTAATTACATTCTTCAGCTTTTTGCTCATTCTTAGTGAGACCCACCTTGACCAACTTACTGAGATTTCCACACTTTTTTTCTCTGGCACTCATAAGTTATGGGCCCAACCCTGAATCAAACACAAGTTCAATTGAATGGAACGATTTAACAATATCTTAGCCCATTATACATTGTAATTTAGAAGTAAAGGTCTGATTTCCTAGAAATTGGTAGAAGCATTTGTAGACTCAGTTATGTTCTATTGGAATGGACTCCATTCTTGGAGTTGGGAGTAATGTAACTTCCTTGGTACCCACATAGTTCCCCACTGGAAATCAGGGTCTTTGGAAAAAATATAGACTCCGATGAAAGAACTATGTATGTTCTCACATATCACATATGTATGATGGTTAATCTATCTATATATATGATAGTTATCATATATATTTGGATATATGGGAACATACATAGTTCCTTCATATGCTCTTTCAGTTATGAAGTTGGATTTGATTTCAGATGCTATTTACCTGGTAATTCCATATTGGGGTGTGTGTGTGTGTCCATGTAGTATGTATGTATGTGTGTGTATATATATATGAATATTGAGTTGCTTATATAAAACAAAATTTGATAGTACAAATTCCTTCGGATAGTTGAATAGAATTATTAGCAGTGTTCTAGCACATTACACATTCTCATTTTCAGATAAAGGTCTGATTTCTCAAAAATTGATGGAAGCATTTTGGAGACTTGGTTATGTTCTATTAGAATGAATTCATGTGGGGGTGCCTGGCTGGCTTAGTCAGAGGCACATGTGACTCCTGATCTTGGGGTTGTGAATTTGAGCCCCACATTGTGTGTAGAGATTACTTAAAAATAAAATCTTTTTTTTTTTTAAAGATTGTATTTATTTATTTGACAGAGAGAGATACAGCCAGTGAGAGAGGGAACACAAGCAGGGGGAGTGGGAGAGGAAGCAGGCTCCCAGCGGAAGAGCCTGATGCGGGGCTCGATCCCAGAACGCTGGGATCATGCCCTGAGCTGAAGGCAGATGCTTAACGACTGTGCCACCGAGGCGCCCCTAAAAATAAAATCTTTAAAAAAAATGAATGAATTAATATGCTTCTTGTCCATTTGTATATCTTCTTTGGTGTAAGTTCTATTCAAATCTTGTTTATGGAGTTTTTATATAACACACAGACACACACACACACACAAGATACACAAGATACAACTTCTTTGTTGGATTTGCAAGTTTTTTCTCCCGGTTGTGTCTGTCTTTTCATTCTCTTAATTTAATAGTTTCTTTTACAGAGAAGAGTTCTTAGTTTCGATAAAGTTGAGTTTATCAGTTTTCATTTTTATTTGGTTCAAGACACCTAGCTTGCCTTTTGATTTCTTCTTTGACCCATGGTTTATTTGGAAAAGTACTACTTCAGTTCCAGATATTAAAGGGATTTTCTAATGATCTTTCCATTATGTTTTGATAATATAATTTCAGAGAATAGACGACATATGATTTGAATCCTTTAAAATCTGTTGAGACTTGCTTTATGTCCCAGAATATGGTCTCTCCTCTTAAATATCATGCGTGCATTTCCTTTCCCCAGCTTCAGGTACTTTCCTCATATGTGTCCACTGATCAGCACTCCACTGAAGACTTGGGCAGGATGGGGGAGTTTGGGAGGGTGGTGGCCTGCTACAGATGTTCAGAGCTCTATTTCTGTGCAGCTTTCTCTTCTCCAGCACTCTTTCTGTGCACTTTAGCTGCCTTGGCCTCTCAGCCTCCAAAATCCATCTCCTCATCTCAAGGAGACCATTAGGTTCTGCCTGGGTTTTCTCTCCTTGTGCTGCATGCTGGAAAGTCTCCAGACAGTGAGCTGGGAACAACTGTAAGGCTTACCTTATTTGTTTTTTCTCTGTCTGGGATCACTGTCCTGCCCTGACTGATGTCTGAGAATTGTTTCATATTTTCTTCCAGGTTTTCATTTGTTAAAGATAGAAAGTAAATCCAGTCCTTGTTATTTTCTCTTGGCTAGAGGCAGGTGTCCTGTTTATAGATTGTAAAAGTGCTGCTTTAACATTCCATATCTTTGGTTAGAGGGAAAGACATGGTAACTTACATATATAGGACAAATAATTTTTGGAAATGTAGTTATCACAGTAGTTCTGAAGATCTGTCATCTTTCTGCCAAAAAAAGTGACTTTGCATTAGCATTTCCCATTTTGTGTGTTTCTTAACTTCACAATCCAAATTCTATGAAAGAGAGCCCGGTCCAGATTAGGTCATGTGTTTTGCTTATTCAGTTCTGGCCTGGGGTCAGCCTTACCAATTATGGATGTGGCTACTGGGTCCCCACCCTGGGAATGGGCTGCTGCTGCCAAGAAGAGGGAATTGTTGTGACCTGGGCTGTCACTCCCTTTGTAGATTTAATGTTATATTTGGTTTTGAAAGGAAAAGATTAATAAGTCCAAATGAGAAAAATAGCACCTTAAACTCAGCATTAAAAAAAAATTCAACATTGTTTCAAAATCATTTGTAATGAAATTCCCTCTGATTGTAATTGTATTAGATATTCCTCTTTTTCTTATTACATAACAGTGGGTACTCATGCTTGCTAGTTCATCTTGGATCAGAGAAAAGAGAAAATGTAATAAACAGGCATCAGAGAAATTAGTATAAAAGCAATTGAAGGGGAATGTAAGTAGAGAAGATTAATGATAGGGAAGTAATCAGATCCTGCTGGAAGAGAATGAGCTGGATTAGGCACCCTTCAAGTTAGTATCCATATATCATTTCTTCCCTTCTAATGCTGTTTCAGCAGAATACTGGGAATTGTGCCATTAGAGCTAAGTAATGCTTTATTTCTTCAAAGACTAGATGGTTGGAAAGCTCAGCTCTACCTGGACTGAAGGGAGATACATAACTGAATAAAAGAAGGAAAACGGACCTTATTTAAAAAAAGATTTATTTATTTGAGAAAGAGAGAGAGATGGGGGAGGGACAGAGGGAGAGGGGGAGAGAGAATCTCCAGCAGACCCCCTGCTGAGTATGGAGCCCGAATTGGGGCTCGATCCCACGACTCTGGGATTATAACCTGAACTGAAATCAAGAGTTGGCTGCCCAACCGACTGAGCCACCCAGGTACCCTCCCCCTTTAAAAGCTGAGTTCTAAATACTTATTTTGAAATTTACCAATTTTCACATAATTGGAATTTTGAAATTTTGCTACCTTTGGTGAACTAGATTCTTACTACCTCTGTGAATGTCTTTATTGTCTAGCTAAGGAAAGGTCTAAAAACTAATGAGGAATATGGCTGTACTCTTATTGTAATGAGTAAGTAGAATCTCCTGTAATACTTGGGAGTAGAGGCAAACTCATCTAACAATAATGCAAAGATCTTATTTTGAGGGGCCTCTGGAGTTTGGTCATGCCTCCCAGGTGGAATGTTGCTACATGGAAGTCCACAAATTTTTGAGAAGAGAGCTTCTATTCCATGTTTGTCAGTATGTTTTTAGGAGCTACTGATTCGTTGATTGAGAAATCAGGTTCCTGGGGTATACTTTAGATTATTATTATTATTTTTAAAGATTTTATTTATTTATTTGACAGAGACAGCCAGCGAGAGAGGGGACACAAGAAGGGGGAGTGGGAGAGGAAGAAGCAGGCTCATAGCAGAGGAGCCTGATGTGGGGCTCGATCCCAGAACGCTGGGATCACGCCCTGAGCTGAAGGTAGATGCTTAACGACTGTGCCACCCAGGCGCCCCTACTTTAGATTATTTTTATGGGAAAAAGGGAGGTAGGAGTGGAATCTCCATTTTTGAAAAAGTTTCCCAGGTTATTGTTATGTATCTGAAAGTTTGAAGTAATTGTCTTAAGGAATAGGGCTATGGTGATGCATAGCTGCAGCTACTTGAACACAGACAGTTGACTGAGTCTGAATTCCACTACTCTATGGGAGAAGTTGCAGTTACATTGATGTGCTGCCTGAAACCTGGTTGCAGGAGAAGGGCAGTGTCTCTTGTAGGCCCCTATTGGAACAATTGGGATATGGTTGGGGGTGGCCAAGGGGCTAAGAGTAGCTAATATTATCATATAACAAAAAAGACCAAGGATGATTTAGACTGATAACAGGCCTTCAAATGTGTAAATAGACAGTCTCGAGTGGTTATCATGAGAGGTGGCAGCAGACTTTTGATGTCGTGCATGAATGCTACTATTGAGAAATCTCATTTATGAAATAAGTCTCAGACATTCACAGGAATAGAGGCTTGGGTATACACTGTATATGGTTACAAAAAAGAGAAGGCTGTTTTCAGAATAAGTGGTACAACAAAAACATGGAAAACAGAAAAGTATATGAGATCAGTAGAGTGTTGAAGCTAATGAGTAGCCATTCCAGTGCAATGGTCATGGAGTATGGGTATCTGTAGAGAAGAGTTACAGTAACAAATTTGTCATCAGTCATCTCAGGGATAATTTCTATGACATATATAGAATTGATCACTTCAGTTTAAAATATAAGAATTGGGTAAACCATTTAATCTTCTTGAGTCTCAAAACGAGTGGATTAGATTAGATAATATCTCTGGTTTCCTGTAAATCAAAATTTTCACAATTCAAATTCAGTAAAAGTACTAATTTGTAGCTGATGAACTCTAGAGAGAGGGTTCCTTTACAGTTATTCCAACCTCTATTTTCCAATAATATTTTTATAAATTAATAAAGGTCTAAATACTCATTGTATATTGAGCATAGATATGCCCCAAGAATAACTATTTCTTTTGTTAAACTTGTTGGTCATGGTCTCTTGAAGTTGTCAGGCTAATAATCATCTTTATAGGTTTCCAAAACACATTCATATTTCTCCTAAAATTTAAATCAGTTTATATTGCTCTACGGGCTATTTAACAGAAGTTATTTATTCCTTAATTTTTAATACAGTGGTAACACAACTCTCATTAGTTGCTACCCATTTTTATTCTGTAGTTTCTTCTATTTTTTGAATTATTAGTGTAGTGTGTTATGAACAATTTTGAAAAAAGTAAAAAGATTATTCTTTTTTCATACCAATAACATAAAAATGTCTATTTTTGTGCATTCACTTTCAGATTTCAGTATGAGTTTACTTAACATAGTTTTAATCATATATAATGTAGTCTTAATAATTTTCAATATTGGTTGCTGTAATAGATGTGAATTATAAGATTATGTATATTTTTAACACTGCAATCTTCTCCCCAGCCATTGTAAATATTCATGAACTCACCCATAATTTAACATGCTTGAGAGAATTCTTCTTTTATTGTTATGATGTGGTCAAATATAAATTTGTCTTATGTATTTAATATTTACAAGTTTAAAAAAATTTACAAATGGTTTTTGTAAGTGTGGTTTGGTTAATGTACCATTATACTTCCATTTCTAAACTTTAATCAAATACATGTTTTGTGGTTTACTATTTCTTCTTTGTTCAACATTTAAAAACTTGTAAAATAGATAAATATCATGAAATGTGAAAAGATACGAGTTTTCTTTCAACCAGTTCTTTCAGTGATACAGTAGTAAAATTTCTGATGAGAACTAGTGAATGTAAAAGTAATAAAATAAAAAATTTAAAAAAATTTAAAAAATAATCTATTGTAATATTTTGAATGTATCCTTTAGTTAGGCAGATTTTTAAATGCAAGAGATCAGAATGTCATAAATAAGCCTGTGTATTATTTTAAGAGAGTGTATAGAGGAAGGGGTTGTATGTTAGTAAATACATTTACTGACCCATGTGTGAATTTGTGACCAGGATTGTTAAAGCATTGAGTTCCAAAAGTTTTTCTCTTATCTTTATGTTAAACAATGGAAAGTTTTACCGTATGGTCAAATAACATCTTCATCAGGTTCTCAACAGGATACCTTAGTGAATTTTCAGCTGAGTGCCTGACAGGATTTTCTCTTCAGCTAGCTGGTTGGATGAGAGTCTAGACACTGAGAGGCCAGGCTTTCGTGGGGCCTCACAATATTGTTATTGTGCATGTGGAGTAGAGCAGCTTCCTCTGATGTAGGGGCTCTGTGCCCAAACCACGAAGACAAAGACATAGCTTTTGTTCTCGAGAAGAGGGGCTAATCCGACTGCTGCACACGGTGAAAAACCTTTTATGAGAGAGGAAAAAAAAAACTTTCCTGGAAGGTGAAGGGTTAGCAGTTTAACCTCTGACCATAGAATAAAAGGCCAGTATGGAGGAGAAAGTGTTGGGAGGGGGGTAAGGTAGAAGAAAAAGAGGAGAAACATTCATCGAGGTCTGTATGCAGTGTTTGTAAAAACAGGTTAAGCAGATATCTGCAGAAATGGATGCTTGAGTTCTAGTAACACATGCCTATTTCCAGCTATGTCTTCTGACTGAATATTCTTAAGCATAGGTGTTTAACTTTATTTGAAGTTGAATCATGCAGACCACCATATAAATGCAGGAAACAATAGAAGTGTAATATTTTTCTTTTGCTTTTTCTCCCTAAGTTAAGAAGCTCCATTACAGACTTCTGCCAAATTCAGAATATTTATTTTCTTTCTATGTGGGGATAAGAGCCTGTTCATCTTTTTTTTTCTTGTTTCCCCCCGGTTTCCTTACTTAATATGAACATGTGTCTATGAACATGAACAGACATAGAGAAGTGTAGTGCACTTCTCTGGTGCATAATAAGACTCCCGTCCATTTGAGCAGGGGCACTTTGGTACCTTTGTGTTAATACACAGGTCTTTGGGTGATCAGTGTTATTATACAACTCCAGGGAAGAGCTAGTTGCAATCCTAGTGTAAAAAGAACCTGGAGACTTCTGTCTCCCAGTATTACCAATACTGGGAATTTAGTTATAATCCAATTAGAATTGATGGAAGTTAAGTTGTTAATTAATCATTGAGTCATCTGCCCTCTTCCATCAGCCAGTCTGGCTATTTGCTTCCCCTTCTCTTCTCCCGTATTAGTCTTTGATAATTATTAAGGTCTTAGGCATTTGGGCTCATTGCTTGGCTATACTAATGTAGGTAACTTACTCTTGAACGTAATCATGTGTAAATGTGGGTAAACAGCTGCTTATATTCTGTTATGTGAGATATAATCTCAAGCTGAGTCTGTCATGGTGTCATCTTTGAATTAACTTAGTATTTCTTCTGTTATTTGGATTTTCTTTGGTAACAATAGACATGTCTTCCTATAGTTACCCAGTTCCATTTACCCCTGACAGAAAAAGAAAAGAGAGAGGGTTAGAAAAAGAGAGGTGGGGCAGCATGGGGAGAGTGTGTGCTGGCTAGACAGTGATGAGGAGGCAAGAGAGAGAGAGGAAAGGAAGTAGAAGTTGAGAGTAAGTTGAGGGAAAGAGGAAGGAGGTGAAACATAGAAAATGGAGAGGTTAGGAATGGGTGGCGAGCTGTAGTGCAGGCCTGTAAGTCTTCAACTCATACACAGCCCATAAATATAAACATTGACAAGTAACCAGACTTGGGAATGTCTTGGATGAGAAGAGGTAGATTTATGTGAAAAGACAGAAATAGATAATAATAATAATGTGTGATTTGGGCTGATGCATCATCTTCATTCTCCATGGCCACATTTCTGCATCCATATCTCAGTGTTTTCCCTCTTGCCATACAATAATGAGTACTAATGATATTTAATATCAATCTAAGACTTCCTCTGTGTTAGGCACTGTTGTAAGCATGCATGCATGCATACAATCTCTACTCATTCTAGCAGTGTCCCACAAGGTGGATACTGTTATTTCGCTGCTTTACCAAGGAGACAACTGAGGCACAGTGTGTTAAGTATCTTGAGAAAGGTCATGCATAGCTAGCGAGTGGCAGTGCGGGGCACATCTATGTGCAGTCTAACTCCAGAGCGTAAACCTAGCCTCTTAACTATTGTGCTGTACTTCTTTAAAAATTCACAGAAGGTGTGATTGCATACTGCCTGAAGTTTTAATATTCAGGCAGCAGTCCCCCAACTCTTTTAATTATTTTACTTCCCTAGTACTTCTTGTAGAATAACCTAAACAGGAATCAGTTGCTTACTTTCTCAGAGGAAAACCTGGTGTTACACAAATAAATATAAGGGTATTTTTTATCTGTATCTCGTGGATTTCAAGTTTATTTTTTTTTCTTCCAATTTGTCTTTTCTTCCTCAGATAGTTTCTTATTTTTCTAAATGTGTAATTCTGTTTGTTCTTCCCAGTGACATACTTCTTCTCTTTTTGATTCCTTTATTAATCTGTTTTAATCCTTTGACTGTCTGGTTTTGTTATTATTTCTTCCAAGTTGTGACGTGAATATTCTCAAGAATTTACCAGGATAAAGTAGCATTTGCTGTTCTTCAGAACTCTGCAGTGGCTCATATCTGTTGAGATTTTCAGTTACCTTTATGTTGCATTATGAAGTTATCATATGATAATATCAACATTTGTGAGTTTTGTAAGCTACTTTTTAGAGTGGTAGACTCTATTCTGTTTTGAGACTGTTTTCTTTTGCTAGTATGCTATAAAATTCAGACATCTCAAAAATGTTAAAATTTCTATAATATATATGTGCCAATTATGATTAAACAACCTGTATCTGAATTGTTTAAAAAAAGGAGTGCAGTTCTTAAGTTTAAGGCAACTGGTTTGTTAATACTATCCATTTTCATTTATTTTAAAATGTTACCTTAGATTCAGCAAAATTAGAAGGGATTCTGTTGTATTTAGTGTGACACACTTAAATGAACTCGGTTAAATAAGAACCATCTTGATTCTAAAAGCCACCAGGACAGATGACAAAATTTTCAAGATATTGTTTATTTTAAATATCTGATCAGCCTTCAGGAACTTTTTCCTTGTACCTTATATAATAAGACAGAGGTTAAAAACTAATGACCCCCTGATTCACATTTGCTTCATACGGTATTTATGAAATGTTCAATTATTTTTCCCAATTTAGTAGGTAATTTTTCTTTATGAAAATTCTGGCTTTTCTTGAAAAATCAAGAGTATCTGTCCACTCTGGGCATACATTTGACAGGGCTGGAGCTAAGTAATTGCTGTCTTCTTGAGAAGGAGCATGGGATCTGTCTTTTACTATGCATCCCTCCATTTCCTATTGTCTCCCGTAGGCTCACTCCACTCATTCATATCACCTGTCCATCTCCTGTAGGCATTTAACCTTGAAATACCATTTTTCCCTTTTCTATCTATAAAGAGGGGATATATTTGTATAATGAATGTGTAACTATACTTTGACTTTATCTCAGATTTTAAAGAAAATTTTAATTTTTTTTGGCTTTATGCTACATTTGAAACATTGTTTGGCAGAGATAGTTGATTCATTATATTACCTTTCAGTAAGAATTAATCAGATTTAAATTATAGACTGGCTCTTCTCAAAATAAACAAAATAAGCAAATTCACGAAATTTACTCTGAAGAAATTGATATGATAGGCAATAATTTTATTTGCATTATATATGTTCAGTAAGTGGAGCGAGTGAAAAGTTCAATTAAAAACTGAAAAAGCTATTTTCGTGCAGTGTACATTAAGAATGTAAAACATGATTTTTGCCTTCAGGAGCTTTTTTTTAGATGAGGAGACTCAAATAAAATAGGTAAGCAGTAGTGTAAAGCAGTATATTTCAGAATAACTGGTTCAAATAATACATGTTGCACGGAAGAGGGACAGTCGGTGTGGTTGCAGTGTTTTGGGAAGGCCTCATAGCCTGGGTCCAGACTAATGTGTAGAATTCGGAAAGATGAGGAAAAGAGAACATAGGATTTCAAGAAAGGGGTATAGTGTATGTTAGGGCAGGAGTAAATACTTGGATTTGGGAAAAACTTTATGTATATAAAATACAGGAGTCTGGAATGAGTAGAAAATTTGTATTGGAGTGTGGTGGGAAATTTTCATGGATAGGTAGGATGTAATTGGGTATGAAGTGCACAATTTTGCTACACTGAGTAGTCATAATTTGTAGAGTTATTTATTGTGTTAAAATTGGGATATGTTATTTGGGGACTAAAATACCTACATAGTTTAAAGACTTGAATTTTATTAGCATAAGCAGTTGGAGAGCCACTGAACATTTTTCCGTGGAGGGAGACATAATCAAAACACTGTTTTTAAGAAGATGAATTTAGTGGCCATGTGTTGAGAAGGCCTGAGGGGCAGGAAGACTGGTTAGGTGATAAGAGTGGATATGGAAGAGGAGTGTGGGTGAGAGCTACATTTCAAAGCAAGAACTAACACCATTAAGAAGTTGATGAGACATAGAGGATGAAGAAGGCACATTAAGGCTGATTCAGAAATTTTGAAAAAGCTTCAGGCCTGGGTTCTGTTAATAGAGTTAGATGGATAGGATTCAGTGTTAGATACTAGTTTAAGGTGTTGGTGCAATGAAGTCATTGGAAGAATTGGGCATGAGTATGGAATTTTATGTTATTGATGCTTCTGAGCAACTCTGTAAAGCACCTATGTTTTATATATGGCATCACACAATATATTCTAAGTCCAGTGTTTGAAACAATATTTGCAACTTGAAAAAGTCTGAAGGTTTTTAAAAGGCTTGGGAAGAAAAATTTCTTTACAGAAAGATTGGGGCAGAGATTCTCAGCCCCTGCTGCACATTACAATCACCTGAGGAGTTTTAAAAACTTGCAGACAGCAAGGATGGTCTGGAATGTGGCCAAAGGTGTCATTTTTTTGAGGGGGTAATTGATATTCCTTAGGTAATTCTAATGAGCAGAAAGAATTAAGAACCATTCTATTTCTATAGAGGAAATAATTTGTGATAAATGGGGTACAGGTTTTGAAGTTTTGTTTTAAATTATATGTGGGATCATCTACTTTTCCCCCAACTTTTCAACAGGAGAGAAAATATTTAAATTGTCTTACAAGAGATTTAGTTGAATATTGGGAACAACTTTCAACCGTAAGCTTACTGGACCCTTTAGGAAGGGAACTAGGAGACTTGGAGTAGTTTCTGTGTATGTGCGGAATATAAATAGATGTACCTGTTTTAGTGGAACATAAAAGGGCCTGACATTCAGGGAGAGGAGACAAGGCTTTTTGAGACCACCCTAGCCTATGATCTGCAATATGTGTATTTTTCATCTGTCATAAATAACCGTGTCTTCTCTACACGTTTATCTGTGATCTCACATGACAAATGATTCTTGTGAAATTGCTTGCTCCTGTAGTCTCCTTAGATTCCAGCCCAATAGATGCCCAAATTAGATCACTGTTTTCTATTCAAAATATGTAGTGAAGTCTTTTGAATTGTATGTTTTTAAAAAAGTGGGTGAAAATTACTCCAGGACTTAATTATTTGCAAGCAAGTTCAGGCTAATAGCTTTCTGCCCCTTCCAGGAAATGTCTCTTGTTGCCAATGTCAGTGTTCTGTTTACCAATCATAATATTGACCTCAAAGGTTAATGATATGTACCCATTATTAAGGAAATTCAAGGAAATTCTGCATACCACCAGGGAAGACGTTCTTTCATATATGGCAACATAGACCTAAAAGTTTTTCTCTTGTAATTGAGAACTGAAATGCAATACCTGAGTTATGCCCATTTTGCTTATCATTTTTCATGCACAAGTTTGTTAATTTATACCGTGGACATTTTGAAGGTGTTACCCAGAAGTCCTTAGATCCTTAGGCTTCTCTAGCTTGAGCGTACAGATGACATCACATTGATATTTAGACTCAAAAGTTGACTGCTTAATAACCCTTACTAGAGTACCTTCTAGGTTTCTGTCCCATTTTGAAGTATTCCTTCTTTTTTTAATATTTCTATAGATCCCCCAGAGGTATCTCACAGGTATTGAGGAATTGCTTGCCTACCTCACAGGCTGTGCTTCTTGCCTTTTTTCTTGATGTCTTACTGCAGTGATTGCATCACTGATGAACTAATTTCTCTAGACTTTCTGTTAGTGCTCCACCTAGAATGAAGTGCATGACACTGATTGGTGCTGTCTCATCTTGGGCTGCTTGTTTCATTATTGCTGCATTTGGCCTCAGGACTGTCATTCATGACGATGTAGCCAGTCCTAGCTCTTTGCACTTTAAATGTCACTTGATTAGTCACAGTGTGGATCAAAGTTCTGCAAAGCGGGTAAGGAGGTAGCTTATCATCTGTGTTAAAAAAGTTCTGCAGAACTAGGGCTCATTTAGTTTTTATAAAACACTGTTCTTTCCTTCCCCAGAATGCCCACATGACACCAGGATCACTGGTCAGGTCAGTTTCATGAAATGTCTACTATAATCTATTGGGAAACTTTCCCTTTCACTCTTAAGCCCTATTACCAGGAGGGTAGATCATCTTGTAAGTTTTATCTGCTTCGTTCCCTTCTGTTTTTCAAATTGTCCATATATGTCTGAATCCCAATCCCAATATTATGTAAGATCTAAGTTCTTTTTACCAGGAGGTTCCTTTTATATGTTACCTGTGTTATTACAGTAGCCTTATAACTAGCTTCATTATTTTATTGTCTTTCACTTTATATTCAACACAGCAGCCAGGTGATCCTGATAAAACACCTCAGAGCCTTTTATTCTCTAGTCAAATTCTCATGTGGTTTTCTTTCTTAGAAGAAAAGCTAAGTTCCTTTTTATGACTTCCAAGGCCCTCATATTCTGCCTGCTCCATCTTTTTGACCTCTTCTTGCCTACTTGTTTTAATTTAACACTATGTTTCAGAGACTTTTTTTTTCATATGAACAAATACAATTTTGTTCAAGGCTTTAGTGTTTTTCAAGACTGTATAGTGTTTCATAGTGTTTCATAGTGTTTCATAAAATAATTATGATATAACCATTTCCATACTAAGGAGCATATAGGTTGTTTCCAGGAATTTGTTAGTTACAAACAGTAAATATTGTATGTATGTGTGTGTATATATGTATACACACACATATATATGTCCATGAAACATCATTTCTTGCATGATGCGTTTTTTTTGAGAATTATCCTTTCTTCCCAATACTATAATCTTTAGACCTTCCTTTAACAAGGGTTTATTTTGGATAAATCCTTTTGTCTTTCTAAAACTATCTTTCTTTTGCTTACAATTCCTGTGTATACAGTTCTTTGAAGACAACTACACTTTTTCAAAAGTTTCAAATATATTATTCCACTGTCTTCTGGATTCCATTGCTGCTAATGAGAAGTCTGCTGTCAGTATAACTTTAGATAGATTGGTAGATAGATTTGGAGCTCTCTCTTTTTCTCTAGGGTGCTTTTAAAGGTATCTATGTCATTTTTTATTCTGTAACTTCATTATAATGCCTCTAGATGTGTCTTTCTTGAGGTCTTGTTTAGGTTTGTTGTAATTTCTAATTCTGAAGATTTATGTCTTTCACTGCTTTTGGAAAATTTAGTCATTATTTCTTTTGATACTATTTCCATCCTTCCCTTGTTTTTTATACTTAAATCTCTTAAGTATGTTTTTTAGAACTCTTCAATAGACTTACCATTCTAGTCTTCAATTTTCTGAACCTCTTTTATATTTCTCACTGGGGGGTTTCTCTCTGTGCCTCATTCTGTTTAATGACTTTTATATCTGATTAAGTTCACTCTTTCTGTCTTCAGCTGTATATAATCTGTTTATTCCATCTATTGAGCATTTACTTTAATAGATTATATATTTTTTATTTCTTAAAGTTCTAGTCATTTTCAAAATTTGCCTTTTTTTTTAAAAAGATCTTTCATTGTTTGCTTATGTGTTTGATCTTTATTCTTTAACCATTTTAAACATTCTTATTATAATTGTTGTTTCAGTTAATTTTAGTGTCTTAAGCCTTTGAGGGAGAGGTGATCCAATTCTGTTGTTTGTTTCTGATGGTTTATAGATTTTCTGTAGCACTGAATTGCAAACTCGTCTTTGGCAAGACCTGGGTTCACTGTTTCTCCTTCCAGAGGGCAGATCTGCTTGCCTGAGGATCCTGGTATCACAGAATTCATTTTTAGGCTCTGAAGATACAAAGATAATTTGATAAGGAGTTAGTGCATTTATACTAAGTCCCATAGTGAATTTGTTTGAATCTTAAATTACATTTCTTCTCTATTTAATTTGATCCTAACTTGAAAGTATTTTGAAAAACTAGATGGCCTGATTTAATGTGGTTCTTTGATATTTTGTCTTATAGTTTTATTATTCATTTTAAAATTAGTTTTTAAATGTTTTTAGTAGTTATTCTTAGTATAGCTCACCAGGATTTTCATTTTAGTAAACTTTGAGTCATTTTTATAGCTAGTATATTCTCTTCATCATCTTTGGCTTTTTTCCAAAGGATTGAAAATGTGTCTGTTATATCCAAGAGTGCCAGGAATCTACTATACTTAAGACTATATATCAAACAAGAAAAGCTTTGACCTGGTTTGCACTTCTGCTTATAATTATGTTTTTGCTATAATATGCAAATTATTTTAAATGTTATAAATACAGTGAAACTGCTTTTTGAGGATCAGTTAATTCTACCGAGGTTTCATGTTAATGCTATATTTCCTGAAAATCTATTTTAGTTCAAAGAGTTAAATATAAGTACTGTGAATATAAACATGTCTTCTTTTTATTTAGTTATATACTTACAGAAAGAATATATAAAATTTAAAAGTCTCAAATGCTAGTCAAAATATGGTCTCTTGCCTGCTTTCCTCTTTAAGGGAATCATAATGAAAGCTATTGCTTTGGGATATGATGAACATCTCAGCTGTCTAAAAGGTATTTGAGATTTTGTATGGAAGATTATCTTTCTGTAAGTGACCTATTAACTTCCCCACCCACCCCGTGTTCTTATAAAAACTTTTGTGTTGGCTTTAAATGATCGGTATCTGAAAAACGTCAAAACATTGATTCTCAGTTGTAAGTTCCTTGTCATAGATTAATCAGGATTGAACATCTGTGGTACAGCATTTTTTTCCCTTTTTGTTGTTGATTTTTTTTTTTTTAACTCTCATGAAGGGCCCTTGGGACAGATGGCCCCTCACTGTTGATGGTTCGATTTACCATGATCACCCACAGCTTCAGAGGAGTGCGAAGAAAAGAAATTGCTTTCTTTGTCAAGGTGTTTTCAATTCAATTCTCACCCATTAGGCCTGTTTGGTTAAGTTTGGAATTACTCTATCAGGTGATTGATGAGGGTTTTCATTTTATTATAATAGGTCTTATTTAAAAGGAATGGAAGTAGCAAAATGATATATCTAACCTGCTATGGATTCTATTTTCTTAAGGTTCTTTGAAGCTCCATTTTCATTACCTTAGCCAGAATTTGCTTATGTATGAGTAATTAGAGCTTCATTGTTTTCAGTTGTGATGCTAATTTTAGGACATTCTGGGAGGAGACATTTGGAAAGGCTAGAATTATCAATTAAATTGCTTCTATGGTTTTAGTTTCAAAAGCACCAAAATAATTTTACAGTAGGAATTGTTTGATTATCCAGATAATTCTTCAGAATGAAGATAAACACAATGGGATAGTTATATTAGGTGTTTTTTTTTTTTTTTTTTTTCACCACAGCTTATACATTTTTAAGAGGGTGAACATACAAATTTCCAAAGTGGTACTTTTAATTTAAATATATACATTATGTAAGGCCACAAATAGAAGTATGATCTGTGCTATTTTTGAAACTGTTTATAAAATAAAACATCTTCAAATAATAATATCATTTCCTTAAGGTTTTTCTTTGTGTAAATGAAACTCAAATTAAGTGAAGAATGATTTTAGTTCTAGAATGAGATGGTATTGATTTGGATCTATTAGTGATTAATGTCCTTTCCTAAGTTTCTTCACGCACAAATTTCCAAGTATTGTTCAGGGGAAATCGTAGGATTTAGGCCATTATTTTCCAAAAAACTTAAATATTTAGTTTGCTGATAATGTCTTCCTGTAGATAGTAAGGAAATTTTCTAAACCTGTGAATATGCCTTAAACTGCTGTCCACTCAATGAACAATAAAATTAAAGATCAACAAAGTAGAAAAAAATTTGGCTTATACTGTGCTTTTATCTGCAGCAGCATATTTTAGAAAGGATTTCATATTAGAAACAAGGATTTCTGGCTTCTAGTCTTGGCTTCAATAGTTACTAGCTTCAGATATGGGATACAATATAACTTCCTGACTGTGGAGTGGTAAAAGAGAACCTTTAAGGTCTTCTTCCGTTCAGAAAACTCTGTGATTCTATTCATACACAATGAACCTTTCTTTGAAAACTCCAAAAGGGGGGAAAAAAACAAAACAGAGGCCTTAAATTAGTTTTTACATTCATAGATACTGGCATTCATCCTTTCTATTTTTCAAATTGGAACTAATTGCTTAAATTCCATGAAAGAAAGCATTGTAACAAAGCACAACAAAAAGTATTTTCTCACGGATATCTAGATAGTAAGGTACAGAAAGACATATATCTTATTTAGATATGGACTACCAGTGTTTATGTATATAGCATGGTGTATACATAGGGATAAAGGGAATAATAGACTGTGTGTCGTCATATATGTACATAGCTATAGTTTCCCATCAGTGTTCCTTAAATCGTATAGTTTCAATGTCATAAAATACTCACTTTTGAAATAAAATGATTTCCATTGTTTTATAAAAAGTAGAATAATTAATAATTATTATTAATTATCAGCACAGAAATTTTATTTTAAATAAAATGGTTTTTTAAAATTTAGTAACACTTTTCTTGCAAAAATTATCTCCTGCTTAACTGTCATGGTTGACATTTCTTCCTAGCCCTCTGAACATATACCTGTTCCCAAACAAAAAATATATATAATAAGGGAAATTCTGAATTATTCATTGCCATATTTTAAAGAGTATTTCCAGCCAACAAATATTAAATTTTTAAACATGTGATACATAATGCTAATTTTTGCAAGAGATACATGGTCTGTGCTATTAGTTTTCAAGGTGTAGTCCTTAGATCAATAGCATTAGTATCACTTGAGAACTTGTTAGAAATGCATTTTCTCAGACATACCTTTGACCTATTGACTTAGAAGTTCTGGAAGTGGGACCCAGAGATCTATGTCTTAACAAGCTCTCTATACATTTGTGTTGCATGCTAAAGTTTGAGAACTACTGAAGTAGACCTTTTAGAAGTAGCTAAAATTCTGTATTATCATCTACATGTGAACTTTAAAATAATTTGTAAAAACACCTTACAATGTATGTTTTAGTAAGATTAATTATAATCTGAATTTGATATTTTTCAGCAGTGAATATGTTTTTACTTTCACTGTTGCTAATAGTCTTAAAATTTGCACAACCTATGATTACTGGGGTTTTTTTGGGGGGGGGTCAGAAGAGATGATTAGATAACGTGTTGGAAGTGACATCTTTCCACCAGTGCTAAAATCTGTGTTTTGCTGGAGTGCAGGACAAGGAAAGATGGCAGGATATTGGTTTTCTGGATCTGTGGTTTCACCAAGGTCATGTGTGGCTCTAAATGAGGGAATGAGTTGCTTTTTAAAATACCTTTTTTGTGGTCAGACTAGATATAAAATTACAGTAATTAATGAGTTTGCAAACGATTTTGGTAGAGGTAGTGAAAATTAAAACTTTAGGGGTGTGGCATTAACACAAGACGGCCAAATCAGGGACCCCACCCTCCATTCTCCAACAAAGATTAACAATTAGACTGCTATCCACAAACAGAAACAGTTCTGGGAGAGCCACCTATGAAACTTTAGCACCACTCTGTAACAAAAATCTTGAGAATAACTACATTGAGGAAAGAACAGCGTTATTATGCCTGCATCATTTCATTCCCAAGCTGACATTGCTCAGGGCCAGGAGGGAACTCTCCATCTAGAAAGAGTTTCCTGTGCAGAGAAGGGATAGTGGGATGAGTTTCCCCACTTTTGGGGGTACCACATTAAGGTCCTGCTTCAGTTTCACCCCACTCAGAGACTAGCAAAGCTGAGATATATAGAGATGGCTAGGAACAAAGAAGAAAAGTGTGCTACCAGTATCAGTCACACAGTGAGAGCAACTGTGGTTCCCAGTTTATCTGCTCTGTGAATTTTATTGGTTTTTACCTCACAAATATTTGGGTTCCCTGACACCAGCTGCCAAAGTTCCTCTCTGCTTCCCCGCACCCCTCCCTTCCCCTGTTTGTGAGCCTAGGACTCATACTGGCAGCAGCCCAGACTTCTACAACTATATGATGCAGGACACCATCCCAGATGCCCCCATAGCTGACTCCCACAACTGTGCAAGCACTCAGAGTTAGCTCTTCCAGCTGTGTACTTTCATGGCACCAGTCTGACACCTATTACTAGCTTCCACTGCTACATGCTACATGCGTGCCTGGGGGAAGACTTTGTGGCCATGGGAGAGCATGTTGACAGCCAGGGCCCCCACAGATGCTTATGGGCTTGAATTATGTCACTGGCCTGCACCATTATGCTCAGCTGGAGCTAGCCCCTCCAGCTATGCTCCTGTATGCCTCTGGCTGGATCTCCATCACTAGCCTCCAGTGTCATGTACTCATGGTGAAACACGAGGAGCCATCAGTAGTGTTAGATAGTACATGCTGAGAGCACATCACTGGCACTGGCTACTATTGCTGCTTGATCTGGCCCTTAGCCCCTGGACCTGGAGGTGCTGTTGAGGACCCTCACAGCCCTTGCACCCTCAGTGGATGCCCTGTAGTGCTTGTGAAGGACCATGTGGTTGGAGATGCTGTGGACTCCAGTGTCCTCGGCTGAATGAGCCATCACATATCCCCAGACCTGATGCCATTACACATCTTAAACTTGATCTTGAGTCACAGCATACTCCAGTATGTCCCAACCTGCAGGTGAAAATCTTCCCTTAAAGAAGTCAGTCTATAACATCTTAAAAAAACGACTGCTTCTTCTAATGTTTAGACACCTATACAAAGCTACAGGGATCATGAAGAATCATGGAAATATGACTCCATCAAAGGAATACAATGAGTCTCCAGTAACTAGCCCCAAAGAAATGGAAATCCAGGCATTTCCTGATAAAGAATTCAAAATAATTGATGATGCTTAAGCACTATAAGAGAATACAGATAAACAGTTTGAGTACATCAAGAAAACAACACAAGAACAACTGTGAAGTGCAATAAATATAGAAACCTAAAAAAGAACCAAGCAAATTTCGGAGCTGAAGAATGCAGTAACCTAACTGAGGAACTCAATAGAGAGCTTCAGCTGCAGGCTAGACCAAGCATATGAAAGAATCCATGAGCTCGAAGACAGATATTATGAAATTAACCACTCAGAGGAGCAAAAAGAAAAAAGAAATGAAAAGGAATGATGAAAGCCTACAGGTCTTATAAGACACCATTAAGACAGGCAGTTTCTGTACGATTAGAGTCCCAGAAGGAGAAGTGAGGGAGAAAGGGGTAGAAAATGTATTTAAAGAAATACCAGCTAAGAATTTTCCAAACCTGAGATTAGATTTGGACATCCGGTTTATGAAGTTAGTAAGTCACCCCAAATTTCAGTCAAAAGGGTGTTCTGCAAGACAATACAATTGTCCATAATTGAAGACAAGGAGAGAATTTTAAAAGCAGTAAGAGAAAAATATTTCTCTCATGAAGCTATTAGCAGATTTCTCAACAGAGACCTTGCATGCCAGGAGAGACTGGAATGGTATATTCAAAATGCTAAAAGAAAGACTGTCAACCCACAATACCATACTCAGCAAAGTCATCCTTCAAAAATGAAGGTTGAAATTCTTTTCCAAACAAATAAAAGCTGAGGTAGTTCATCACCACTATACCTGCTGTACAAGAAATGTTGAAAGGACTTATTCAAGCTGAAATGAAAGAACAGGGACTATGAAAACATATGAAAGGAAATGACACAGTGGTAAAGGCAAGTATGTTGCCAACTGCAGAATGCTCTAATACTGTAATTGGTGGTATGTTAACCAGTCTCCTTTAGTATCAAGGTTGAAGGACAAAAGTATTACAAGTAGCTATAGCTACAATAATTCATTAATGGATGCACAATATAAAGAAGATATAAAGTGTGACATCAGAAACATAAAATGTGTTTGTGTCAGGAGAATAGAACAGTAGAGTTTTTGTATGTGATTGTAAAATTTTTCAGGTAAGCCTCAGTAACCACAAAACAAAAATCTATAGTAGATACAAGATAAAGAGAGGGGAATATACCACTATGGAAAATCACAAAGAAAGATAGCAGACTATACAATTTAAATATATATATACATATATACATCCTACATCAGAACACATAAAGATATCAAGGAAATACTAACAGATTTGAAGGGAGTAATAGATATCAATGTGATAATAGAGGACTTTAATACCCTGCTTTCAAGAATGGATAAATCATCCAGGCAGAAAATCAATAAGGACATATTTTGGATTTGAACCATACTTTAGATCAAATGGTCTTAGCAGACATATACAGAATGTTCCATCCAACAGCAGCAGAATGCACATTCTTCTCAAGCATGCAGGAAAAATCTCTAGGATAGACCGTATATTCATTCACAAAGTAAGTCTCAGTTAATTTAAAAGGACTGCATTATACCAAGTATTTTTTGCAACCACAGTGGCATCAAACTAGAAATCAATAACAAGAGGAAAACTGGAAAATTTAAAAATATGTGGAAATTATTAACATACTGCTGAACTTGAATGGGTCAAATATTAAAAGGGAAATAAAAAAATATACTGAAGCAAACAAAAATGAAAACAGCATACCAAAAGTCACAGGATACAGTAAGAGCAGTACAAAGAGGAAGTTTATAGCAATAAATGCCTACATTAGGGAAAAGTAGGTATCTCAAACAACTTAGTTTTAATACCTCAAGAACTAGAAAAAGAACAAATGAAGCCCCAAATTAGCAGAAGAAAGGAGATAAAGAGCAGAAATAAATGAAATGGAGAATAGAAAAACAATAGAAAAGATCAGCAAAAGTAAGAGTCATTTTTTTGAAAAGATAAATAAAATTCACAAACCTTTAGGTGGATTTACCAAGAAAAAGACTTACTTCAATAAATAAAATTATAAATGAAAAAGGAGACATTACAACTGATACCATAGAAATATAAAGGATTATAAGACTATCATGAACAACTATATGTCAGTAATTGAACAACCTAGAAGAAATGGATGCATTCAACCATTCAAATATATAGCCTATCGTGTCTGAATCAAGAAGAAATAAAAAATATGAACAGACCAATAATAAGTAAGGAGATTTAATCAGTCATAAGAAGCCTCCCAACAAAGAAAAGCTTAAGACCAGATGGCTTTGTGAGTGAATTTACTAAACATTTAAGAAGGATTCATGCCAGTTCTTATTATACTTTTCCAAAAAATTGAAAAGGAGGGAACATTATCAAACTCATTTTATAAGGTCAGTATTACTCTGATAACAAAAGCCAGAAAAGGATACTAAAAGAAAACTATAGGCCAATATTCCTGATGAATGTAGTTGCAAACATTTTCAACAAAATGCTAGTAAACCAAAGTCAGTGGCACATTAAAAGGATCATACATGAGGGAGCTTTTCTCTACTTGCTAGATGGGATGCTGCCTGATTCATGAATCACTTAATAAAGCCAATTGGATCTTTAAATTTAAAAAAAGGTTATAAAACCATGATCAAGTGGGATTTATTCTGGGATTCAAAGATGGTTCAACATGTGAAAATCCATAAATGTGATACATCACATTAGTAGAATGGAAGATAAAAATCGTATCATCTCAATAGATCAGAAAAAGCATTTGATAAAACTCGATGTCTTTCATGATTAAAATTCTCAACAAGTTAGAGAGAGAAAGAACATACCTCAGCATAATAAAGTACACTTGTGACAGTCCTACAGCTAGCATCATACTCACCTCTGTGAAGGGTGGAAGCTTTCCCTCTGACATAAGGAACAAGACAAAGAAGTTCACTCTCACCACTCTTATTTAACATAGTACTGGAAGTCCTAGCCAGAGCAGTTAGGCAAGAAAAAGAAATAAAAGGCATCCAAATAGGAAAGAAAGAAGCAAAATTGTTTGCTGATGACATGATCTTGGTATAGAAAATCCTAAAGTCTCCACTACAAAATTTTTAGAATAAATAAATTCAGTAACATTTCAAGATGCAAAATCAACATACAAAAATCAGTTGCCTTCCTATACACACAATTAGCTGTCTGAAAAAGAAATAACACAATCCCATTTATAATAGCATCAAAAACAACAAAATGCTTAGGAATGAATTTAATCAAGGAAGTGAAAGATGTCTACATTGAAAACTATGAAGCATTGTGGTGCCTGGATCACTCAGTGGGTTAAGTGTCTTACTCTTGATTTTGGCTCAGGTCATGATCTTATGGTCGTGAGATTGAGCCCTGGGTTGGGCTCCATGTTCTGCAGGGAGTCTACTTGGGATTCTCTCTCTCTTTCTCCCTCTGCCCCTCCTCCTGCACTCTCTCTCTTTGTCTCTCTAAAATAAATCTTAAAAAAAAACCCTATAAGACATTGATGAAAGAAATTGAAGAAGACAGAAATAAATGGAAAGATATCCCATGATTGTGGATTGGAAGAATTAATATTGTTAACATTTTGTTCACATTACCCAAAGCCATCTATAGATTCAATATAATATTTATCAAAATTCAATGGAATTTTTTTTCACAGAAATATAAGAACAATCCTGAAATTTATAAGCAACTGCAAAAGACCCCAAATAGCCAAAGAGCAAATGCTGGCAAAGTTGTGAAGAAAAGGGAACTCTGGTTCACTGTTGGTGGGAATGCAAATTAATATAGCCACCATGGAAAACAGTATGGAAGTTTCTCAAAAAATTAAAAGTAGCATTGCCATATGATCCAGCAATCCCAGTTCTGGTTATATATCTGAAGAAGATGAAATCATTATCTTGAAGAGAGAGCTGCACTCCCATACTCATTGCAGCATTATTCACAATAGTCAAGATATGGAGACAACCTAAATGTCTATCAGTGGATGAATGGTTAAAGAAAATGTGGGGGCGTGTGTGTGTGTGTGTGTGTGTATAATGAAATGTTATGTATATATATACGTATATATAATGAAATATTATTCAGCCCTAAATAAAAAGAAGAAAATTTTACCATTTACAGTAATAAGGATTGGTCTTGAGGATATCAGGCTAAGTGAAATAAGTCAGAGAAAGACAAATACTGTATAATCTCACTCATCTATGGAATCTAAACACATGAAACTCAGAAAAAGAGAGTGGAATGGTGGTTACCAGGAGCTGAGGAAGAGTTGTTGGGAGATGTTGGTCAAAGGGTACAAACTTTCAGTTATAACATGAGTAAGTTCCAAGGATCTAATGTGCAGCTTAGTGACTATAGTTAACAATACTGTATTGTCTTCTTGAAAGTTGCTATTAGAGTAGTGCTTTAATGTTTCACCATAACCACAACAAAAACAAGAAATTAGTAATTATGCAAGGATGTGTGTCATCTTAACTAACCTTCTGAGCATTTCTCATATATGCTTATTGAATCAAGTTACACACCTTAAACTTACACATTTCAATTATCAATAAAGCTGGAAAAAGTAATTTTAAATGTAGTTACCTAATTCCATGCTTTTCAATATTTTTCACATAATAGCTATATGTAGAAAATGATATTTGTATGGTAAACTTGGGAGGGAAGGGGTGGATGATAGGGAGGAGAGGAGAGAAATTGATTTTACCTTTTTCAATACCTGCATCTGATCAGAGACAGAAAGCATTTTTATTCATTAGTGTAAGACCAGAACTTTAGCCACCTAATTTTGTAATTACAAATGCTGCATGTGTTGATTTTACCATATTTTTCAGTCCTATAGTCTTTAGATATATGCAGATTTTCTACTGAAAATATACTGTTTTAAAATGCATTAGCATGATTTGGTATTACATTTAGTAGTAATGGACTTTACAGGAAAAAAAATACCTCACTTTCCTTTTTATTAGCTTTAAATCAACAATTCCTATCTATAACAACTCTTCTGTTTAAATGTTCTTTTCCATCACATATGACTGACAAAAACCTCAACCCTGACTGAATCTTCTAATTATCTCTTCCACCTCAGCTGTTGAATGATGATGGGGAAATACCATGAATGGTTGCCATTAAACACTAGGTTGGATACTTACCAAATGGAGAACTCAACAGTGACTGAACAGTTGGTCACACTTCCTCCTTCAGCCTCCAGCAGCTTCTCTCTTAAGTAGAGACCCTTCCTTCTACTTCACAGATTAGCACTTTTTACACAAAACTTTTGCCTTTGCACCACCAATTCTAATGTCTCCTTGGATTCAGATCTTCTCTTTTTCCTGTAACAATGGAAAATGTTCTCCAGCTTCCTTCCAAGGCTCATCTTACTGTCTTAATCAGGATCCCATTCTTCCTGCCTTCTCAGAGATATCTTTTTTTCTTCGGCTCTCTGCTGGCTCATTAATTCCTATTATCATTTAAACCTGTTCAAGTCTGCACCATAGTAAAAGAAAACAAACCTGTCTAGCTTCATCTCTCACCACCTACCTGTACTTTCTTCTTCCTTGTACAGTCTTTGTTAAAAATGTCTCCATACGGGGCGCCTGGGTGGCACAGCGGTTAAGCGTCTGCCTTCAGCTCAGGGCGTGATCCCGGCGATCTGGGATCGAGCCCCACATCAGGCTCATCTGCTATGAGCCTGCTTCTTCCTCTCCCACTCCCCCTGCTTGTGTTCCCTCTCTCGCTGGCTGTCTCTATCTCTGTCAAATAAATAAAATCTTAAAAAAAAAAAATTTAAATAAAAATGTCTCCATACACTCTGGCTGCACTTCCTCATTCATTCTCACTGCATGATCCTAAGTCGGCCTTCTGCTTCCCATGCTTTCATTGAAGCTCATTTTATTGTGGCTTTATGCTTTACTTATAGTTGCCATTTTTTAGTAATCACTTTGCTTAATGTTTTGCCACATTTGAGAATTTTTTGGATATACCCTCTTCCCTTGACTTTCATTACTACCCATACTCTAACATATTCTCTGTACATTTCTAGTTGTTTTTTTCATTTGGTTTATATCATCATCTGCTTTAATTGCTTTCTTTGATACCCAGGACACATTTTAAATTCTAGTCTGTCCCCTACCTCTCCAGCTTCATCCCTTGACATTCTGTCCCTTCTATTCTACATTTGGGATATATTGCTTTTTTTTTTTTTTTTTCCCAGTTTCTAGATTGTATTGTGCTTTCTATTATCTTCCAAGACATCATACATATTGTTTTTCCAGTCTGGAATGTTCTCCCTTGCCTCTGTTAGAACCCAGATAATCCTTTGCTTGCCTAACTGACATGTTAGTTTGCGTGTACTTTCCTTCCTAAATAGTTAGTGACTTTAAATTAGATGAGATTTCCATATGTTGTGTAGTATCCTGTCCATTTAATGTAACAGTCATTAAATTTTATTGCATTATATGTTTTAGATGCTTTCTTTTCTGTAAGTTGTAGAGACCTTGTTTTGTTTAGTTTACCATTATATCTCCATAGGCAGAAGAATAAAATTACACATTTTCCTTAATGAGTCTTGCTCATTTACATTAAAGAGACATCACCATTCCTTTATTTGGAACATTTTTTGAAATTATTAAGCCAGTGAATTTTTAAGTTGAGCCCAAGTATTTCTACAGGATACCCTGTTTAAAACTATAGTTTGCACAAAAAAATAGAGAGCTCTTTCCCCATGTGTGCTATAGGGCTTTGGAGTGCAGGGACTTTTCCTATTTTTTTAGCACTGCATAGAGTTTTGAATGGAATAAATTGAACCTAAATGGGACAGAGAAATGTGTTGATTCTGGAAATTATTTAAAATAGCTGCTCTTGGGGAGCCTGGGAGGCTCAGTCGGTTAAGTGTCCAACTCTTAATTTTGGCTCAGATCGTGATCTTGGGGTGCTGGAATTGAGCCCCGCTCCGCTCTCAGCAGGAAGTCTGCTTGTCCCTCTCCCTCTGCTCCTCCCCCCACGTGCGCATGCTCTCTTTCTCTCAAATAAAATAAAATAGCTGCTTTTTAGATCTCAACTAAGAAAGTTCTAGTCTCTCAAATTGACTAGCCTTATAACTAATTCAAACTCCTTGTTTTGGCCTTGGTTTTCTCATTCATAAAATTCTGATTCTGCACGGTAGGTAAATCAAATACTGAAAGTTATAATCCATCATATTACTTACTAATATATATTCTACTTTTCAAAAGTATATAGTCTCTGAACTGTGATTTTACAAATGCATAATTTTAAAGATTCATCTGTGAATTCCACAGAATTCAGTAAATATTATTCATTTATGCAAATTGAAGAGTTTGCCTTCCATTTTTTAATAATGTAGTTGAATCACACTAGTATTTTAAGTTATTTTAATTATTGTGTTCATTGAAGGGCCGGAAAATGTGAAAGACTTGATTGCAAAGGGGGAAAAAATTGCTGAATATATCTCATTTTACATTTTATTTTATTTTATTTTTTAAAAGATTTTATTTATTTATTCGACAGAGATAGAGACAGCCAGCGAGAGAGGGAACACAAGCAGGGGGAGTGGGAGAGGAAGAAGCAGGCTCATAGAGGAGGAGCCTGATGTGAGGCTCGATCCCATAATGCCGGGATCACGCCCTGAGCCGAAGGCAGACGCTTAACCGCTGTGTCACCCAGGCGCCCCTCATTTTACATTTTAAAAAAGCCTTAGTCATGAATTTGGAGTCTTATGATGGTGATGGACAAATAATATTTTAAATATTCTTAATTCCAAATTTACTGACTTAATAAAAATTTTTATATTTTCCTTTCTATATAACATCTCTTACTAAAGAGATTAACTACATTTATGTACAAGTCATGTATTCTTCCTTTCATATTTATTTGGTTTCTAGATTTTTGGTGGCAAAGATTGTTTTAAAATTAAGATACGGAGTCTCGCTTGAGTCACTAATAGATATTGGTAGGAAGAGAAGCACAGTGTACATCGGGCCTCACCAGTGGCAGTGATTTCTGCCAGCAGTTTTCATCCTTTCATCCATAAAATAAGCAGAAAATTGACCAGCGTTGCTAGATCAGATCTGATATCTAGAAAGTAATCCTCAGGGAATAGAAAATTCAGTCTTTGTGCATACATTTGAGAATCAGGTTATTATTTCTTTTTCAGAGCCATTTTTTTTCTTCCTTTGCAGTATTTGTGAGAAGTTTCTACAGAGATGTGTCAGATATGGTGTAAATCTAACAACACAGGCAGTAACTAAGTTAATCCATTTCAAACTATGGATTCACATTAAAATAAATTTTTGAGTGCTGAAGTGGAAATTTCATTTAATGAAAAGAAATAGGATATATTTCACTAAATAATTAAACCAGTAGATGCTATTTTCATGAGTTCTGTGAAAGAATAGGCGATACAGAAAAAAACAGTGTAATAGAGGATGAGAAAAAGTGAGTTAACAAAACATACTTGGGTAAATGCTGTGAACAATAGGGGCAAACCAGTATCTGTACAAGCTAAATGTTCTGGTTTTAAGACGTAAGTGTAAGAAATTTGTCACAAACGGTTTCTTAAACGACAGCTATAAAATTGAGGTTGTTCAAAAGGGATGTTTTGAATATTCACATTGAAACTCTTTAACTCCATTATTTATACTAGAACTATTCTGCATTTCTGTATAACTGATTTGCTTATGTGGCCATTAGTATACTAAATTTATCAAAATAACAATATCTCATGAATATCATATAACTTTTGTTTTATGTGATTCAAATCTTAATAACTATCATTTTGGTAAAACTGACTCACACATACATATTTCCAACATAAAACACACTCATAACTCACACATACATATTTTCCAACATAATCTTCCATGTCTTGAGTATTTTTGGGTGACCTATAATGCATGTCATTCATTTTAGAAATGTATACTTTGTTTTACCTGAAGAGATAATCATTTAATATTATCTTTGTGAATTTGTAATGCATTATTTTTATATAAGCTGTTTTAAATGATTACTTATTTATATTGACTTATATAGAAACCTTCTATTCCTTACTAAGTAAAAAGATTAATTATAGAAAGTATGCTTTCTTTTCTTTTTAATTTAAAATAATTGAAAAAAATTCTTTTGAACTTAATAAGTAATACAGCAAGAGGAGATAGCTCATACTAAAAATGTTGCTAGGTAATTATTGAGTTTTGGAATTAAAAAAAATTATACATTCTTGGACTGTATTTTTTATAAAAGCAACATGGGATAGTGGAAATAATGGAATAGAACTTACTTGGGAACATAAATTGATGTCTTTGGTCTACCCTTTTTACTTGGAGTGGAATTCAAATCCTGTTGTATCAGTGGTACTTGTTACTTATACTATCTTGAGCTTTCAAAGGCTTTTTCAGAAGTAATATCCGTTGTACACTATCCTTTTAAGGCACATCTACAGATACTCAGAAGTTTGTTTTTGACACAATTAAACAATGAGCACACAACTAAAATATTTATTAGTGCTAATTAAAAGGACTTATTTTTTTTTAAGATTTTATTTATTTATTTGACAGAGAGAGACAGCCAGCGAGAGAGGGAACACAAGCAGGGGGAGCAGGAGAGGAAGAAGCAAGCTCCTAGTGGAGAAGCCCGATATGGGGCTCGATCCCATAACGCCGGGATCACGCCCTGAGCTGAAGGCAGACGCTTAACGACTGCGCCACCCAGGCGCCCCAAGGACTTATTTTTAATATACTAAGTAGAAAAGAAATATTGTGAGAAATGATGAAAATGAAAAGCCAGTGGGAATAGTTATAAAACAACATTGGTTTTTATATATAACTAGATATATTAGAAAAATTTAAAAATGCCCTGCAAATATCAATTGTATTTTAAGTAGGTTTGATGCCTTATAACTACTAACTTGTATCTATTATTTTATAAAATTCTTCATAGAGTCGCAAATATGGGATTTCAAAAGTGAATTTTGAAATAAAGCAAGCATTATTACAGTGTTCATAAATCTTAGGATTTTAAGTGGAAATTTAAGATGATATATTTTGGTCTAATTTTTAAGAACTATAATATATTTGATTACATATTTACCACATTTATATTTTTCTTTTCAAATTAAAACCAATATGTTAAGTGTAGTTAAATCTGAAAATTCACATTTCAGAATCTTAAAATGTAAAGTATATAAATAAAAAAGTGAGTTGTGAAAAGGAATGAGTTTTAATAATCTGACCAAGTTATTAATTTTATTTGTTCCTGTTCCCAAGGCCATTAAAATGCTTAAAAGATCAAGATACTTTATTTTTAACCTCGTCAACTGTAAATGTTTAAAGAGAAATTTAAAAATTATTTAAAAAGTAGCCCTGACAATGTTTTAACAAGAATGTTGGTGTAAATGTGCTCTTTTGCCTCTGTTTAATGCCGTGTGTCAATTATTTACAGATCCGGTGGTATTGTGGAAATTCCCAGAGGACTTTGGCGACCAGGTTGGAACCACGTAATTTTTAAAAAACATTTATAATTGGACTACTATGACTATTGCTGCTGTTACTGCAGCAACTACTACTACACATGAATTGCTATAAGTATTTTCTCTTGACCAATTGTGAGGAAAAAATCATGTGTGCAGAACGTATATGGAAAATCTTTTAAAGTTACCAAGTAAATGGGTGATGAGAAAGCCCTTATATTAAAACTAATAAGAACTGAGTATTTATAGTTTCAGTGTATTTTTACACTCTTTATCTATCTATGGAACATATTTGGAAACATTAAAAAATTTTTCCCATCAAAAAAACTTGACAATACCATACTTTGTTGAATACCCTCCTATTATTTCTGTCTACTTGAAGTAGTAACTGCTGTAAATAAGTGATTAGTTCTCTCCTTTTGCAGTGATGTCTGAATTGTTTACATATATGTTGAATCGATGGTATTTTCTTATTTGTATATAATTCTTGTCTATAGCTTTACTTTCTTAAAAGAAAATGAGACTTCAGAATGAGTTTATTCCATTTGTATTTTAAATTATAGTCTTCTATAGTTTCTTAATATTTAGCATGACCAAAATTATGAATTATTTTGACATGATATATGTAAATAGAAAAATCTGTAGAATTTTATATTATAGATTTAGCATTTTGAAATGGATTATATAATACATGGTTAAAATACAGATTTCAAATTTTTATGGATATCTGATGAACATATTCTTTTTTTTTTCTTTGCCTGCAAAGCAGTGGTATAAAACAGTCTTGTCACTGTTAAAATTAAAAAATTTACTAGTATAAGCTTAACCATAAGTTAAATTCACAGATATGATTCTTACAATTGTCATAATTTATAAAATTGAAAGCTGACTAACGTATTTGTTTAAAGCAGTTCATTCAGAAATAAGTATACAGACAAGTGATTTTGATATGTGGAAGGATAACTTTCTACATGTGAAAATCTGTATGTAAGACTAGGAAGTTACACTGAAAAAAAATCAGTAAATGGGCATGTTAAATATTAATTCAATCTAATGCAATCCTTGACTATTTTTCACATAAAAAGACGGGTGTGCACTCTTAATTTGTTTTTAGCTCTTTAGAGAAAGAATGGATTTATAAATATCTTAGGTATGCAAAAGAAGTCCCTACAGTGAAGACATGATTTGGATATATGATGTATAATTGGGTTTGTTTTCAAGTAATGTGTGGTTAGATTAGAGCCTTACTGACTCATTTTAGCATTTTGAGATACTCTTCTGGTATTCTTGAGTCTTTCTTGTCCACTGACCCAAGAACAAACCTCACGTCCAGGTCATGTTTTCTTTTGTTTTTTATTTTTTACCTCTTAAACTGCCCCTGGGAATTCCTAGGAAATCTGAAAGCCCCTCACTTTGGATTCACGTAAGGGCGATCATGTACTTGTTAAGTTCAGCTACAGTAAATTTTTCCGCGAGACCAACTATCGCTGTGCCTCTCTGTGACTGAGAAGCTGGTGATGGGAATTTTTTAGTTGGGGCTGAGATGTTGTTTTGTTTCCCAAATTTGTGAGGCCAGCGGAACATTGATAAGCCTTTACGTACCTGGTAAAACGCAAAAGCAGTTAAGTGGGTAACGATGATGCATGTGCAGAATTCCAGCTCATAGCAATTCTTACACATTTTTTTGAAGGTTAGGATTGAAAGGAGATTTAGACACCATTTTATCTAAACCCTTCACGTTATAGCTGAAGAAACCAAACTTTATATGGGACTCTAGCCAAGGACTTTGAAGAATGATTTTGCTGTATGCTTTTTGGTGAATATTCTGAATAGTACAGATGATTCAAGTACTCCACGTATATTTCTCGTCTTTCTTACCACTTACTGTTGTATACTGTCTGCTTCTTGCTAAACAGCCTTTTCACTGATCTGAGACTTGCTTCAGTAATAATAATCATTAAAAAGCTCTTTATTTACATCTTCCCATGTACTGGGCAGTATACTATGTGCTTTATGTGCATAATTCATTTTATCTTCACACCCACCCAGTACTACTAGGGGATAGTATCATGCCCCAAACTTGCCTGAGATCACACTGCTTATCAGACGCAGAGCTGAGATTTGAAAGCAAGTTTGTCTAACTCAAAAAACATGTGCTATTAGCAATGAAGCTATATTCTTTCTGCTTGGAATGCTGACCCAGATCCTACTCACTTATTTTATTTTAGCTCTTGTAAAAACAGTTTATCCTAACAGTTCTTGTCCCCTCATTATCTTTATAATTTGTAATCATTGTGTTATTTAATCCAAAGAAATACTATCTATTCATTACCCTTTGGTTCTACTACATGGAGTTGTTGGTTCACCAGAGTTGTTTTATTATAGCCTCCTCAAGTATGTCTTCCTTCTTTAGTTGGTAGAACCAGTGGGACAGTACAAAGTCACATTTCAGGGGCTGTAATTCGATTTGGGGGGGGGTGTACAGTGGAGAATCTTGTATAGGGAAGTAGGAAATGAAACTGTAAATATAAATGGAGCTGGGTTTTGGTAACATTAAAGGCCTTGCTAAAGAGTTGGTCCTTCAGATGAACTTGAGGAGAGTGTGGTACAGCAAAATAAGTATGTTAAGACGATTACTCGGAAAGAGATTTCCATATGGATTGGTTGTGGGAGAAACCGGAAACACAGAAATTAGTTGGCTGTTGTAGTAGTTCTGCTGAGGGCATCGGAAGGATCTGAAAGGGTTGGTTACATTAGGAGTGAAAACGAGGATGAGTGTAAGGGGGAAGGAGGAAAGAGATTGCATGCAGGGGTGCTCTGCGAGACATGGGGTAGAGAGGAATAGTGACAAGAGGATGAATATGATTTTTGTCACTCCAAGAAATGTCGAATTATCTTTGTTTAAGTGATGGATGGGACTTCGGGGATTGGAGAAGAATGGAGAACTGTTTACAGCCTGAGGAAATACAAAGCTGTGAGCAAATTTGAGGATTGCTAAATAGACTGAGTTGATGTCAGATTTATGTTTTGCAAGTACGTTTGAGGGTTCTGGCTGAGAAGATTAATGCAGACCAAGTCTTCCCATCCATGCCGCTGATACTCGCAGTATCCCTTCATACATTGTGAGAGGTTCACAGCTTCTGTATAAAAAGAGTAATTTTGTTTCTTTTTGCTGCTATCAAGGTAATCTCTCCATTGCCCTTAGTTCTCTGTTGTTCACTTTTATACTTAACGGCCTGAGGCTGTTTTTCAGAATGCTTATTCCCCCACCCCTTGTCATTTTCATGGTTCATGTTTCTATAGCTTTGCTGCTTGCATATAGCATGCCCTCTTTGGGCCATGGTAGTCTGTGTTTCTTGAGTGAGAGGAGTCAATCTTTGTGAGAAAAATACACTTTTAGAGAGGGGTCAGAAATAAAATCTTATAAATCCTGGAATCAAACAGATATGTGTTTGAATACTGGCTCTGTATTTACAGATTGTGTGAAGTGTTGCTTTGGTTAGGGACTTAATCTCTCTTAGTTACTCATTTGCAAAATGGGACTGATTTTACTGATCGGACAGAATTATGATAAGAGTGAAATGATGTGAAGTCAGTAAAGCACTCAGCACCATGCCAGGCATGTGGAAAACACTCCATAAGTGTGAACTTATGATGAGGCATAGATAAAACTGCTTTATGTAGAGTATCATTTTTATAGGTGAATAACAAGTTTGAGAATTTTACTGCTTATAGACCTTCAGGAAGATTTATAATTTAATAGCATAAGAGGTACCAATATGTAAAAATTCTTCTCTAATATGTGCTTTCTGACTTTCTGAAATTTCTTTGCCATTATTTGATGACTACAGTGGATATCTGCTGTTTAACTGGTGAAACTGTTAACTTTTTAGTTAGTTATATTTATGAAAATCTTAAACTGTGTTTAAGATTTCTTTTTATCAGCATGGCTATCAGAAGAAGTCATAGGTCCTTGGAGCCATGATCTTTTAGTAATGGCCAAGACATCAGAAATCATTAAGACCATTTGGATAAGAAAGAAGATAATGGAGAGCTGACCCCAGGTCATACATCCCATATACCTTCAGTCTTGCAGTACTTTTCCTGTTTTCACACAAACTGCAGTCCTTTCATGCTTCTGGGCCATTTCATATGCCTTGGATGCCCTTTTCCCATTTCTCTGATATACTTTCTCCATAATGCAAACAAAATGTTTTATCTGCTGTGGTATTTTGAGGCATTCCTCTTTTTGTGATCCAGACTCATTTTTGTATTAATGTGCCTGCCATGTTATCTAAGTAACCTGAAGTAGTTGTTCTTGTGTGTTTTATTTCGGTGAATGCTCCCACTTAAGCTTCTTTCCCAAGCCAAGGACTCTATGTATTTATTTTTTCTTCTCTTTCCTTCACTCAACTGCTATTCCCAATCTGTCCTCAAATCCTATTACTTGTGCCTCTTTTACGTCTTGTCCAAGCTCTCCACTTCTCTTTATATCTAGGTTCCTTTCCTTAATTCATATCTTCCTAACTCTTCTGTTTTTGTGCCTATTTAATTTATCTTCCACAAGTGTTGCTAGAATGATCTAAAAGACAATGGCATGATCTCTCTAAAAAACAAATACTGCTTCTCCTATCACTGCTGTCATTGGTTCCTTACAATGTGCTAGGCACTTTCTAGGTACTTCGCCTGTGTTTAGCTCACTGAATCCTAATAATGCCTCTACAAAGTGAAGGGACTGCTATAGTTCCCATTTTACAGATGAAGAAACAGAGCTACAAAAGTATTTAATTTACATGGCAAAAGTCACAAAATTAGTAAGTAGTAGAGCCATTATTCCAAGGCAGACCCTGACTCCAGATCTGGTAGTCCTGCAGACTCATTTAAACTCACTACTCTCCATTGATGTCTTCAAGATAAGGTTCAACTTCTCAACGTGATCAAGTTCCTTGTTTCAAGTCTTTTGTTTACATCTTTTGCCTCCTATTTCTCTGTGTCGCTTTCCTTTCTCCATTTAAGAAATAGTCTGTATTTTATAGTGAACAGTATTTTCTCTTCTGCACCATTTATTTATATTCTATGTGTCTTTCTGTCTGAAATGCTAATCTCCTACTTACAGTCCCCTTTGCCTGTCTTTCTAATCTTGGCTTAGAGGTCATTTCCTCCAAGAAGCCTTTTCTTTATGTCACAGGTCTGTATTGAATTTACCTCCTGGGAGTTCCCTCAGCATTTTATGCTTCCCATATTATGCCACTTATTAGATCTGTCATTTTCTTTACTTTCTATTTACCCCATTAGACTAAATGTCTCTGAGACTAGTATTAAAGAATAATTTTTAGGGGGCGCCTGGGTGGCACAGCGGTTGAGCGTCTGCCTTCAGCTCAGGGCGTGATCCCGGCGTTCTGGGATCAAGCCCCACATCAGGCTCTTCCGCTATGAGCCTGCTTCTTTCTCTCCCACTCCCCCTGCCTGTGTTCCCTCTCTCGCTGGCTGTCTCTATCTCTGTCGAATAAATAAATAAAAAATGTTAAAAAAACAAAAACAGGGGCGCCTGGGTGGCACAGCGGTTAAGCGTCTGCCTTCAGCTCAGGGCGTGATCCCGGCGTTCTGGGATCGAGCCCCACATCAGGCTCCTCTGCTATGAGCCTGCTTCTTCCTCTCCCACTCCCCCTGCTTGTGTTCCCTCTCTCGCTGGCTGTCTCTGTCTCTGTCAAATAAATAAATAAAATCTTTAAAATAAACAAACAAAAAAAACAAAAACAAAAATAAAGAATAATTTTTAAAAGAAGATATAATCATGATTCTAATGCAAATGTAATATTTCATTTTTAAGTTTTTTTAAAACTTGTTGAGGGTGTGAGTAAAATGTCGCATCCTATTCAAAGGAGAGCTCAAAGTAGCAGAATTATATTGATTATATAGAATTATATAGATAAATTATATATATATAGATATATTTATATAGATAAATTATATATAGGAATGCTGTAATAAATTTACAAATAGATGTAGAAGTGGCTTTATCCACAAGGGGAGGGGTGAGGGAGGAAGGCAGTCAGTTTTCTGTCTATGAGACATGTCTGTGGACAAATACTGTTTGCATTGCTACCATTTACAGAGCTGTAAATAGCTTCAAGACAACGAAAGTCACAGAGCCCCTAGAAGGGTGTGTTAGGCAATGGCTTATTTCCCAGTGAAAACAACCAGTAATCTTTTGGTTCAGTTCAATCTTTTACAGATTTTTCCTATAGTCTTCTTCTTCCTCTTACAAGCATAATAATTTCAAAGAAATATTATTCTAGAAAATAAATCACGTCCCTAAAGATTTGGCCTATTTCCATGGGTGAAGCAAGAGTTAATTTAGGCTCCATGAATTTACTTTACACACCTAGAACCATGCAGTGTAAAACAATTGCTATGTCTGCAAAATTAACTTTTTTCCGAGAAAGTTTTCATAAGGAATTTCAGATTAGTTTTTTAGAAGCCTCTCTTATTTACTATTCCAAAGCTAAGAAACTAGGTCCAAGCAAATGTCTTTCCCAGATTTTACATATACTGCCTATAACTTTGGTAAATTCTTTTCTTCTCAAGATTCACAAAATTTGCTAAGGTTCCTGATCTATGAGGAAGGGACCCTCTTTAACACCTTTAAGTTTGGACCCGGACAGCCAGGCATCAGGCCACTTTTTCTGGGATGACTTTGTAGGCTCCATAAGTATAGCTAACCTTTGTTCCTTAAAAGTGCCTTGGCATGGCTGATTAAACAAGCATCTTTCTCAAAAATGACACTTTAAGACCTTGGTCGTGCAATCAATTTTCCAGTTATATACTGGTAAAATGAAAGACAGATTTATTGAATTTATGCAAAAAACAATATTGCTATGAAAAATGAAGGGACTTAGTAAGAGTTTCTGAATTCGGGGATGTGATTTAAAAATATTTCAGTTTGTCGAAGCAGAGTTTACTAAACTGTTGCAGGTTACAGACAGTGTAGGAAGAGGAGGAAGGGCTTCCTTATATGTCCAGAAATATATATTATTAAAACAGCATCATTAATATTTCAAACAATAAAATTTCCCTCATTATTCAGTACAATGCAATTAATTATTGTTTTGCTGGATTTTGACTTAATAGTCTCGTGAAACTTTGTTTCTTGACTAAAATGAGTCTTGGAAGTTTGGTCTTAGACCACTGGAATGGCCTGAAAGTTATCTAAGTGGTGTCTGTTCAAAGGCCTGTCCCAGTAGTTCTTTGAAGTGTCAGTAGTTTGAAATACCTGATACAACCTTTTTCTAAGGCTCTGAGACTGACCTACTTTGTTAAAAACACAAGCTCTGGCCTGTAGCTTATAGCAGAGCCTTTAGCCAAGCATCAGAAATAAAACTAAACTACCTGCAGATGATAGAGGCTTAATGGTTATGGTTAATTTATTACTGATAATTTTGTGAAGGGGATTAAGAGGTACAGTCTTCCAGTTACAAGATAAATAAGTCACAGGGATGAAAAGTACAGGTAGGGAATGGTCAGTAATGTTGTAATAATGTATGGTGACAGATGGTAATTGCACTGATTATGGTGAGCATAATGTATCAAATTGTTGATTCACTATGTTGAATACTTGAAATGAATACAACATTGTATGTCAATTATAGTTCCCTAAAAAAACCAAACCAAACAAAAACAAAAACACAAAACCCAAAATCAAGTGTGAAAGGTCTGGTGAGGGTTCATAATAAAAATAAAAAATGAAAAAGAAAATTTGGTTGTTTCTGTTGTATGAAAAAATAATAAAGCCATTCAAAAAGGTTTTAGAGAAAATGTCTCAAAGAGCAAGGAGTAAGACTGTTTTCTCTCTTTTTTCGTTCTTTCTTTTTTTTTAAAGATGTTATTTGTTTGACAGAGAGCGCAAGCAGGGGGAGGGGCAGAGGGAGAGGGAGAAGCAGGCTCCCTACTGAGCAGGGAGCTCAATGGGGGACTGGGTCCCAGGACCCTGAGATCATGAACCAAGTTGAAGGCAGACTCTCAACTGACTGAGCCACCCAGGCGTCCCAAGACTGTTTTCAAAGGAGTTAAAGTTATATCTGATTTATAAAAGTGGGTGAATAAAATTTGAGGAAAAATCTTGAGATATAGCATGTAAGAATCCTGAGACATAATATAGCAAGAATATACCAAGAATATCAAGTAAAGAGACTGAGGATGTCTGAAGTAGGGCCTAGACAAATACAGTTTTGTAGAACTTCATGGGTAAGTCTGGTGTGCACACCCAGTTGAGAACCACTGGCCTAGAAGATGCCAGGGATTTAAAATAAAGAAATAAAGGTTATGGCCAAACAAACATTTAAATAATAACTGAAATTATAACTGGCAATATTATATTATTGTTGTCTAATATCATTGAGCAAAGTACTGCCAGGACTCTGATAAAAATATAGGAAAACCTAACAACTATTTCATAAGAGATTTGATCATTGTCTTTCTGGAGCATAAAACATTTAATGGACAGCAAGGGCACTGGTGTATCTCTAGGGACTTCCTATACAGCATATGATTTCTGAAATATTCATATTCATAAAATTTACTTATATACAAGTTCATCCTAGGGCAGGCTGAGCATCTCTTCTCATTTTCCAGCTTTTTGTGTGCAGCTCCTATAATAATAACATATCAAACCAAATTATTTCTAGCATCTCATTTTGTAAGGTAAGAGAACATCTCTGTGTTTTTCAAGGAACCTCTAGGAAATCTCCAAAATAGTTTTAGTTATAAAACCACATCCTGGAAGTTTTTGACTTTTTCTATATTCAGAGTCTGAGTTTGGGAAGGCAAAATTTAAAAAGTTGTTAAAAGATTTGAATGTTTGACTAAGATGGGATCCAAGAAGCAACACTTGGTTATTTGTTTAATCAAGGTGACAATGAAATATTTAAAATAAATATGGTCAGGAACACTATTGAATAGTTCTTTCATAAATAAACTTTTTTTTTTTTTTTTACTTTTTCTCCCCTTAAATAATAAAAGACATAACACAGTGAACTCAGTATTAAGTGCAGAAATTATTCTGTTAACACACAGAATTTCAGGGGCGTCTGGATGGCTTGGTTGGTTAAGCAGCTGCCTTTGGGTCATGATCCCAGGACCATGGGATGGAGCCCTGCATCGGGCTCTTTGCTCAACAGGGAGCCTGTTTCTTCCCAACTGCCGTTCCCCCTGCTTGTGCTCTCTCTCTCTCTCTGCCTTGCTCTGTGTAAATAAATAAATAAATAAAATCTTTAAAAAACCAAAAAACAAAAAAAAACCCCACAGAATTTCAGCTATCTCAGAGGCACACAGAGGTAAGAATAACTTTTTACATTGTAGGCAAAGGCATTAATCAATAATCCAAGGAAACAAACCCATCAAAGTTGAGTGAATTTTAACAGTTTTCATAGCTTCTTTTCAGAGTGGGGTATTATAAAAAAAAGACAGACAAAAGTTACATTTTAAGTTTTGTTTCATTGTGCCCTCTCATATTTAAAAACAAACTGACACCTTATGACATATTTCAGAGATGTGCAAGGCCAAACTAATTTCATCATCATCACCATATTTATGTTGTTTTAACATGCAGTGCATCCATGATTGCTGTTCTCAAATATATCTGTTAAAAATTTATCAGTTTCAATTTCTAATGCAGTAAGTGTCAGTATTCAATAACATATGATTATATAAACAGTAGCTCTTCACCATCCTCAATAACTTCCAAGAATACAGAAGTTAAAAAAAAAGAAGCCCAAGAATTGTTGTTTTTAGGACAAAACTATTCTTTGAAAACAAAAGTATGTACACAGTTGTATTTATCCAACGCTGTTGTTCCTCCTGTAGTCTTAACCACTCATTAATTACAACTTTTAACCTAAGTAACTAACTTCTGTTTCAAAGAAAAAGAAAAACTCTGAGGGGTGGATAACTGAGAACTTTCTGACATGCACAAGCATTTTAGCAGATGACCAGACCTCATGAATACCCGTAAGACAACTTTCTGAAGCCATACACATCCCATGAACATTTTTGTAAAGTGGAGAAAATGAGCACATTTGTTAAAGTGACCCAAAGACATAACCATTTTATAACATACAAAAATAAGAAGCACATAGATTTAAATTATGCTTCATAATCAATATTTTAGTATTCTATCTTAGAAGGTACCTGCGTATCCAATAATTATACATTAATTTACTCGATTTGATGTCAGTTTAATATTTTGGTAAACTAAGATTTTGGAAATTCTGTTTAAGCAGATATATAACAAAATACAATTACTGTTGAAATAAGTTTACCAGAATAATGATTCAGTTTCGTTAAATAGAAATTTACATTTTTTATAACCTTAAACATTATATCAAGTTAGCCTGTTCAGTACACCTGCATAACTTTAGGAAAAACAAACCCGAGTAGAATAAATTATCCTTGTATTATATTTAGCATTGATAAATCAGAGAAGACAGCTATATTTATTAAAGCCAAAATGATAAACTTAGATGAGTATGCTCATCTACCTTAATTATGTGAATTTGAATTCTCTGAGAACTTTTTTTGGGGTCTAGCCCATTTGAAGAAGTTCAGTTTCATTATTTCATAGGACTTTTAGGGATATTCACTTTATGTATGTACTTCTCTATAAGCCATTCAGAACAGAGCTCCTTTATTAAAAAAATTTTTTAAAGACTTTTTAAGAGCAGTTTTTATGGTTCACGACAAAACTGAGAGGGGGTGCAGAGATTTCCCATATGCCCCCTGCTCCCCCACATGCACAGCCTCCCCCATTATCAGCATCACTCACCAGAATGGTGCATTTTTTTTTTTTTTTACCAAGGATGCACATACATTGACGTATCATAATGACCCAAGGTCTGTAGTACCTTAGTGTTCACTCTTGGTGTTGTACATTCCATGGGTTTGGACAAATGTATAATGACATATTCATCATTATAGTATCATACAGATATCGTGACTGCCCTAAAAATTCTGTGCTCTGAGTATTCATCTCTCCCTGCCATCCCACCCCTAGCAACCACTCAATTTTTGCTATCTCCATGGTTTTGCATTGTCCAGAATGTCATACAGTTGGAATCATACAATATGTAGCCTTTTCAGATTGGCTTCTTTCACTTAGTGATATGTATTTAAAGTTCCTCCATGTCTTTTCATGGCTTGATAGCTCATTTCTTTCAAGTGCTGAATGATTTTCTATTGTGTGTATGTACCACAATTTATTTATCTGTTCACCTGCTGAAGGACATCTTGGTTGCTTCCAAGTTTTGGAAGTGATGAATAAAGCTGCTGTAAACATCTGTGCAGGAGTTTCTTTAATTTATGAGACTTTATAATCTATTTTATTGATACTCTCCAGAGTTAGGGAAACATTTCAAGGTAATTCAATAAGAGGAAAGGCCTTTCTGAACTATAGACATGATAGATTCACAAACACCACAAAAATTTGGGTGGTATTTTTTAGGTATATATAGTGCACAGATAATGCAGATATGTGGAAAGTTGACAAATAGATCGTTAAAAGTAATGCTGTATTTTGCAGGGCCTTCTTACCTTTTTAGTTATATTTTTGGTTATTATTCTTATAAGAGATGAAAATTTTGCCAAATACGGAATCAATGAATTTAACCTAGGCAATTAGCATGTAGCTAAAATTGTCTTGAAATTATATATATCTATATATATTTATATTTATATTTTTAGCAAGATACTGGTCTGGCAATGTAAGGTTGTAAGCAAAAAGCTGTATCAAAAAGCTGTAAACAAAAAGCTGTAAGTATCGTCCTTACCTTCTAGGAAGCTTATTAGGCAAAGGAAGATTGGGCTGGGAATCAAAAGTGAACGAACTATCATTCTGTCTTCTACTTGACAGAAGACCAACGAGTGTATGACTTTAAGGAAATAATTTCTTTTTCTGGATTTCAGTTTTCTCCTCTATAAATGAGGGATGCGGGAGCAAATGGTTGTTTCATGTTTTTCAGTATTCACTTCTACATATAATTTCAACAGAAGGCCCCAGGTGTAATAAATGCCATGGAAGTTATTAACAATATAATGTAGGAATTCTGGGAAGGAAGACATCACACATTTAAACAAGCTTAAGAGTTTAGTGGTTAGTGAGGGAGAGGAGGTAGTAAGTTTGACTAATTTTCTTGGTCGTGGCAATATGTAGTAACTTTTGGTAGCTTTTAGGATTAAAGACTTGAGGAGGGAAAGCCATGTTTATGTAGAATAGCAAGAAGCCACTTTAAAAGGAAAGATTGAAGACAGAAGCTAGAAGTTGATCACTTATATAACAAGAATTAGCAGAGATGGCAAGATGACAGATGTTACCTGAGTATACACTATGCATTATTTTTTCTAATATTAGGTCAATAAAGATAAATATAAGAAGTTCCCAGCTCAGAAGGACCTCATACTCCAGCAGGGGAGAGAAAATTAAATTAATCATAATACAATACTGTCTGAGCTCTGATACTAATGTACGGGCTGTAATGGTGGTTCAGCTGAGACTGCATCACAACTCCAAGTGGAAGGTTTAGCTTTGGACTGCAATGGTAAGGTGTGCTTCCCTCTTTAAGATAGGTGGAAAGAATGAAGAACAGATGGCAGGGCCTGGGTTGAAAAAAGATGATACTCTAGGAAGACTCAGTTTCAGCAATGTTGAAAGCACCTTTGTTTCTTATCTCTTCTTGATTGTTATTCCTACACTGGCATGACTTGAGAAAAAGGGGGTAATGGGATGTGAGAGAGGGACGTTTGTCCTAGATATTTTGCATAGGTCCTGTCTACATTATTGTCTCTTGCTTCACCAAGATTTATTGGTTTATATAGAATCATGACAGTTGATCTGGTGTGCTGGAAGAGTATGAATCTTCCTTTATTATTTTGGGATTGAGGGCTATCAGAGACCAGCTTTTGGGGTACCACTGAAGAGAAGGCAGTTTGCAGGTCTCGAAGCTGGCAGTAGAAGAATATTTAGGAGAAGGTAGTTGTAACATTGGTTCCATGTTTTGATTGCATTCTGAGATTCCTTTGAAGATGCTGGTGCTCAGGAAGAGTGCATGATAGGTGATCTTCAAGCCTTATTCCTGACCAAGTATTTTCCTTAATTTGGTCCTTTTGTGAAGGATAAGAGTATAAGAGACTGCCATATATGTATGTATATACATATATGTGTATATATACATATATATGTGTATATATACATATATATGGTGTAACTGAGTATGGCACCCTAGTTTATTGGAAGACAGAATGATGAACTTATTTCATGATTTGACATTGAACTAGAGTGATAGCATGAGACTTTAGAATTTTATTTCTTGCATTAAATAGAAGACTTTATATATTTTTTTATACTGTAGATTGGACTTTGAATTTTGTCAGTTCTGTGGTTTGTTCCATGAAACAAGTATCCTCTGCAATGAATGATATGATAGTTACCTCACAGGATTCATTGTAGAGATTAAAGTCTATATGAAGTACTTGGGTAGGCATTCAGCAAACGAGAGGACATGATCAAATTTCCTTCACACCATGCCCCTGGCTTTTCCTAGGTCCCATTTCTTATTTTTGTGTATGGTATTTCTGTTTTTATTCTCCATTTCCCGTTCTTTTTCTTCATTTCATTGTCATCTATTGTCAATCTTAGCTTGAAAATTAATTCTTCTTTGAAGGCTTCCCTCACCTCCAGTGCAACCTGTCTATACTTCCATAGCCTCTTGGGTGTATTTCTGTATTCTACAGTTATATTTCCTTTTTGAATATTTCTATCTCCCCTACTCCATATGTATGTTTGTGTGTGTGTGTGTGTGTGTGTGTGTGTGTGTGTGTGTGTGTGTGTTTTAAGTTTCAAGGGGCAGAACTTTCTCATTTTTCAATTCCCACATCTCTCACAGTGGCTGGTACATAATAAGCTCTGAATAAATGATTTTTGAATGACTAGATGAATGAGTGAGAAGCCAAGGGAAATTGAATAAACTCGTGATAGGTTATTTTAACCTTCTAAAAAAAAACAGGAACAGGATAATCTAGGAGGAATGGATTTAAGAGGGGTGTGGAATATTACATTTGGAAAGATTTCAAACTGGTGTTATGTAATAGGGATTCATCAAAATGTGAATGACAAGATGTGGCTTAACAGAAGGGTTAGGCAACACAAAGATTTAGTAGCTCCCTGACTGTTCATGAGTACCTGACTTGTGTGTTCCTTTTCTCTTTCTTACATTTCTATAGAAGGATAAAACAATTAAAATTAAAAAATTAAAATTCAATGTATGTTGAGAAACCAGTATGCTAGGTGAGAAAAATGCATTTGGAAATGCTTTGAGAAAAGGTTACATATTACATAGTAATTTTAAATTACAACAATAGTAAAAATTCTGTTAATTAAAGCAAACCTTTGTAGGAATTATCTGTAAACAGTTTGTAGTTCTAAGAGTGAATAATAGTAAGAAATTATGTATATTATACAGTAACAGAAGAACATCTTAACCCTTCAGCTCTATCTTCATAGGTCTTATATAACTGCAGGTAGACAGCTAGTTGGCAGATTCCAAAACAAATATACTCACTTGACACTGTCTACAATTTTCTTTTCATATTCAGTTATGTCTAATGGTTGGTCTGCATGGTTTAGGAAGAATTGTTCTTTATTTAAAAAAAAATCTTTTTTACACGTCTGTCATTCCAAAAAACACAGGTGACCCTTTGACAACATGGGTTTGAACTGCATAGGTCCACTTATATGCAGATATTTTTCAGTAAATACAGTATAGTACTACAAATGTATTTCCCCTTTCTTATGTTTTTAAATAACAATTTCTTTTCTCTAGCTTACATTATTATAGGAATACGATATATAATACATGTGACATACAGAATATGTGTTAATTGACTGCTTATGTTACCAGTATGGCTTCCTGTCAATAGTAGGTTATTAGTAGTCAAGTTTTTGGGGGGTCAAAAGTTATATGTGGATTTTCATCTGCACGGGAGTTCAATGTCTCTAACCTCTGCATTGCTCAAGGGTCAACTGTATTTCTTTTTTTGGTGATTTTAAAATGATTTGGTCAGAACAATATATAAAGTCTTTTATGATTTGCAATTGAGGTAGACTGGTAGCTGGACATTTTGTAACTGCTTCTTGCATGAGTTATAAAGAAGATGTAAATTATTTGGAAATAGTCTATTAAATCTTAATGTATTCAAAATAAATGTTCAAATTATTGCAGATATATAAAAATTAGATTTTTTTTGGCTTGTTTGGACTTGATTATGTCATTTTTAACTATCAGTGGATATATCAAACACACACAAAATAACCTAATTGTATTCTATGTTTTTCTAAATGGAAAAGATGAAATGTCTTGCAGTAATTTTTGATGTGTGATGGCTAATTTTTATTTCACTGCCCCATAAGCATGTATATTATATATAAACACATATTTCTAAGGCAAATTGATTTCTTATTTTTTAATTAAATAAAATTTTGTAAAGAGATGTCATGGTTGATATAAGAGAATTATATCATGCCTGCATACTTTGTTTCATTTGTCAATATTTTATCAGTGATCTATCTAAATAACCCTAAAATATCAATTACTTCTTATTAATTTGTGATGTAGATACAGGATTAGCTGTCCTGTACATTCTTGTGTCTAAAGAAGAAGAATCAGAATAAAACATTATAAATAAGTGGCAAGCATGTGGGAAAGTACTTAAAATTAAATCTAAGAAAATCATCATAATTAGGTCTTTTTCTCTTCCCACCTTTCTTTATATAGACAAGATTGTTTCTTTTGTAGATGCAGTGTTAGAAAGCTCGAGGCAAAATGAGATCACATTCTTATTTTACCTGCGTGTTTATCTTATATTTTCCATTGTTAAAGTTTTAAAATTTTATTGCAAACAGGGAAGCTAATTTAGAAAAACATCATGGTATTTCAGAAATTTTGCTTTATAGCTAAAGTATTTATTGGGAAACAGAATTACGCAATCTAGTAAACTCCTATTGAAAAGAGTATTTTGGCATACATTTTAGATAATACAGTTTGAATTCCTGGAGAAATGACCTTAGTTTTCTGCTTAAAGGTGAACAAGTTTTATTTTAATGAGTTCTTAGAGATGAGGTTTTTATATTTATTTTGATGGCAGTGAAATTATTATATTTTAACTATGCAGATAATTCAGACCAGTTCTGGCACATCAGGCATTACTCAACAACCTACAGAAATTAAATGATAATAGATGATGCAGATTGAAAAAGATAAATGTGGTTTCACAAAAAATAACTTTTCATTGTGCAGCCAGTTCAAAATGTTACATTTCAGATTTTCTTTATTTTTAGTTGAAAAGAATTTAAGATTAGTTAACTATGAAACAAAAAATGGAAACAAAAGTAACATATTTTCAGATGTTACTTGGTGAAAAAATTAAAATTCTTCAAAATTGACATAAAGTCAATATGAATTCACATGGAATATGTTATTTTGAAATAATCTTGCTTATTATAACTGTATACTGCTTTAAAAAATAACTTTGAGGGAAATTTCTTTTTTAGGAATTGGTGTAAGTTGAGTGAGCCTTGTAGGTTACAAGAATCAGTAACCAACCAAAAGTTGCCACCTTAACTTTTTGTTTTTTGCCTATTTCTATTTTCCCTCCCCATTTCAGTACATTATTAATAGATAAGCTCTTTTAAAATAATATTGCCAGGTTGTTTATTAATGTTTAAAATTTAAGCCTAAAATACAATTGGGGAGAATAAGTGGATATAAAAAACATTTTACTATTAAAATTTTGAAGTTTAAAAAATATTCTCTGTTAGCCGAAAGTGTTGAACTTGATCAACATATGGTATGAGCTAGCCTCATCCCCACCCGTTCTTTTGTTATCTTGTTATTGTTGTAAGGCTTAATGACAGTTGTAAGCCATAGTTCTGGATGTGGGGGTTAGTCCACCCTGGGGAGAAGAGGAGGAAACAGCAGTGTGGATTATGGAAATATGGATTGATCTAAAAAGAGACCTCTTGTAAAAGAATGGGCTCAAAGAAAAGCTAGGAAAAACTGATGAAAAGATGATGGAATATGATGTGAAAATGATCATTTGAAATCTTTCCTTTCATTCCCAGCTGCTATGTTTTGGGAAAAAGGAATGCATTTGTATGTTAAGGGAGAGCTAAAAGAGGCCAGATGAATAGTACTATTTATTAGATATATTTTCATTTTGGGTAAGATAAATTATGTGCATTTTAATGGACTTTGCATATGTTAGACTTTTTAAATCTTAAAGATGTAATGTTAGGTATGATATTTCATAGAAATGTTTCAAGCAATACATAACACTTGATCAATAATTGGCCCTTTCAATAGATCTAGTTTCAAAAATTAACTTGATGGTTATTAAAAAAATTAAGTATTTTAACTAACTGTGATGGTTAATATTATGTTAAAATATTAATTATTGCTCATTCTATAAATTATTTTTCAAACACATAGTTACCAGCTTATTCATATGTATTTTTTCTAGACTAGGGATAGATAACATTGCAGTTTATCTTGGTAAACTAGTACTAACTGGTAACACATGTTTACCCTTAGCCTATTTGTCCAGAAAAGACAACAATGCAGTCTAGTGGTCATTTTGGTGAATGCAGACATGAGGTATAGTGAAAGAAAAATTGTTGCCTGATTCTAAAGTTTGGAAAAAGTTAGATTGGGAAAAAGTTAGCATGATAGCGTAGAAATAAGGCATTAGGGAAAGGAACATATTTTGAAGGAAGAATGATGTTTTCAATTTTGGATATGCCAGGTATTCTGTTAGGGTGTCTTCTAAGTCGTAGGAAACCTCTGACTAAAGCTTAGGAGAGGATGATGACATGGTTTCGCATAGCTATTAAGTAGCTGACCTGGGTTCTGAACCTCTCATTTTTTGCTGGAGACCCAGATTTTCATCCACTGTCTTTGGCAGTGAGATTGGACTCCCCACGGAGAAGTGAAGGCTAAAGACAGACAGAACCCTGGGACCCCCAGATGGAGAAGGCTTACAGAGAAGGAGTTGTGAAGCAGCCTGAAAAGAAATGACAAAGATGGGAGGAGAGCTAGATAAAGTGGACACAGACAGCTCCGGAAGATACTTGTAAACAGGGGTGGTTAGGGAGAAACCTGAGCTTCCTCAGATCACGACAAGGATAACTTTCATCTTCTAATCCCAAGTGTCTCATGCATGGTAGATACTGAATAAATCCATATTATATGAATAAACGAAACGTGACACATTGTAGAGAAGTCAAATATGATAAAGACTGGAAAAAAGGCTATTAGATGAAGAAATTAGAGATCGTTGGTGGCACCAAGCTAAGAAGAATCAACAACGAGGAGTGATGGAGACTTGCTGAGTTTACATCATACTTTCAAGAAAATTTTCAGTGAAACAGAACTATTTTAGTTCTACTTTTTAGCTGACCAAAAGTTGAATCTAATGAAAAGAGGTGCCTGGCTGACTCATCAACTCTTGATCTTGGGGTTGTGGGTTGCGGGTAGAGATTACTTTGTTTTTCCTTTGGGTTTTTTGTTTGTTTTTTTTTTGTTTTTTGTTTTTTGCTGTCTGAGATTACCTTTTAAAATTTTTTTAAATTAAAATTTATATGAAAATAAAAAAAATTTAAAAAAGTTGAATCTAACTTTGCAGAATTTATTTTAGTCTGCTTTTACAAATAAACCACTCCTTTTAATAATTATTCTTGGTCTCCATATATTTCAATACAATAACATATTGTAAGGAATATGTAGAAGGTATGAGATAGTTTATTCAAGAGAATTATTACTTCTTAACTGAGAAAGTTTATCAAATGACAACATGTAGTTTCTGGTTTATTGAGCAAAATCCTTTACAAGAGATTCAGGAAATTGTGTTTTCTCTTTAAGGCCATTTATGCCAAAGTGGAGTAGACTAATAGTGATCAAAACTCATTGCTATTTGGTGAGGCCTGTTTGGTGGCTTTCCATGTGTGAAAAGAACCAGTGTTCATAGTTCAATTTCTCATAGAAAGAGTTTTCTGCATTACAAGAACTAAAACCAAAATTGGCACCTTTACTTATAATCTCAGCAAGAGGCCAAGGATTACGTCAGCAGAGAATGTGAACAAAATTTTTATTCCAAGAGGCGGATGTTCTATAATGGGTGCAGTAGAATAAGTTTGCAAAATAATAGCTCACAGTATTTCTATTTAGAATTTCAAAAAATATTCATTAAAAAAACCCACTATATCAAGTTTAATTGTAGTTTGACATATTAAAAAATTATGGACATATACATTTTTTATAAAAGAAAAATCTGGGGTAATTTAAGATAACCTAAAAATATATATGTATAAAGTCAGAGCTCCAGGAGTTTTGATTATTTGTCTTGCCTGTTGACTGACTGTATCTGAATAAGGTTGTATGTTAATTACTAAGTACTTTAGTTCTTGCTTTAGATTGAAAGGGATAAAAAATGTCTAGCAAACTTCATTGAATAGAATTGCTAAAAGTATAACTGAACCCAGGGTATTCACTATCTGAGCTGCAGTTTTCCTTGTCCATCTCACCATCATATACAGACAGCTTTGACCTATCTATAAGTCTTCACATACTCTCTCAACTCTAACTCCTTCTGTTGTTATTAACCTTGTTTAACCTCTCCTGCTTTTGTTACTCTAGTATTTACTTGTTCTGGTATGGTCCTTGTTCTGTTATGTGACACATGATTTTGTTTCAGATTTTGTGCTTCAAATTTAATTACTTGGTATTTTATTCCTCTGTGACAATCAACTTAAGCCCTCATTTATAAGTCTGTTATTTGAAAGAAGTTAGGTGTTAGTTTACTGTAAATCTAATATTCTCAGTAGTAAGAAACAAACATAGACATAAGCAGCATTTTTTTTTTTTGCCTCAGAAGTTAATTTCAAGGGAGTAGAACAACCTAGGGCACGTAAGACTCACATTTGTAATTACATATTATCTCATGTTACTCCTCATGATTCCTTCATGTCTTGGCCCCTTTTATTTTTTTCATACACCAGGTTGAACTTTGGTTTTGTTATATTAATTGTATAATTTTAACTCTTCATAAATATGGTAAATATCTACCACATAGATACCAAGTGGGCATCAGATTTAGGCATCTGCTGATCGTATGTTGGAACCTTCATGAAAACAAAGTGAAAAAAATACATAGGATGGAAAATAATGGTTAGAAGGTTTAGCCTATAAGTTTAAGTTCTGTCTCTAACATTTGCTAGCTGTGTGACTTTGGACAAGCTACTTAGTCTCTTTGACTTCTTTTTGTTTTTTTCCACATACAGAAGGAAACAAAACAGAAGTTGTTGTAAGGATTAAATGAGGTAATAGTGCTTAGGTCAGAACTTGGTATAGAATGGGCTATTATTGTTGTTGTTGTTGTTGTTGTTGTTGTTGTTGTTATATGTAGGGCTTCTCATGACCCCGAGATCAAGACCTGAACTGAGATCAAGACTTGAGCTGAGATCAAGAGTTAGATGCTTAACCAACTCAGCTACCCACACGCCCAGCAATGATTTTATTGCACATATATATATATGTATACATATGTATACATATATACTTAAGAAAGTAATGAAGTAAGAAAACATGCACACTCTTAAATCACATTTCCTTGAACTGTCTACCAAGGCAAATTTATTCTGATGATGCTAAAACAGTGTAATTTAATGAGTTCAACAAATTTCTTTCAGAGCATGAGTGATGTGCCAGGTGCTGGTTAGGCATGAGAGGAACTCCAAAGCTGAGTAAGCCCCCAAAGATTTTAGAGATTCATTTGTTCCATTTATCATGCCAGTTATAACTACTAAGACTTTCAGTTTTGCTACTAACTTCATTGATCTCTGGTTACTGCTGAATGACATATGTTGATTATAATATTAGAAGTGGTTAAACACTCTATAACCTGTATCTTGAAACAAATCATGAAGAAAGCAAAGACATGATATATTTTCATCATTGTATGAGAAAATTTACTGATTTTATAACTTGAGGATATTATAATGGAGTATTTGTTGAGGGGAGCATAAAAATATGAAGAACAACATTGATCTTTTATAATGTTAGAGAATAAAACAGTCATAGCTCTTACCCATATGTTTTCATCAGTGCCATTCCCTTTGTCTTTATCTAAGCTCGATTCTCTGGAGCACCAGTTTATCCAGCTACCTCCTGATGTCTCCATTTATATCTATATATATATACCCCTCAAAGCTTCCCTCTTTCTTGTAGGTAGGGTGAACCATGATTTATTGTCCAAACTGAGATACTCATTTTTTAGGGTTTTTTTTTTTTTTGACCAATAATTTATATATGGTACAATGCAGGTCTCAAGTATACAATGAAATGAGTTTTTACAGATATGTACACCCACAGATGCATACACTCACATTCCTTTAAAGATTCAGACTTTGGGGACACCTGGGTGGCTCAGTCGTTAAGTGTCTGCCTTCGGCCCAGGGCATGATCCCAGGGTCCTGGAATCGAGCCCCGTTGGGCTCCCTGCTCCGCTAGGAGCCTGCTTCTTCTTCTCCCACTCCCCCTGCTTGTGTTCCCTCTCTTACTGGCTGTCTCTCTCTCTGTCAAATAAATAAACAAAATCTTTTAAAATAAAAGATTCGGACATTTTAGCACTCCAGGAAATTACTTCTTGCTGCTTTCTGGTTCCTCACTGTGTCCTCTAACCCATCCCACAGCCCCGGGTTACCACTGTTCTGATTTCTGTTACAATAAATTATAACTTGAATACCTTTGAGAGTAAAAGGGGATGCTATTGATAATTTTCTGAGAAGATATATGTGAAGTGTTGTGGGCAAACCAGGAAGAATGGTTTCCCTACTCTTTGCATCAAGTCTGAATTTCCTAGGTAGCTTAAAGACCTTATGTATGCAGTCCCTTGCTTATTTTTCTATCTACATTCTCTTATCATTCTTCCAAACTTTTTACTTGTTCTTTCTCATTTCCAGACTTTTGTACATTTTCTTTCCTATGAGGGAAGACCATTCTTAGGTCTTCTCTACCTCCCTCTTCTCATGCGATGGCCTGGCCAATTTCTCATTCTCCCTTCATTTCTCTACTTAGATAGGATTTCTTCCCTTGGGACCTCCACTACAGTCTTCCAGAGGCACTGCTCCTAAATTTGGTTTACATGTCTGTCTTCTAGGCTTCCTGGTATTCTTCACTTTTCCTGCCAATGCTCTTATTACATTACAGTGTGATTGTCTGTGACTGCTATTTACACATTAAATATTTGGTAAATCACCATACATAAACATTGATAATTGATATAAATAAATTCACATTGAGTTTGTCAATATATGAGTACTGGTTAGACTTTATACCCTTTTAAGTAAATGGTCTTCATAGAACAGTTTGTATTTTATAACTGTGTGGTTATAATTTCTTCCAAACAAAGCCTCCAAATAGTTATGTAGACAATCAATTAAGATTTTTCCAAACTTCTAGAATATATTATAATTTGCATTTCTGCTACATGATTTTACAGATTCCAAGGACTTTCAAGGCATAGAGAAATAATAAATACACCATTGCTCCCCAAATATAATACCCATCTAATGGTATATTTTTCAAACACCTTCAAGTGTATAGTCCCTGATTTAACGCTTTAAAACTAACATTCCGTTCTTTCTTAAAGCATCAGACAAATGACAAGATTCTCATCTGGTGTATCAAAAGATTCACTATCTGGGGAAAATTAGCAGCTCAGGCATAGTTCTGAACTAGTTCAAGGCAGGACCAGGAAAAAAGGATAATTATTATTTACTCCTCTGGAACATATCATATCTCTATTTCTCATGTGTAATACAAAAATCAGTTCTCTAATGTGTGATGTACACAGTGAATGGAGAATATGTCATGAACATCATGACAGAGGATTATCTGCACATGGCCTAGGTATGAAGAATAACAGAAAAATATGAATCAAAAGTCCGGCAGCTTATGACTGAGGAAAAAATATATAATAAAGGTTAACAAAGAACAAAGAGAGATAACACTATTACAGGGCAGTGAGAAAAAGAAAGGATATGTTTTCTAAGGGTACCGTTAACAATATCTTTGCCAGGACAGTTGAAGGAAAGGCTTAATTTCAGATTGTAGAAGGAAGCAAGGGATAGTTTTATTCCTCAAGTTGGTCAGTACCTTATCTAGAATTGGTAATTAATCTTTAGTATATGGATTGATTAATAAGTACATGGAAAAGGAATTTTATTAGTAAATCCTCCTTAAATGAAAAATGTCTGTTGGCGTGATTCTTTGAAGATCGTTTTAATTCAAAAGAAGTAGCCAATATAACAGCCCAAAGGAAATTCCTACACATATTGATCATGAGAAATGCATATGGTATAACTTTGCAGGGTTAACAGAGTCTGCTTTTATTGTGTTTTTGCTTAAGTAAAAATAGTAAAATATATTTAAATCTGTATCTACATGTATATCTATATCCATATGCACCTATATTAAATATGTTAAATACTTCGAAGGAGGCAGATAAATGATTCAGTGTAATATTTTACATCATTTTGTCTCAGGGTGCTAATTTTTTGGCATAGGTCATTGAACACAAGACCTTTAATGTTTTAGTTATTCAGTAAATATTTGTTGCGTAAATAAATATCTTCATTGGAATTCATATGACATTTGAGAATTCTTAAAACAAGAAACTAATAAAAGAGCTAACAGTTGTCAGGAGGCTTTTATATGCCTGACATTGTCTAATCATTTATGTGGATTTCTCACATAATCCTCATTTAAATCCCCAAATAAATCCTCAGTCCTACAAGATAGATAACAATTTTTGTCCATTTTCTAGGTGAAGTAAATGGAACACATAGCCAATACCTTGCAGAGCCAGAATTTGAATATTAACTGTTGATTCCAGAGCATTGTGCACTGACCACTATGACTTTCCATCTAATGCCTGTGTGCGTGTGTGCCTACATATGTGTGCACGTGTGCGTGTGTGCACGTGTGCGTGTGTGCATGCATTCATCTATTTTGTAATGATCTAATCTTAAGTCTCCCTTGTTCTGAAAGTCAGGAATCATATTTCCATATCTTATACAACATTTAACTGTGGGGTGAAGTCACGGTAGCCCGTTGGTTGAGGTAAAACTCGTTTTTTTCCTAAAAATTGAAGTATTTTTCTACTTATCTTCGTTCTACTTATCTTGATTTAAATGACTGACGTTCAGTTTTACATACTTTAGTATCTGTAAATGCAAATAAGTTTTATAGGCAATGTTCTAGTTTTTATGTCTTTCCTTTGATCTAGAAAATGTTATTAGTTAAAATAAGGTGAATAAAGCAAAGAGGTATTAGTCTGAAAGCAGTGAGAGGTTATACGGTTATTAGAAAACAAAGGGAATCTTCCTAAATGGCTTTTTAGATAGAGTTGGATAATTGTTATTAAGATCCTTGATTAAAAGTTAACCTACGGATAAAAATTTGAAGGCAGTTTTTAGTAGAATTTTTGACAAAGAAACTTTGGAAACCCATTTGCATATATACGTATAATTTTCTTTCATGGCTTTTAAATGCTTCTTTTAAATTAATGAGGGAAATATATCATACCTTTTGTTGGCCAAGCAAACCACCTATTTAATTGAGAATATACGTATTTTTTATAATGTCATTCTGCCCTGCTTCAAATCTAGGCTTTGTCATTGGCAGTAGGTTAAACTAAAGTGGCTGCAGACCACAGAGGTTTCTTCATCCTTCTAAGACTAATACACAGAGAACCAAAATCCTTAAAATTTATGTTTCAACAGCATGTTGTTTTTTTTTTATAGCAGAATATATTTTCTTCTTGGCAGTTATTTAAATCTTCCAACAATAAAAATTCATTTTTAATTTTTTGAAAGTAAAAAATAATTTAATCAAGTTTACAGTCTAAATAGTTTTAGTGTCAGAAATCACAGACTTACAGTGCTTTCCCTAATTTAAGGAGGAATGACAAAAGAGAAGTTTATTTCTAATTGAAATAGTACGTAAAAGTAAATACCAAGAGAAAAATTCCACAGTGGGCTCAGTTATTATGACAGTTATTCCTTGGCTTTAAGTTTAAAATGTGTTCTCTAAGTTAAAAAAACCAAAACCAAAAGCAAAAAACTTTAAAAAAACAAGAAGATGATGTCTAAAGAGGCTAGAGGTGTAACTTACCATATTAATGTAATTCTACCTTTTCATAAAATGCCATCTAATTTAATCACCTTATCAGGATAGCTGTATTTCCCTTGAAAATTTAAAGCATCTTGCAGTGCCCCTGTGAGTTTGCTGTGCTGCCCGAAACGTCTCAGGGCACAGTGTGGGAATCTCAGTTCTGCACAATGCAGCCTACTTGTGACTAGGCAGCTTAGTGCATGTTTCTTTGAATTCATAGTATTAATTAATTTTCACTTATTTGGGGAGATAATATTCAAAGTGAAGTAATCACCTTTTTAGAAATCGATGTGAAAAATTAGATTAGAATTGACAAAATGGCCCCCTTGTTCCTACAAAATGATTCTGAAAGTGTTACTGAAATGAATAAAATTATGGATATTTGAAAACTCTTCTTATATAATATTATGTTATATTTTTCCTGAGAACTTTGGTATAAACTTAATTATCTGATCAAAATTATTGTGAGGAATCTTAAGAAAGAAAATGTGGTACTTCAGCTTCTTTATATAAAATTACATACATCATGGTTAGCAGAAAATGAATAGGTTTGAATTTTGACTTCTCTAACTAGTCTAAGGCTAAGCTAAGCATAGATAACCATTTCCCTTGCCAGTGATTCGTTTAGGAGTGTCTGTGACCTTCTGGCTAATTAAATATACTGGGAAAGTCAGCTGGGGGGGGGCACTTATGGGAAAGATTTCCTCACTGATAAAAAGTGATAACAGAACTTCTTTCACTGGGCACTGCCGTGTCTTTGTATGGTGTGCTGAACTCTGGCAGCTTATTTTGTGACCGTGAATATAGTAGCTGAGGACAAATCCAACACATGCAGAACAGCAAAGCAGAAAGGACACAAGTTTCCGGAGCCCTCAAAGAGAATGTTGAATTAACCAATCCCTGAACAAATCTTGTCACTTTTTGCAATGAGAGAGTAACTATTCCTTACATATTAAGCACCTTAATGTTAGTCTTATTCCTTAATTATAGTTAATATATTCCTTAGTTATAGTTAGTCTTATTCCTTAATTATGGATGGTATTCGAACTAAGAGTCAAGACCCTTACGGGTCTATAGTGTCAGTGGTCGAATGTGTTTTGACCATCCCAGGTGATTCTTACACCTTCTTGTCTTCCTTCTAATTCTTACTGCCCTCCTATTGAGAACTTATGGAGTAAGATAGTTATGGAATTGAATTAAGGGGACTTGATGAGTGGCTGATTATATATAGGAATTAAGAAAAGGGAGGGGTCTAGACAGCCACCGTGTTTCGGTTTGGGTAAGGGGTAGATGGTGCTGGTGTTCTAGGTGATAAGGACTACAACTAAAAGAATTGTTTTAGTTTTGTGTGTTCTGAAGCTGAGGTATTTAGGGAACATTCAGAAATTGGTACTAGAGAGTAGTTAGATATACAACCCTGGAGTCAGAAATATCTAAACTATAAGACTAAGAGATTGGTAGTTGTAGTTGAAACTGTGGATGTAAACAGAATTGCCTAGGCAGATACACTTTATCAGCATGGAAGAGAGGAGTATATGGAACCTTAGAGAACATTAGTGTTTCAATATAGCAGAGGGGAAGAAGTAGTTGAGAAAGAGGAAAAACAATTACTGGTGTCAATAATGACATATCTCACTTCATTTTAGATTTTTCTCTGAGAAATTCTAAGACCTTTGTAGTTATTGAACTTTAATTAGGTAAACTCTGCATATTTTAGTTTTTTCAAAAAGTAGATTCTTAAATGCTTTTTTCCTTCTTATTTGATCAATTTGTAATGCTGAACAGTAGCCTCGTGGGATAAAGAGTTAATAAACCCCTCTAACACTAGCACTTTGCTCTCTTCTCTCTTACGAGATGTTTGACCATTATGCTTATTAATACAGATCTGGGATATAGTGCCAAAAAGAAAAACCCAATGTATGAAATTTCATCAGTCCTTACTTCCAGTCATTTATATGATGGTAGATGTTTTGTTTTTAGGGAATATGGATATATATGTGTGTTATGCCCTTTGTATTTTGCTATTCATAATTGTATATTCTGTTTCATTCCTTTTGTTATTATTTTTAACATTTGACATTTTAGTGTGTTTTTTGTATAAAAATAAAATAGTTTAGAGAATTAAGATGATTTAGAAAATTCAAATAATTTTTCTTGGCTGAGGAAATTAGGTATTTCCTAGAAACAAAAGCCTGAAGAAAACAGAAACATAACTTTGAAGAGTTTTATCTTAAACCTTTCACATAATCTATGGATTCCCATCTAGTGTGTCTTGTGTGTGTGATATCAAAAACACTTTATGATGGAAACATCAGACTTTATGAACACTTCCAATACATATAAAAGTACAGTTTTCAATTAACATTATTGCTACAAGAATCCAAAAAAAAAAAAAAACTTTTTGCATGTATCTTATTCCTCCCTTCAACCTCTCTCTTTCTCTCTCTCTCTTTTCTTTTTTAACTTCAGTTTGAATAGCACCTGTAATTAAGGAAGAAAACCCGAGCCCTGGGAGCTAGGTAGGACTTTCAGCTATTGATCTGTGTAAACCCAGCTTATACTGTCAGGGGAGAAACAGTCAACTGCTGAGCTGCTTTGTCACTGACATAAGCTGAGAGAGGATTTTTTTGTCTATACTGTTTATACACTAGTCTATAGACCTGCTGGCTGGTTGAATTTTAAAGAGTGCGGAGGTTTAAAGACTTGTCCCCTGAGGGATGCTTCTGCCAGTTGGGAAGCGAGCTGAGGCTGTTTTGCAGAAGTGTGTGCATGTGTGTTGCTTGTGGAAGATGGGAGGGGGAGGGTGTGAAAGATTGAGCAACTAACTGGGAAATATTCTTCCTAATTTGAGTCTTAAAATCGATGTGAAATATATTACTAATTTGGGTTTACTTAGAAGTAGACAATGAGTTTTGAATATATATCTATTGTTACAAAAATTTTGTGAACCGCTTTGCAGGGGAGAGATATGGAAATAGTGTTCATATGTGTAGTAAATATGGTAAATGGCTTCACTTTTTGTAGCACAAGATAAGGATTAGCGATGGACAAATGAACTGTTCTTATTTGTAATGAGCTGTTTTCAGTTTCAGTAATTTAAGTTATTTCAAGTTTAGTGGCTCTTTTAATTACATTTAACAGAAGTTTTTCGATTGTAAAACACCTTTTTCTAAATATGGGGTCTGAGCTCATATTTTTAAAGGTATGTGTTCATAAGCAAATCAGGGTACCTTGCCCTAACGATAGAAGGATTGCTTTTTTTTACACGCTGCTTTTCTTTCCGCTTCAATGTCTTAAGGCTCTTGAAGCTTTCTTAGGTATTGGCATTAGAATTCTATAAAGTTTTATTATTAATTAATACCTTATTGCAGTCTACATTTTTAAAAAACGTGATAAATTCTACTTTAAAACACTCAATACTAGGTTTCTGTAGAAGTATTAAATATGCAGGTATTATTTCTCGGATGTAAATTTTATCGGTAAAGAGGTAGTGTTTTTGGCAGGGGTGACTACTGCATTAAGATATTTGCTCTTTTTTTCTTTTTAATAGGAAACATTCTCATAAATCTCTGCTTTGTCTTGTAATATCACCTGACTTTGAACTTGTATGATGTTATCTTCAATTCTAAAGCTTAACTTTAGAATCAGAGTTAATTTTAAGTTGTTTTTCATATATAACAAAATAAATCTTTTTCTGTTTTTTGCCAAGTGTCTGACAGTTATTCATATTTTGTTATGATTATAACATGTATGATTTCTAAAAACTTAAAATTATTTTATAATGACTATGTTAAAATCACTGCAGGTTATTTTCTATGCTTAATTAAAACACTGATTTTCATACTAGGCAATTCGTAAATGAAAGTGCACAGAATAGAAGCTATGCTGTTTTAAATTTAAAGGCTTATTTTCAGATACTTTTTTTTTTAAAGAATTGTTATTTGAGATAAGCTTAGTGTTACTGTTGTTGAATTTACCAAGAGTTGAAACATATAAACGTGTTTCTTTAGCTATAGAAAGTCTTTTTTTTTAACCGTTTTACTATGGGACATGTAGAGTTGTTATACCTCTCAGTAATTCATGCTGCTGCCAGCTTCATTCCCTTTTCTCTGCCTGCATTTTAATTGAAACAACATTTATATTTTTGAGCCAGAATCTGTCAGAAGTCCCTGTGGCTAGTCTGTGGTACAAGTAGCAGCAGACGTAGCTTACCCATATGGTGCGGTGCTTCTTGTAAAATCCATATGGCCTTGTTGAAGGGAATCCCAGCGGGGATGTGAAGGGTGTTAATACCCTTCAGGCCAGGCCTTTCCCTCCTGGGGCTTCCGTGGCATTGTCAGTGCAATCTGCCAAAGCACCAACTTAATTCCTTTTTAATAATCAATTATTTTAGTCTAAGAACCTGTGCAATTTTTCTTAAAACAAAACAAAACAAAACTTTTTTTTCCCTCTAGGAAAGGTCTCAAGAAAAAGTCTTAACTGCATCTTTTAAATATTCTAAAGCTTTTTTTTTTTTTTAATTTGCATTTGCAGGAAGTACTACAGAGCGTGCCCAAGTTCTGTTTCCCCTTTGACATTGAAAGGTACAGTATAAGCCGTCATTCACAGTAACTTCAGCTCATCTTAGGGGGCACTTTAAAATTGTTTCATGTGTTTTTTTAATAAAATGAAATGTACGTTCTCTTCACTGCTCCTAACAACAACAACAAAAGGACTAGAGTTTCAAAATTAAATAGTATTCGAAAGGAAGAAGCCTTTTAACATTATTATATCTTTTGTTTTCTCCACTGTGGCCAGTTAGGAGAAGTCTTAAGGTTCCATTTCTTCCTTTTGTTCTTCAGGTACATATTGTAAGCACCTGCAGAAAAAATATATTACTGTGTCCTTAATCAGAGCCTTTGAATTGTGTCTTTTAAAATTAGATGTATATATCCTGGTTTCTATCTCACTTCACCCTAATTGAAAAGACCATCTGTGTGATATTGTAAAACTCATGGCTAGTTGTCTCCCAAGAATAGCTGTATAGAAATAGTGTAATATTATGGAAGGCTGCAGGGAAATCCTCCCAGCAGTTTTGAAAATCTCATTATGTTTGTATTTTACTAAACAAATACTGAATGAATAGAGTATTACCTGTGTGTAGTTGGAATTTCACAGAATATATAGGCCTTTGAGCATAAAAACAGATCATTTATTGTTTTTCACGTGATTTTCACACCCTATTATCAGTTTTTTTAAGAGTATGGTATGAGGGGTTTTAAGAGAAAATTTATTTTCAGAAAATATTTTGTTAAAGATTAGTAAAAATCTGAAATTTTACAATGTTAAAGATAATGCCTTCTGAATGAGGCTAATTGATACTAATAAGTATTGCTGATGAATGATATCCTTTGTTTTACCTCCTTCCTGGAGAATCAGTTGTGCTTGTTAAAGTTGCAATTTACAAATTACTAGCAAAGATAAAATACAGGAAGAAAAGCTTTTGAAAGTATATTGTGAACACTGGGCACTAGAGGGCACATCAGGCACTAGAGGTTGTTTTTGAAGTTTGTAAAAATTTTTGCAGAACGTCTACTTAAATGTGTATTTGTGAAATGTTCAGCATTTGAAATGCAGTATTTCCTGACAATTGAAAACAATTTGTAGTATTGACACACTGGTAGTAAACACTTACTTCTTTTTACGTAATTGTGTGGCTATTTCAGAACCAAAATTTAGGTGTCATGGATATTTTATCCTGGGACCAGGAAGCAGATGTTCAGTTATGGTTGTCTCATGGCAAGATGATAGCCAATAACAAGACACGTATTTATATATTTTAAATGGTGACAAAGATTCAGTGTAATGGTTTATATTGCTCCTTACACTGCAGTGTGACGCATACAATGATATCATGATACTTAGGTCAACAATTAGCTAAAATTTTTTGTAGTAAGCTTTTCTGTAGAAATTGTGTTCTTTGTGCTTGGAAATTTGTTCTCAGTATATAGGTAGCTCTAGATGAGAATTCTAAAAAATGCCAGTAGTAATTTTTATGGTAGTTTGCTGGGTGAGAAGGTCTACAGAACAAACAAACAGAGGTGGTGGTGGCTGCCATTGGATGCTGAAGCAGCCTGATTTGCTGTCTAAGCAGTCTCCATATGACACGAGAGGCTGTAGTTGAGCAGAACCCAACATCATGTCTTACTTCTCACTTCCACAGTCTCAGTAATTGTGTTTTCAGATGTATGAAATATTTTAGAAGTACTTTTAGGCTTGTGTAAACTTACAGTGAAACACCTTAGGATTCCCTACTAAGGGAATTGCTCGGCCTATAAGGGGTTACAACTTAATGTGATGTTTGGCTCATGATTTAGTTTACGCATTTCACACTCACTTTAGTTTTAGAACATAGTTCTAGATTCGAGAACCAATTGATTGAGAAGAAGAAACCAATGATGCATGTAAATATATTCTTGCTTTGTTTTTCTTTAAGAAAATCTCACACAGGGGCACCTGGGTGGCACAGCGGTTGGTCGTCTGCCTTCGGCTCAGGGCCTGCTTGTGTTCCCTCTCTCGCTGGCTGTCTCTCTCTGTCGAATAAATAAATAAAATCTTAAAAAAAAAAAGAAAAAATAAAAAAAAGAAAATCTCAAACAAAAACACATTAAAGTTTTATAATATTGCTGTATTTTAGAGTATCTCAGAATCAAGTCGGACAGCATTTTACGTTTGTACTGACAGACATTGAAAGCAAACAGAGATTTGGATTCTGCAGACTCACATCAGGAGGCAGAATTTGCTTGTGCATCCTTAGGTAAGTATTTGTAGTAAAAAAAATTGGATGCATTAATACATTAATTATGCCTTTCTTCTGTACTTTGTTATGCTTAGGATGTTTAAAAATATGTATATAATATTTTTTCTTACTTGTTTTCTCTAGATACAAGTAAATTGAAAAATAACTTTATTTTCTACAGAGAGCATCAATTAGATTTAAAGATTGAGCAGTAACTGAATTTTTTCTTGAAAGAATTGGCTCTTTTAAGATTAGTTTTTGTGGGTTTATTTTTGAAAAATTAAATATTAAGATATGAGTTTAAATAGTTTATATTTCACCTATTAAACAGAATGCAAAAAGATCAATTAAATTAATACATGCTCCTTTCTATCACTGACCCAGAACCTGGATTTTTAAAAGTGAATTACTGCTTTAAGGCAAAGGTTGTAAACTGGTGATTCTGGGCAAAAATGTTTAAAGAGATAGGTTTTTTTGGCCATATGGTGTTTAAAAATTTTTTGAAGATGTCTCTAACTTTATAAATTTTAGTGAAATTTTGTGTAAAATTCAAGTTTTTAATTTCTTTTGGTAAATGGGAATACTTGCTAATTCTCGTCTTGCACTTCCCAGTAGCAACGGTATGCTGGAACTAAGCAGTGGGTGTTTCGTTGTGTCATGAGATGACTACTTTGCCACAAGTCCTACCCAGCCCACTTCAATCACTTACATCATTTGCCTTGACTCAATAGGTAGTTAAGAATGTGTCTCTTTTTTGTAGACCTAGGATTTGAGATGCTGGTTGTTTACAAGGAAGGATTCTAAAAGTTAGCTTTCCTTTATTATATCTTGATGAATCAGAAATCCAGATGTATTCCATAAATATAGGATTCTGTACTGTGATTGTAATATGGATATTGGTCAAGCTAGATTCTGTAGAAATGCTTGTAGGAAAGGAAAATAAGATTTAATTTAATAATTAAAATGTTATAAAGACCACTTGGTATAAAATTGATATTCATTTGCTGTTAAGCTATGTTCATACCATTCTTTGAGGTTTAGGTTATATATTTACCCAGAACATTTGTTAGAGTTGGAGAATTTTCTTCAATCTTTACTTAAAAGTAAACGCTTAACTGCTTTATAAGTATACGTAATAGAATGTGGATATTCCTCCCTTCTTTCTTTAGGCAACAACTCTTTCATTTAGATAATAATTGTATTTAAAACTTATGTTTTATCTGGAAGAGTATTCTTCAAACGATAGGTTGATTCTTATAATTTGAAGCCAGTTAATTGTGCAGTGAGAGTGGGGGTGACACGTGGAAAATGGGTAAGGATGGTTCCTTTTATCATTGTGTTTAATGCTGAAGGTTCAAAAGCTACAGTTTAAAGGGAAGTAGGCTTATCTGCTCTGCCCAAGGCAGGTTTGTCCTAATAGAAAGACCAAAGCTGTAGGTGCTTTGTAATTTTTCTCTGTGAATTTTTACATCTTTTCATTAAAAAGGTCAAGTTTACAGAAAAGTTTCAAGAAAACTACAGTAAACTCTTGTGTATACATCACCTAGATTCATAATTGTTAACATGCTTCTCTCTCTTTCCTTTCTCTCCCTCCAAGTGCAAACACACATACATGCAAATTATTTGTCTTTCTTTTTCTCTTATTGTTGTTTTTGCTGACCCAATTGAGAATAAGTTAGAGACATCAGTTTTCTGTAATATTTGAACCTGCATTTTATAACTTTACCCCACTGCCTCCAAAATGATTTCCTAATAGCCATAATTAAAGAAGATGAACCTTTGTCTTTGTTTTGAACTTTTAAAATACTTTGAATACACTGAACCTATTAATAATTAGCAGATAGTGAGGCGCCTGGGTGGCTCAGTCAGTTAAGTGTCCAACTCTTGGTTTCGGCTAAGGTTGTGATCTCACAGGTTGTGAGATGGAGCCCTGCACTGGGTTCTGCACCCAGCGGGGAGTCTGCTTGAGACTTTCTCCCTCTCCCTCCCCCTCTGCCCCTGCCATGCATACTCTCTCTCTCTCTCAAGTAAGTAAATAAGTAAATAAATAAATAAAATCTTAAAATAATTAACAAATAGTTACTAAATGTTCAGAATATCCCTATAAATGTGCTTATAGAATAAACATTCTTAGAAACTTCTGTTTAAATTTAGGAAAGCCTATATTATTTAAAAATATTTACACAAAGAATGAACTGTAGCTATTTGTTAAATTCCTGAAAGACTGGTATAGTGTTCATATCTCCAAACCAGGGGTCATTAATTTGTAGGAAACAGATTCTAAAACAGTTACAGTAATCAAGTTATTGTTATCAGACTTGTGTATGTGGAAGAACACCAGAATGTCATAGTACTCTTGAATTAGGAACAGTTTTACCTGCAGAAAATTACATACATTTATGTAATAAAAAAGTAAAATCATATATGCCAATAGGGAAAACCTTTCACAATATGCATTATTGGTTATTTTATCTTTTTTTAAAAAAGATTCCTTTTGTATTTGTTTATTTTTGTCATGTGACAGTGCTTTCTGATAGATGAGAAATAGGTAATAAAGCTTCATGAAAAAAACAGAGGAGAGTCTTAAATTGAGAAAATTCTATTCTCCAGCTTATTTTTTACTAGGAAATTTTTAAAAGATTGCCATCTAATGATTTTAATGGCATAACCTAATCTTTGTCCTGAAAGGCAATGTATTGCGTTGAGAATAGCCAATTTAGAAAATAGCCAGTAAAATTAGAGAACTATTTAGTTTTAATAGTGAAAGAGAATTAAAATGTAATGGAATTCAATAACTTATTCAGAAAGCTGTTATAGATAGGAAAATACCTATTTTAAGCTGTAATTGATGTACGTCTGTGAAAATAATTTTAACAAATCTCTTAAGTGCTGTTGTAAGGGAAATAATGGTGTTTTGGGTCCAGGTTTGTCTATGAACTAGACCAGGTCTCCCCCACTTTAGATTTAACTTTATAATTGTTGAAAGAAAGGATAAAACTTTAAATGTACTGAAAGAAAATATTGTTGGTTTTAAAAAATTACTGTAGGGGTGCCTGGATGGCTCAGCAGTTGAGCATCTAACTCTTGGTTTCGGGTCCGGTCACAATCTCAGGGTTGTGAGATTGAGCCCTGCATGAGGCTCCACCCAGGCATGGAGGCTGCTTGGGATTCTCTCTCTCTCTCTCTCCCTCTCTCTCTGTCCTTCCCCCCCCCAAAAAAAATAAAAATAAAGATTACTGTAGTCATAAGTGCCTTTATATGCCTACCATTGAATCTTGAGGCCAAAAAGATTGGCATCTTTGCCTGTATGATGATGAAAGATTTTGTTTGATGACAAATATAATAAGGAAATTAGAAATACCAATAATAACCTGGTAGGAATGTATTTACAACCCACTGTAACAGAGAGTTAATAGCTATAGTACATAATAAGTAGCTACAAGTTAATGACACAGAACCCAATAGAAGAATAAGGAAAATATCTGAGTAATATATTCACAGAGGAAATTTAAATAGCATATATACCTATGAATGATGCTCAGCCTTAGTAAAGGTGAAAGAAATGAACATGTTAAGATTGAAAGAAATGAACTTAAAAAAAAAAAAGCCTATGGGGAAACCAACATGTCATGTACTGTGTGGGAGACTATAAAATGACATAACCTTTTAGAAGAAAAATTTAATAATATCAATCAGTTTTATAAAATCTCATGCTCCTTGACTCAATTATTTATAGTTCTAGAATTTTAAATATCAGGATTATTCCCAGTAGTGATCAGTAAGGTGTAAATAGTCATTTATTTTAGTATGGTTTATAATAGCAAAATAATGGGATGTAAATGTCCTTCAGTAGGAATTTTTGGTACATTCCCCAGTCTCCCCTAGCATTTCCTCCTGCCCCTGCCAGAAGAATGGACTCTGTTTTTTTCACTGTTGGATTATATTCCCAGTGCCTATAATAGTGCCTGGCACATAATGAATTCTTAATAGATATTTATTGAATAAATATATTAATGAATGGCAAACAGAATGGAATATTATTTATTGGGGAAAACTATATTCTAATGCAGACTCTAACTCAGAGAAATGTTTATGAAAAATTGTGAAATGATGAGAAGTGTCAAAATAATATTTATGGCATGTTCTTATATTGTAAAGAACAATTTATATATGTTTGTAGATGTATCCATTTTAAAAAGTAGCTAACAGTAAGAAAGATTTATATATTAATGTATGAGTATATATACTTATAAAAAAGACTAGAAGCATAGGTCTCCAATTTTTTTTACTTTAAACACTTCAGCATTTATCCATTTTTTGCAATGGATGAGTCATTTTAATCAGTTTTTCCCTGTTCTAAAATTCTCAGATGTTAGAACTATAAATAGCATATTAAAACTGTGGAAATTTAACTAGATCATCTTTTGTCAGGTAAAATATGTGGTCTGTTTGCAGGATAGATTATTTTACTAGTGTGTTTTATTACAGGCGCTTCAAAGGCGGTCAGTTGATCATTGTGGTATAGCAGAATTAAGAATGGAAAGGGTCGTTTCATTCTGTACCCTTGAAATTTGGAGTCAGTGTGTGTGAAAGAATGACCTTCGGAAGAGAAAAAATATTGCTTGTGAAATGACTTTCCTACTACCGTCTTGGAGCCTGAGATTAGTGTTTTTCTGTAATTTCAACACAAAATGTTTAACGTATTGGAAATGCTTTTTGAGATAGTAGGAGAAATGCTACTACATCTACAATTTATTTCCTATTATTTGTTTTTCTTCAACACTGCTCACTTACTTTCATTGTATCCTTAAGATGTAGAAGAAAATTTGTTTAGTGTCCGTATAAAACCAAGACATGAAATTTAACTAGTAATTTTCTGAGGTGAGTAGGGAAGGAAAGTAGAATTATCTACTGAACTATTCAGAATTGGTTAGGACAATCAGGTCTCTTCATTTGAAGGCTACAAGGCTGTGTGTGTGTGTGTGTGTGTGTGTGTGTGTGTGTGTGTGTCTGTTGTAGTTACGGACTGTGCTGCTTGTGGGGGTTATATGAGAGAATCACCTGCGCTGGTATTCTGAGTATTAACTGGTGGCTGTCCAAAGCTTTGGAGTAATGTTTGCATCAGTTTTGTGAGGGCACCCTAGTCTTCTTAGATTCAGCCTTAATTCTAAGGCTTCTTGAGGTTAGCCTTTATTAGGGCTAAAATTTTAGAAAAATGACTAAATACTTGCATAAGCAAGACACAGAAATATATGCCTGCAACTATGTTTTTCTGATAACAAAATTAATATGTTTTACTCAGGAAAATCTAGATGATTTAGAGAAGCTTTAAAAAGAAAATAAAGGACTTGTATTTGTAACACATAACATTTACTTAAATTTTGGTATTTTACTCTTGTCATTTCTGTAAGATTTGTGGAGATGCATTTACAAATCTTTCTATTGGATAGGAAACTAAATACTTAATTGTAGTCTTTAGTCACAATTTCTAAATGAATGAATGCGTGTAAAGCAGTTATAAATTGGAAAAATTGCTATGGCTTTCATAGTAGCCCCTGTAAGCGCTGAGAGTTTATGCACATGCGCAATCTGGCAGTTGGTCATTTCACTTTTCTCTTTCCTTGGAAGTTGAGATTTAGCTCAAAGATGATTTCCTTTCTGACTATGGTTTTTAAAATTAGTTACTTATATCTATAACTGGAATATATTATGACTTTTGAATATGAAAAATCTTAATACCTTGTTCATGAAGTTGTCTCTTGTGCAAAATTAGTGCGTTTTTATTGAAACACAATATTCTTAGGTATTCTATTGTGAGATAAAACCGGATTGATTATTTAGGGGCCATTCTCATTAAATGATTTAAGTTTCTTAGATAGAAATTAATATTTCTCGTGTTGTCTTTATAATATCCTGCTAAAGACTTTACTTTTTTCTCTTGTGGTTGAATGTATCTTAACAAAAAAAAAATCTTTTCATTTATATTACCTTCTAATGTTTGTATTTTAATGATCTAAGTTTAAAATGAAAAATATAAATGTCTCTTGAGTTTTGTTGATATTGAACCAAGCTTAAAATATTTCAGGTCCTTAAAGATAGTCATAATGAAAATGAGATACATTTAGGGATGGTTAAAATTTTTAATACAAGGTAAAATCAGGTGCAAAGGTTGATGTTTAATTTTGAATTTTCAGCCATGGTTGTATGCTTTAGCTCTTTCCATGACATGTCTATCCTAGCTTAACAAGATTTCAAAAATATTCCGAGATATTATTAATTTAAGTCTTGCCATTGTTTGTATTTAGAATTGCTTTCACAGGCCAACAAAAATGCAAGAAATAACTTTTTTCCCTAATTTGATTAACATAATTTTAGAACTAAAAAATTGTTGCCAAGGGTTCAAAATGAAATACCCTAATAAGGAAGACAGATTGATGTTTAGGCCTTTGTAGTCCCCTCCTGCTCCTCCCCCCCTTTAACTCATACCAAACTTGAAGCTTTCACACTCTTCCTTTGGGCAAATCCCTTAGAAGCAGAATGTTTCAATTTTACACATTTTGTGTCAATTTTCCAGACAGAAAAACAGCCCCTAGACATTAGACGTTTTTCTACGGAAAGGCAGTTTCCTTAGTTTTATTTGATTACTATAAGTTAAGGTTCCTGCTGATCACTTAGACTGTTAGTGGTTACCTGACTATTTGACAAAAAACATTTCCTTTCCTTTATTTAACCTTTGACTTTTGAATGTAAAAGTTTTATCAGCTCTATAGTGGAAGCACACGTGTGGGGGAAGTCTTCTTACTGCCACAAAATGGATTCATGACTTTATATGTACTCTGTGTTTTGCCTTATGTCTTTACAAAAAAATTAAGGAAATAGTCTTATAATTAGACTTTAAAGAATCTCTTGCCTTTTAAAAAACAGTTGGTCTTAATGTTTTACATCATATATATTTGCAAGGCTGTAAGAGTCACAGTTCTTCTTTGTTAAAGAAATAACATTTTCAGTTTTATAAGATTCAAGTAAAATAAATTAAGTCATTATAGTATGTTGAGTATCTTTTTTTTTTTGCCTTTCTAGGATTTTTGTGGTTGGTTGTAAGAAAACAAATTTTGACTGTCTTTGGGTCTATAAAATTTAGTGAAAAAATATTTTAACTTATTGATAATTAATCAGTTTAAGGGCTTATGTATTAGTTAGAAATAGCTTTGAACATATATTGTTAGAAAATTATCTAAAAACCCACAGAAATAAAAACATGAGAATAACATTTCTTACCCAGCGAGGTAAGCTTATATAATTTATAATGTTTTATAAATCTACTGTAACGTTTAAAATATATATGTTAATTTTGCTACACATTTTGTCTTTAAAGTTTACAATGGAATCTTGTTAAAATATTTGAATTATTGACAACTTTGTGTACTCCAAACCATTTTCTTTGTCATATAAAAGAATGAGCTGGACTTCCTGTTGAGTAGTTGCTCCATATCAAGGGTTGTGAATTCAGTTACTTACAGGGACCAGGAAGGGATTCAAATGAAATATACAGATTAAGTTTCTGACAATTAGAAGTTGGGATTAGTGTGGTGATCCAAATAGGACATGCCATATCCAAAGACAGAAGCCATTACTCAACTCTAGGTACTTGTTATAGAGTGAAAAATGTGTGACCAGTATTGCCAGTTCTTTTAATTTTTAAGAGCAGCAAGAAATCCAGATTTTTAAGTGAATTATCTCAGATTTAGAAGTTGGCAGTTTATTCAGTTTAACAAGGGGGTGTTGACCAAACAAAATATGCCCATGGGCTAGAGACAGTCTGCAAGTAGCCAGTTTGCACCCTCCACTGTAGATGCTGTTTTTTAGCAACAGAAAATGTCTCAGCTTCCCTGACATTTCTAGGAGCATGACTAGGTTACAGAATAGCTCCACATTGATATTTGATGTTTTTATTAAAAAATGTGAATGATACGTAGTCTTAAGAAGGAGCTGTTATCACCAAGAATCAGTACATGTTCACCAAGTGCATGTTGTGTGTAACTAAACTCAGTTCTTTATGGTGACACTGGTGTATCAGGCAGTGCTGTGGAAATTCGAGTCTGTTCCACTTTCTCTCATGAACAAATTATATATAGAGAAAAATATTGGCTAGACAATAGATAATGAAGTTATGAGTCCTCTTAGTGGTTAAAGTACCATACTTAGATTGTTGGTAAATAGACATGTTATTTTGGGAGGGATCTTGTACCATATTGTGGGCCATAACCTTTTAAAAATTTTTATCCACAGTGATGAACATAGAGGTAGTACTAAAATCTACAATTGCAAGGAATTACTAATACATTAGGTGAAAGAATTAAACAGATCTTTATCTGCTGAAAAATTTGCCGATATGAACAAGATATAATTTAAAAGGCATAAATATAATGCTCTGAACATTAGTTAGATAAACAAATTTTGGAAGATAGAATTTGCTTCAGTGGGTGGAAATTATAAGTAGACTGATTTAAGATTAAACCAGAATACATTTTGTCATACTTTATATAGCAGCCTGAAAATGTCGGTCATTGGACATGTTTATTCAAAGACTATTCTGAATATTATAGAACTGCATGCCTGCATTGGGTGATAGGCTATCAACAGTGGACCCCTGAGCAAATATTGCTCAATCAGATTGATCAGAGTTCTAATCCCAGGCTTGCCATTTGGTAGCTTTGTGACCCTGGATATATTGTTTTACTTTAGTTTAGTTAATTATATATTATGGCATTATTTTAATAATTAAATGAGATAACACATACAAAGTACCTAGTATGTTTTAATACATACAGTTAGTGCTCAAGAAGCTTTATTCCCTGTTCTTCCAATTATTTTAACATACAGAATCTCATTCTTAGTTTCTGCTCTGTACTCCCTAGATGGACATAGAACTGACCAGTGAGTCATATTGCCCAAATAGAAATAACAGAGCATCACGGAGCCTTAGAGATGACTGCAAGAAATATGCCAAGTGTAAACTTTGTTGCCATAGTTTTTAAAAAAATAATGTTAGTCTGATTTATAGATGAAATCATATTAGAGGTAGTTATAAAACATGACAGTGTCTAGCAGTGCTATAAACATAATAGAGTTGAGTGTTGAATTTGATGATTAAGAGAATGAATGTGAGAACAAAATCTAGCATATCTTGTATCAAGAGCAGCATAGCCTGGTACCAGGATGAAATTCAGCCAGAGGTGGTATTCTTGGAGATTATAAAAAATAGTGGTAATCATACAGATCACAAAATACCTCACACAAATAAGAACTATTAAATTTTGAGAAGTAACCTAAATATTAATTATTTCAATTTGTTTTATTTTCAAAAACAGTTATCTATATAAGTTAGCTTTTATGAAAAATTGTTTCAACTAATCTTCACAATTTGGAAGAAAATTGAAAGGGGAAGATAACTAATGAAAACTAATAACGTAAGGATGAGAAAACCAGAACGCTGGAATATATGTGCTGTTGGTGGGAATGTAAACTGGTGCAGCACTGTGGAAAACAGTATGAAGATTCCTCAAAAAGTTAAAAATAGAACTACTCTATGATCCAGCAGTCGTACTACTGGGTATTTATCCAAAGAATACAAGAACACTAATTCAAAGGAATACAAACACCTCTGTGTTTATAGCAGCATTATTTACAATAGCTAGGATAGGGAAGCAGCCCATGTCCATCGATAGACAAATGGATAAAGACATGGTATGTGTGTGTGTAATGGAATATTATTCAGCTATAAAAAATATGAGCTGTTGCCATTTGCAACAACATTGATGGAGCTAGAGAGTATATAATGCTAAGTGAAATAAGCCAAAGACAAATATCATATGATTTCACTCATATGTGAAATTTAAGAAACAAAACAAACAGTAAAGGGAAAAAATAAGGAGGGGTGGGGAGAGAGAAAGACAAAGCAAGAAACAGACTCTTAATTACAGAGAACAATCTGATGTTACCAGAGGGGAGAGTGGTTGGGGGTTGGATTAAATTGGTGATGGGGATTAAAGAGTGTACTTGTTGTGTTGAGCACTGGGTGATGTATGGAACACTTGACTTACTGTACTGTACACCTGAAGCTAATATAACACTGTATGTTAACTAACTGGAATTAAAATAAAAGCCTTAAAAAAGAAAAACATGCAAGGCAAGAAGAGTGTTAAGGTATTTTATGTAGAAAAAGATCATCTCACTTTGTAATAACTTACGAGATAATTATGAGATGTTTATTATAATTTTTATTTTTATAGTGGTCCAAGGAAGAAGAATTAAGTTTAAAAAGGCTCCACATTATTTTAGTAAGGTGGAAATGACAATGTAAGGATTAACAGGTAGACATGCAACCATCTAAAATCAATAAATTTTGCTTTATTTAGAAATTCTTGAGAGCAAGACAGAAACAGACCAGCATGCTCCTTAAATAGATTAAGTCTCATCTTACATGGACATACAGATCTGAACTACATGACATACTGAAATTTTCCTGAAATGACACTTTCTTCAGTCCATTAAAATTTGAAATACAAATATCAAATGCTTGCAAATGAAAGAAATGGCACTCTGTCCAAGGAATTGTAGTGTGTCTTAGTAGGACATTCTCCATGAAAATTATTTCATGGAGTTATAATGAGTGTAGAAAATAAGATGTGGTAATTTGCATGGTATTGAGTTGAAAATTTAAAAATAGTAATCTTTTTCTTTTTTTGTGAGAGGTATAGTAGAATGGCTGTCTAAGCACTAGAGTTAAAGAGTTGAATCATTTAGTATGAAAGTTGAGAATACCAATGCTAACTTCTGATTTTCAGGTTTCCCAAAGGCTGTAGACTGGTTATTCTTTAGACCTTTGTACGATTTAGTCTTAGATTTAACTGTTCTTCCATGGGATTAGATTTGTCTCCTATATCTTAGTGTTCCTCCTTTTTGTTTCACTCTCACATTTTGTCAAAGCCATCCTTTAGTAGCTTCCCCAAAACAGGACAGAAGTGGTAAATTTTTGAGTCCTAGCATGACTGAAAATGTTATTAATCTAGCCCCACACTTGATTGGTAGTTTCTCTGGGCAAGGAATTATAGGTTGCAATAGGATTTAACCTCTGCATTTTGAAGGCATAATCTTCTCACTTTCTGGGGTTGCTGTTGAGAGATTCAGTGGCATTTTGAACGTAATTCCTTTATATGTTACCTGTTTTGTGTCTGGAAGTTCTTAGGTGCTTTTCTGTCCCCTATTCTGGAATTTCACTGTGATATTCATTTATTTTACAGTTCACCCAGTGGCACTCTCAATGTGGACGCTCATATCTAAAGTTCTGGGAATTTTTCCAGTAACTTTCAGAAAGAAATTTTCATTCCTGTTTTCCCTCTTTTCTTTCTTTTTGGAACTACTACTGTTAGTCAGCTACATGATTGTTGAGATTGATGCTGTGATATTTTAATATTTATTCTCCTATTATCCATTGGTTTATCTCTTTATTCTAGTTGCTAGGAGATATTCTTGATTTAGTTTCTAATCTCTTTATCAATTTTAATTTTTTTTTCAACTTTTAAATTTTGAATGTCTAAAAGTTCTTGTCTAAAATTTTTTTCACCTCTTTTTGTTCAGATTTCATTTTGTGTAGTAGCATCCTGTTCTTTATTCAGGTCCTAAGAATATTAATGATAACTTTGTAGAGTTCTCATCTGTTGCTTGTATTGTCTGTGTTTACTTGGAGTTCCTTTTATGTTTGCATTCATGTATATATTTCCTCAAGTATCTGGTGGTTGGACTCTTCATTTATATTTAAGATAGAGACACTAAACTGAATTAGAAACTTTTTATGTGCAGTGGTGGATTTCATTCTAAGAAAATAGGACCTCTGAGAGTTTTTGTTTTGTTTTGTTTTGTTTTGTTTTTTCTTTGAGAGATTCCAAGATCAGTGTTTCAGGATCCTTGGGGGTTAGGGAGGGTGCAAATATACTGGCTACTGGTCGTTTTCCCTATTGGCACCTAGGTTTTGGTGTTCTGTCTTTTGCTAAGTCAGTTATCATTCTTTGTTTCCTTTTCATCTTTACAAAACCATTCACCTATGTTGCTCTCTATTGCTTTTTTCTCCATTTCTCTTGTCCATGTTAATTTATACCCTTTTTATTCATTTACTGTCATTTTAGTGCCATTTCCAAAGGGCACAGAGATAAATGCATGTCTTTAATATGCTAGATTTAACGAGAATTTGGTAGATTTTTAAAAATATCATAGGCATCTTTTATATCATTACTTAGTATTTATAATTATTATTTTAAATAACTCTATAACAGTTTTGCTGAATAAAGATACTGTACTTTACTGAACTGTTCTTCTGTTGTGACTTTAGGTTACTCTTGAATCAAAAAGCATCTTTCATAGCCATTAATAAATTAGGCATTGTGTGAAAAAATGCAGATAGAATGTTGTTTTTCTAAGCTCCATTCATTGATTTTTAAATTTTAAATCTGTTGTATACATGTACTCTTGTCAGAATACAGTTATGTAGTAAAAGCATCACACTTTTTCTCTTAGAAAATAAACTGTTGCAGTAATTCTTTAAAAAAAATGAGTATTTGTTGATACTTAACTACACTGGTGTTTTTGTGGTTTACTATATTTCTATGTGAAAAGCATACATTTTAATAAACAATTGAACCTTTGGATAGATTTTAAATATACTAATAACTTAATTTGTTACTAAGGAGTACAGATTTTTTGTGTATAATTGGATTTTAGATGTAGTATTTTGCTTTCATAAAAATTATTTATATCTAGTAAAATGAATCAAAATGAATTTTCAGTTATATATATTTTTGATATCTTAAAGTTTTTTAAAAATTTTTAAAATAGGCTGTTAATTATATTGATGTTTACTTTGAAATTTACCATCCTACTTGAACATCAGTTTCAAAATAATTGATTAATTAGGCACATAATTCTATTGTATTATATACTCACTTTAGTAATCATTAATAAAAAATGATTGTGTCTTTATTTTGAAAGCTTTTTAAAATTAGTTTTTATTTTGTATTATATTTTATTACAGTGGTTAACTTTTATTCTATGAGTGCTTTTGGTACACTCATACCATGCATACCATGATATAGGATTAAATAATTTCACTGCAGACATAAAATAGAAGTGTGTAATGAATAACTTTTATAATAGAACTTTGGATCATTATTATGTTGTGAAAACTAGTAATAGATACTATGTAAAATTTCACTCTAACAGTAAGGAGAATATGGGTATAGTTGTTTTCTGCCATCCCGAATTAAGCTGTTTGGAATAATACAAATTTAATGTTTGTCATCTATTTTGTTGATTCTAAATAATATATACATATACATTTTTAAAGGTTTTTGTTTTGTTTTGTTTTTTGTTTTGTTTTTTGTTTTTTACAGTTACCTGCCATGGTTTGAAGTATATTACAAGCTTCTAAATACTCTGGCAGATTACTTGGCTAAGGAACTGGTAAGCTGTGTTTTTTCCCCAATTTTTTCTAATGTTGTAAACTGCACATAACATAAAGTTTACCATCTTAACTGTCTTGAAGTGTACAATTCTATGTCATTAAGCACATTCACATTGTTCTGTGCAACCATCAGCATCATCATCTCTAGAACTTTTCTGTCTTCCCAAATTGAAACTCTGTGCCCCACTGAACAGCTTTCTTTCTCCTCCTCTGAGTCCCTGGCAGTAATCATTCTATTTTCTGCCTGCGTGAATTTGACTGTGTACCGCATGTAAGTAGAATCATATAATACATGTTCTGTGACTGGCTTACTTCCCTTAGCATGTTTTCAGGGTTCATCCATGTTGTAGCATGTGTCAGAATTTCTTTCTTTTTTAAGGTTGAATAAAATTTCATTATATGTACACACCACATTTTGTTGTGGTGTTCATCTATAGATGAACAGTTGGGCTGCTTCTACCTTTTAGCTGCTATGGACAGTGCTGTTAGGAATATGGGTGTACAAATATCTGTTTGAGTTGCTGTATTCAATTCTTTTGAGTATATACCCAGAAGTGGAATTGCTGAATAATATGGTAATTCTATGTTGAAGGACTGCCATAATATTTTTCACTTGGTGTCACCATTTTACATTTCCAGCAGCAGTGCACAGAGTTCCAATTTCCCTACCTCCTCCCCAACACCTGCTATTTTCTGTTCCGTTTTTGTTTTGTTGAAGTATTATTTACCTACAGTATATTAATTTCAGGTGTACAGCATAATTATTTGACATTTGTGTACATTGTGAAATATTATCATAGTAACTCTAGTTAACATCTGTCATTACCAACTATACAAAGTTACAGATTTTGTGTGTGTGTGTGTGATGGGAACTTTTAAGATTTACTTTCTTAGTATCTTTCAAATTCACAATACAATATTATTGACTACAGTCATCGTGCTGTACATTATATGCCCTTGACTTATTTATGTTGTAAGTGGAAGCTTGGACCTCTTGATCCCTTCACTCTTTTCACCCATCCCCCAACCTTTACCCCTCCAACAACCATCAATCTAATCTGTTCTCTATATCTGAGTTTTATTTTGTTTTGTTTCGTCTGTTTGCTTTGTTTTTTAGATTCCACATGTAAGTCAAATCATATGTTGTGTGTCTTGCTCTGACTTATTTCACTTCGCATAAGTGCCCTCAGTGTCCATTTATGTTGTCACAAATGGAGAGATTTTGTTCTTTTTTATGGCTGAGTAGTATTCCGTGTGTGTGTGTGTGTGTGTTTGTGTGTGTGTGCACATGTGTGTGCGTGACACCATCTCTTTATCCATTCATCCATTAATGGACACTTAGGTTGTTTCCATATCTTGGCTATTGTGAATCATGCCACAGTGGACATAGGGGTGCATATATCTTTTCAAATTAGTGTTCTTTTGTTCTTCAGATAAATACCCAGAGATGGATCACATGGCAGTTATAGTTTTGATTTTTTGAGGAAACTCCAAACTGTTTTCCATAGTGGCTGCACCAGTTTATATTTCTAGCAATAGTGCACAAGGGTACACATCCTTTTCTCCACATCCTTGTCTAGACTTGTTGTATCTTGTCCTTTTTGCAATAACCATTATGACAGTTATGAGGTTGGTAACTCATTGTGCTTTTGATTTGCATTTCCCTAATGATTAGTGATGTTGAGCATCTTTTCATGTGCCTTTTGGCAATCTGTATGTGTTCTTTGGAAAAATCTCTATTCAGATCTTCAGCCCATTTTTAAATCATTGTTTATTATTATTATTTTTTTTGTTATTGAGTTGTATGAGTTCTTTATGTATTTTGGATCTTAAACTCTTGTTGGATACATGATTTGCAAATATCTTCTATTCAGTATATTACCTTTTAATTTTGTTGATGGTTTCTTTCACTGTACTTTTTAGTTTGATGTAGTCTCATTTTCTTTTTCTTTCTTTCTTTCTTTCTTTCTTTCTTTCTTTCTTTCTTTCTTTCTTTCTTTCTTTCTTTTTTTCTTTGCTTTTGTTGCCATTGACTCTGAAGTCAGATCCAAAAATTATCTCCAAGACCAATGTCAAGGAGCTTACTGCATTTTTTTTTTTAAGGAGTTTTATAGTTTCTGCTTTAACTGATTTTGAGTTAATTTTTGTGTGTGGTATAACATAGTGATCTAGTTTCATTCTTTTGCATATGACTGTCTAGTTTTCCCAACACCATTTATTAAAGAGAATGTCCTTTATCCATATTCTTGCCTCCTTTGTCATAAATTAATTGACCATGTATGTGTGGGCTCTCTGTTCCATCCCATTGATTTTTGTGTCTATTTTTGTGCCAGTAGCATACTGTTTTGATTACTATATCTTGGTAATATAGTTTGAAATCAGGAATGTGATACCTTTAGCTTTGTTGTACTTTCTCAAGATTCCTTTGACTGTATGGGATCTTTTGTGTTCCATACAAATTTTAGAATTATTTGTTCTAATTCTGTGAAAAATGACATTAGAACATTGATAGGGATTATATTGAATCTGTAGATAAAATGGGTAAAATGGATATTTCAATGTGGTCTTTTAATCCACAAGACCAGATTATCTTTCCATTTATAGTGTCTTCAGTTTCTTTCATCAGTGTCTTATAGTTTTTAATGTATAGGTCTTTACCTCCTTGGTTAAATTTTTTCCTAGGTATTTTATTCTTTTGATGCAATTATAAATGGGATTGGTTTCTTGATTTCTCTTTCTGATAGTTCACTGTTAGTATGGAAACACAACAGATTTTTGTATTTTGAGTTTGTATCCTGCAACTTTGCTGAATTTGTTTATCAGTTCTAACAAGTTTTTTTAGTGGCATCTTTAGGGTTTCCTCTCTCTATAGAAAATCATGTCATCTACAAATAATGATAGTTTACTTCTTCCTTTCCAACTTGGATGTCTCTTATTTCTTTTTCCTGCCTACTTGTTCTGGCTTGGACTTTCAGTACTATTTTGAATGAAAGTGGTGAGAGTGGGCATACTTGTCTTAGTCCTGATCTTAAAGGAAAAGCTTTCAGCTTTGTACTGTTGAGTATGATATTAGCTGTGGACTTGTCATATATGGCCTTCATTATATTGAGGTATGTTTTATCTGTACCCACTTTGTTGAGGGTTTTTATCATAAATTGATGTTGAATTTTGTCAATGCTTTTTCTGCATCTATTAAAATGATCATATAATTTTTATCTTTCATTTTGTCAATGTGGTATATCACATCAATTGATTTGCAGATGTTAAACCACCCTTGCATCCCTAGAATAAATCCCACTTGATTATGGTGAATCATTCTCTTAATGTACTGTTGAATTTGATTTGCTTGTATTTTGTTGAGGATTTTTACATCTCTGTTTCAGGGATATTGGCTTGTAATTTTCTTTTTTGTGTTGTTTTTGCTTGGTTTTGGTATCAGGATAATGTTGACCTCATAAAATGAGTTTGGGAGCATTCCCTCCTTTTCAGTTATTTGGAGAGTTCAAGGAGATTGATATTAAATCCTCTGAATATTTGGTAGAATTCACATGAGCAACCATCTGGTCTTGGACTTTTCTTTCTTGGGAGTTTTTTGATTACTGATTCAGTCTCCCTGCTAGTAATCAGTCTATTTAGATTTTCTATTTCTTCATGATTCGGTTGGAAAATTGTAAATTTGTAGGAATGTATCCATTTCTTCTAAGCTGTTGAATTGGTTGGCATAAATTTGTTTTTAGTAATCTGTTATGATCATTTGTGTATTCCTTTGGTGTGGGTTGTATCTTCTTTTATTTTTGATTTTATTTATTTGAGAACTCTTTCTTTTTCCTTGTAAGTCTAGCTAAAGGTTTGTCAATTTTGTTTCTATTTTTAAAGAACCAACTCTTAGTTTCACTGATCTTTTCTATTGCCTTTTTAGCCCCAGTTTCATTTATATGTGTTCTAATGTTTATTATTTCCTCCCTTCTACTAAATTGGGGCTTCATTTTTTTTTCTTTTTTTAGGTTTTCTTAGGTGGGAAGTTAGTGTTTGTGGTATTTTTCATGTTTCATGTGGTAGGTTTATATCACCGTAAACTTTAGACCTATTTTGCTACATCCTATAGATTTTAGTGTGTTGTATTTTCATTTGTCTCAAGGTTTTTTTTTTTCTTTTTTTTAATTTCTTCGTTGAGCCACTGGTCGTTCAGTAGTATGTTGTTTAATCTCCATATATTTGTGATTTTTCTGGTTTTCTTCTTGCAATTGACATCTACTTTCATACCATTTTGGTTGGAAAAGATGTTTGATGTGATTTCCATTTTCTTGAATATATTGAGACTTGTTTTATAGCCTAACATATGAAATATCCTGGAGATTGTTTCATGTACACTTGAAAAGAATGTGTATTCTGCTGTTTGGGGATGGAATGTTCTTTATATATATAGCCCATCTGATCTAATGTGTCTCTTAAGGTCAGTGTTTCTTACTGATTTCCTCTTTAGATAATCTGTTCTTTGATGTTACTGGGTTATTAATATTTCCTGCTATTATTGTATTGCTGTCAATTTCTCTCTTTACAAATGTTATATCTTCTTGTTGGATCGACTCCTTTGTCATTATGTAATGCCCAACCTTGTCTTTTATTACATTCTTTGTTTCAGAGCCTATTTTGTCTGATATAAGAATAGCTACCACACTTCCTTTTGGTTTCCTTTTTCATGAAATATCTTTTTCCATTTCTTCACTTCCAGTCTGTGTGTGTTCTTGCATATGATATGAGTCTCTTGTAGGCAGCATATAGATGGGCCTAGTTCTTTTTTTTTTTTTTTTCAATTATTTAGCCACTTTGTATTTCTTGATTGGAGAATTTAGTCCATTTACATTTAAAGTAATTATATATACTTATGTAATTATTGTCATTTTGTTTAATTGTTTTCTGGCTATTTTGTAGTTCCTCTCTGTTTTGGTCTTCTCTTGCTTTCTAACTTATTGGTTTGACGGGTTTATATTGCTGTATACTTCGATTCCTTTTTCATGTTCTTTTGTGAATCTATTCTGGTTACGATGAGGCTTACATATAACAGCTTATATATGTAATAGTGTATTTTAAGTTGATAGCAACTCAAGTTTGAATGCATTTTAAAACTAAATTTTTACCTGCTTCCCATAAAAACATGTTTTATTTTTTATTTTTATTTTTTTAGTGAGAGAATGCATGTAGGGAAGGGCAGAGAGAGAGAGAGAGAGAGAGAATCATAAGCAGGGTCCACACTCAAGTGCACATGGAGCCTGACGCAGGGCTTGATCTCATGATCTTGAGATTATGACCTGAGCCAAAATCAAGAGTCAGACACTTAACCAGCTGAGCCACCCTGGTGCCCCCATGTTTTATGTCTTTGATGTCAATTTTAAATATTTTTATTTTGTATATCCCTTAACTAATTATTGTAGTTATAGTTATTTTTACTGCTGTTCCCTTAACTAATTATTGTAGTTATAGTTATTTTTAGTACTGTTGCACTTTAACCTTCAAACTAGCTTTATAAGTATTTAATCTACTACCTTTACAGTATATTTACCAATGAGATTCTCATACATTTTCTTAATAATTATTACCCTTTCTTTTCAGCATAGAGAAATCTCTTTAACATTTCTTGTAGGACCAGGTTAGTGGTGTTGAGTTCCTTTAGCTTTTGTTTGTCTGGAAAGCTCTTTATCCCTACTTCAAATTTGAGTGATAACCTTGCTAGGTAAAGTATTCTTGGTTGGAGGTTTGTTTGTTTGTTTTTCCCCAGCACTTTGAATGTCATGCCATTTTCCTCTGGCCTACAAAGTTTCTGCTGAGAAATCTGCTGATAGCATTATGGGGGTTCCTTTGTAACAAATTGTTTTTCTGTTGCTGCTTTTCAGACTTTCCAAATTTTGTTATTTTGTTATATTTCTTGGTATCTGTCTCTTTAGGTTCATCTTGTTTGGAAGTCTCTGGGCTTCCTGGGTCTGGATTCCTGTTTTCTTCCCCAGGTTAGGGACGTTTTCAGCTCTTATTTTTTCAAATAAGTTTCAAATAAGTTTTCTGTCCTCTTTAATATGGATGTTATTCTGCCTGATATTGTCCACAGGTCCTTTAAGTTATCTTTACTTTTTAAAATTATTTTTTTCTTTTTGCTGATTTGTTTGGGGGAATTCCACTGCCCTGAGTCCAGATCACTGATTCTAGTCTGCTGTTGAACCCCTCTAGTGTATTTTTCAGTTTAGTTATTGTTCTATGACTTATATTTGGTACTTTCTTATATTTTCTATCATTTTGAAGTTCTTTCTGTGTTCATCCAGTCTTCTCCCAATTTAGAGAGTGTCTTTATGACCATTACTTTGAGTTCTTTATCAGGTAAATTACTCATCTCCACTTCTTGTAGGTTTTTTTCCTGGAACTTTATCTTGTTCTTTCATTTGGAATATATTCTTGTTTCCTCATTTTGGTTGGCTTTCTATTCTATACATTAGATAAAACAGCTCTCTCTCTCATTCTTGAAAGAATGACCTTGTGTGGATGAACCTTATCATACAACCCTGCTCTACCTCTTGGTTGTCTCTTGAACCTTTGTAATTGTCTAAGCAGCCTCATGTATTATTGATACCTCCTAGTTGTTGAGATAGTGCCGCATTCCCTGAATGTTCCAGAGGGAGGGATCTATCAGCCCCTAGTTTCAGGCTGGTTGGAAGCTAGACCCTCAGGCAGCAGGTTTAAAGGTGTGTAAATAAATAGTTTTGCGGGACAGCAATCAGAAAGAGTGATGGTCTTCAGACCAGTCAATTTGGAGATGTACCTTTGATGATGGTGGCAAAAAGTGTGGCTTCACACAAGCGTATGAACTCCTTTCAGGGAGGTACCAGCAAACTGCAGCAAGGCTGAGGGAGAGTGCAAAGATGATATCCCCTGGTCTGTGTTCACTGATAGTACGTTGATAGCTTCTAGATGTGTGGTAATCCTAAAGTGTGCCTCTCGGTAGAAGCTCCAGGGTAAATAAATAGGAAATTTGTAGTAGCCTGTCAATAACTTTCTCTTCTATTATTTTAGACCTGTGGGGCCCAGAAACATAATTCCCCCTGGCCATGAGAGCCAGGTGTTCAAGGGGCATTCCCTGTGTAGGCTGTGAATTCCTTCTGGTTCTGGTGCGGCTGCAGGGATGGTACAGGGCCAGGATGTGCCCACGAGCACTAGAAAGTTAGAGGGAGAAAGCAAAAATGACACCCACCAGCACCTCTATCCTGGAGACAGTTTGAATAAGCTCCTCCTCCTCTGACAGATGCTTTAAGATTAGCAAATCAATCGCCTTCATGTAGGTCCGGGTGCTCTTCATACTGCTGCTTTTGTGCTTGGTCCCAAGGCAAGTGAGTCTGTGCACAAGTTCTTTAAGAGTAGAGGCTCTATTCCCTACAACTCTTTGTTCTCCTAGATGTAAGCTCTGTTGGTTTTCAAAGCCAGACATTTGGGGAGCTCATCTCTGTAGTGTAGGTCAGAAGGGTTGAAGTGCCTGATGTGTGTAACAAGTCCCTTACTTATCAGGGAGAAACTGCTTAAGATCCCTCCTGATTGTGGGTCACCGCGTGGTGGGTGGGGTTTTGGATGAGACCGTATCTCTGCCTCTTCTACATTCCTCAAGGTGTTTCTTTCTTTCTTTCTTTTTTTTTTTTTTAAAGATTTTATTTATTTATTTGACAGAGAGAGACAGCCAGTGAGAGAGGGAACACAAGCAGGGGGAGTGGGAGAGGAAGAGGCAGGCTCCCAGCGGAGGAACCTGTTGTGGGGCTTGATCCCAGAACGCCGGGATCACGCCCTGAGCCGAAGGCAGATGCTTAACGGCTGAGCCACCCAGACGCCCCTCAATGTGTTTCTTTTATTCTTTGTTGTGCAGGAGCTATTCAGCTAGTTTTCAGGTTTTTTTCTGGGGGAATTATTTCACATGTAGCTATAGGTTTGCTGTGTCCATAGGAGGAGGTGAATTCAGGGCTTATGCTGCCCTCTTGAAATGCCTCCTTGTTTTGTTTTTATAATGGCCATTCTAATGGGTTCAGTGAAGTGGTATATGATTGTGGTTTTGATTTGCATTTCTTTAATGATTCCTGATGTAGAGTATTTTCATGTGCTTATTGGTCATTTGCTTTTCTTTGGAAAAATATCTGTTCAAATTCTTTGCCCATTTTTAAGCATGTTTTGTTGTTGAGTAGCAGGGGTACTTTATATATTCAGATATTAATCCCTTATTAGATATATGATTTGTAAATATTTTCTTCCATTCCTTTTTACTTTGTTGATTGTATCCTTTGATCCACAAAAGTTTTTAATTTTCATGAAGTTCAGTTATGTATTTTTTCTTTTGTTGCTTTCAGTGTCATGTCAAGAAATTACAAATTCAGTGTCATGATGCTTTTCCCATATGTTTTCTTCTAAGAATTTTAGTTTTAGCTCTTACATTTAGGTCTTTATCTTTTTTTTAAAAAGATTTTATTTATTTATTTATTTATTTGAGATAAAGCGAGAGTGAGAGAGAGAGAGAGCACAAGCAGGGGGAGCAGCAGGCAGAGGGAGAACCAGGCTCTCCACTGAGCTAGGAGTCTGACGCGGGTCTCGATTCCAGGACTCTGGGATCATGACCTGAGCTGAAGGCAGACACTTAACTAACTGAGCCACTCAGGCACCCCGTATCTTTTTTTTTTCCTTAAAAATAAAAATGAAAATGCTGAAGTGTGCTTTTGAATTAATCAACATTTCTAGGATGATATTTGTAAATTTTTCCCCTTAATCATTGTTTGATGTTTTTTACAAGAGCTAATTTACTAAGATATGAACTGTGCTATTTTATGAAATTTAATTCAAATAAAAATTTTTAACAAAATTTTAATGATTCCCTTTTATTGTTTTCTAATTTTTAAATTCAGGGTATATTTTCTATCCTTTTGTTATTTTTTTAAATTCTCATTTGAGGTGCACCTAGGTGGCTCAGTTGGTTAAGTGTCAACTCATGGTTTCAGCTCAGGTCATGATCTCTGGGTCATGAGATTGAGCCCCATGTTGGACTCCATTCTCAGTGAGGAGTGTGCTTGAGATTTTTTCCCTTCCTCCCTCACCCTCCCCTTTGCTTCTCCCCCTGCTTGCACATGTTCTCTCTAAAATAAATAAATAAATAAATAATAAAAAAATAAATAAATTCGTTCTTAAAAAAATTCTCATTTGATACTCTATTACTCTTGAGATTGTATTTTTCTGGATTGGCCTGACATTGTTTTTCTTTTGTTTCTAGCTATATACTAAGTCTTTCTGTGATCTTTTTCTCCTATGTATACCTAAAACTTTGATATTCTTATTTTATAGTCTTAGTTTTCTCTTCTTTCTATACATTTATGGGCATTTCATACATACTCATAGCTATAAGTACTACTATATTTTGATCTATAAGGATGTTCTTTTTGAAACCTGATTATATCATTACACTGCTTACCGTCTTCTCATAGCTTCCTTTTTTCTCTTAGAATAAAATCTAAACTTGGGTGCAGCCTGACATATAAGAAGCTCCATGATGTGTTTTCTGGTATTCTTCCTGGCTGATCTGCTCCTTCTTTCCTACACATAATGTACTATCCAAATATTTTGAACCACTCAAATTTTCCAGAAGATAACCCTACATAGTTGTCTTTCAAGATTATGTCAGCACTCATGATTACTGATAGAACACTCATCTTTTGAGATTTCGAAGTAAATATCATTAAAAAACAAAACAAAACCTGAATTTAGCACAAATACTACTCCAGATACTTTTTATTAAATAGAATTTAAATGTATTATTATTGAATTAAGATACTCCTTTTACACTTCTGGTAAGTAATCTCCTAATTTGGCAATCAAATATTATCATTATAATAGCAAGGTTTTGGTATTTGTCAAAAGTTCAGGTGTTTTTGTGCATGTGTTGTAAATATTTCCCCCTCTACACTTGACGTACTTAATTCTGTGAAATATTCATTAGAAAGTCATTTTACACTTGAACAATTTTATGTTGAAGCTATACAGTCATTTTCCTAGGAAAATAACTGGAAATAAAAATATATTTAATTATAGCAATGGAAACTTAAAACCAGAATTCTACTTTGCGATTATTTCTTGTTCTTCGTTTTTGTGAATATGCCTGTGGAATCAGCATTAATTCTATTAGTCATCCAAATTTTGAGTACTTTACTTTTAGAAACTCTTACTGTTAAATTAATGCTTATGTATCTATAATATGTCATTCTCTGAGACCATCAGTAATACTGGAATATATAAAAGACAATACTGTGAGCAAATCCTTATAACTTTAGTTTTCTGAAATGAGGGAATAAGAGAGACTACATTTATGTTCCTAATTAGAGGAAAATATATTGTAGGTTCACAGTATTAATTAAATAACCAGAAGTAAATCTATAATTGTAATATTTTTTCTTTTTATTTTTAATCCAGTGCCACAGGCTATATAGATTAATATTTAGATTTTATAATTGAAGTTATCCTTACCTGATCAACATCAGGCAAGTATAAAGAAATTTTAAAAGCTAGACTTTAAAAAACCTCATGTAGCCATAGGAATTTTGTATAGGCAGGGCATTAATATCATCCAGAATATTCTGTGGATATATTTTATTGCTTAAATGGTCAAGAGATAAATTCTATAGTCTTTTCTTTTAACTCATTCTAAGGAGAATTCCAGATAGGCAGTTTTGAGTGTACACTTCGCAAACATTTAGAAAAATTGGAATTATTAAGGTTTGTTAGTTAATTTATAAGACAAATTGTGAGAAGTTAATGTGTCTTATATCCAAATTCCTTAAAATTAATTATTACCTTTATTGAACAATTGGCATTTCCTTTGGTATATTGTCTCCACCTGAACATTTTAAGAGAGAATAAAAATCATGTATATAAAAAGCTACCTTCATATATTTATTACTGGGTTTATATGTGTAATTCAGAAAAAGTGAGTGCACATATGAAGGTACATTATTATACATATCCTAGGAAGTAGATGTATTACAGATTTTATTTAATCCCACTTATTGTGGGTCAAGTGGTGACTGGTAGCTGTTCAGAAAAGAACTATTTAGAATAACCTGTATGTTGTATCTTAGTACAATGATCATACTAAATTGTATCTATTCCTTAAAAATTAGGTTGAAGATTTTAAAATTAAAATGGAAAATGAAAGCATTCAGCGATCTGATAAAAAGTAGTGTTATTTTTATTCAACCCCATTGTTCTTGGATTTAATGATTTAAATGATTTCTTCTATAGATAGCATCGGTGTATTTTATAATAATGAAGTTTTGCCAAATACGGATTTATACTAAATAGAGATATTGCCATTATGCTTTCTGGATAAAGATATTTATCTTTTCCATATTTATTAAATTTAAATATTTCAATTTTTTATTTGAAACATTCTTGTGTAATCAGTTGTGTATAACATGTCTAATATGAAAAGGCACAGTGCATGATTCATCAAGTAGTTTTAATTATATTCCTTAGTATATAATTCATTTGTAAAATGTACTTTTTAAATTTTACTCTAGGAAAATGATTTGAATGAAACTCTCAAATCACTCTATAGCCACCCAGTACCAAAGGCAAACACTCCTGTCAGTTTGAGTGTGGTAAGTATTCAGCTGTTAATTGATTTTTTTGTCATAGCACTTTCTCATTTGAGAGCACATGCACCTTCAAGAAACTCTGACACCAGGGAAACGTCAGTGCTAGTAATAACATTACTATATGATGATATTGGGACTTTTTGCCATGCTTCAACTATCATAACATATAGTAGATGTACATTTTTGTAGTTCTTAAATCACAGAATTTTTTATTTTACACTAGAAGTAAACAAATCTGTGAGAATATTTTGTGAGGAATACTGATTTTCAGGTGAACTCTATCCATAATAAGGAAACATACACACACACACACAAATAGCCCTCATAAAATGAAAACAGTGCATAAATAAGAATTCGAAGTATCACATATAACTAACCATATGATAAGAATTGTGGGTGGAAAGTTTCTTCTTCTTTCCCCACACTGTAATCAATCTTCTCTTATAAACACCAAACACTGAAAATATGATTGAAGTTGTCAAACAGTAAGCCTGTGGTGGTGTAGATTAGTTACTGCTGAAAATTTTAATGAGCACATTAGTATTTTGGGAGATTCTGTAAATGTTCAAAGTTAGTGATCACAAATGTGGATGTTTTCATTAATATTCAGCATACCAAATAAAATGTTAAAATTTATTTATATTCATTTTAGTTCTTCCAATATAATGGTAAGTGGTACCACTTATAAGAAAGAAAAAAATATATAATGATGCAAGAGAAGTTGAAAGAAAAAGTAAATTGTAGTGTATTAATCGTATTCATAGGTCTTTTGCTTTTTTTGCACAATAAAGAAATTACTTCATTATATTCTTTGTGTGGTAATAACTTATTTTTTGCCTAAATTTTTCCTGTAATTTTGCTTAATAGTAGTGTTCTCTGACATTATTCTGTTCTTCCTGTTTTTACTGTCAGCAACCTGGTTCAGATGCTTAGCACTTTAAATAGTTCTTACTTTAGATTCTCTCTTTCTAATCCTTTCTACAAAAGTCTGTCAGATTAAACTTCCTTAAACTATATAAAGTTTCTTGCTGAAACCTAAAAGCTCCCCATTTTCTGAAAAATTTGTCCAAACTTTCCACCATGCTTTTATGACCATGCACTACCTAGCCTCAGTCTACCTTTTCATTTTTCTCACTTTTTTTTCCTAAATTGATTTCCTACTCCAGTCACATTGTTCTGTTCATCTTCTTGAATGAACATTGTGCTTTCTCACTTGTACACCTTCCTTTTTTACTAAAGCCTCATTGTAGACTATCCATCTTTAGTCTAGAACTAGCTCATTTCTCACCTTTGTGAAACTTTCCTGTGTCGTTAACAGCGTAGTGTTCTTTCTTCCCTGTGATCCTTTATGTCTGCACCCTCTTCTGTTGCACACTGCCAAAGTGGAAATATTTAATAGTCATTTGGAGATTGTAGACTGGAAAGCTAAGGATAACATGGAATTTTTAACCCAGGTATAGTAGTCATCTGCAGAGATAGTTGTAGGAATACTTGAGCTATTTAAAGGACAGAACATAGAATAAAGCAGAGGCCAACGTCTAATTGCCCAAATAGACTGTATAAAAGAAGAAAGCAGATTGAGTGAAAGAATTAGAGGAAGGAACAGTTAAGGAGAAACTCAGATTTTTAGGTCACTAGACCCAAAGGAATACAAGGTTAATGGTTAGTGGAATGAAGTAGAAAGACCAAGGAAAAATATCAAGAACAAAGAAAAGCTCTGGATTATCAAAAATAAGTGTCATTCTTTGAAGGAGTTGTATTTATAAAATGATTCTAACACTTCGTTAAAGGGTGAAGGAAATAAAGGTGCTAAGATAATAAAGGTAGCTATTCTAGAGCATTAATGAGAGATTTTTAAAAAGTACTCTGGCTTTAAATTGGAGTATCATTTATTCTAAATAAATAGCTTACAAAAATCAATTTAAAATACAGGATTATTGAAACACTTCACCTTTATTAGTAAGAATCATAAATAAAAAACTATTAGGCCTCTTAGTATCTAAGAATAGAAGATACTGGTTTAAGTCACAGTCACTAAATGTGTGATGTTAAGCAAAAAAGTTACTATCTTTTGATGATTCTTTTTCTTCATTTGAGAAATTGAGTGAGTCCATTTTTAAGAAAGTTGTTTGGGGATTACGTGAAATGATATATCTAGATGTACTATGAAAGCTATCCTAATATTGATTGTTAGTGAATTAAAATTTTCTTTCATGCGGACAAGGTATTTTGTACCATAGCTGAAATAATCTTGTTTAGGGAATTTGAGTGACTGTGTTCTATTCTATGTATGATGGTCATTTCTATAATTTAAGCCTTCTTGTAAACTTTTGAGTCAGGATCTATGGTAGCTTTCAAATCTTGTACACCTTTTCTCAATACAGTATCTGAAGAATTGACAGATTCAGCTGGTTGATAATATATTGTCTTAAATTCATGTAAAGTCCATTTAGTAATTTCATTTGATTTCAGCAAGAGCTAACTAAAGTGCTGTGCCCAGTGCTGTGCTGTTCAAGATGGGCAGAATTAGGATCCAAAAACACTTGTCTTCAGCTGCTTAACAAGGTTTTAGTTTTATGGTACCCAGTTAAGATTGATCATCCTGGGGACTTTTGTTCTTCCACAGAGTGGAAAGAAAATTTTATTTGTTGGCACAATTTCTGATAGAAAAATGTGAGAAGCTTTGGGAAACTACTATACTTTCTTACAATATCATATTTTGTGAATGCTCCAACACATGAATTTTTCAAGGCCTGACATTGAAACCATAAGAATATCACAGAGATTGTATAAAAAGTTAATATTTAATGTAAATGCTTATTTTGAAAGTATATTTCAAAATCATTAACTATCCACAGCATTTTGTACTCTCTGTTGAGAAGGAAGATACTTTCTTTGAGATTTTTCTAGCATAAAGTTAGCAAAACAGCATTTAAAATAGCATTTATAATTAATGTTACTTTCAGTGGATAATGTGGCTACATGGGTTTGTCTCAGATACACAGCAAATTGTATAAACTCCCCCATGAAAGTAAAATATTCATTTTTTTCTCTCATGTATTATAAGAACCAAGAGATATTTATTGCCAGTGAGCAAGTTCTGAAAGATCAGCCCTTCCTAGTACCGGTGAGTTAAAAAGGACATTGGCTTCTAAAAAATCACTATTAAATTGAGAAAATAATTACTTCTTTCAATGTGTGTTTAAGATTCACTCCAGTCCTTTGGGAAATGATTAATTTGACTCTTTTAAGAAAAATTAATCATTTGGAGTATATTTTCTGTTTATACTATCTTTTAGAGCATAGTTTTATGAAATACAGTACTATTAAAAACCCCTCCAAATAAAGTAGTTAATAGAGACCAAATCTATGCATATTCTCCATTGTCAGTAGTAGTAATGTTAACGTGCATTCACAGCATGAGAGTTCTGTCACATTTTTTTGTCACAAGGTCTCCTGAAACCTTGTGATTTATCTCAATTGTTCTTCTACCGGGGAAATTATATGTTATGACTGTGTTAACTAGCCTGTTCTGACTAGTTAACTGTGCCCAGTATTGGCTAGAATGTTTCTTTTCCAGTCTTTAATTATGAGACAGTAGTAAATATGTCCTTATGTGATTAAGATAGGAAAATAATTTTGGCAATTAATATGAACAGAAAATAAAACAATTCTGGTGATTTAGTTGTGCTGATTCTGGGTGGTAAAACTTGGGAACATTTTGGGGAACATGAAGACATACACAATATGCTCTTTATATAAATAGATCTATGAACTGTTGTATTGCTTTGAATATTATAGAAGCTAATTACTATTTGTTTAGTGGGTGTATGAAGGTCATATTTTGAGATCATTACGTATTTTAAAAAGTTTTAAATATTTAAAAATTATGTCCTGTTGCTGCTTTCTAAATACCTGATATGTACCAGAGAATTTTGCTGTGACTTACCATAGAAACTCAGGAATCTTAATAGATTATCTTAATAGATTTTGATATATTCTTAGGTAAGCAAACCTCATTATTTTCCAGTCTCCCTAAATGTGTTTATGTGTGTGTGTGTGTGTGTGTGTGTGTGTGTGTATCAGTAATATACTTTTTTGTCTTAATAAACTTTTTTCCAGGATTATTTCAGTTTTAAAATTGAATATTTTTAACCAGCACTAAACTCTTTGTCTGAGAAATTTGTTGTTCAATATCACATAAACCTGCTGTATTATTCAAGAGTCTCTCAAATTCAACAAATCCTGAATGTTAATCCTTGGCATTTATTAATTTAGTTGATATATCTTTTCTTATTTTTTTTCAAATTGTATGTATTGCTACCAAATTTTAATTCTGCTTTTCCTATGTGATTTATTTCTGTTTATCAGCATTCCTACTTCATTGCCCCAGATGTAACTGGACTCCCAACAATTCCTGAGAGTGTAAGTTTTCTGTTTTCTATATTTTTTAATGCTACTCATATGAATTTTATTTATTTTGGTCTCAACGCCTGAAGATTTCTGTATAAAGAAATAGAATGCATTGTAATTATCCGTTTTGTTAGAAAGAAGAAATAGGAATAATGGTGTTATCTCTTTTTCTTCTTGATGTGTCTGCTACTTTACTCCCTTCTTAGTATCTGGTTGTGGGTAAGGAAAATTTTATGAGAAAAACTGTTTCTAGCACTTGAAGTAGTTCAGTAGGATCAGATATATATTAGGTCCTAAGCTCCCCTGGTAGAGGAAATATCTCAGAGGACTCTGCTTGGTAGGGGATAAATACTAGCAATGGGAAATATTTTCACACACATAGTTACTTTAGTGAACTGACTGTAGCATTTTAGATTACTTGTATAACTCTATGGAAATCTTAATGTCTTGTACTTGATTTCTCGATTTTGATTTAAGTGATATATATTTTGTAGGGCTTGAGGGGTACTACAAGAAATCATAAAAATTACTAAAGTTTGCATTTTATTTAGAGTCCTAATTGTAGCCATACTAGAAGTAGTTTCAGTGTTTTAGTAGTTATCATAAATTAATATTCTGTAGAAAAATTTACTGGAAAGTGGAAGTGACAAATAGGCTTTGGTTGCTGTGTGAAAAGGAAATTTTCTCTTATGTAATTTTTTTCAACTTCCCTTGGAAAGAAACAACAAATCAGTAGAAATAATTCAATAAAAAGTGAAAGAAACATCAACAGGAAAAAAATAAGTTTCCAGAAATACTATTTCTTTCAGAACTCTACTGTTCTACCCAAAATGTTTTCAAACCTACTAAGTGTTTGGTTTCCAAAAGTACGTGGGTTATGAGTGAATGAAGTCTGGGGAGACAATTGTAAATTTTCCAATATCAAACCAAGACTGTCAGTGGTATTTTTAGTACAGGTGAGTCCAGATAACTCCTATGAAAAGACTAGATGAAGCTGTTTTTAATGTGGGCCTGAAATAGATTATCAACACAGCATTCTGTGTTGAGAAATATATCTCCATCTAGAAATTATTTTTCTTTGAGATTACAGGAAAAATACTAAGGTTGAATGCCATAAAAGTAATCTATATGAAGAGCTGAATTGGAAGGTGAGGTAGACCTTAAACATAGAAAACGGCAAATGAATTTCTCCCCACTAAATTCAACATCACTCACTGGTATTACAGATTCTGTTATATGCCCTGTCGTTACCAATTTGTCTTGGTAAAATTTCTGCCTTCTGGAAATCAAAGAAACTATTTATTGGATTTCTTGTTTTCTTGCCCAACTAAAAGTTTTCACTTCCTAGATTATATAGTCTACTTGATACTACAGTTTCATTTTATTATCATATCTTATTCAGTCTCTTCATTACTTTATAACTTTCTGGCATGCTTAAGTTTGAGTACAGAAAGTTAAAAATAAGTAAAAGGAGAAGTTCTAAAAGTCAGAGTTAGTGTAGCTTATCCCAATTTTGATCTTATGCGGGGAAAATAATACAAAGTCTTTAAATCAAGGAAATTGATCAGGCTAACACCAAAATTTATTTGGTTATAGGAGCATAGACAAGGTCTGACATGGGGTATAAACAAGGGGTTTTCCTTAATAAAGGACCAAAGATTGCTTTATGAATCCATCTCATCCTTTGGGTGCCTTGTACATAGTACATACTATCAGACAGTGATGTTGCCTACTGAGTGGCAAACATAAGAACACTCAAATGTGTTTTCTGGAACAGCAGTTCTCAAAGTTCAATGTATAAAAGAATTATCAGGATTTTTTTTTTTAATCAGATACTTGAAGCCATACTCTAAAGATTACAATTCAGCACGTCTATAGTTAGGGCACAGGAAATCAGCTTCTTTTATAAGTACTTGGGGAGGGAGAGTGGAAAATGTATGATCCTCTGATTGCCCTCTGAGAAACATTTTTCTGGGGTAGGATTATGTTTCAAATAATAATAGAATGTTATATGCTTCGTGTGGCAGCAGAATAGTATTAAATTTAATTATTTTAATGAATACCATTTTTTAATAATAACATCCTTTGAACTTTAAGACTCGTTGGTAAATGTATAAAATATTTTCCTTCGTAATCACCATGAGCTCTAACTTACACAATTACTTTTCACTTGTACAGAGAAATCTTACAGAATATTTTGTTGCCGTGGATGTGAATAATATGCTGCAACTGTATGCCAGCATGTTGCATGAGAGGCGCATCATTATTACCTCTAGCAAATTAAGCACTGTAAGTACTTCACACTTCTCCTTTTAAGTAGAATGTATTGAGCATTTCACAAAAAGACCCACGAACCTCTGCAGATTTAGAAATGTTCTATGTGTACTTATGAGACAATATCTACATACTTTTTTGATATATGGTTTTAATCTGGCTCTTGAAGTACAAAAGTCTGATTTATAGAAGGCCTTCTCAGATGCATTAAGTCAGGTTAATTATTTTTTCTTATCAGGAGATGAGAGTTTTTTTTTTTTCTTTTTAACTCTCCAGAGTTCATTTTAGTGCCTTCTACCATATAAAGAATTCTTAAGAGCTATTATGAGATCTTTATTATTCACTTGTGGCTTTTTCCATTGGAGCTACTTGAAAGAAATCAAGGGGCCATGATAATAGCTGCTATCCTAACCTGGTAATAGGTAGATTCATCTTTGTTGCCAAGTAGTGGTTTGGGAGTAGCTTCTATAATAGTTCTGATTTGGAGGAGCTCTTCAGGCTGATAATAACTTAAAAGTCAAAGTAGCATTCCTTTTTTTTAAATCACAGGTTTTATGCTACTCACTAAAATGTTCTTTTGGAAGGTCTTTATTACTGTGGTAAAGACAATGAGAATAGGAGTTTTCTTCGGTCATAGAAAAATATTTTAAAGTATTTCCTAACTATTTTCTACTGTAAGCATTAAAATTTTAATGTTTTTGACTTAAAAATTTTTAATATAAACTTAAGCATAATTTTTAGTAATGTACCAGATATTTATTGAAAACATGTTATGTTGCATGAATTTGCTTCCTTACAAATTTGGTTAATTGATAAGAATAAGATAATATTTTTTTTGTTTTGTACTCCCATAGTAGGAATGAAAATTCGTTCTATGAAGTTTTAGTATGTTAGCAGCAGTTTCAGGAGTTCTCTGGCATATCTATTTAGTCTTTAACAATGAGAAGCATATTTTTCAACAGGTTAAGTGGCCACCCCAGGGCCAAACAGCTAATTAGGGACAGGTAATGTGAAACTGAGTGTCCTGATTCCAATTTTGGGTTATTTCCATTACTCTACATTTGAAAAACTTCACTTTTGAGATTTTGAATTATAATATTGATATGTCCACTTTTTAAAAAATATTGAAAATATGTTATTTTACATATTGAAAAACATATCCATTTAAACACATGATGTAGTATAATCAGAGAATAAGCACAAGTCAGTGACACAGGTAATTGACATTTTCTTAAAATAATATTGAGAAATTGAATCTGAGTTATTTTTATATATTTGCTTTTCTGCTATTTTTAATTTACCATTGAAGTAAAACCATTCTTGTCCCCATTCTCTTCCTCCTTATTTTTTAAACATGATTTTTTTTCAAGATTATAAATAATATTTCTGTATCGCTATTGTCCTAAAGATTAAAAAGATTGTACAAACTGTCTCAGAGGCCTAGGAATTAAATCTTATCATGAAACCTACTATATGCTAAGCACTTTCTAGGCACTAAAGATCCAGCAGTAAGCAAAGCAAAGTTGAAACACTCTTGGAGCTTATATTGAACTGATGAAACAAAGAAATAAGTGAATGAAAGTAGCGGTTATGTCTTCTGGTGGTGAGTGCCAAGGGATAAATGATAAAGTGTGTGCAGGATGAAAGGTGTGAGGGGCAGGTTTCAAATTATGTAGAGTGGTCATGGAAAGCTGCTTTAATAGGGTAGTATTGAGCAGAGATGTGAATAAAGTGCAGGAGTGAGCTATACGAATGAATGTATAAGCTTCCCTATTTACAAAAACATTTGGAATAAATCTGAGTATATGACTATTCTAAAATATTGGTGTTCTCTTTATTGCAATTTATAAGCACCTCTTAATCACTGGGTAGCCTCTCTTTGACTCAGTTTCTTCCCATGTAAACTGGGAGAATGGGAGTAATCAGTCTTAATCTCATAGGGTTGTTGTAAAGATTAAGGAGATCTATCTGTCTGTATAGCTGTATAAACACATATGTGTATACATATGCACATATATAATATACATATATATGATGTCCTTAGAATTGTATCTGCATAACATTCAATGATGATTCAGTGATTATTAGCTATGATTTTATAAAAGACTAGATCTGCAGTTTAGAGTAAAAATTAACATGCTTACTACCCTTAAATTTTATTTGAATTAAATGTTAAAATTATTTTAATAAAAGCTTGGCGTTATTGAGGGAGTTGTTTTTTATGTTTGAGGTAAACTTCTGCCAATCGTTTATGGAAAATTCATGAAAACTTGATGGTGATGTCACTTCTAAGTTACCCGGTTTGTTTTGGTTCATTCCCTGGGACAGTAGGACTGATAAAAGAAACATAATTCAAGCTTGCTTTCAGGATCTCCTCACCCTTCTTATACGGGGGAAGCTGTTTTACTTGAATCTAACTTGAAAAATTCATGTGTATGTATATATCTGCTGTAAATTCCATGCATAGTAACATTTAAGGTCAAAGACTAGTACTATAACATAAATTAGAAATAAGCTATTTTTTAGGAAGAATTAAGTGAAATCTCTGAAACCACCAATGAAGGAATAGTTAATGAATTGACTTGCTTTTAAGCTTTTTACATTCCTATTTTATATACCATGAAGAATATACTATATTTAGTATTAATGCAAGAAATTTTACTCATTTTTCATGTTCTAAATCTACAGCCAAAATTTTAACTATTGTAAGAACATATATAACTTAAGGTGTCTTCACATTTGTAATTTTATTATGGTTTTAGAAATTTGGTTTGTGTGGGTTTACTCTTCAACACCATAATTTATTAGAATCATGGTAGTCAACCTTACAGCTTGCTGGGTGCTGTAGTGATGATACACTAGTAGAGAATCAGACTGCTTAAAGGTCCCTTTCCTTAGGTACTGTTTGTAGTTAAAATTATAATTTGTAATTTGTAGAGATAAACTTTAGAATAAAAAAATTAGTTTTGAGATATATTAGCAAAACTATCGAGAGTAGTGATATGTTTTAAATTTTTCATGAATTTCCTTCCATATTAAACTGTGGTATTTTTTTGTTTGTTTTGTTTGTTTTCAAGTCTTTATGTAAATTCCAGTTAGTTAACATACAGTGTAATATTAGCTTCAGGTGTATAGAATTTAGTGATTCGTCACTTACCTACAATACACAGTGCTCCTCACAAGTGCCCTCCTTAATGCCCATAGCCTATTTATCCCACCCCACCCCCTAAAGTGTGGTATTTTGTTAGGACCCGTTATTACATTTTTCTGTATGTAAGTTTAATGAATTGGGGCATAAGCAGTTTAGTGTTTATTCTATTGTTATATACATTATCAAGTTCACACAGAAGTGTTCCTGGTAATCCTGAACAAGAACACTGATTTTATACATGCTGTAGGCAGGCCCTAGATGTTTAAGCCCCAAGTGAATCTCTGGCAGACTAGCAGAACATCATACCAAAATCTCATGTATTCAAAGCAAAGGAATAAATCATGATATTACAAGAGTATATCAGTTGACTTATTGCTGTTTTGTGACCAGAGGTAGAGAAGATTGCTGTTTAAAGTCATGTCATTGGTTCTCAAATCAGTCAAGCATGAAGTCTTGTCATATGCCTCTATAATTGTACCTCACCAGACTTTCTTTAACTAGTCAGCTGGGGCTGTGCATTTTGTCTCAAACACCCGGCTGGCCAGCGTCTGACAGGAGCTTTCTCATCATCCTGTCAGTAATATGTTAACTAGAGTGTATCTTTGTGGCCTGTAGAAGCAGGTGGAAGAGATGCTTCTCTTTAAAGCAGATGTCTAAATGTTAGCTACTATTTTGACCAATATTTAGCTGGTAAATATCACCCTCTTAAAGTCTATAAGCACATTAGTTACAGAGATTGGATTGTATAGTGCATGTTCTTTCTGGAATATTTAGAGCAAGCAATGTGCTATGAGTGCTGGAATTGTGTTAATAAACTGTAATATCTTCCTTTGTTATAGTTGCCCCCAGGCGTTTAAGCATATGCTTTTCTCTCCTTCTCTCATTAATTCCATCAAGGGCATATGCAAAAAGAAATCTTGTGGTCTCTGGAAAATCAGCTATTAAAATGTAGATTTTATAGGTTTAGACTGAAGGGGAATCCGGAGGATTTTAACCTCTCCATCTGGATTTTACATATTCTTGATTTGTCTCTTAATGGTGCCACCTGTATCAGCATTTAATCTGAGACCTGAAGCACAGAGAATCTTCTTGGAGATTAAGAATTGAACAGTTGGTGAGAGAACAAAGATTACCCAGGTCTGCTTCCTAGTTAAGACTATTGAAGTGTGTTTGTGCCCCTTGTGTTTTTAAAGCTGCAGCAGAGTGGTGCAGTTAAAAATTGTTATCAAGACCTTTCGGGGAGAGATTCTAGGAACAATTTTTAGATTTTTTTAATTCTTCCCAAAGCCCATAACAACCTATTATGTCAGCTGAAACTGTAGATAAGAATTCTGCTTACCAATGTATTATTTGACATGTATACCGCTCCTCTGAACATTGTATTTTCATTCAGTGCTAAGTGAATGTGAATGGAGTGTGGAAATAGGACTGTTGCAGTCCTTCTGTGACACTCTGTTGAAGATATGTGTGCAGGTCAGTCAGAGGAAACTTCTAAGCAGGAGAACTGGAGGTGCTTGTATCTTCCAACTCTTGTGGTGATAGGCGTTCTGTTCTTCATGGAAACAAGCACGTATTTCTGCTTTATGGTTTAGTCTACTTGTCCCCTAAAAGTAAACAATTGACTTTTAATTTAGAAATCAGTTTTTAATATAACAATTATGTCATTATCTAAGGGGCATATTGTCAATCACTAGGTTCTCTGAGTTTTGTTCCTACAACTACCTCTGATACCCACCCAAACAACCTTGAAAGATTTTGGTTTACTGTAGTATTTCCTTTGCGGAATGACTGAAGTTTGTGCTGTTCATGATTCTCAATCTTAAATATAGGAAAAATTACATATGTATTGTTTCTGTTTCCTTAGTAAAACTCTTGAGAGCAATTGGTTTATTTTTAAATGTACTTTTTATATTTATGTTTTTGCACAATACATTTTTTTTTTTTTTTTTGCATTTTGCAGTTAGGCAAGTTTTTCTCTTATGATGAAATTTCCTAGATTATATTCACTTATCTTGCTATGGGGCTGATTTGGGGATTGCCCCCCCATCTCATCTTCTTTCCCCACCTAAATTCTGTAGCTCCTACCTCCTCTGTCCTTTCTTCTTTGACCCCTGTTCTCCATTCCAACTACCCATTGTCTTAGTTCAGGCCATTGTCACTTCTCACAAATATTATTTTCAGATCATCTGTTCTGAATGTGTTAGCATGTTCTCCATTTACATAAAAGGATGGTGATGATGAGAAGAGTAGTTACAGCCAAGAATTATTCAGTGCATACTATGACCTAGTTGCTCTTTAACTTAATTATCACTTACTAAAAACTCAGGGAAGGGACCTTATTTGATTAATTCACTACAGTAAACCTACCTCTTAGGATAGTACTGATATTTAGTAGGTTTCTAGCAATAATTTTTTGAGTCTGCCTGAAACAGCACTTTTTTGGGTCTTCTTCAAATGTGTTTTGAATGCTCCCATCTTCATCCCTCTGAGTATTTTCCAAAATCTGGTTTGCTCTTTAAAGGTCTAGTTTCTATCAGTAACTTCCGTTAAACCTTTCATTCCAGAACTACTGTAGTACTTACCACATACTTTCTCTCAAGTTAGAATTATTAGTGAATTTGTTAAACTCTTGTATGAGATATTTATCTCTTGAAGGGTTAGAACCATGGTTTGTGTGGTGTGTGTGTGTGTGTGTGTGTGTGTGTATGTGAGTGTATTTTAAAAACAAATTTAATCTTTTAAATCTGTTGTGGATAACAGAAAATTTTTTAAAATAAAATGCTTATTAATTATATTATGAAATAGGGAGTGTCCATCTGATACTGAAAATCCCAGAGTAGAAATTTGTCTTTTTGACAAGTAAAAATGTGCAACTTGGCTCTTAAAATAATAGTAATAATAATAATAATAAAAGATTTCATAGATTCTGAAGTTTATTAGAGACTAATCTCCATGTATAGGCTTTGTCTTTTTAAAAAAGATTTGTGTTTCGCCATTTTCTACTAGAGAATCTTAATTTTTAAAAAAATCTATGTCAAAATTGTAATTCCTTAGGGAAAAACTTAACACATCTTGAATTCTTTTCAGCTTTATTAATTTCTGTTGCTATTCGACTCTTGTTCAGCCTATACAGGAACTTGGTTTGGTATCTTTTGGCCTTCACATAGTCCTAGTAGAAAACGTACTGCTTTCTCCCTATGAAGATGTTTATTTGTTTATTCAATGAACTATTTCTTATTTATGGAGTACCTAATTCATGTCAGGCAGTGTCCTACAGGGAAGGTAATGAGGTCTCAGCATCTGTATCAGTCCGCGTCCAATGAGAGAAAGTACACAGCAATTTGATGAAGAAAAGTTTAACATGAAGAATTTAAAGCTAAGGTAAGGGACTGGAGTAGCAAGAGATGAGTTGGCATGCAGTGAAGAGAACGCTAAAGAATACAGGCATGGCAGATGTAAAGCAGTTACCAACCTTAGGGCTGAGGTAGAACGCCCAAGGAAGGAGCCCCACCTGGGCCTGAGATCTAGACCCTCTTGACGAAGGCGGAACCATGGCTTATTAGATGGCAGAGAAGTTGTTGTGGTGCTACACTGGCAGAATTTGTTGGAAATCTGCTCTTTGGATGACAGACGTCATCCTTTCAAATTTGCTGGAAAGCCACCGTAGGGGTGCTGAGGCATCTGTTCAGAGAGCTACCTCACTGGCAACACACGCTGTGAGCCCACCTGAGGGGAAACAGCTTCCCTGTTTATCAGGGTTGTCTCACTGGAGGCACTGCCCTGAAAAACCAATGCAGAGGTGGGGTGGTGCCAAGGGAAGCTGCTGGCTGTTTGGTGCGGCTGACAATTGTACACTGAGATAACCACGTGCAGTTGCTTCCCACGCTGTAGGAGCCAAGTTCTGGAAAGGCTGCAAGCCCTGCAAGAGCCAGAGGCACTCCTGCTATAAAACTGCCTGTGGTGGGGAGTGTTGGGAGAAACCTCTGGCCACTCTCATTGGTAGGAGTCAGGGGCTACAGGAGCTGCCTGTTAAACGGGGCATCATAGCCACCTGTGCTATAGGACCTGGGCCCCGAGGAAAGCAGGCCCTTGACAAGCCACATGCTTTGCAGGAGCCTGCTGAGTGAGTATACTGGAACCAGGAACCAAAACCCTTGCTTCCTGAAATGTGTCTTCAGTATCCTCTCCTGACAAAGCTTAACATCGTGCCAGCTGTTAAAAGGAATAAATATCTAAAGGGCACAGATCCGTTTTCAAAGATCAGGCAATAAGGGGAAAATTAGGCAATAAATTGATAACTGGTATAGTTCACCCCTTTGGATACTCAACTTCTATTTATACTCTTCTAAACACATTTGTACTTCTGTACAACAACAGAACAAATCTATATACATAGCTATTAAGATATAGCTATCCTTTTTGCAAATGTAGACATTTCCCAAAATGAGGAAAAGCAGCCACAAGAGTCATTATAATCATCTCTTCAAATTTAATTGCAATCACATTTAAATTTGTTTTTTTTTTTTAATAATGATTTTTTATTATATTATGTTAGTCACCATACAGTACATCCCCGGTTTTCGATGTAAGGCTCGATGATTCATTAGTTGTGTATAACACCCAGTGCACCATGCAATATGTGCCCTCCTTACTACCCATCACCGGTCTATCCCATTCCCCCACCCCCCTCCCCTCTGTAGCCCTCAGTTTGTTTCTCATAGTCCATAGTCTCTCATGTTTCATTCCCCCTTCTGATTACCCCCCCTTTCTTTATCCCTTTCTTCCCCTACTGATCATTCTAGTTCTTATGTTCCATAGATGAGAGAAATCATATGATAGTTGTCCTTTCTCTGCTTGACTTATTTCACTAAGCATTATCTCCTCCAGTGCCGTCCATGTTGTAGCAAATGTTGAGAACTCATTCTTTCTGATTGCTGAGTAATATTCCATTGTATATATGGACCACAACTTCTTAATCCAGTCATCTGTTGCAGGGCATCTCGGCTCCTTCCACGATTTAGCTATTGTGGACATTGCTGCTATGAACATTGGGGTGCATATGGCCCTTCTCTTCACTACGTCTGTATCACATTTAAATTTGTTAATTACTAACAACACATATATAAAATAAAAATGAGAAGTAGAAGAAAAATGGTTAACAGATAAAAATGAACACATGCATATGAAAGGCAAATAAAAAATATGCAAAGCTTCTATGACCCTTGTTTCTATAACCGATCATGAGACAGTATTGATATTTATGGCTTCCTTGTTTCATTATTCATTCCATATTTTCCTCACCCTCAGCCAGACCCTCAGCCAGTTGAGTTTACCTGATATAATGACATGAAGTTTACTTGCAAAAGTTCTGAATCCTCAATAGTTCTGCTTTTTTTTTTTTAAATGATTGCTGTAGTTTTCCATTAACCTTTATTATTAGGCATAGAAATACCAAGAGGTACCCCAGAGAACCTCCCGGTTCCAGACGTAGCCCTTTTTGCCTCTTTTGTGTAGAAGCCAGCCAGTTTCCCTTTGGTTATTGAGATCAACCAGCCAGTAGATTAAACCCAATTTTTTAGCCTGTTGGTTCAGTGACATAAGAGGCCTGAAATAGCCACGTGGCAATATCATTTTCCAATTCACATGGAAGCATTTCTCTATTGGACAGTAAGATCTCCAAACCAGAGAGTTCTAAACCACTGAGACCGAAAATAGAACTTATGGAAGTGGGTTATTAAGTATAATAATGAAAGGTCCACTCCTACTTCCACCCATTGATTCCTGGTCCCATGTATTCTGCCAATGGGAGAAACAACACCATAAAATGCTTTCTGATTTAAAGCATATCCTGCGTCATGTAAAATAGAACCCTACCCTTTAAGGATATAATAATACCAACTGGCACCATGACTGAACCTTCAGTAAGTCATTCCACTTTTCAATTAGGCCAGTTGCTTCTGGGTTATAAGTGTGGATAAGACTAGTTAATTTAATGGGCATGAGCCCATAGCTTTATTTACTTTGTTATTAAGTGAATACCTTGATGAGGTCCAATGCTGTACAGATTGCCATGCTGATGGATGTTATTCTATACATCTAATGATTTTGGTTACTGGCAGAAGCATTATAGTCAGAGAAGACCTTATCCAGATTATTTATTCCAAAGAGGTTGGACTTCTGCCTCCTCCTTGATGGAAGAGTTCTGGTGTAATAAACCTGCCACCAGGTAGTTAGCCGATTGCCCTGGGGATTTATCTCACCAGAAACATTCTGCTACAAAACCAACTGAAGAAGCTACCAGGTATTACTACTGGGTGTTACTGCCACTGTGTACTGCAGGAACCAAGCCCTGGAGAATCACAGCCCTGTAGGAGCTGCCTGAGAGCATACTGGAACCAGAAAGCAAAAATCCTTTCCTCCTACAGTGTATCTCCAGTGTCCTGTACTCAAAAAGTTCTACTTTGTCTTCTACTGACATAAGGCTGGTAAGAGAGAAAAACATCAAGGGCTCAGATCCATTATCACAGATAGGTAGCAAAGAGTGAATTTGGAGCAAATGGGCAATATGTGAAGGGCACAGCTCCTGTGAATCAGCTGTTTTATTGTGATTTCCTTCTGTATAATGGAAAGAGTAGAAAAGGAAGACCTTTAATTTAAAGGAAATATTTAACATTGGTAAAGTTTTCCAAAGACCAAGTATAACAGTATTGATTTATTCATTTGCACATTGATAACATATTATTATTTGCCAGGTATTATGTATTGGGAATTTCAAAGTTATTAATTAGAAACATAAATATAAGTTATTAAAACATAAATCATACTATGTCAGTGAATCAAGGCCAGTCAATGTGATAAGAACTCTAATACAGGAAATGTAAGAGGGAGAGTGGTCGATTAAAACGTTGACTTCAGGATGACACTGGTTCTTGAAAGGAGTTTGTCTTGTGTTGGGAATATTTACTTGTTTAACATGTCTCTGTATGTGTGTGTGAAAAGAGAGAAAAGTCGTGCTACATAGTGTAGTTGGAGAGATAAGCAGTAGCCAGATTGTGTAGAAACATGTTTGCTAAATTAAAGGGCTTGGATTTTATCCAACAGATTGTGGGGAGGCAAATGAGGTACATAATATGGCCAGTTTTGTTTTGGGGAAGATAACACTGGTGGCATTATAAAAGAAAAAAATGGAGTAGGGAAATTCCTTCTAATAGGAGTCCAGTTAAAAGGCTGTGCAGTAATAAAAGCAAGGGGTGACTCGCTTCTACACTAGATCAGGGACCATAAGAGGAAGACGAAGTTGGATTTTAGAAACATTTCTGAGGAAACTTCTATTGGATATAGAGTCTGTTTGAAAGTAAGTAAGGAAGAGGAAGAAGTATAGAATGATACGCAAAGGATCAGTCTTCACCAGGTATTTATTTAGTTGCTATATAATAGCAGTGGGCTTGATGTCATTTAATTACCAGTAAATTGCAACTTAATAAGTGTGTGTGTGCATATAAATATTCACATGCGGGGCGCCTGGGTGGCACAGCGGTTAAGCGTCTGCCTTCGGCTCAGGGCGTGATCCCGGCGTTATGGGATCGAGCCCCACATCGGGCTCCTCTGCTATGAGCGTGCTTCTTCCTCTCCCAGTCCCCCTACTTGTGTTCCCTCTCTCGCTGGCTGTCTCTATCTCTGGCAAATAAATAAATAAAATCTAAAAATAAATAAATAAATAAATAAATAAATAAATAAATAAATAAATAAATAAATATTCACATGCATGTAGATGCTTATACAAATGTTCATATATAGATTATATATTTAAATATATTTGACATGCATGCTAAACATGCATGTAAAGTATATATCGGAATATTATATATAATTTTAACATTAGAATATACAATATATGTGTATAATTATTCATTCTTACTTATAAATACTTTACAAATTAAGAGTTATTTAATTCCATTTATAGAGATTTCGAACTTCCTTTGTGATTGCTTTGCAACTGTGATCATCTCTTTTCCAATTGTTAATGGTTTGCAACCAGTTTTATTTTGTTCCTGGTAAGAGATATTTTAAATTATGATTTTCAGAAATGCCTAATAGTTCAAAAGTAGCATCAGCCAACTGGATTTATTTATTGGTTATTTAAAATATTACCCTACCCCAAGATATAATAGCAGAGCGATTATATTAGTAACATCTTCTAAATTAGAGATTGTGTTTCAGTCCTGACTACTTAACGAAAAAATTAGGTGACTTCACATAAGCCATTTAACTTTTATCTTGCAGTTTCTTGTCTAAAAAATGAAAGAATTGAACAAGAATGATCTCTAAGATCCTTTCTACCTATTAAATACAGTGATTCTTTAATTGCACTGTTTATTTCTTAAATAACTGCCTGAATTATGTAGTCTTTATATAATTCACATGAATGTCTTTTTTTTTTTTTTTAAGATTTTATTTATTTATTTGACAGAGAGAGACAGCCAGGAAGAGAGGGAACACAAGCAGGGGGAGTGGGAGAGGAAGAAGCAGGCTCCTAGCGGAGAAGCCTGATGTGGGGCTCGATCCCAGAATGCCGGGATCACGCCTGAGCCGAAGGCAGATGCTTAACGACTGCGCCACCCAGGCGCCCCCACATGAATGTCTTAACCCATAATCCTTTAGAACTCAGTATCTACAAGTTTTTGAGGAGAGAAGATAGATGGATACATTCGAGCAATGTTGTAGATTAGACTGTCAAACTTTGGTGGAAGGGTAGATGGGCCTTTTCCAGGAAAAACGAAACTGGTATTGAATCAACTTTGAGAGTGAGAAGTAGAAAGCAGGAAATTTAGTACTAGGGAAAGGTCGTGTAGGGGAAGAGATTTGTGTTAAGCCTATGGCATTTATGTGTAATGCGACAGCTCCAGAGAACCAAAGAGTTGAGGAGAGTTAGTATGACAGTAATGGTAGTTTATAGAGGGTAACTAGAAGGCAGACTCCCTAACGGCAGAGATTTTTGTCTCCTTTTTTCATTACTATGTCCCCAGTACCAATAATAATAACTGGCACATGTTTGGTGACCCATTTACTGGTTGTGTGATCTTGGGCACTTTGTTTAACTTTGCCTCAGTTTCCCCATCTGTAAAATCATTAAAAGAATGAATACAAAAAAGAAGTTAGCGAGCAAAAAAATTTAGAGTCATTTGGCTAGGAAAAGCTAATAAACTAGTGATCAAATGTGAGATGGTTAGAACTTTTCAAAGGACTTGTGTATGATGGAAAAAGGATAGGTTAGGTTGATTTTTTTTTGGAATTAAGTGGCAGAATTTGCCATCCTAAAAGAATGAAGAAAGAGAATGAAATATAAAATAATATTTTAGTATAACAAACATTAAAAATGTATAAATACTGTCTTTTTTCATTATATAAAATTGCTGTTTTTCCAAATATTTTCTTACAACTGTCACTTGATTTAAATTTTAGAATTTTGCTCAGGTAAGAACATATTTTTTAAATATTTATTTATCTGAGAAAGAGAGAGAAAGAGAAAATGTGAGTGGGGAGAGGCAGAGAGATAGGGAGAGAGGGAATCCTTAAGCAGACTCCCTGCTGAGCGCAGAGAGTGGTTGTGTGTGTGTGTGTGGGGGGGGGGTTGATCCCAGGACCCTAAGATCGTGACGTGAGCTGAAATCAAGGGTCAGATGCTTAACCAACTGAGCTAACACAGGTACCCTCAAGTAAGAATATTTATAGTTAGGGTAACTTTGTAGTTTTCAGATACCCTACTGCTACTTTTTTTGGTCTAAACTTTTAAATGGGAGTGTAAATTAAACATGTTTAAACAGATGGTTTCTTTATGCTTTCCACTAATTTTTTTTCATTCCATGAGGAATTTATCACATTCCCATCTGCAGCAATTTATTCTGTATACCTATAGTTATTTATAGTGCATAAATTTCTGAATTAAATATTGATTCAGTTAAAAACTAATTGAAGTCTCTATATTTCTTGGTGTTTGTGCATAAATACATTCTTAGGGGACATAAATCTGCCCCTCAATAATTCATATAGAACTTCAGCTGAAGTGAATAGAATTTATCCATAAGAATGAGGCACAGTCTAAGAGATATGTGAGTGGCGTTGTGTCCGTATGAGAGCTTTACTTGTAAAGGGCGTTGAATTAGAATTGTGCTGTTCTCATTGTGGTCATCACACTAGATGGGTTGTTTACCTGCAGTCTCCTTGGGAATCTGATAATGTGGTTTCCCCCCCAAAATACATATCTATTTAATTGCTTAAAACATTGCATAGTTTTATTAGTGGCTGATTTCCTCTAATAAATACAGTTTGACTTTAAGAAAAAGGAATGAATGTGATTTTATATCACAAAGGGAAAGAACTTTAGTTTGGCTTCCAGCTAAATATTCTTGCAGATCCAAACTGAGATGATAGCTGGTAGAATTTTTTATCAGTTATCTTTTTAACATCTAAGAGAATCTGTTCCATTGGTTTCCTGCTGAATTGCCCACTGTGATGCCTGAGAAAAATTTTGTAAATTGGATCTCTGTCACAGACCTCTACTTTTTCTTATAAAGGTCATGTGTTCTTGTTTGTTGAGTGTAAAGGCTCATTCTCCACCATATAATTAAGATAGACTATTTTTAGCCAGAGATATTATTCAGAGCCCCATAATGATGGGAATTTTGAATGCTTGTCTATCAAAAGGCAGTTTAAAATAATGGTATTGCGTGAAGGAGCCTGCTTGGGTTGGTATCCTGGCTTTGCCACATACTAGGTGTGTGATCTTGGGCCATTGGCTCAACTTTGCTGCAGTGTCCTGATCTGTAAAATGGACTAATGATGATAGAAGCTATTTCATAACATGAGGATTAGGTCCTAAGTACATCGAGTACTCAGAATAGTGCCTGGCACATAGTAAGCATTAGAGACACATTTGATATTGTTATTATTTGTGACAGTATCTCTGTTAGATAGACCCTGGTGGCCTGGGACTGGAAGCTCCAAGTGCATTTATTTGATGACTGAATTCACTATTGTCCACCTTTGTTGTCCAGTTTCTCCCCCTGATTTAAATAGGCCTGATCAGTTCTTTTCCTCTTCACATGGTTTCCACATATACTTATTTTATAATTGTAGTGCCTGGGAGAGAAATGTTCCCAGTGATTTTATTGTGCATTATTCAGTACTGTGGGACCACATTAAGTCAATATATTGAGTATGCTTTATGAAATCATATGTGTATTTAAATATTCATTTGTCATTTAACAAAGATGAGAAGGATTTTTTTCTTAAATCTTTATTTGGTAAATTTGTTTTTCTCTGGAAATTATAGTCTTATTGTATATTATTCCTCATTTATTATTTCTACAGTTTCCAGAGCATAATGACTGGGATATGTTCTGATTCAAATACTGAAACTTCTCCCACCCTCTTTGCTTTCATGAAGAACAGCTGCCGTATTAAAGAAACCATTGACAAAATATTAGAAAAGAATATAGAGTTCTAGTCTTGTTATGAACCAGACGTAGAGTCTTGGGTAATTCTAGTCCAAAGAAGTATGACTGCCATTTCCCTCTGTACTTAAAGAATCAATATATCATAAATAACTTACAAGTAAAATGATTCTTCTTACTTCGCTTATAAATTGATCTCATTTCTTTATAGTACTTTATTATGCAAATCAGACTTATAAAATACATAGTTTATTTTCCTTAATTTGCATAGGTGTTAGAATGTTCTAGATAAATAATTTGTTGTGACAGTTAGTTCCCTTCAGAGGTATGGATAAATTTCATGAAGAATAAGACTTTTTTTTTTTTTAATGATTTTTTATTATATTATGTTAGTCACCATACAGTACATCCCCGGTTTCCGATGTAAGGCTCGATGATTCATTAGTTGTGTATAACACCCAGTGCACCATGCAATACGTGCCCTCCTTACTACCCATCACCGGTCTATCCCATTCCCCCACCCCCTTCCCCTCTGAAGTCCTCAGTTTGTTTCTCATAGTCCATAGTCTCTCATGTTTCATTCCCCCTTCTGATTACCCCCCCTTTCTTTATCCCTTTCTTCCCCTACTGATCATCCTAGTTCTTATGTTCCATAGATGAGAGAAATCATATGATAGTTGTCTTTCTCTGCTTGACTTATTTCACTTAGCATTATCTCCTCCAGTGCCGTCCATGTTGTAGCAAATGTTGAGAACTCATTCTTTCTGATAGCTGAGTAATATTCCATTGTATATATGGACCACAACTTCTTAATCCAGTCATCTGTTGAAGGGCATCTCGGCTCCTTCCACGATTTAGCTATTGTGGACATTGCTGCTATGAACATTGGGGTGCATATGGCCCTTCTCTTCACTACGTCTGTATCTTTGGGGTAAATACCCAGTAGTGCAATGGCTGGATCATAGGGTAGCTCAATTTTTAACTTTTTAAGGGACCTCCACACTGTTTTCCAGAGTGGCTGTACCAACTTGCATTCCCACCAACAATGTAGGAGGGATCCCCTTTCTCCACATCCTCTCCAACAATTGTTGTTTCTTGCCTTGTCTATTTTTGCCATTCTAACTGGCGTAAGGTGGTATCTCAGTGTGGTTTTGATTTGAATTTCCTTGATGGCTAATGATTTTGAACATTTTTTCATGTGTCTGTTAGCCATTTGTATGTCTTCATTGGAAAAGTGTCTGTTCATATCTTCTGCCCATTTTTTGATTTGTTTATTTGTTTCTCCATGAAGAATAAGACTTAAGAGTCTCTGCCATGTCCCAGAATGCCCTCCAGTTCTGATCATGCTTGCTTCTTCTGACCTCACTTCCCACTGTTCTCCCACTTACTGCAGTCTAATCACGCAGACCTCCCCACTCCTCTGTGAAGATGACTTGCATGGTCCCACCTCATCTGCCTGGAATGCTCTTCTCCCCAAAGCTGTAACAGTTGACTCTCTTATTTCATTCGGGTCTCAGTTCAGATGTCACGGCATCAGAGTTTGTCCCTTATCCTCCTGCCTAAAACTGCCCCTCTGTCACTTTCCATCCTCTTTGCCTGCTCTAGGTTTCCTTTTAGAACTTACCTCTAACCCACGTAATATATACTTGTTTATTGTTTGCTTTCCCCACTAAAATGTAAGTTCCATGAATACAGGGACTTTTTCTTTTCAGTACTAGGTCCCTGTGGCCTGGTAGAAATTTATGATAACACATAGCAGGCACTCAAAAATTTTGTTGAATTTAAGCAAGTAACTTATGATATTTCCAATTGCTCAGTTACTTCATGTACTTTAAGGATTTTAGAGATGATCTTTAGATATATTTTGAAGGTGGTCTGATTTGTAGTCTAGTTCTGTTAACCAATCTGGAAGAAAAATCGTTAACTATTACTAAGAATGTAAAATGTTAGAATTGATCTGATCTAAGACTAAAGAATACTACATCTCTCAGAGGCAGTGCTTACAGATCATCTAGCATATACTTCTTATTTTAAAGATCAGGAAACAGATCTGGTTATATTTGTACATGTGCCAGAGGTCATATACCTTCATAGTGGCAGAGCCCTAATTTTGTATACTTCATTCTTATTGTTTTATATAGCTTATATATAACTGTGTTTAATTTCCTAGTAAATTTATTTTTTCTTAGTTGTGTTTTTTCACTTACTACTTTACTAACTCCTCCGCAAAGTATATACTATAATAAATAGTGTTCTTTCTAGTTTTCAAACACATAGCTATTACAAGCTGCTGGGGGAGTACGGGGATCTTTGGTCTGCTTCTGCCTACTGTGGAAATTTCCACTTGAATGTCTCACAGTTAACAGAATCAATATTTGCAAAAACAAATTCCTTGTAGTTCCACCTGAACCTGACACTTTTTGCTGTATTACTTTAAATAATTCATTCTAGTTGCTTAGGCCAGAAACCGTGGTTAGGGAGGGCTGGTATTTTTACCTCTCCCTGTCACCTATCCCCTAAATCCAAAAAGTTGAACTTCCTGTAGAACTTCCTTCTTTCCTGGCAGACCTTGATTAGTAGAGATGATCCTTTGCCACATGCTGGCCGTCGCAGGTGTTTTGTAACTGTCTATCATCACGTAGAGCAGTCACCCTCTGTGACGCCAATCACATTCATCAGATGATATTGTGCCTTCTTAGCGAATAATTCATAACTTCACTTAAGGATGACCATTAAGGACATAGGGAAGGTATCTATAAAGCAATTAATAGTGTTATTATGAGTGTACCCAATAAAATAAGTTACCCTTATTATAATTCCTCATTTTGAGAATGTTACACTGTTATTTTCTTAATAATGTAAAAGGAACACTTTCCCTTTCTCTTAAGGTTTTAAGCGAGTTGTTTTGAAAGCCATCTGTGTGTGCAAATGGAGAAGTTGAGTAAAGTAGCCGCCTTTCAAAGCTGTATAAATGCTTTTAGCCATTGAGTTACACTGAAGGGATGGAAAGAGTTAATACAGCTTTAAAGGTGCCTAATTTATAACCAGGGATTACCTGAGAGCTCTCAGAGAATTTGACTGAGTTAGATCAACCCTATTTCATCTCCCTCTATGAGGGTTCAAATAAGACAAATTCAAGGTCTGTAATTGTTAAGTGAAGGTATTTGAATGCCTCCTAGTGGTATACTGTATGCTCCAATTAAGGAATTAAAAAAGAATAACATGTATTGAAGGAATACTGAAGATAAAAATCCTTTAACAATAGCATCCTAAGTAGAAACAAAATACATTGTTTGCCATATAAAATTAATTAAAAATCTACCTGGAAAAAATATATATGATGAAGATGAGTATACTTTTAATCAAAATTTTTATGTTTTTGGTTCAAATTAGATTTCTTTAGTTTTTCATTTTTTTTGCCAAACTATTTTGCACTTAAATATAGACAAATGTTTCTGTTAAGATTGACTTGCTTTTTATACATTTATCCTTTTAAGTTAATTTGATTACTGTATGTAAGTTTTAATTTCTTTGTAAAACAGGAATAATGGTTTGCAGAAAGTCTGTGGCTCATTTTCAGATAGTTTTATTTTTAAATTCTGATTTTCAAGTTGAATAAAATGATTTAATTAGTAAGCTTGATATGCTGACTCTAGCAAGACTTTTAAAATGAAGACTGCTGCCTTAATTATTGCTTTAAACATTAAAAAATGATTAACACTTACAGAAATGTAATTTAAGATGTAAAGAAAAGTCCCATGGAAAGAATTCTGGTGAGGGTCAGTAGGAGGGAGGGGAAAAAAATGATATCCCTTTGTTAAGCATTAAAAAATATTTAATTAACTGCTTGCCAAAACAAAACAATTAAAATGGCAATTACCTTTAAAATAGCATCAATGTATTTGCAGCTGTTGTGATGTAAAGCTAGGAAACAAAATGTTAATCTGAAATGAACAGTTTAAATATGAAATTATGATATACTTGGCTTCCTGTAGTACAGCTGTCAAGCTTGGGCAGTTTGCTGGTCAATAGTGACATTCTATGTGTCAGTGAACAGAGTCTCTTGATACCATAACCCGCAGTTCACACATTACTGAAGCTCCAACTGTCGAACATTCAAGTCCCCTGGTATTATTGCAGCTTCCAGACTCTCCTGACTGGCTCATGTTTCATTCTTTGGCAATTTGCCCTAATGATATCCCTCAGGAGCTTTCAGCCTCTCTTCCTTTCCATATTTAATCGTGGTATATTAATCTGAGTGATGCGCAAACTGTGCTGCACAAATTGTAATTTCCTACAATTTCTTCTAAGATGCTCACCTAATTTTTCAGCTTTACTTTTATTTATGTTCTAAGTTTTGACCCCAAACACTATATTTTCAGATAATTATAATTGTCTCCATAAGATGCCCAAGAAGCTACTTTTGCTATTTGTATATTTTTCAGAGGGGCTTTTGAACATAAGATTTTTTTTTCCTGGCAGAATTGGTAAAGATAATGTGATTTAGGTCACTAAATAAATTGTTTTGTGATTGTCATTAATCTTTGATAACTTAAGCATGTCTTTTTGTTGGGAAGGTCAGCAGCTACTTATTGTTGTTATCCTTTTGCGAATTTTAGTTAACTGCCTGTCTCCATGGATCAGTTGCTCTGCTGTACCCAATGTACTGGCAACACATATACATCCCAGTGCTTCCTCCGCACCTGCTGGACTACTGCTGGTAAGATGACTTTGGACGAACTCCTTTAAATCCAGGCTTTATGATTAGAAAAAATTCATCTATTTGTAGATTAAGTTAGCTTGGTATATATATGGATGAATGAAAGCCCTGAAACTTGGCTTAGAGATTGGTAACAGATATTAAAAGGTGCTTTTATGAAGGGCACAGTAATTCAAAGCTAGTAAAAATGTATACTTGGCAAACCTAAAGTTCTTTAGATTTTGTGAGGTACTTCTGCAGTCATTTAGATAATTAAACGCATAAAGAGAAACAAATACAGTCTTAGTGGCGGTTAGCAAAAGTGTGCAGAAGTTATAGTATCAGTTAGAGAACTCCGTATCCCAGGTGTCAGGATTTGTCTGCAGTGTATGTCAGAAACCAGATTGTCTCTTTCAGGGCGCACTTTCATTACCTTTACCTTAGGACACACTTTTCTAGAGCCCTCTTTCCTCAGAAGCACACCAAATACCAAATACCAGCAAAGGGGTTGCCTCAAATTCAGGGATTCCCTGAGTTTCTGGTTTAAATCAAAGTCTCAGCCTTAAGCCACTATGAAAAGCAATGTTGAAAAGTGTTGGGAGTAATTTCAAAAAGCTTCTTGGCATTAGAAACAACTCCCAGTGATCTCACTCAATTTGAATTCCACTACACCCCTAGAACGTTTCTGTTCTCTTCCTCTGGAAGAGTGCGTATGCTCCCAGTGAGGCTGGACAAGGGTTAGACTCCGAAACAGGAGCCTTGGGATCTTCTTCTGGACTGTAGGGTGAAATGTTCTCTTCCTTGCATAATTATCTTCTGCAGGCATAGCTTAATTCTTAAGATATCTGAGATTTTTTCCTCTAAACCATGCACGTGCACATACACACACAGAGAGAAAGAAATAATTTTGACTATAATGTGTTTGTTTATATTATTAAAAAACAAAGCTCTTTTAGAATCAAAGTATTTAACTTTTTTATTTCATGAAAAGCAAATCAAAGTATTTAAGGATTAAAACAGTTTAAATGCACACATAGAGGTATTCTGTTCAGTTTTTATGACTAACCCTCTTCAGATCAAGTGATTGGAATGACAACACATATATCTGGCCATGTATTGATGATACCAATATTTGGTGTGTTTCCACAGCATGGTAATATTATTAGTATCGATAATGCCATGAGGTAGGTTCGCGATGATCCACCACTGCCATTCAGCCCTTTGCGTACTGGAAAGAAGGAAGTTGGCAGGAGACTATCAGTATGCAACTTAATCATGTTGTGCAGTGTCACACAAGTCTGAGAGTTAAGCTACATCTATAAATAGGTTCTTTGGTATTCACTTTAAAGTGTTTTTCTGTGACCAACATACCTAGTATATATATTAGCATTCTTGAAGGCAGGAATGGCAGTTTATTCACATTGACAATGCCATAGATCCTGGCACATGGTGTTCAGTAATTTAAATTTATTAGTTTTAAATAATTTTTACAAAAGTATTTGAAAATATACTGATACATGATTTTTTTTTTAAAGGTTTTATTTATTTATTTGACAGAGATAGAGACAGCCAGCGAGAGAGGGAACACAAGCAGGGGGAGTGGGAGAGGAAGAAGCAGGCTCATAGCGGAGGAGCCTGATGTGGGGCTCGATCCCATAACGCCGGGATCACGCCCTGAGCCGAAGGCAGACGCTTAACGGCTGTGCCACCCAGGCGCCCCTGATACATGATTTTTAAAAATACATGTCAAGTTTTAGTGGCTCAAGAACTAACACTTCTAATGACGAAGCTTAGAATTATATTTTATCATATAAAATGTTATGCTATTTCAATTTCTCTGTTAAAACATTCTGACATCTTAGGAGGTAACGTCTCTTTAAGTTTAGTTGTCTGTAATGATTACACATTTAAGACTTTCTAAAATACTGTTATTTAGAAACTATTCTGTGATGTAGGTAGTTACTGTGCTAATTCTTACCAGAGATGTCTTCCTGATACTTTCTGACCCTGCCATCAAGTCCTTCTGGTGCTTCCACTATAAGGAAGGAAGCTTGTTTCGTATTTCAGTCCCTCGAATTTAATTTTCTTACTAGCTTCTAACCTTGAAATAGCCTTAGGACAAGTTCTAACAGTCTCTGTGCCAGTTAGTTCCCTGTTCCAGAGAGTACAGCGGTGATAAGCAAACAAGGAGTTACCTGAAACTTCCTGAACCTTAAGGTCATGATGATAGGCTCAGCTTCTAGCATTGGAACTGAGCAGTATAATGTAATTTTGTCTTTCTTTTCTTTTTTTTTTTTATTTTGAAAGAAATAGCTGTCTAAGACATAGCTCTCTTCTGTCAGAAAATTTTATGGACTAAAGTATTTCTTAGGGAAAATGGTTTTCTTCCCTTCGCGTCCTTGCAAATAAATGCTCTTAGAATCATACTGATCTGTATGCAAAAGGGAGAAAAATTTTAGAGATTGTCCCCCTTCAATCTCATGGTTTTTGAATAAAGACATTTTCATATTTCACTTCAAAACTAGCACCAGGAAGGTTTGATGAGTTAGATGTATATTTGCCAACTCTTCAAGGTGATTGGAACTTTCCAAATCCTGAAATAATCCTGTCGCTGGTGTGACATAGACTGTGGAGAGCCATAATGCCATCTTGTGACCATGCATGAATATAGCATCTGGGTCCACTAATGAAAAGCTTGCTCATTTGTTGACTCATTCATTCATCCATCCATTTGTACATCAAATATTTCGTGAACACCTATTTGCCAAGCAGTGAATGCATGTAAGGTAATGAATGAAACTTAGTTTCTGCCCTTGCAGTATCCACAGAGAGGAAGAAATTCACACATACGTGCATGGAGTGTACACGCACATGCACGCACAAGAGGAACACACAGTAATACTTCAGTACTATAAGGCATGTAAAAGCAACATGGATGGGGACACCTGGGAAGAAGTGGCTCACACTGCTTAGTAGGATAGGGAAAGCGACTGGGAGGAACGGACATCATCTACATTTTCTTTTAATCTACCAGTATAAAGGAAGAATGGGAATTTCAATTTAACAGATATAAGATTTCAGTTATACAAGATGATTAAGTTCTAGGGGGTCTGCTGCACAATATTGTGCCTATGGTTAGCAATACTGTGTTGCAGACTTAAACATTTCTTAAGAGGGCAGATCTCATATTAAGTGATTTTACTGAGAGAGAGAGAGAGAGAGAGGGAGGGAGAAAGTGAGAGGAAGAGAGAGAGAACTTTAATGTGGCAAGTCTGTGATACTGCCATACACTCTTAACCTTTCTGAGTCCTTAAACACTTAGGAGGTAGTATGACTCTAGTACCAGTAAAATTATAATCATTCTTTATCTGTTCAAGAGTCACTTTTTTATTTAGGCTACCTGTCTGACTCTTCTTTCCATGAAAGGAGCAGATTTAGCTTTTAAGAGAATTGTTTTTTAAAACATAAATGGGAAATTATGCTGTTTAGACTACCTAAGTTAATAGACTGCTGTTACTGTGTACCCATGGGTGGTCTCTGTAAGAAAACCTAAAAAAGAAAAAAAAAACTATTACATAGTGATTATTTTTGAGTAAAGATTAATTGCTACCCCAAAGAAGAAGCAGTCATAACAGTCTTCAGTATCCTATCTTTGCAAAATAACTTCATTGACAAAAAGATCTAGGACAATTTTGCAGGTGGATGATAAAACATCTGTGTTGCCAAGGATCTCTTCCTGACTTATTAGCACCCTAATCTAATTAGGAGATTTCAGCTAGGGTTGCAAAATTACATCTTGTGAGATTTGGCTGATTTAATATTAGGAGGTACACAATCCAGTTTTCATGAGAAATAACTATTCAGTAATATTTATATTCCATAAAATACAAAATCTGTCTATAAAATATATTCTGTAAAATCTATGTGCAAAAAAATCATAATTTTTTAGGAATTTATTCTCTAGATTAGTAATGTTTGCAGTTCTAACATTTCTATATGTTTTTTATTTTGTTAGTAAGATAAAAACACATAGATACCCAGTAATCTCACAGAAAATGTTACAAGTTATTTCATTACTAGGTTTTTATTCTAGTTTAATAACTGCTAAACATTTATTTTTTGTATTTCAAGAAATAACTAGCTCTCGTGAAGTTTTAGAAGTGTTAGCTGTACTTCATAGGACTTCAGTAGGTTAGCTACTACTTTTGGCTCTGAATTTTTGAAATCTGATCCACTCAGTGTTCATCCAACATCTATAAAATGGACATAATAGTTAATTTTAGAAAGCTTATGTATTTTTGATGAACACTCATTATATTGAAACATGCTTCAAAATTTGAGATACCATGGACTTTTTATGTTGTAAATTTTGTGGGTAGGATAAACCTGGGGTGAATTGGAAGTTTGCACAGTAACTTGAATAATTTTATACTATTTTGGACATGGACAGCTTGACATATTTAAGATCTTGGGATTTGCTACCCTGTTTTGTGAAAATGTTCTGAACCCGGTCGTGGGAGCCCAGAATAGTTAGTGATGTATATTTTATGTCTTCTGTGGAGTCCCAGAAGGAATTCCAGAGATGAGAACTTGAACTAGGGAAGTAATCAGCCTTCTTTTACTTAAGCAGAAGTGGAACAGTCCACATTTATTCCTCCTGTTTCCTTTTGAAGGCAGAAAATCTGTTAGGTCTTAAGGATATCAAGGCCTATAAATAGTTCTTAACTTTCAGTCAAATGATCCAGAATATCAGATCAATTCCAGATGGTCTGTTGTATTTAAAAAAAAAAAAGGTAGGAAGGAACAAAGCTACAAAAGGGAATTAGATGGAATCTAGTACAATAAGAAGTAATGAACAGAATAATGAGGAATCAAATATAAACTTTAACCATCCTTATTTTTGGTGAATTCTGAATATATGTTAGTGGTTAAGCCATCTTTGTATAAATTTGGAGCTGTTTGAGGTTACCTTGAAAACTGTGGATCTGTCGTGGTGCCTGTTAGCTTTATCTATGACTAGTTCTCAGTAGCAAAGTGTATATGCAGGAGTTTGGACAGCTCAACTGTAATAGTGAAAGTGACATTTGGAAAATTAAGCAAATTCTTTGAAAAAGACTTTATTTTCATTAACATAGAAAATGTTTTCATTAAATATAACACAGAGATGTCTATACAAGAAATGTCAAAAAATGTTTTATTTTTAAATAGCTACTTGTTTGCATATCTTCTTTCACCTTTGTAGACATCTGTCCATTCTCACATTTTCTTGTTAAATAATATTTTGATTTTAAAATGTCAAGTTAGATAATTCCCTTCTTGTATTTCATGAGAAATGTTTCTGAAATGATTTTATGTTACAAAATTATTTAATGTCTGCATCCTCTGCTGGAGTATAAGATCCACAAGGGAATATATTCTGTTTTATTGTTTATTATTGTGCCTAGCCCATAGCCCAGGTTCTAGCATCTGGTGTGCTCCAGATATTATCTGTTGAATTAATTAATTCAGTATTATTCTTAAACATATTTGAATATTTTGATTTGTTAAAATTATTTTATTAATAGAAGTGAAAGTGGGATAAATAGAATGTATCACATTTAAATAAAGGACGAAGTACATGAGCAGAAAGATAGCACAGAAAGAGAATGATAACAGTAGAGGAGGAAATTGTTTATATTTGTACTTTAGTTCCCAAACAGTGCCTGGCACATAGTAGGTCTCAATAAATATTGGGTGATTGACTGACTCAAAAAATTTTGGTGCCATAGTAGATATGAAATGATGATATGTTAAGAAAATCATAGAAATAAGAATCTAATCGAATAAAAAAAGTATGTAAAAGAAATGTGAATAAATTTGATAATTACAATATATTTGATATGAAGTATATGGAAGGTTTAACTCAGACTATGGCCTAGACTCTAATAGTCTTCCTAAATAAAAAAGTTCCTTTGGGCATTATCACTCTTTATTTAATTATAAATTATTTAATATTTTTTATGCAAATCAACCTTAATTTGAATATATTAATGACCTCTCAGATTATATTTGACTTTTATATATTGAATAATTTTAAATATCTATAATGGGCTATATTAGAACTAATTTAATTAATTTAATTTTTTAAACCTTCTGAATTACTTAAATTGTTTCAGTTTTAACGAACTTATGAATATATACATTACATGTCTTTAATTTAGTGCTCCAATGCCATACCTGATTGGAATACACTCCAGCCTCATAGAGGTGAGTATCTTTTGGACATGAGATCCATGAGGGATAAATTAATAAAAATAATAGTTAAAACAGTTGTGTTTTGAAAGAGTATCAGTTGAATAGTATAAAGCAGTGACTAGTTTCATATTTAGGGTATACTTACAGAACCATTTTCAAAAAGGTAGTATTTGGAATAATTTCATTTTAGTTAGTATACTGAATGACCATCTTCAATGGCATGAAACCCATGAAAATATGTTAAATTTGGTCAAGGTCATATGGTAAGTTTTAAATACTAAAAACTTAGTCTTTGATGAACCACTTTCTTTATGGCACTTGGGATCTTTTATATTTATTTCTTTTTCGGACCTTATTTTGAAGGTCAGAATTTATGTAGTTATGAGGCATAAAGGGAAAATGTTTTTATTTTTCAAGCTCCATTATGATCCAGTTTATCAGTGTGCTTTTTCAAGATTTTAATACACTAATCATGAAGTTTTAAATTAGAATATAGCTTTAAAATTGTTTTAATTTCCAGTCCTTTTGGGGATTTAAAATGCAGTAATTTTTTTGTACTGTTATCAGTTCATTACAAAATGATTTTTGTGATTTGTCATCATTATAGTGAAAAACTTTGAACTTTAAATACCTTGAACTTGGAATCAGTGAGATTTCCAGAGAAGACTTTTTAGAAGATTAGATTCTAAAAAACAAACAAACAAACAAACAAAAGACTTGAATCCAAACAAAAAACTTGGGTCAGTTGCATGGCATCATTACGCTAGCTGATTTCAATATTTTTCAGTTTTCTTTCTTTCTTTCTTTCTTTCTTTCTTTCTTTCTTTCTTTCTTTCTTTCTTTCTTTCTTTCTTTCTTTTGCTGATTGTGTGTATTGTACATTAACCCAATTTCTAATCAACAACCTAAATGAGTTAGATTTGGTTTTCTCATTAGTTGTTGTCACCGTATACACCATCAGTCCTCCCTTTGCTGATCAAGGAAGATCCTGTTGATTATTTTAAAACTCCTGAGGATCATGTCTGGAGAAGTCATGTTCCTATAGTAGTCCTTCCTGAGTTAGAGAATTCTACATATGCTCTGGTTTTGGTCATTTTCTCCTTTTGCAGAATGCTAGGGCAACATTTTTTATTTGCAAAGAATACATTTTAATGAATTTCTTTAGTAGACTTAATTTATTTTTAATTTTGAAGTCTGAGTTGGATAACATATGAATCTTTATGTTTATTAATTTTTAGAAAACTTGTTCTTACATGACAGGGTACTGGCAGTGAAAGGTCAGTTTGCATAAAAGAAAACATGAATGAATAGGTATTTAGTCTGTTATTTGATTGTGGAATATATAACCGGTATTTTATTCATCAGTATTTTCACTGTATAAAATCTAACAGCAGTTGGTTGGTATGGTTTCAAAGAAGTCATCAAATTGAATTTGATATTAGTGCACATGTCTCTTCGTATTTAATGTATCTAATAGAATATATAATTTTTATAATATGTTTATTTGCACAGATGAAAAATATTTAACGTTGTTTATTGTACCTGTTGATGGGATATATTTTTTTGCAAGGTTCTATATCAACTTTTAAAACAGACGATTCAGCTTTTCCAAAATATTATGGAAATGGGTACATGTTTTAAATATTCGATCACACTTATTATATATTTATTGGATACTATAGGAAAAAATCAGTGTTTTTTAAGGAGCAAATCTAATAATTTTTTACTTCTTACAGTATTGTCTTAGAGAAATGGTCCATTCTAATTCTAAATTGGCTCATCATTAAATGAGACTGTTTAGAGCCATGATTAGATTGACTGAAATCTCTGTACCTTTTATATTCTGGACTTATTGAACTGTCTTTGTAGTCAGTTCTATTTGGTTTATTTGGTTTAATAGTGAATGAGAAAATATAGTAGGAACTTCAAGAATGTCTTTAAACCAATTGGATACCATTTAGTAACTTTCTCCTTAATTTATTAGAAGATGATACACATCCTGCAATTCCATTCTTACTATGTCATTAATAGGCAGATTTTTTGGATCTTTTGTGCTTTCTTATTTTATATTAATGGTATTATAATTAAAATGTGGATATATCTATTTACATATTTTATATGTGAGACCAAACTAAGTAATTTTGTACATTTTGCTCAGCTGCAATTACAATAGATTTTTTTTTTTTTTTTTTTTAGGAAGAATCAAAATATTCCCTATTCTCTCTCTTGGTCAGAACAGTTTTAACATACCAGTTTTACAAAGACTTCTAGACATAATTGTTCAAAGATGTAAAACTAATATCCTTTCAGATCTTTCTTTTAATTATTTTTATGTAATCATGAGTGAAAGATGGCTAGAAATGTCTTTTTAAAATGTAAATTTGCTTCCAAAATAAAGGATAAGGACATTTCGTTCTCCCTGAAAATTAAACTTTAGGGATGAACTCAAAGGCCTGTAAATGATGAGAAATAAGTTAGTGGAGGCTACAAATGTAAGGATTGTATTATGTGTTTTAAAATACACAAAAAAATTCTAAATAAAATGTTGGCTCAGTTTTACAAGAACATGTGACTACTGCCACTGTGTCATTTCCTTGCAATAACACACATGATGCACATTTGTAGTCACATTGCCCAGATGGGTTATTATATAGAGAGGATGTGAGAGAAAAACTTGCCACTGTTGTCTTTCATAAGACTTCCGGTCTCTGTCCTGATACTATTTTGTTATTTTTGAAGAAAAAAGCAAATTCTCCTTTTTCTTACTCTTTCCCGATCCAAGCAAGCTGATGAATTTTATAAGCTATAAAAATATGAGACAGAGAAAGTGGTACCATTTTATATGCTGTATGATGTTTTACTCCTGTTTAGAAAATAGTTAAAGCCTGACTTGGAAGGAAACATAGATAAAATACTGACATTAATCCAAATTAAAAAATTTTTTAAATTACATACTATATTTCCCTTGTTGCTTATGTAGAATCATTCTCATTTTAGTGGGTCTCATTGTATTGATTTTTTGAAATTAATACATTTTCCATTCTTATTGAATGGTCCCTTGAACAGAATTTAATATTCAGCTATTATCAGACTTTTTTAAACTAAGTGCAACTTGGAAAAAAGTACACATTTCATGTTAATATTAATCTTCTTTACTCAGAGTTTAACATTTGTGTCATCACAAAATATTTAGACATCATATAACTACTATTCCAGGTTATTTAGAGGAACTTATTTCATCCTTTAACAAATGCATTAGGTTTCTGGATTATCTTTATAGTTTCTGTTAAAAGGGACAACTTAGTATTGAATGTGGAAATCAAAATTATGACACATCTTTCCCATCCGAATGACATTAATATAAATGTATTTTTCCTTGTAAAATAAGTTATTTTTGTATTTATCCTTTGGTTAATTTATAGATAACTACATATTTATGTATGTGAGCCTTTTTTGCATATATGTGTACATATGGAAAGGAAAGGGAATAAGTTTATTTATAAATGTTTCATCAATAGAGTCACAATTGTAGGTGATTCTCTGTTAATTTCTAAGAAACAGCCATCCTCTGACTCTTATTTTAGAGTACTTACAATGTCTTTTACAAGACGGATCTTTAAAATCGTGTGTTCCCTTGAGAATTCACATTTTACACAAATACTGTGGCTTTCTTAACATATACAAATTCCCTACTCTAGACCACCATTTCCCTAGCAAATTTAACATTCTACCTAAAACGCAGAAATTTGAAGTTTAAATGGAGCAAGGAAATTTCATTTTTGAACAACTTAAAAAAAATTGGTTTGGCCAAGTTAAAATTTAAGGTATTTAATCATTCTCAAAAATGGCTATTCTAGAATGTCATTTTAAAAAATACTATACTGAAGAAAAATACTACACTGACATTAATTTACTTATTGCCAGTTGACCTATACACTTATGGAATTCTGATAGCTATATTTCATTAATGAGCACCTTATTTATTTGCATCAAAAAGTAATACCATTTGCTATCATTTAAATAAGGCAAATAGATTTATGTGATTTAAGTATACATATTAGTTTAAATAGTAAAAATAAACCATAAGTATTTTCTTTCTTTAAGGATGAAAAAATTGGATGAAAAATTTACTGTCATTAGTCCACATACTGAGATAATTTGACCATTTGACTAAATTGTCAAACAAATAAGACAAGTCAAACAATTAATCCTGATAGGCTATTAAATTTGATCTTTTATATTAAATTCATGTGATAAATATTACTAACAATTCCTTATTACTGTCCTCTTTATCATTTTTCTTATTCAACTTACAGTCCTCATCATCAGCTTACACTGAATTGGTATGAAAATATAGAGAAAATGTTATTAATTTAAAACTTAGTTCACTTACAGTATGTTATAATTATTGGCTTATGTTAGCCCTACAATATGATTTATGCTAAGAATAGGTATAGAACTGGCCATAATTTCATACGATTGAAATTCAGTTGATAAAATTATAAATTTTTGTGGTTTAATGTAGCTGTGCCTATTCTGTGAGTTTTTGTGTAATATCTCTTTGGTAGTTAAATTATATTCACTATCTCCAAACTAAATCAATGTGTTTAGATGAGCAAACATTCTATTTTAAGGATATTTTTTTTACCCAGTCTTTTGAATGGTTATGGACAGACTTTCTTTCTCCTAAGGCAAAGTTGTGTATATATTCTTATAGAATTTTCCTTTTTTCTTTTCCCAAGGCTAATTATCATTAAGGTGATGTTCTCTACATTTCTAAGCTCATTATAGTTTTGGAAGGAAAATATACTAAGATGTTTATTTATAATTGTGTTTTTTAAACAGAGAGTGAAAAATAAATCATTGGAGGATGTGGTTATGCTAAATGTTGACACAAACACTTTAGAATCACCGTTTAATGACTTGAACAGTCTACCGAGTGATGTGGTAAGTCTGAAGGCTATTTTGTGGTGAACATATATATATCTGCCTATATATATGTTTTCTTCTGGGCCCTTGAATTACCAAGAGTTATTTTTCCCAGTTTTCTATCTGAAATAAAAGGGCTGAGTATGTCCATGGGTGTGAGAGGAATCCGTGTAGATTCTATATTTAATATTTTCTACCTTTTGGCAGTTGAGGAGATGTTGAATGGAACATCCTATTCCTATTGTAAAAGTAGGATCATAATTAAAAAGCTAGATGCATTCATTAGGCAGAGTTTCTTTAAACCTAAGTCTCTTCATCTCATCTTAATCATTATATTACAAAGTAGGCATTTCTGTCTGCCTAGTGGCATGTCTTGCAAAAGAATGAGAGAGTTTTTGAAGGCAAGGAGAAGAAGGGGGCCAATTACCGGCTTTTGCTTCCCTGCCACCTGCCAGTGCTTTTCCTTTTAATTAATGATCTGATGGCACTGGTCAATATAATAAGAAATGCTTGTACAGTTGGGGTCAGAAAATTCTGGCTTTGATCTCCCTCAACTTTCTGAAACATTTATTTGTTTTCTCTAAATTATTTCAGTTTTATTTTAATCTTTTCTATCCTGCTGAGGGCCGCAAGAATGAAAACCTACACTGTTTGTCATTTGCTTTGGCAGAGCAAAGACTGCTTACTTAGAATTCTATTTGTAAATTAAACTGCAAACCCAGTTTGTCATAAAAGACATCTGATCCTTTTGAATTGACGAAAACTGTCTTTTGTCTGTAAAGGCTGATAAATTAAGTGCCAGTTCTCTTCTGGTCTTTGATCTTGCAGAGGGTTTGTGTGTGTGTGTTTGTGTGTGTGTGTGTGTGTGTGTGTGTGTGTGTGTGTGTGTGCGTGCACGCATGTGTGTGTCTGCAGCTTATAATAGGATATATTCTGTATTTCATGTTAGTCACCAAAAGTGCATTTTTTTGGCCTTCATATTCCTTAGAACAGGGCAAAAATGCAGACTAGTACTGTTTCTGTATATGTATTAATGACTATTTAAAAATATCTTTATAACATAGTTCTAAGTTAAAAATAACTCTCCTAAAATATCCAGTTTTTTTCAGGGATAGTAAAATTTGGAAATGAAAATCCTCTATCATATATTTTTCTGCAATATTGCAAATACTTTGAAATCATTATCAGGGAGTTTGAAAAAGTAAATTTAAAAATTTCAAATTCAAAAAAATACAGTAATACTGGCTTTAATTGCTCTTATGGCTAGTGATAGGAAAAATGTGATTTTGAAGTTAAAATCAGATTATTTATGTCCATAAATAATCTAAAATACTTGCTGACCTTGAAGCAAATTAAATTGAACTACTTTATCTTACTGTAGTAAAATTTATCCTCTGTATGAACAAATCCAAACCCAGTCCAGTAAAGAATTACATTATCTTTTTAGCTCATTATAACTAGATTGCCTCATTATAAAAATTTTGCAGAAGCTGCTAGAAATGATTAGTTATTAATTTTAAAATTCATCAAAGAATTCCTCATTGAATAGAAAAATAATTATGAAATAAAGTCCCAAATTTTACAAATATTGTCTTTATGTACAGTACATTTCCTATTGGTAATGCCCTTAGGAGAAAGGATTGTTTCTTTAAAAAGCAAAAAAGAAGAAGAGAAAGAAAAAAGAGAAATGAATCAGCTTTTATGTGTCATAAAAATTTTTATAGTCAGTTTCATTGATGGTTGATTTTATTTCTCTGAGAAAAACAATCCTTAATAGTAATTTTTTTGATGGGTGATTCTTTTTAAATGAGAAGTGCTACTTTCTCAGAATTAGTTTGATATTAAGACATTTATTTTAAAATATGAAGAACTTAAATAGTACTCACAAAAAGCCTAAATTAGTAAAATGACAGGAGGGACCATCTCCTTTATTTATAAGTAACAGTTAACTGTACATAACTGAAATTTAAAAAATCATAAAAAGGCACACTGCTAGGTGGTGTAGATATAACTATACGTATGCTTGAAATTAAAGGCCACAGACTTACAGACAAATTTGAATGATGAATATGTGGATACAGCCCTGGGGTAGAACTGGGACCGTTTGCTGAAAGTATGAGAGGTTTTAAAGTTATGATCATTTTCTAAAAATATTTTAGGTGATTGTTTGCTTAACCCCTCTCTAATAAATTTAGCTTTTTCATCAGTTTTCCAAAAGCTCTCTCTTATATAGTTTTGTAGGAGATATGATAAAGTTATCATGTCATACTTTCTCTAATTATAAATGTTTTAAATGAGATGTGTTAAAGTTACAAATGATCTTACTGAATTCTTTGTGTGTGATTTGAATTAATAAAATATACTTGAATCCTGAAAAATATTATACTGATATTGTTTGGTTATTTAATAAATTAACTGATATTTAAAAGGGCGCCTTTTAAAATCATTCAGCAAAGCATTTAAATTATACTTACAGGCTAGATGACTTTCTATGCATGTGCACTCTATTATTGTGTCAGCTTGACCAGTGGTCTTGGCTGTTCAAAGGTCAGTGGTCACAGTTGTCCTGAATTACTAGTTCTTTTTTCCTGTGGACCCTCTGCTGTGTTGCATGCTGTAATCTTCTTAATGGCTTCATTCCAATATTCACACATAATATTTTAGATTTATTGACTGTTAGAAATACTACCATGCCAGTAGCAGTTCCGCTACTCTTAAGGTATTTAAAATTGGAAAAATAAATCAGGGCAAAGCTTTCAGGAATCCTTTGTTTTCCTTAAGGGAAGGAAAAAAACTCTCTTCCTGTCTTCTGACAAGAACACTTGTTTTTCGATTTCATCATTTCACTATAGATTTGGATCATTAAAAGAAAAAAAAAACAAATTTTATTGAGAGTGATTTTAACGATATTGATTATTACATGGAATATCTTTTAAAAGCAGTAGATCCATTAAAATGTACTTTTGTAGTTTTCTGTCTGAATGCATTGTGATTTTATTTTTTAGGGGCTATGTCAAATATAGATACCTTCAAACATGTAGGTTGAGTGTTTTTATATAAAAAATAAATTTTAGGACTATGTAACAATATCAATTGAATTTAGTGTTACTGTGGTATGTTTTTAAGTGTGGGAAAATTGAAACAGTTGAATTAAATACAACATTTGAAATTTCAAGTGAGTTCATTTTAATCTAAGAAAATGTACTATTGAGATCTCCTCATTCCAAATATATATACAAATTTAGTTTCAACTACATAATAATTTAGAATGTTCTATTTCTAAGGTACTGCTCATTTTAATTTTTATCACCATTAATATTTATAAAAGGAATTTGGAGAATTGCTAACTATTTCAAAAATAAATAGGATAACTCACTTGTTAGAGAATTAAGCTAATTAGAATCATAATGAGATTTAGGAAATCTCTTCATGAGAAAATTAAGTTACAACAATTATAAACTAATTCTTACAGATGAAAGCGGGTTAGAATTGACATCTGAAAAAGTTACGTGCATTAAAAAATCCATTACCAGGAAAGTGAATTTTGGCCTATGTTGCTTAACTGTCTTTAAATAATTTTAACTCATTAGATTATAAAAAATAATATACTCTTAGGTCAATATACTTATCCCTATTTTAGATAAGAAGATCAAAACACAGGAAGTATACTGTTAATGGTATTTCTAGAGCTTTAGTTCATATAGATTGATCCTCTCATACTTATGCCCCAAACACTAGACCATGGTCCCTCTCATATAAACATGATATATAGTGTAATGAGTAACTGTTTCAGAATTTAATATAGAGGCTTACTCTCTGTTCTAATCTTGCTGAAGAAATATCAGTATGATCTATTTGATTTAAAATAGGATTGTTAGCACTGTTTTAAAAACTTATTTTCATCTTATATATCATGCTATTGGAAAATGATTTTTTAATTTTCTGTTATGAGGGTATATAGGACATATAGTACACTTAAGCATTATTGTACAATTCACTATAGACCCTGGTATGTTATAGGATAGCTACGTTTGTATAAAGCATATTTAATTACTAAAATATTAAAAATATTATAAAATGGGGTCATCTAAAATACTGTGCGTCTTATAGTGACACTTTTGAGTATCACATGAAGGAAAGGTTAATGGTTTTATTGTGCGATGAAAAGACAAGACATTCTCTGAATCACCAAAAATCATTAAATTAAAAGCCTAAAGACCTGGAGAAAAGCCCCAAAACTCCTACTTTAAGTAAAGTTTTAAGATCCCTGCATTCAAGTGAATTAATTAATTTTGGAATAAGTTTGGAAAAGAGTTGGCTATTTCAGAGAATCTTCTTAAATCAGCTTTTAAAAAAAAATGAAAGTATTGAAACAAATTTAACTCTTGCAACTGTGCGAATAGTTAATAGATATGTTTAATTCTTTGTATCTTTCCTCTAACCTAACATGAAAGTTTAATATGTTAAATTGTCATAATATATGTTATAAAGAAAAAAAAAAGGCCCCAGAGAATATTATATTAGTTCCAGGTTTGCCACAGCTCTGCTATAATCCTTATGATGTTTAGCAGTAAATAAATTCCCCAGCAAATTTCTGAAGTTGCCAGGTTAGAAAGATAACCCAAATTCATTCACATTCTAGAGTAATTTAGAGAACTTTTTTTTGTTGTTGTTTTATAGAGTAGATTTCAGGAGACAAATACTGCTTTCAGTTTTCCCCTGGAGAAATGCAGTCATGCTCTCTCCTCACTCTCCAGCTGTTAGAGTTCAGGCACCTTGATGCACATTGCCCCTGCCACAGAGCCTTAGCACAGGGCTTTGTACATAGTAGGCATTCAGTAAATGACGGTCGAAGGGAAACATAATTGCATTTCTTTTATCTTTTGTAATAGAAGTTGCTTTTAAAGTCCCCGTTTAGAATTACTTAGAACATTTTATAAGGATATTGTCATCTGACTTTTATAGTAATGAAAAGAAGAAACCTGGGTGCATGTTTAACATATACTTTTTTGGTTGTGAGTGTAACTTACTTCCTCTCTGGAAAGGGAGACCATGTGCTGATAGCTGTCATTGTGCCTCCGCACACTACTTTGGGTGTCTGTGGAAACTCACTGTTCTTTTAAATATTTTCAGAGATGTGACTGTTTATAACAGGTTTTTTGTTGTTCTTGTTTGTAAGTAAACTATGATTTTGCTATTTTTTGTACTTTTTTCTTGGTGTGTATTTTTTTAATCTAAATTTTAAATACAAAAGCAAAAGAAAACAAAAAACAAAACTCAAAACCTTAATTAACTGGGCTTCCAAACTTCTAAAAGGTCTTTGTTATTTTCTCCTGACTGAGTAAGAGAATCTATCCCTCCCACTGCAGTGATCAGGCTTTAGCAGTTCCCTTCTTTATGTCTCTGTACTTTTGCCATTTTAAAGTTGATTTATAGTTTGTTCCTCTTAGTGATTTTAAGTGCTCATGAAGTTCCTTGGCTTTCTCATGGGTTTTCATTTCCAACTAAATTACCAAGCCTTTCTCTGAATGTCTTTTTTTTTTCCTGTATCATCTTAATAGCATGCCTCTCTCTCTTCTTACTGCTAATACATACATAGATACATACAAATGTACATACATACATACATATATACATACATACTTAAACGTAAAGACCTTGATTTTGGCTTTAAAGATAATTTCCAGTTTGCTTCTAGTCCTTTAAGTTCTTGGCTTTTCCACTTTCAAGAGACTTTTTGTATGTGTGATATTGTGTGCACTGTCACAATAGTGGTTCCTAAATCTTGTTGATATCATAATGACTTCATGAACTTTTAAATGAATTATGTTCCTGAGCCCCATCATAGATATTCTAATCCAGTGAACTAGAGAAATTAATGTAGAAGTGTGACAGGTTGCTAATTCATTTGTTCATTCACTCATTCATTCATTCATTCATTCATTCAAATATTTATCAAGCACCTACTATAATGCCTGTATTATGCTAGGAGCTGAGTGAACAAGAAGCCATAATACACTGCTCTCATTCCAGTAATCTGAACCCAACCACATGGCCACACCAAGTCATGAGGCATGTTGGAAAATAGCCGGGACAACATAGATAGGTTGAGCAAGCACTAGTCAAAACTTAGGATTTCTGTTACCAAAGAAAGGGAGAGTGGATGTTGGTGGACTAGCAGTCATCTCTGCCATAAATAAGCTGAAATGAAAATGATTTTAGCCAAACTGAGATATCATTCTTATCAGTCAAAAAACTCAGATCAGCCATTTGTGGTCCAGCTGATCTCAATGTGTCAAAACATGTGTTTCCAGAATTGGCCTGAATGATAAGTATGAGTAAACCACGTGCAAAGTGAGAGGAGGAGCAATAGCCTGTACAAAGGTTCTACTGTGGGGAAGAGGTTGGCAAATTCAAGAAATGGGAAGAAGTCTTGTATAACTGTAGTGAGATGAACAAAAGAGAAAGTTATACAAGATGAGGTTGTAGAGATAGGCAGTGCAATCATAAAAGATCTGTAGCTCTTGTTAGGGACATTTGGACTTTATTGGAAATTCATTGGAGATTTTTAGCAGAGAAATAGTATGATCTACTTTGACTTTGAAAAATATCATCTTGGGTCTGGGTCCTGAAGATTACTGGGTATAAGGAATGAAGCAAGAAGGTATGTTGAGACCATTTACAGTAGTCTAGGTAGACATGCTAGTTGCTCCAACTTGATAGTGGAAGGTATGTAGAGAAAAGTGAACAGATTTGAATCTCCATCAGAGTTCTGACTGACAGTGCTTGGTACGTATTGCATGTGGGAGATGAGAAGGGTGAAGTGTTGAGGAAGACCTGTAAGATTCCTCTTTGAGCAACTGGATGAATAGAAGTTGACATTGATACTAGAGACTCTGGCCTGACATTGGGCTTGAGATGGGGATAAGAGCAGTTTGGTTGTCTTAATTTTATAATGGCCTCTGAAAGGAAAATAGTTAGAACCGATCTTATATTAATTAGGTTTTGATAGGTAATTTAAGCATACAGAGACAAGGTAATGATACCCTCCACAAGTATATCCTGTGCTTTTCATTTGATATGGCTACTGTTTTTATCCTTAAGTAGAAGCTCACTAGAAAATTATATTAAGAGGGTGGGGTTTATTTTGTTTCTAAAAAAACCCTGAAAATTTAGAAGGATTAAAGAAATGTAGGGATTTAATATCTGATTCATGTGATGACCATACACGTTTCAAAGAAGAATAAAACATTTTATCTTTGTAACTTTTTTCTAAAGCAGATAATTATTTGAAGCTCTAACTTTTCTAAATGTATGTGGATTCTCCAGTACACTGTAGTTACACAAAAGGAGATATTTAAAAATATCATGGGGTATTTTAGGGTTGTGTAGGTTATCTAAATATTATTTCTGGACATTTATCTTTACCTTCAGCTCTTTACCCTGATGTTTATCTTTGTGATCCTAAAAAGCAAAATTAAAATTTCTGGGTATAGGGGTTAATTTATGTTTCCTGAAAAGACACATCTAAAAGTCAGGAGAAAAATCTGTCACTTCTCTGAAAAACTCAGCTCGTTTAATAATATGCTCTCCCTTCCTAACTCCCGGTTGGCATAATTACTTCATTACTCCGACTGTGTGCACATGGCTTGCACTCTTTTAATTTATACCTGTTTGTTATGTTTACTTATGTAATTCCCCACTTTTATTCATAGTCACTTTAGTGTTAAGAGGGTAAAAGTGGAGAATTGGTGGTAATATTATTCATGTTGCAGTGAACTCCCACTGTGCTAAACCCAGGTTATAATTCCTCCTGTGGATGGCTGCTTAGAAGCCTGAATTCTCAGTGTATGAAAGGAATTTAAACATTTGATAAGAGCCGGGAAATGATGTTTATTTCTGCAGTTCTTTTCACTGTTTAACTTTTTTTTGGTTTAATATACCTAATTGGACTTAAAAAGATAATTTGTTTACAAAATAAAGAGTATCATAATAAAATCGGATGTCAGTTTTGAAGTAGTCTTTAGCCATTGGAGATTGAGGCTTGCTTACTTTCTTAAGAATAAAAAGAGAAAACAATTGATACTTTTTCAGTGTCACATAATGGGATTGTGTGATAATAGCCAGGTGACTAAAGTTCTAAATGCTCTTCTGAGTTCAGGGTTACATGTGAATATAAACTTTACGATTTTGGGGAAAGTGTACGTTTATTTCGTAACTAAATTTAGAAGTTTGGAAATTAAACCAGGAAATGTTATTTTCCAGACCAAATATTTAAAAAGTACGAAGAGACATCACCATTTTTGTAGATAAAAACTGCTAAAAGCTAATTAGCCCTTCAAAGGGCATTGGTAACTGGTGATAATTTACTCCAGCGATTTAAAGGACAGGGAAACAGCAAGGTTGACACAGTCACTTTATATTAGAGTCATATCTTTCTGTCTAAAACCGATTTTAAAAACTATATTTCATTTTTACAAGCTATTTTTGAGCATTCATTTGTGCATCCAAGAAACATTTAACTCACCTGCCCTGTTGGTCTCTGAAAAATAGGAACACCTTCAGATTTGCGTACTGACAGTCAAAGCCCACCTAGAGTAGGTCAAGGAAAACCTCTTCAAGCAGTTTGTAAAGGTTGAAGTAATGTAGAAATAGGCAAAGGAACAATGTAACCATATTTCTTACCAGGCAATGTTTTAGTCTCTCACATCTCACATTAGATAGTATGCTCATGTAGAATAGTACTGTTCAATGGAAATGTGAGCCACATATGCAATTTAAAATTTTCTGGTAGCCGTATTGAAAGTAAAAAAATAGGTGAATTAATTTTAATACATTTTATTTAACCAAATATTCAAAATACTGTTTTTTATGAAACCAATATAAAAATTATTAATGAGATATTTTACCTTTTGGGAGATATTAAGTCTTCAAAATCCAGTGTATATTTTACACTTAAAGCAAATCCCCATTTGGACTAATCACATTTCAAGTGGCTACTATATTGGACAACATGGTTCTAGAACAAGTGTTTTCTTTTTCTTTCCTGTTTTCTGCAGAGCTCCTGAGGGAGCTCAGGAACTACATTGAATTTTGGAGGTGAAGGCCCCATATTTACAGCTTGGTTAGGAAGGGCTTGTGGCAATATGATTAATATCCTGGGTAGCTTAAGCAGTGCTGAATTCAGCATCTAAGGACTTGGGGTGGAGAAGGCTAAGATCTGGTTTGACTTGCCTCCATTCTCTGTGAGTGTGTATTGTGATTGTCCTAAGAATACTCCATTTGTGGAGAACTGATTATCAATTTCATGTTTTATAGAAAAATACACTTTGAGGAATTTTCTTTTGCAAAGATATAAGTAAGGCATGACATTTTAAAATATGTTTTTTATTTACAAAAGTAAATTAAAAATAACCCAACCATTTACTTTTTATAATACATGGAAAGACATATTCCTTCCATCATAAGCCTTTTTTGAAGGGAGCAGTTATTAAATAACATGTATTGATATTCATTCCTATTGGTTTTCATTAAAGACATTTGAAACTTAAAAAATAACATTATTACAAACTTTAAAATAAAAGACATTAAATCATAAGATTTGGTTTTGCATCATTTAGCTATATTGTTTGAATATGTGGGTTACCTAAAAATGTGCATTTATTGAGTTTAGATTTTAATAATAAAAACTTCCTCTTAAATGAATCCAGATTTATGCACTTTGTGGGCTAAATGAATTAGGCTCCAAACTTTTATCTGAATCTATGGAGCTTGGATATAAATTGAAAAGATCACAGCTATGGGGAGAAGACCTATACTGCAAAGGCCTTTCTGCATAGATTATGAACATTATAACTCAATAATTTTTTCAAAACTGTGGTTATAATTGGACCCAATGGGGGTCTCTTTCTTTGATCAGATCACAGTAACTGTGACTTTACACTGGAAAATGTCACTACTGTGAAGGTTTATCACCTGTAGAGCTGGTCTTTCCTCTGATGCTGTGTTCATTTCTCATTAGCATTATTCAAAGTTTAGTTGTTAATTAGGTTGACACTTCAATTACAATCATCATCTACAGGAGTAGTCAGGGATGCTTGCATAAAGAAATTTAAAAAAATACCCTTCCTTGTGTATATATGTAAAGGAGAAATGACATTATTTTATTTTGTTATCTGGTGGTTTCGTAAGGGTCAGAATATGCCCTGTTGAGGGAACAATCCAACCACAATTTCTCCCATCGGTTTTATTTTCTTGAAAAAACAGTTTTATGTGACTTCATGTTTCCATGTAAAGCATCAATGAGGAATGTATATGAGCACCAATATTTTTTAAGTGTAGAGAGTGTAGTTTTCTATATTGTGTGAATTGGTCAGGTGAATTAGATGATAGGAACATATCACATCACTTCCCCTTAAAAAATATGATTATACACACAGAATGCTCATCTAAGTAAGGGCCATTCATAAATAATATGCATTCTCTAAAATACACAGAACCTGAAATTGAAGGATGGAAATGTATGAAAAATTATAACAAATTTAGGTGCCTTGAAAAATTATGCAACGTCCTAAGTAATAAATTTTTCTTGGATTTAAAAGCATTATTTTAATCGGATTACTGGTTCACAAGGCAATAACATTGAACTCAAACCCAACACACTGTGGTAGAAAAAACTGGACAGAACTGGGTTGAAATCTCAGTCTTGCCGTGTATTATCTGCATAGTGAGGACAAACTGATTCACATCTTTGAGCCCCTGTTTCTTCATTCATAAATGGTAATATGAATGTCTTTCTTAGAAGGCTGTAAAAATTAAATGAGACAGTGTATATAACATGTGCATAACGTGATTCTCTACTCATGGTAGGTTCTCAATCACTTTAACTTCTCCCCCCTCTTTTTGTCTAATAATGGTGAAAACTATTCAACAAAAGACTAGAAAATTACATATGCAAATGAGGCTTCCAAAAAGAAAATTAAATGGTAAGTGATCCTGGAGGACCTGTAACAAATAACCTTACATGGCAAAAATGAACGATACCCAACCGGCTTCATCTGAAAACAAGTAGACACATGTTGTAATTGCTAAAAATCGGCAGAAAAGTGGCTCACAAGCCGTTTACCATAAAATAATTAAAGCTTATTTATGTCAAGAGGCCTTGGGAAAAAAAGAGAGCATAAACCAATTTGCATTAGCACGTTACTATGGGCTCCTGCTTTCCTTTCAATTAACAGACCAGCAGGTGCTCTCTGCAGTTAAAAAGATAAGCTATCAGGGAGGAGGATGAGTTTTTGGCTGACCTGCAGACACTGTGGTTTGCCTGCTGATTGGGTTCGTACCTCGCTGTACCAATTTCTGAGGTGTTAATTTAACTGTTCCTCTCTGTCATGCAGGTCTCGGCCCTGAAAAATAAACTGAAGAAGCAGTCTACAGCTACGGGTGATGGAGTAGCTAGGGCCTTTCTTAGGGCACAGGCTGCTTTGTTTGGATCCTACAGAGATGCACTGAGATACAAACCTGTAAGCGTTTTATTTCATCCCTATTTTAATCTGCTTTTTTATGGTTCTTTAGAATGGGGCAGAAAAAAGAAACATTTTAATATCACACATGAAAAAAGTATCATAAAGGTCTTTTAAAATCCAGAATAATGTGCTTTAAGACATTGTGTTCTGTGTCCAATTCCTTGACTATTCGGTTTAGTTCTTTTAGTAACCTTTAGCTACTATTTCCCACATTCTTTGGCACATCATCTTATGTTTTGTTCTAAATTGGCTTACCTCTTAACTAATTAATGAATTGTGTTAATGAATTTTAATTTAACTACCTGATCTTAAGATCATTAAGAAATTAACCAGACAGTTGGGTTTTATAGACTGATGCATTTAGAAGTGACAGTACAAAGTGAAAATTCAAAAATATTGGAGCTTGCAAATTTTTCAGTATTTGGAAATTTATCATCTTCCTGTTCCATAACACTTTTCTGAGTGGGTTTATCTATTTAGCATATGCTAGCTCATTTTGACATTTCTTTTTTGTTTTAATATCCTAAAAATGATTATTATGTAAAATTGTAGCCAGCCAAGTTTCTAGATAGTCCAAAAAGGTATAAATCAAAATATGTTTGTTTCTCTCTCTGAATTATTGGTTAAATATGTTAGTCTGATTTTAATGAAAATAATTACACTGCCCTTTCATGACCAAATGAGTAAGTTGTAATGGATAAAAAACATTGAGTTAGTAGTAAGTAGTAAGACATGCTATCTCGTAGGAATTCCACTGTTCCTAAGCTGTGTAACCTTGACCCATTTCCTTGCTTTCTCTGGACTTTGATCTTCTCATTTGGAAAATGAGAATTCTTATACTTTACCTGTCTACTTTTCAGAATTGGTGTGTGAACCCTATCATGAACTATGAAACACTAAACACACGTGAATGGGTTATACGCTTCCTAAACTGACTTCTCAATTAGTAATTCCCACGCAGTGGCTCTTACATCTCTGAGGAGTTACTGAGTTACTAGGAGCCCTTAAATGGATAGGCAGATCAACTGCTGTCTCTAGAGAAGTAGATATGTCTAATTCGCATGCTAATCTTTTTGAAATATGTGTCTATTTTTAAAAGCATTGTAGAAGTCATAATACTGCACATAGTATACATATGGGGTAATCACATGGGGGAGTCTTTAAAAATTATTGACAGTTACATGGCCTCGTTTATTAAAAGACTGGAAACCAGTCACCTATACTAATAAAATTGTAAAATCATCTGGTTGTCAATTTTTTTTAAAACAGGTTGATTTCAAGTTTACAATACAGGAGGGAAATTTAACTTAAATTTTGCCTCATTTAAATAATTTTTAATCTTTGCAGTCTACATTTTCCTTTTCTGTTTTAAATTTGTGAAGGACTTCAGATTTGAGAAAAGCAAATTGAAGAGAAAATTTTCTTAAATGATTTAAATTATCAGTTGAGCAGATAGGGGTCTAAGATTTCAATGACTTTGGCTTTTTTTTTTTTTTTTTAATCTTCAAAGCCAGATTCCCACTTTCTGCAGGAAAATATATAATTTCATCAGAGAATATCTTTCCTGTTTATCGATCACATCTTATTATAAACTTGTTTGATAACTTATCTGCCTTTCTCCTTTTTCTTTTTGGTGTTTTCTTTTTTTTTTACTGCTAATTCTTTCTGGAAGTTGAGGGATAGTATTCTTTTTTTTTTTAATGTTTTTTTATTATATTATGTTAGTCACCATACAGTGAGGGATAGTATTCTTATTCTGTATGTTTTTACATTTCTTTTGACTCAATCTTGAATGAAAGCTTGAATTTTTTTAAAGTATACTAAATATATTTAGGTTCTTTTTATATTTTCAAAAGAAATAATTTTTAAGGAAAATGATCTCTGTTGTGTATAAAATATTTTTTATTTCATTTAGGCATTATCTTTGCAAATTACTCTATATTTTAATTTATTAAAAGTACATTTACTTTTTATTTTGTGAACTCTTTTTGGACATTTACATAATGGGCATATGTCTTTAACATATTTTCTGATTGATATTAAAAAAAGAGCCATGTTTAGAAGTTACAATTATTTCACGGTTTTGTCTCTTTTCATAAAAATATCTCAGTAGTATCCTCTAGCTGTTAGAGTACAACTGGAAAAAAAATTACCAAATAGCTTTAAATGATTACAACTTCTTTAACTGGGTACTACTTTTCAAAATTTCATGATTATGTGTATACACATACACGCACACACACACATATAAACAAACCATTCTTATTATGTTATTTCTCTTACATTGCCAAAATTAAACCTGTAGATTAGGCTATGACTGTCCTTCAAGGCCCTCACCATGGGCAGGCAGTCTGTCCGTACTTTTTTCCTAAACTTTAACCTCAATTCAGAGAATTCTGCCTTAGGCTCCAAATGTCCCACGCTTCTCAGGCTTCTAAACATTCCAAATTATTACAAAAAATGTTCTTTCTTCATGGTATTGCTTTTATCTTTCTTGTTTTTAATGGCCATCTAGTTCCTTCCTGATCCTTGAAGCTGTAGTTTATACTGACCCTTTTTTTCTATGAACTGATTATACGTACTTTCTTTAACACATTTCTTCTCCCTTTTTGTATGTTATTTATTATGGTTCTTTTATTATTTTTACTGAAATTCATAATTTATTAGTTGCCATTAAAACAATAATTGACCTTTAAGTACCTGCTGGGTACCAGGCATTGAAAGACCCTTACCCTATTCATTTTAAAGATTAGGAAAATGATATGCCCAGAATGTAAATAGCCTCACTAAGGTTCTCCAGCTAGTAAATAGTGGGGCCTGCATTTGAATCTATTCTTCTGCAGTCCCACTCTTGTGTGTAGCATGTTTCTGCTCTCTCTCGCCTCCGTTACTGTATCATACTCACATTGAGATAAATGTCCTGAACTTACATTTCTTCTAAATGAAGATGCATGGAAGGCATTCTGTACACACTTATGGAAAGGCTGAACAAATGATACAGTCTTAGTACTTTTCTCAAAAGGAGCACATGGTATAGACATCCCATGGTGTGTATATAAATTGGAGAAATAATTTGTTATTTATGCTACATATTTCCATTTATGGTTTTGTCGACCTGGGGTAACTGCCTCTGCTCATACTGCACCTTCCTCCTCCCTCAGTCTTCTGTTGTGTTGCTGGGGAGCCAGTCGGATGTGGCCTGTGAGGAGAATGCCCTCGGGATGATTTGAATGTCCATTTTCAAATGTAAATACTAAATACCTATGCTAAATGCTGCCAAAGAGGAACTTCTATTATAACTTAAATTTAGAATGTCTGAGGGGTGCCTGGGTGGCTCAGTCCTTAAGCGGTTGCCTTTAGCTCAGGGCGGTTGCCTTTAGCTCAGGGCGTGATCCTGGTGTTCTGGGATTGACTGGGATCGAGCCCCGCATCAGGCTCCTCCACTGGGAGCCTGTTTCTCTGTCTCCCACTCCCCCTGCTTGTGTGTTCTCTCTCTCTCTCTCTCTCTCTCTCCCTCTCTCTCTCTCTCTCTCTCTCGCGCGCGCGCACGCGTGCGCTATCTCTGTCAAATAAATAAATAAAATCTTGAAAAAAAAAAAACCTTAGAATGTCTGAGCGGCAACTCTATGTTGTTACTCAGAGTTCCTCATTTACACCTTCTCAATGATACACTGGCACTATTGACAAATAAATTGTGCCTGCACTGAATTAGAGAGAAAAATATACAATTCCCTAAAGCTGTTGGAAAGTGATTTAAATAAAACAACGGATATTCTGATTTGGGGGGATTTTAGCCAGCAGCAAGTTAGCTACTTTTTAAGAATTCAAAAATGTGAGATCAAAGTAATGTGCTAAATGGATTGAAGACAAGTGGTAAAAATACAGACTCTAGAACCAGGCTGCCTGGGTTCAGGTCCTCCTCCTGTGACTAACTAGTTGTTTGAGTTTGGGCAAATTAATCTCTTAGTGCTTTAGTTTCCTCATGTGTTCTTTAAAAAGGGTAGTAATTCTTCTTGCGTTATTTAGAGGATAAAGTGAGTTCATAAATGTAAGTGACTTAGAGCAGTGTCTGACATATAATCAATGCTTTGTATATTAGCTATTATTATTAAAAATGACATTTTAGAAGTACTGAGTTTGGGGAGTAAAATCCCTTTAACAACACTAAAATAAAGTGCCCTCCTCTGATTCCCCAAAACAAAAACACTGTTATAAACATGAGAATACTTTTAAGTGATTGTATTAAATAACTAATAAAGGGTCATCAATTGCACCTCTGTGTGTCATTTGTGTCACAAGCTATTACAAATAAAAAGTCAATTTTTGACCAACAGCTAATGCTAAAGAAATGTTTGCCGAGTTAAAATACTGCTTAATACTTTCAAAGGCATATACTTGATTATCTGTCTAAGAGCAGAAGTAACACTCAGATCTGGTCCTTTGAATACTTGGGGTACCTCGTTCGTTTCAATCACTCACGCCTTTCTGGGCTGCTGTGACCCTTGCTAATGGATAAAAAGTGAATTCCTTTTAAAATAAAGATTGGTTAGTAATCTAGGCCTCCGTTTGGTGATTCGGAAGTGTTGTCCTTTTGGATTCTATTCCTTTAAACATTATCGGGAAATAATGTTATATTTTGTGATTAAACTGAAACAATTTAAGCACAGGATTGGCATCCATAATTTAAGTGGTCCTTCACTAAATCTTTGCCTTAGAGTTTCCATTTAACAGATTTGTAACTGTCAACTTGTTACAGATTTAAAAATCCAAGTTGAAAAAGTACATTTGCTCACCCCTCTTGGTTTTACAGTTACTAAAACATTTTAGGCGTCCATTCATCTCACTACCCAAGCTTGAGTATGGACCTTTTGACTTTAGAGATGGTTGTAACCAAGGAAATATTTGTTGTGTATTGGGCTTCTGATAGAATATGGTTGCTTTTATGGCACTTTTTTTCTGCTCTTTTTTTTTTTTTTTTTTTTTTTTTTTTTTTTTAACAGAGAAGGAACCTTGCTTAACTGCTTTAGCAAAAATGTAAAAATTCTGCACCACTACTATGGGATAGGTAGAGCTAGGGACTCTAATAGTAAGGGTTTCGTTTTTATATTACTGGTAATATGTTTCATGAGAATAGAGAGTGTTTTTCTTTAAATTGTGGGAAAGAAAAATGTATATTTTTCATATTATGTATAAAATTAATACATTGCTTCATTAATCTTTTTAAGTGTTCAAATTTAACTACAGTGCTAGAAACAGCTGTGTCTAATTTAGAAAAATCAATTTCTTTCCCCATCTGAACTTGCTGAATCATAGGCAAATGAAACATTGATAGCTATTTTTATTCAAGACAGATCTAATAACTTTAGGACAAACTCATAATAATATGTACAGAGAGAAGATTTTCATGTAAATAATGATTAGGGTTTATGATTTAAATATAAGTCTTTTTTCTCCTCAATAATTTTCAGCAGTAGAAATGTTTTCATGGTTAATAAACCGTGAGCGTAGACATGTGGTACCTTACATAATAATAGCACTGGGATACTTGGAAGAAGAATTTTATATAATCTGAAAAATATTTTAATATTATTTTCTGTGAGAACCTGAATGTATGTGACTATTCCCTTGAGAGAACTGATAACAGAGTATTTAAGAGATTTAAAAATTTAAATATACCGTCATTATGCAGACATTTTTGCTTGTTTATATTTGTTATATAACAGTGACATTATGTATTAGGCCCAAGTGTATTAGGGAACTGAATAAGTATTGTGTTGATGCTTTGTTTATTATATCTCACATTTTTATGTAGTATCATTCTTCATGACACCTTAATTCTCTTTTTCAATATGAATCCTTACTAAGTCATATATATCCTTAAAGCATAAAGATCTAGTCTATGTTTAAGTTTCTTGTTCTTGCAAAGTTTCCTACTCTAGAAGACAATATAGAACTTGAAAAATATCCATCCTTAAAAACACGCAAAACAAAAATATAATATTAATTTGATGATAATCACTTTGAAACTGAACATAACAGTAGGGTAGGAAAAACAGCCCCATCTCCTCCATATCTTTCTAGTGTCTTAATTATCCTGCAAAAAAAATATTAACTAGTGGATAGCTATTGAACGCTCAGAAAATCAAAGTACTATGTTGAGTATTAGAGTAAAAAATGCAGAGATATATAAGGATATAGTCCCAGACCTCAAAAATGCACAGATAAGATCTATAAAAATAACTGTTAATACAACTTAGAAAATAAATGCTAAAAGAAAGATACAAAAGGCTCGGGGTTTTCAGAGGAGGGAGAATTTACTTCTTTAAGTTGAAGATGGAATCTAAGACTTTGCGAGGTAAATGATGTGTTCCATAGGGCCAGATTTATACCACTGGAGGGCATTTCTAAGTCATTCTTCTGCCACAACTACTTGATGGTTCTTATTTAAACACCACTAGGTACATATGACATGTAGTTTTCCAGCACACTGGCTCTAATGGTACCTTTATCCTTTCCACTTATTAGTCATTATACAAGGGACTGAGTGTGACATTTGTTATTCTGTGGATAATCTTGAACTTGAATCTGCTCTGATTTATATGTTTTAACAGGTAAATCAAGTATGAACTTTGGTATTTTTACTGTTATTAATAGCAAACTACCTAGCAAGCCTCATCATAGAATGCCCATTAGGTTGTTGATTCATTCTTAGTATGTATTTGTTGATTAATGTAATACTTTAATGGCAGGTAATGTTGGCAGTTCCTTTCTGAAAAGTCTGGTTCTCTTCTCTGTAATAAGAACTTCATTCCTACCCTAATACAAATTGTATTTTTTTCTTACATCCTTTCATGGTCCTTTGTGTGACATTCTGTCAAAACGATTTTAGCTTTAGTTCCTTTCTGTTGCCTCATCACTGTTCCATGGAGGAAAAGATTCAGTAGCTTTACCATCACATCAGATTTTTTTAAAACTGATTTTATTTGGATCCAATTTTTGTTTTTTACCATGAAGAGTTTTTCTTTTCCACATTTTTATGTTTCTACATGATTATTCTGTGTTTCCACAGAGCTATATACTTCTTTACTTCCTTTTGTGTCAATGAACAATATAACTTTTAGAAAATATATTGGATTATAGATGTGTACTTCTCAGTTGTATCAGTCTTTTTCCTTAAGTAGAGTCGTCAGTTTAACCTTAATGCTTGGTTCTATGCAGGTAATTCCTAAATATATATTAAAGAAGTTTTCCAAACTTGAGTTTCTGGCAGGGTGCCACCTTTGTCCACGTGCCTTCAAGCATCTTGCTTGCCTTAACCATGCCATAATGGACATTGTTGGTGCCCTGACCAGATCCCCTATACTGGCTGGCATCCTTTTCAGAGAAAAACTGTCCTTGGCTAAGTAGGAAGGGCCTCGCCAGGCACCTCCATTCTTTTCCCCACTCCTCCTACCAGGTAAGACCATGCTTAATGACTGACTGATAAAGGTGTAAGAAACTGGCCTCCTTTCTTCAAGACGGGAATAACTCTGCCAGTACATTTGGTATTTTTTCATAGGTTTAAAACTAAGGCTGATTTCCAGCTGAAATCACATTGTTGCTTGGCTTTTTTCTTCGGCCCTATTTTACTTCCCTTAATACCTACTTCCTGAGAGTTCTCCACCAACAAATCACTTAAACAAGAATCCTTGTCTCAGGCTCAACTTAGAATCTGACCGAAGACATATGCCAAAATTTATTTTATCAACTTCTTCTTAAATCTGGTTTGTTTTTATATTTCTGGTCTTTAATAAGTGGTATCATCCATCTTTTGCTCCTCAAACTTGAAATCCACAAGTCCTTTCTGACCCTTGCTTGTCTCGTTTCTGCGTATCAGTAGTTGTTAAACTTTTTGTCTCTGGATGTCTTTACACTTGTAAAAATTATCAAGGACTTTAAAGAACTTTTGTTTATGTGGGCTATGTCTTTCACTGTTTACCATATTAGAAATTAAAACTGGAAATATTTTAACTATTTATTATTTAATACAAAACTACTGCAGATAAACATGAAACATTTTTATGAGAAATAACTATTTCTAAACAAAAAATAATAGAAGAATGGCATCGTTTTACATTTTTTCAAAAGTACGTAGCTTAAAAGAAGAGGACTGGGTTCTCATATTTGGTTGTGCTTTCAGTCTGTTGCAATATCACCAGTGGTGTAGCCTCCATTGGATCTCATGAGAAAATAAAAGTGAAAAGGGCAAATAATGTTTTAGCATTGTTATAAAAATGACTTTGATGTTGCCGACCCTGTGAAAAGGCCTGAGTCCCTGGACCATTCTTTGAGAACCACTGCTATACATCAGTTGATAAACAGTCCTGTTGATTTTGCAGTAAAATTGTTACATGATATGGAAAAAATAAAACATTTCATGTAGTCTTGAATACTCAGAAATGGGATAATTTGAAGGCATAGACTGAATCTGAATCTGGCTTCTACCGCTTACCTACTGCATAATCTTGAGCAAGTTACTTAACCCTTCCGCATATTTTAGTTTATTCATGTATAAAGAAAGCCAACAGTAAGTTTGAGGCTTATGTGAATTAATACATGTAAAGTGCTTAGAAAGTACGACCCATAATAAGCATTATGTAAATATTAGCTATTGTTATTATTATCAGTAATAGTAATGAGTGCCTTATCAACGTTAACTAATGGTAGTCATCACTTTTCCTTTCTACTGCCTGGTTCATCTTTTCTTGCCAGATTTGTGTTGCGCTATTACTTGGTCTGCCTATATCCATTATTTCCTCTTGCCTATTAACTTTCCTTTTATTTTTTAAAAAGATTGTATTTATTTGTGAGAGAGAGAAAGAGAGCGAGCACAAACAGTGGGGAGGGACAGAGGGAGAGGGAGAAGCAGACTCCCCACTGAGCAGGGAACCTTAGGGCTCCATTTCCCAGGACCTATATGAGATCATGACCTGAACCAAAGGTAGAGGCTGAACCGACTGAGCCACGCAGGTGCCCTTAACTTTCCTTTTAAAACATACAATCTTGTCACTTCATCGAGTAGACACTTCTGTGTGTGACACATCACTTCTTGATGTCTTTAAGAAAATAACTTTAGAATATAACCTGGGCCTTTTCCAATATGGCTTAACCTACCTTTTATTTCTCTCTTGTACTTTCTGTAATTCATATCCATTAGCCACTAGGCCTCAACCAGTCTTTTATTATCTTCGTCTGGCGCTTTCTCTAATGCATACCCATCGCAAACACACTACCCACTTTTTGCCCATCCCTGCCTCTCTCAAGACTGTATTTTCCATCTTTGTTTCAGAAGGCTTCCATTAGTTTTCAAAACCAGCTCAGGTTTCCTCTGTGAAGCCACAGGTACCCCTAATGAAATCTTTTATACTTCAGTAAACTGGGAATTAACTGGGCAACACTGGACATACAGTCACTCTACTTGGAGCAAGAAAAGGTTTTGGAAACCATTCAATCCTAAACCTGATTTTTAACCAGATTTTAAGTAAATCAGAAGATCCTAAGCAGAGTTCCTTACCATGCCATTCAACTTGACTCAGATTTAAAAGAACTCATTTATAATTTGTTTGATAGCATACACCCCAGCATGACAATAACTGAGACTCCTGTGTATTAATATGTAAAAATTTAGAGCATTGTTAATCAAGACTTATTCTTCTTTCTCCTGAGAGAAAATTCTAGTATATGTCAGGGTTTTGTTTTTTTTGTTATTATCAGAGACTAAGTGAACAGGCTATGTTAATCATTTGAAGGTTAAGTTGAAAACTTTTGCTATGATTGGTGTTATTAAAACTGGATGGACAGCATATTTGAACTTTCTCTTTACTATTTCTCTTGAAAGATTGAAAGCAGTTGCTGGAAGATTAATGAGGACAGAGTTCTGCCAGCGTAATTCACATTGGCTAAAAACTAATTTATGCCCAACTCTTAAGAACGTATAAGTAGACTTTCCTCGCATACATTTTCCCTCACCTTGAGATTCTCTATTCACTTGTCCTCCACTCCTTCCAGTCAAAAGAAATCTTGATTGTAACATAGAAAGTCTAAACTTTTTGGTTGGAGATAGAGTTTTATATTTGAATTGACAAGTATTTCAGTTGAAGATAGACCTTTGTATTTGAAGCAAAGACTTCTGCAGTGTTAATGACAACTTCTGGAAAAATCACAGATGCTAATAAAATACAACTCACATGTTTGGAGAAAAATCTGTCAAATAAAAACTAAAAGTATCAGTAGTACTGATCACTTTGTAATAATTGTGGTATAGTTGGAACTGCCATTAAAAACAATAATTTTATTTATTTTTAAAATTTGTATTTACTTTTTAAAAGAAAATAAGTGATAAGAAGCAAAGGTTAGCTTACTTGCTACTTTGTTTATTGACCTATAAAACATTCCCAGTGTAACTAGATATAATGCTGATACCAGGGTTGCAAAAACAATAGACCTTTCTCTTTAATAGGATTGCCTGTTTGTTGTCCCCCCAATAGATTCTAAGTTGTAAATTCTATGATAGTGGCAAATACAGTGATTTTTGATCATACAAAATATATTTATGTAAATTAATCTAATTTTTAAAATATATAATTTAAAATCATCCTATGGCACTTAAGAATGGCAATAATCAGTATCAAAATGCATAATGGCAGCTTATTATGAGGTATTGGCTGGTGGCTGATATTAGATGACAACTTTTAATAGATTATTGGTTGTCTTTGCTAATAATTTGAATTTTGTTTTCTTCTGTAGCAGTGCTGTTCAAGACGACTTTTTGTGATAAATGAAATGTTCTGTATTTGTGTTATCTAATAGTAACCACTGAGCACTTGTGGCAGTTGAACATTTCAAATGTGGCTAATGTATTGAAGTACTGAAATTTTAGTTTTATTTAATTTTAATAAATTTAAATTTAAATTGCTGCATGTGACTAACATCTACTGTTTTGAACAGGGCAGATCCATAGTATCTAGCTTCCATTAGCCAGCGGTAACAGTTGAATTACTGTTAAATTATTTGTTTCATTTTATTTATGCAGGAGCCAATTTTCAGAATTTTATTTACAGATACCTGTAATCAAGGCATTGAGTTGTCCTTAAAATTAAATTATAACTGATATTTTTTCAAAGTTCTGTTAGAAGGTGAGCTTTTTTCCTTTTTACTGCCAACATAGAGATGGCTACAGGATTCATTATAATGAGTGAATCATTGTCACTTATCTCAGTTTTCATTTGGATCATATTATCTCATATTTATTTGGATCACTTATCTTCACATGTATTGGATGGGCAAGAGGACCATTCAGGCTACTGAGGGAAGTAGCAGGTGGTAGGGATCAGCCAGTGAGTGACAATTTTCTGACGTCCTGTATGGGAATAAATGGAATGAGTAGAATCTGTATTCAGAGTTTAAGTTCTTGATAATTTGGAGGAGGAGCAAGCTAAAGGAGCATAAGCTACTAGAAGACACTTGCAAAGTTATGGTTACCTAAAAAATATGAAAAATTAAGGCAGATATAAAGTGGGACTTAGTCTAGAAAGTATCCAATCAGAATTGTATGTGAAGTGATGAAGAGAATGTTATTGTAAGAACTTTTAATTAATTTAAAAAGAAATTAATGATCAAATATAAATGACAAAAAACATGCAGCAATTTTTATAGAAAGAATGTTTTCTAATTAGGATAAAACTGCAGTTGTTGACTTTTTTCAGCTATGTATACTCTTTTTAATACTCATAATTCAATCTAATAATATTAAACCTTTGTTTTTAGGAGACTCATTTTTACTTTGAGGAAGTAAAACTGAGCAATTTTAAGACCCCAGGGATCCTTGATTAGGAAGTTCTAGTAGAAGCTTGTCAGTAGAGGAATATTTCTCCGAGGCTGAAATTCAGCTATTATGTCTAAGAGTCTGTTTGACTCCCTTTAGACTTTCAGCACCTTGAAGTTGATTCTGTGTCTTACACTTCCTCCATGACCCTCCATGTGCCTTTTTAAAGAGACTGTTTCTCTCTGACTTTCTATTGACACCCTAAGAATCTTTATTTCTATCTAGGGTGAGCCCATCACTTTCTGTGAGGAGAGTTTTGTAAAGCACCGCTCAAGTCTGATGAAACAGTTCTTGGAAACTGCAGTTAACCTCCAACTTTTCAAGCAGGTAAGAGTGGACCTCCACATTTCCTTCTGTAACAGAGTATTAGAGAAATGTAACAGACATGCGTAACACATTTTTATCACTTTTATCAAAAGTATGTCAAAACCTTGAGTAATGTCTGTTCTAGAATTACAAGAAATGTTTCTTTCTTTTGTAACTCTATAGTTATCTATGGCACGGCACTCCAGAAAATTATGTAAAGGTAATTTTGTTATTAAAAAATTCATCATTGAAAGTACTAATCGGATGGTCAGAGGAAGAGTATTCATTTGTACAGTTAGGAAACCAATGTGACTAGTTTCATATAAGGCATCTAGGAGTTAGTTTTTTATGGTAGCTTGGTAGTGGTAAACAAACTATATTTTTTGTAGGGCAGTCCTAATGTAATTCAGTTTATAATGTAATCCAGCTGTCATAAATTTAAAATTCAGAAAAAAAATTCATTGTCATACTAGTATCTTAATTTTTGGCTTAGGAAATGTAAAAGCCATTTCAAAAAGCACGTAGTTTAACATCAGAATTCAGAATGTTTAGAAGTACTAGTTCTTTCATTCCAGTGTGTGATCATAGCAAGTCTCTTAATTCAGACTTATCTTAGCTTCTGTTTATATAATTTAAGTTCTAAACACTTTTTTTTCTTATTCCACATGATAATTTAAATTTAAAGTTATGTGAATTCAACACTTAATGAAGACCTACAATGGGCCATAAACTGCTCAGTGCCAGGATACAAACATGAATAAAAATTCAGTAATGCCCTTGAGAAGCTGAAAATCTAATAGCATCCTTTGGACTATTCAGAGAAAAAATACCATGTGACGTGAAATAAGCTTTAAAGTAAAAAAGTCATATAATTTGATGGTGACAAAACCAATACTACTATCTATACTCTGAGGAAGTTTTAAAAAATAATTAGAAAATATTCTGTGGGGGCTATAACTGCCTTCTATATGTGAAGGTTTACCTCAGAGAAAGGGTTAGATTTTTCCAGTACCTAGAAGAAGCAGAATCAGGTTTGATAGGTTTCAGGGTCCAAGATGTTTTGTGAATTTCTAAAGATAGAATGGGTTACTTTTGGTGCTCTGTCCCTCGAGGGCTCCAGTATTAGACTGAATTGCTTCCCAAGGTAGTATGAGGATCATGAGATGGTCTTTATAAATGCTGAAGTATACAGCACAGTGTAGTCCTATACTAGTCTTCTAGTGCATGCTTGTTGAGTTAAATAACGTACCCTTTTTGTATTTTTATCTGGTAGATAGTACCAGAGATGGTACTACTGCCCATTGTCTAAACTGAATTGTGAAGATCAGATTATACGGGGGTCAAGAATTGAATGGGTAGATAGAATGTCTAACTTATTACTTAACATTTGACCATGAGACTGTAACTAGTCTTTTCATTAGATGTAATTCAGACACAGTAATTTATATACTTACAAAATGCTTTTATTTTTTTAGGAATCAAACAGAATTGGGTTAAATCTTGGCTTTATCACTTAATAGCTGTTTGTTCATAAGTATCCTTTTCTTTTTCTTTAAAATAGAAATACCACCTAACAGGGTTGTGGTAAAGTTATGTGAATTAATACACGTATACCTCAGCACAGGGCACAACACTTTGTAGAAGCTTACTAAATTTTAGTGTCTGCCTCATTTTAGAGCAATTGCTTCAATAGAATACAAATCTATGCAGGATTTTTAAAAAATAAAATTCAGTCAGAAAAGCTAAATGTAAAATATTAAAATGGTCAATTAAATTAGAACCCACTATATAGACAACTTGGATAGTTTTACATGCACCAATTAACCATATTCTCAAACTTGATATCATTTTATGACCCTTAAGAAGTGATACTTGAAGATAGCCCTGAAAGAATTTAAGATTCCTGTTAACAGTTTCACAAACTTCTAAAGATGAGTAAGTTTCAGAGATTCACTATATAACATAGTGTCTATAGTTAACAGTTATCTTATTGTGTATTTAAAATTTGTTAAGAGGGTATATCTCATGTTGGTGTTCTTAGCACAACCAAAAGCACAAAGGGATGTGAGGAAACTTTTGAAAGGGTTGGATACGTTTATTACCTTGATCGTGGTGATTATAGCAGAAGTGTATGCATATGTCCAAACTTACCATATTATCTACGTTAGTTATGTGTAGGGTTTTTTTTTTTTTTTTAAGATTATTTATTTATTTATTTGACAGAGAGAGACAGCCAGCGAGAGAGGGAACACAAGCAGGGGGAGTGGGAGGGGAAGAGAGCCTGATGTGGGGCTCTATCCCAGGACTCCGGGATCACGCCCTGAGCTGAAGGCAGATGCTTAACGACTGAGCCACCCAGGCACCCCAGTTATGTGTAATTTTTTGATTACCAGTTACACTTTATACTAAAGCTTGGGGGAAAAGGAGAAGAAAAAAAAAAGGAATCAGTTAGCAAAAAATTATCAACAGATGAAGCCTCAAAGATACTGTTGCTCTTTCTGAAGGAATACAAAAATACTTATTAGGTACAAATGATTACTATTCATTATTATAAATTTGTGATCCATTATAGGTCAAGAACACATCAGGTTCTCTCTTTATTTAGCAATGCTTATGCATCAAAATTGAGAGAACATGGACCCAGGAGAGCAGTGTATAATTTTAAGTTGAGTTAAAGTAAACTGTTATTTCTTTTTTTTTTCTTTTATTGTTATTTCTGATAATACCACAGGCAGGATTCAGAGTAAACTTATATACTGAAACAACTTTAAATGCAGTATTTAGAAAACTTTTTGTGGCGGGGGAAAGGAGACAAAGTCCAGTGCTTACTTCCCAAGTTGAGAAGTGTATTAGAAGACCTTACTCCCACAAATCTGGGATGACTTAGTGTAAAAGTAAACAAGAAATAAGTTTGCTCCTTCCCTTAACTCATTTCCTGGTGATTGTACCTCTGAAGCACTGGTACTGAGTGGAGGGGAGGAAAAAGTGCTTCTGAGAAGTAAACACACCAGCATGTACAGGAATTTGAAGTCTGAATTAATAATTTCAGATTTGGTCTGACACAACTCAAGCCAAGTGTAAAGTGATCCTAAGTTGTTAGCACTGTCAGGCCCTAGGCAGAGGCAAACACACATCTTCTCTGGAGGAATCCAGGCACCAAAGTATTCTCCCCGCTATAATTCCGAAGAAAAATTTCACTGCTAGAAATTATTAAACATACAAGGAAACAAATCATGAATGAGAATTAGCGGAAACAGCAGACAAAAATTGACTTGCAAAGATGCAAAGACTTTAATTATTGAAATTATCAAAAATAGAACATAAAATAGTTATGCTTAAGGTGTTCAAAGAAATAGAAGATAAGCTTTAAAAATGTTCAGGATATAAAAACATTCAAGAACTGGAACCAAATTTAAAATGTAGCAAATAGAATTCTGATAGGAAACATGTAATTGAAATGAAAGGAAAATTGATGGGTTTAACAGTAGATCAGATCTAACTGAAGAGAGATTTGCTAAACTGGAAGATATATCTGAAAAAGAAATTATCGAGAAGATATTGCAGAAAAATGAAAAAATAGAGAATATAAGAGAGGTTAATAGGCACGAAGGATGGAGTGGAAATGTCTAAAGCCATTCTAATCAATTCTAAAAGGAGAGGGCAGAAAATGGAGGAGAAGTAATAGTTGAAAGGATAATACCAGAACCAATAAAGTACACCACTTTATGAATTGAAGAAGTCCAACATATCCAAACTGAATAAATAAAAAGAAATCTACAGCCACACCATATATTCAGCTCTAAAGCATTAAATAATAAAGGAAATTTTTTTTTTTAAGATTTTATTTATTTATTTGACAGAGAGAGAGATAGCCAGCAAGAGAGGGAACACAAGCAGGGGGAGTGGGAGAGGAGGAAGCAGCCTCCCAGCATAGGAGTCTGACGTGGGGCTTGATGCCAGAATGCTGGGATCACGCCCTGAGCCGAAGGTAGATGCTTAACGACTGAGCCACCCAGGCGCCCCTAATAAGGGAAATTTTTAAAAACAACAAGAGGGACAAAATAGATTACCTTCAAAGGAGCAATATACTGACAGCTGGGTTCACATCAGCAATCCAGAAGATACTGCCATATCTTCAGTGTGTTGAGAAAACATATCTAGAATCTTATGGCAACTAAAAGACATCCTCATCATAAGAGTGATATAAAAACATTTCCCTCCAAAAAACTGAGTTTGCCCCTTGTGCTGGCTTTATCGATATGTCTGTTTGGTTAGGCTAACATCTGCAGTTACTTAATCAAATGCTCATCTTGGTGAAGGTATTTTTACATATATAATTAAAACTTTGAATCATTTGACTGTAGATAATCTGGGTAAGCCTGTCTGAATCTGTTGGAAGGCCTTAAACTCAGAACAGAGGTTTCCCTGGGAGAGAGAAGAAATTCTATGGTTGACAGCTTTGGCCTCTGCCTATGGATTCGGCCTGCTCATAATTTTTCTGCTGGATACTTCTATGAATTTCAGACTTGCTTAGCTAGCCCCCTAATCATGTAAACCAATTCCTTGTAGTAAATCTCGTGTGTGTGTGTGTGTGTGTGTGTGTGTGTGTGTGTATCAAATCTCCTACTGATTCTGCTTCTTGGTTGAATCATGACTACTACATCAACAGCAGAAAGAAATCCTTAAGGGAGTGCTCTAAGAAAGTACTTCAGGGAGAAAGAAAGTTTTCTCAGATCCAAGATGGAAGGTCTGAGATGCAAGAAGAGAGAACAAAATAAATGGTAAATATGTCAATTAAATTTAAGTAATACTAACTGTGTAACATAGGCAAGTTTTTTCCCACGTTAAAGAATGAAATAGTTCCAATTCAAATTCCAAAAAATTCCTGTTTTGATGATGGAAAAAGGGAGATACTCTTCAATTTGTTTTATACAGCTAAGATCATCTTGGTTCCAGATCCTAAAACAGTATGAGAAAAGAACATTATAGGTCAGCTTTGCTAAGGATCATAGATGCAAAAATTTAAACAAAATATTTACAACCAATTCTAGCAATATCTAAAAAGGATACTACTTTATGAGCAGGTTGCATTTATTCCAGAAATTAAAGGGCAGTTGTATATTGGGAATGTAATTCCCTACAGTAGCTGATTATAGGAGAAAAATCATTAGATCATCTCAAGAGATGCAGAAATTTTTCATAAAATTCATGGTAAAAACTAGAAAAAGATACTTTCAACAAACATCATACTTAATGTTGAAACACTGAAAATTTCCCTCTGAAAAAAATGTCATCTATTACCATTGAAATTCCTAACACATATAATTTAGCTTAAAAAAAAAAGATTTTGAATGAAGGCACCAAACTGACTTTATTTTTATTACTTTGAGGAGCGAGACAAGTTTCTTAAGACATGAAGGAATAGCTTAATACATTTGACTTTATTGGAATTAAGAACTTTTGGTTATTATGAGGTGCCTGGGTGGCTCAGTTGGTTAAGCACCTGCCTTCAGTTCAACTCATGATCCTGAGGTCCTGGGATCGAGCCCTATATCAGTTGGGCTCCCTGCTCAGTGGGAAGCCTGCTTCTCCCTCAGCCTCTTCCTCTCCCCCTGACACTTGTGCTCTCTCTCTCTCTCTCAAAAAAAAAAAAAAAAACAAAAAAGAACTTTTGGTTACTAAAAGACACCATATTTGTAATACATATAAACCACCCAGAGATTTAGAATCTAGAATTAAAATCAAGCCAAAAACAAAACAAAAAAACTCCTACATTCTGTAAGAAGCATATCCATCTAATAGAATTGTGCAAAGGACTTGGATTAGCATATGCAAATGAAGAAGCGTGAATAGCTAATAAAAGTATGAAAAGTACTCAACCTCATTTGTGGTCAGAGAACATAAAATTAAAAAAACACAATGAAGTATCACCTCATATTCACCAGATTGGCTGAATTTTAAAAACCTGAAAATCTCAAAATTTGGCAAAGGCATGGACCAAGGGACCAAGTTTTAACTGTTCAGGGGAGTGTATATTTGCACAAATTGTTTAGAAAACACTTTGGCACTAGCACTGAAAGTTAAACATGCAAATTTCTTATGGATTGCACTCTAAGTCGTCCACCAAAAATCATTTACTAACACTGCTCGTAAAAGCTAAATACTGTCAGTAATCTTAGATGTTCATCAGTATTACAATGAGCAAATGGTTATATTCATACAATAGAACATTATACAGCAGAGAAATAAGCTGCAGCAAAACTGAATATGAATGAATTAAATGAACAACAAATCACTGAAGAATTATGATGAGTCCTTCTATGTCATGTTAAACAGCTAGAAAAATTAAATAACATATTATTTAGGGAAACATTTGTGTGGTAAAACTATAAAGGCAGGCAAGGAAAGGATAAGCTGCAGGGATTGTGGTCTTTTCTGTGGAGAGAGAAGGGTACTCAAGGAGGGACCTTCTAAGGAAGGGAATGTTCTGGTAGTTTGCTTTATTATTATTATTTAAACCTAATTACTTAAGTTACTATTATTTGAATTATTTAAGTCCTGTATAAAAACATATTGTTTATTGTTTCTAGATCAGCCTGTGATAGGCTGTTTTCATTGACATTTGACTTCTTAACCTCTTGAGGCCTCAGTTTCTGCATCTGTACGATGAGTTAGACTGACAGGTCACTAAGTTTGAGATACCTTTAGGCTCTAACATTCCATGATATTATGAAATAAACATAGCTTAGACAGATGATAGTAGGTTCCATTTGGATAAATTCCTCTTATAGATAATGGATTTGGAAGGATTCCCAGAAACAGCTTCTTAAATCCACAACCCTGACATCACCATGTTTCTTTAGCTAGCAGCTTTATGAAGAATTAAGCTATTATTTTTAGGGCTCTTACCTTTATCTCATATTACGCTAACACAATAAAGGAAATTATTTTCTTGTGTATATTATTTGTTATTAAGGCCACTGGAAGTAAAGTTTTTTCTGCTCATTTTATTAAACACTTTTCCTGGCTGAGGACCGTGACTGAGTTCATTGTGTTGATCCAAGAGTCTAGTCTAGAACTACAAACTTATGGGATCTCCATGAATATAGGCCCTCCTTTAGTTGGCAACTGAGATTTCTGTTAAGAAATGTATATAACAGCTAGGGAGTTCAAGTATAGATACAGATTCAAATTGGAAAAGCCTCTTTTATTATTCTTCCAAAACCTGTCATAAGCTGATCCAGATGTGTCTAGGAAGAATTTTTCCATCCAACAAAGTGTCCCTTGTGGTAGAAGACAACACATGTTTTTAAAAGAATGGGACTGTGGCTGTAGTACCCCACTGAAAAGCACAACATTTAATGAAGCCGTTTGTATTTTTCAGAAACATTCATGCATATCATGTATTCTGTACCACAGTATAGCTGCGTTTATTTTAAAATGAAAATATTTTAAATAAATTACTGGTTAGGTTGCCATTTTCCTCTCTTCATCTTCAAGTAAAATTAAGTTTTCAGTTAAATACGCTATATTCATTGTTTGACTTTGAATTCCTGGTCTCACTGTCATGTGACCCTAATGGCGTGCCTACCCCATTGCTAATAGCATTGGCTCTGGAATGTTCTGGAATCCAACAGACCTGGATTTGTATCCTGACATACCACTGTCTCAGAGTAGCACACATTGTAAGGTGCTTGGCCTCTCTCTGGGGTTTAAATCCTTGCCGTTTCTTATACTAACGCAGTATCCAAATCTGAATATCTCTTCAAATGCACCTTTCACATGGTAAGGTTTTGTATATGCTGTACCATGAAATCAGTATTAATATGCTCTCTGTCATTCTTCCATAGCTTGTTCAAATGTCAGCCCTATCCAAATCAGTCTTCACCCTTACATCCGTTCTGTTCCCTTAGAGCTGTGTTCATACCTGTGTTATAGCATTTAGTCTATGTTACTATAATTTACCTCTTTGTTAATGTCTTCCTTCACCTCTCTAAAGCCTCCCTGATTTTCCTCCCGCTCACTAGGTCTGCACTCCTTTCTCTGTGCCTATCCGACTTTGAAAACCTTTTGTTTGCTTATTCACTTTAACAGTTATGTACTGAGTATTTGTTTTTTTTCAGGTAAGGCTACTTTAAGCACTTGAGATTCAGAGCTGTGTAGCATGTTTTCATGGAGTTATTTCTAGTGAAGGGAATGGGTTAACAAACAACAAAGATAAGAAAAATATCAGGAACTGATTAAGTTCAGAGGGTATGAGATATTGATTGGTTGGCTAATTTTAGACCAGAGGTTCAGAAAAGACATTACTGAAAAGGTGATACTTAAGCTTAAATCTAAGAAGGGAATTAGTTTTGGAAGGAACATCACTTCAAGTAGAGGGAATTGCTATTGCAAAGACCCTACAGGAGGGAAAGAACTTGGCATTTCCTAGCATCAGAACTAAATCAACCCTGGGCAAGAAAGAAAGTTGTATTTGATGAGGTGAGAAGAGCAGAAAGGGGACAAATCTTACTGGACTTTGAAAGCATTAGAGTTCCATTTTATTCTAAATGAAGTAGGATACCATTAAAAAACTTTAGCTGGGGTGTGGCTGGATCTGATTTGTACATACAGTTATTTATTATCCTCCATTCTACTTTTTTTTTTTTTTGCATTCTACTTGAAGGTTGTTCTTTCTGAAAAGCAAATCTTATATTTTTCCTATTGTATTTAGAATGAAGTTCAAACTCCTGGCATGGCACACAAATCCTTCATCTTATGGCTTCTGTCTCTCTGATTTTTCTCTAATACTTCTCCAGATACCTTTGTGATAGCCATTCTGAATGATTTGCTGTTAGGTCTCTAGAAATAGTTTTATGTCTCTATGAACATTCAGGGGCATTCTACAATATGACTGAGCAGTACTCTTCAAAAGTGTCTAGATCACCAGAGGGAAGGTGAAAGACTAATGAACCACAAATGGAAAAGATTGGATTCGATCCTGGGATAAAACAAGACATTAGTAGAAAAACTGGTGTAACCTGAGAATATGTCTGTAGATTTTTAATAGTGCTGTATCTATGTTAATTTCTTGCTTTTGATGGGTGTACCAAAAAATAACTTGGATTATAATTAATGTTTATTAACAAATAGTAAAAACAGTAATTATGAAGAGATAAAAATAACATTTATTGAACATTGATTTATGAACTTGGATCGTAATCCAGGTTGATTTGTTTGGCTCTTTCTTGAGTTGTAGGCTCTGTAAAGACAAGGATTATTTTTTAAAGTGTTTTGTATCCTAATATTTAATACATGATAGACACTTAATATTGTCAAATAAATAAATCAAATAAAAACTCCTGAGGGACTCATAATAAGGAATAGGTATGAAAATGTCTTGACAATTTTGATAGAAGAGCTTATAAAATCGATTATAATGTAGCTCACTTAGGGATGATCCAAAACTTGTAGGAGTCAAGTGTTACTGTGTTTTAGTTTGAGTGGTGTCTATAACTTAAACCTAGAGTCACATAATGGTGTAAGATATAGAGTGAAAATTCAGTGACATCCTGAGCATTCTTTATATTTTGTGCTATGATCCACTTTCTCTGACTTAATAAGATGTTGAATAAAAGGAGTGAGTCAAAAGCCATATGTCTTCTTTTTATGTTAGCTGGAGATTTTGGGAGATTTTAGAAAGCTTTTAACATAAATAATAAAATCCTATGAATTCTACACTATCCTATTAATCTCTTTTTAGATGAAGCATGATAGTTACTTATGTATGGTATGTAATCTATAGGTAAGATCAACACATGCATTACTACATTAAAGATTCAACAGGTTTGGAGTACTAGGAAACATTTGATATATGAATCGTTAGGAGATGGTAATTGTATCAAGCACTGATTTTATAACATGAAAAAAAATAAAAATAAAATGTGACGTAAGGAATATCTGGAGACTTACTGGCAGAAGGAAGGAATGCATAAGGAGAGATAGCTTATCAGGACAAGGAATATAGACCTTTCAACATCCTTTGTTCACTTACTTCAATTAGTATTTTATTTTTTAAATGTTTTTAAAGATTTATTTGAGAGAAAGAGAGAGAGCGTGCGTGTGTGCCCATGCACAGAAGTGGGGGGGAGGCAGAGGGAGATGGAGAAGCAGACTTCGCAGGGAGTCCCCTGGGGCTCAATCCCAGGACTCTGGGGTCCTGACATGAGTTGAAGGCAGATGCTTAACTGACTGAGCCACCCAGGTGTCCCACTTCAATTAATATTTTAAACAGTGTTTCTCTGAGAGGGGTTTTAAACTGTCTGCATCATATTTATCTAAAAAGTCTGTTAAAAATGGATATTTTTGAGTTTTACCTTCAAAATTTCTGATTCAAGATGCCTGGATTAAAACCCAGGAATCTACATTATTAATTAAATACATAACAATATACACACTAAAGTTTTGGAAACATTCATCTAAGTATTCTTTATTCATTTTCTCAATTCTACAGTATAATTTGAGTGTCTACTTATGTATGATGCAGGTGTTCTGGATGCTGGGATATATTGGAGAACAAAGCAAAAAAGAATATCTGACTTCGTGAATCTTTTATTTCTAGTACGAAGGGGACAGATAATAGATAAAATATAAACTCTTCAAAGATGATAAGTACTATAGAAAAGTAAATAGAATGGGAAAGCGGGCTACCTGGGGATTAGGAAGGAATTTAAGATAGTATAGTCAGTGTGGATTTCACGGAATATGTGGCATTTGAGCAACTTCCTGTAGGGTGGTCAAAGGTAGAAGCAGAGAGGAAGATTTGGAAGGCTATTGCTATCTTGGTGAGAAGTGATAGCATTTAGGAACTGGCTTATAGAATATAGGATAACAGCTGGTCAGATTATGGATCCATTTTGAAGGTAAAGTCAGTGGATATTCTGAAAGATTTAGTATGAAGTGTGAGAGAAAGAAGAATCATAGATGTTTTCATGATTTCTTATCCAAGAAACTGGTAGGATGTAGCTGTCATTCTATTGAAATGGGGACGATTATGAGCCAGAAAGATTTTGGTAAGATGGAATGCTTAGAATTTGCAGAATTTTTCTTTAATGACTTCTGGGTTCCCCCTGCCCTTCAGTGAAATTATGAAGCAAGGTCATCAGCTGAGAGAAAATGGCGGAAGTGGTTGGATATTTAAGGAGGGAGAAGATGTGAAATAAATGGGAGAGTGAATGGACTAGAAAAAAAAAAAAGAATTGTTTGGCATCATTCAGAGCACACTGGAGATGGTAGATTATGACTTTAAAGTGAGAGTAGTCTTCATGGTTGGCTGGGTTTTCTCTCAGCACCTGGAGCTTCCTACAGGCCTGCTGACTATATGCTTGCTTCTGTATCAGAGTATTATTTATGATGATGGCTCCCTTTTCCTGGAATTCTTTCTCCCATAAACTGTGTGGCCTACTTCCTCACTGCTTTCAAGGCTTGAGACTCAAATGTCATCTTCTTCATGATATCTGCCCTGACCACACTATTTAAAATTGGAAGTTCCTTGCCCAAATTCCTCAGTCTTCCTTATGCAATTCTCTTTTATTTTCCAACACTCATCACCTTCTAACACACTACATAATTTATTACATATTTTTTTCATGCTTTCACTTCCCTTCTCCCCCAAATGTTTAAGCATCATGAAGGGTTTTTGTTTCATCGTTGTTATTGAATTATAATTGACATGCAGTATTGTTATTAGTTTCAGGTATACAAGATAGAGATTTGATATTTTATACATTATGAATGATTATCACCATAGGTCTAGTCACCATCTGTCACCATACAAAGTTGTTACAATATTATTGACGATGTTCCCTGTGCTGTACTTTACATCCTTGTGACTTATTTATTTGATAACTAGAAGTTTGTACTTAATCCCCTTCTCTCTATTTCACCCATGCTCCTTTCCCTTTGGCAACCACCAGTTTGTTCTCTGTGTCTATGAGTCTATTTCTGTTTTGTTTTGTTTGTTCATTTGTTTTGTTTTTTTAGATTCTACGTATAAGTGAAATTCTACCACACTTGTTTTTCTCTGACTTATTTCACTTAGCATTATACCCTCTATGACTATTTATATTGTGGCAAATGGCCAGATTTCATATATTTTTTATGACTGAGTCATAAACACAATATATATATATATATATATATATACACACACACACACACACGCACACACACACACACACCACATCCTCTTTATCCATTCATCTATCAGTGGACACTTAGGTTGCTCTCCTATCTTGGCTATTTTAAGTAATGCCGCAGTGAATGTAGGGATACATATATCTTTCTGAATTAGTGTTTTCATTTTCTTTGGATAAAAACCCAAAAGTAAAATTGCTGGGTAGTATGGTAGTTTTATTGTTAATTTTTTGGAGCAACCTCCATACTGTTAGTGGCTGCACCAAATTACATTCCCACCAACAGTACATGAGGATTTCCTTTTATCCACATCTTCACCAATACTTGTTATTTCTTTTTTTTTTTTTTGATAATAACTGTTTTGACAGTTTTGAGGTGTTATCTCGTTGTTTTGATTTGCATTTCCCTGATGATTTGTAATGTTGAACATCTTTTCATATGTCTGTTGTCCATCTGTATGTCTTCTTTGGAAAAATGTCTATTCAGGTCCTCTGCCTGTTTTTAAATTGGGTTATTTGCTTCTTTGTTATTGAGTTATATGAGGACTTTATGTAATTTGGATATCAACCGTTCATCTCTTACACCATTTGCAAGTTATCTTCTCCCATTCAGTAGGTTGCCTTTTCATTTTGCTGATAGTTTACTTCACTGTGCCAAAGCTTCGTAGTTTGATAGAGTCTCATTTGTTTATTTTTGCTGTTATTGCCCTTGTCTGAGGAGACATACAGGTCTATCTCAAGAAACAGTAAAAGTCTCAAATAAACAGTCTAAATTTAAAGGAACTAGAAAAAGAACAAAGTTAGTAGAAGGAAGGAAATAATAAAGATCAGAGAGGAAATAAATGAAAATAGAGACTTGAAAAACAATAGGAAAGATCAATGAAATTAAGACGTAGTTCTCTGAAAACATAAATCAATAAACCTTTAGTTAGACTCATCAAGAAAAAAGAGAAAGAGCCCACAAAGGCTTGAATTTTTGTTCTATTCATTTCCGTATTTCAGGCATCTAGAAAACTACCTGGCATATGGTAAACATTCAATTAGATATTTACCAAATGATTGAATGAATTAATTCTTTGGTCTGATGGTCATAAAGTTTAACAGACTTGATTTTGTTGCAAATTATTTAAATACTATCTTCTGTTGATATATCCTGGAGGATACTCTTGTTCCATTAATGTTGTTTTAAGTTATTAGTTCTAATAATAAATCACACTGAATGGGCTTTTTATACTCTTCAAAGTGTTTTCCTGGTCATTATACTGTGGTAGTGTAATTTAGAATCCTTACAGTTTTATTTACCTAATATTTGAAATGGAATAACAATAACAGTTTATTTCTATTCCTTCATGTACTTAATTCTATTGATTTAGCTCTAAACTGACCTACCTCATTCCCATTTGTTATAGCAATCTGTGTTTATATATAGCAACTAACTGAATGCCTTGCATTTAGCAGGTGTCTATAAGTATCTGTTGACTTAATTTATTGTAACACTTTAGTGTAGTTTTCACTAACCTGTCAAGGTTTACTGAACATTTATAAGAAGGAATATTTAAATTAGACTACTTTTTTTTTTTTTAGCCCAAAGCATTATATAGAAAGGAAATTTTAAGGATCTGTTATAAATTAATATATTTTAAAGGTAATTTTTTACTGTATTTACAGTTTTTCTTTAAATTGCTAAAGATTTCTGACTCATTAAAAATGTGTTTTTTCTCTAGCTCTCAAGCCTTTATTAGATTATATTTGTGCCAAGAAGAATTTCTAATCAGAGATAAATTTTGAGATATGTTAATTTTTCCTCCAGGCTGAAAAAGGAATAGGGGAGTCTCGATTTGTTTACTGTGTTGCTTCAGTGCCTCTGCTGCTTTCCTTCAATAACAAGACTGTCATGTTAGCACAAAAAAACAGCACTCCATCTTCGCACTTCCCCAGCTTGATAAAGAATTGCACCACTGACCCTATCTCCCCAAGAATAGTGTTTTTCATGAAGTCTTTTAAAAAGTCAAAATCTTTAAAAATCACATGACTCTTATAATTTAATTATTGTCATCCTCAGAGTTTTGAGGGATTGATTGCAATTAAATATTTATATAACATATGTCTACACCACTAAAGACATTTAGAAGACTGATTAATAGCAAAACTTGTTTTGGATTTTTAGATTAAATGCCGGAAGTACACTGACTAGTGAGGAATTAAAGAACTGTGAGAAACATACAACTTATCTCTTAGAGGAAAGATACATAGTCTACTGGGCCATGCATTTAAGTTTACTCTGTGAAATCTGATCAGAACATATTCTTTATATTTATTTGTAAAGAAGCTTATCACTATGTCTATTCTTTATATTTTATTGTATTTTTAAAACATTTATATTGTATTTGAAAATTGATGTGGTGAATGTTTATTTTTATTCTTTAAATGGACTCAATTTCCTATTAAGATGGTTATTTGAAGATAAAATGCTTTGAAAAAACCTTAGCAATAACAATAAAAAAGAGTAGCAGGAAGTAGCTTTACTGCTTAAAAGCATTTCTCTTGTAACCTGTTAACACTACTTTAAGATTGTGTCATAAGGTTTAACAAAATTCAATTCTTGCAATTATTGATGATTTGGAGAGAATAATATTAATGATCTTGATAATTACATATATCCTTATTTGAATGAATTTTATTTATAATTTACAATAAAATTATGAAATTCATGCTATGAAATTATGTCTGAATTTTTTTGAAATTTCCAATTATGTTACTTATGTTTTGGTGTGATTATTTAATATGTTTAGTTCTAGGTTTTAATTTTCACTTTTGGGATGAAAAGCAAAATATTAAGATTTATGTAAAAAGTATCATCTTAATACAAACTCTTAAATTCCTTTAAAAATCTACTTGCAACCTAATGTTATATCTGTAGCACTTTCATTGTTATTAACAGTGTTACTTGTCATTACTTGCAATTCCAAATTAAGTCTTCCAAAACTTATGTCTTTCAATTACTTAAAGATGCGTGTTTACTAAATTATGTGGGTGACTCTTAATCAAGTGACAGGTTTCAGCCCATTATAAAGTCGTAGCTTTTCCAACAGATAATATTTTTTTAGTTCAAAATTATTTCTATGCAAAATAGCTAAGATGCTCTTATCTTTTTTACTTTTTTACTTACTGTGAAATCCTCCAGAGTTACTAGAATGGAGTGACCATGACCCAGCTCCACTTGGGAAAAAAGAAGAGGGGTTACTGGTTACTGAATCAAAAGTAGAAAAAGGAATTTAAAGAACTGTTACCTTAAGCATATTTTTCTCCCTTAATGCCACTTCTCAGCTTATCCCTGGGTATCTGTATTTGTGTGTATGTATATATAATATGTGTGTGTATGTGCACAAAATCCATCTTTTATTTTAAGAACAAACATTTTCATTAAGTATGCATGTAGATAAATGTCTGATTGTCACTGACAGGATTGTTTGCAAAGTCAGTTGATAACACGTGGCATTTTACCAAGTGATTAATTTTTATTGGCTCGATTCACTAGTTCAGTAACACAAAGTAGTTATTCATGCTCAAAAGTGCATAATCAGTAAATAGTTTTGGGATTTATCTCTTTTTAGACGTTGAACTATTCCACTCAAACTAAAATGGATGGATTATTTCTAGTAAACATAAAAATGAAAACCTTTTAAAAAGTCTTGTAGTCTTAATCTTTTAAAACAAATTAAGTCCTTTAAAAGGATGTCTTAGTTTGCTTCGTTTGTCAGTAATGTATTACTTTAAATTTATCATTTTACTTCACCTTATTTTTTCAAAATACTTAGTCCATCAAATTAGATCACTTTAGTTTGATTTATAATGTTATGTTGAAAATATATGAAAGTTAAATTTTGCAAGTATTTTAAACCACTTTATTTCCAAATTAACCATTTATCATATGTAGTAAAGATGCCAACATTATGTTATTACCTTTTATCTCAAGATACAATGACATGAATAATTCCACGTACACATCTTTCACATTGTTTCAGTATACTTCAGTCTTTCAGCAAACATTCATTTCAAACTATATGTTAGGCATTTGCCAGGTATTAAAGATACATACATGAGAAAGACAGTGATCCTACACTCAGGAAATTCATAAATTGACAAGAGATCGAAAAGGTGGTGGTGGGGGGAAAAGGTGGACTTTAGTATTTAACATTTATTCTCTGCCAGCAATCTAGTACTTCTTATTGTTTCAGTTAACCCTCACAAAACACTGTAAGGTGCTTATTATTTTTCCCATTTTATAGAAAGGGAAACAGACTCAGCAAGTTGCCCAAGATCATAAAGCTAATAAGTAGCAGAGATGTGATACGAGCCTTTTTTTTCTCCAAACTCCTGTTCATATTTGCTTATATTATTGGAAACTTGTTTATTCCAGGCATAATGGGGATATAAAAATGGGTAAACTATGGTCCGTACCCTCAAAAAGTTTTAATTTTAATGAAAGCAACTCACACTCTTAAAAAAGTCATGACTATACATCCTTTTAAGCTATGTCTGTTTAATTCGTCTAGCCACATTTTGGGTCAAAATTATTCTGTGATAATATAAAGGTAGTTAAACCACGTTTTGAACAGGGCTCTGTTGGTTTCATCTGTCTCTTTTTTACTTTTGGTCTGTAAGAGATTTCTGTCTCAAAGTCTTATAACTGATGTAACTTACTGCCATTAAATAATTGTTAAATTGCTGCCTGAGGAATACTGTATTACCCTATAGAACTTCTCTCAATTAGTTTTGTTCACTTAAATAGAAAACTTTTTTTTAAAACTAGGACAGAGTGAGAATTGTTTAAAAGTCAAGCTACTTTATTTTAATTTGGCTAAATTTAAATATTCCAGGGTAAAAAAATTATGGCCAGGAGTAATTCCATCATGAGAATGAACATTTCGTATTAATCTCCAGATCTTCAAGTCTACCTCTCAAACATCATTTAAGTCTTTCTTATGTTACCCTTTGTCTCTTCAGCAAGGGAGCTTAAAGAGACTTCACCTTCATTATGAGTGGAGAAATCTCAAAACATTTATAATATTTTTTTATAATCCAAAAGATACAAATTTCAGATGCCACAGATAGACAAAATAGAAAGTAACCAAGTTGCCAGTAAATCATACATTCTTTTTCTTGTTAATGAAGTTAGAGTCTGTGCCATACATTTCTGCTTTAACTAAAGAGCTGTTATTTTACTGAACACCTGCTATTTTAATTGAGTTTTCTTGTTATGTATCTGTATATGTCTGTATATACATATATGTGTAATTTATATTTATATGAGTATCAGCTATTAATATTTTGCTACAAGTAAAATCAATTTTATGAAGAAAATGAAAATTAACTTTTGGATTAACTTTTTAATTTCAGTTTATTGATGGTCGCCTGGCAAAGCTAAATGCAGGAAGGGGTTTCTCTGATGTATTTGAAGAGGAAATCACTTCGGGTGGCTTTTGTGGAGGTAAAGACTAGTTCCAATATGATTACCCATTTTGTGAGTAACAATTGTCTTAATTTTTATACTTGTATCTGATATAATCTACTTCATAAACAACTATTTTCTCTTAAACATATAATGTTTTAGGTATGTTTTTCATCTTATAAGAGCTATGGTATTAACTTATTTTATTATTCAAGGTTTTAAGATGGACTGATGAGTTGGTAGTTGTTTGCGTAGGTAATCTCTTAATATTAGTAGAAATAAATGTCACAGAAATGCAGTTAGCTTGTATCTTCCTGTCTTTCATCCTGACTAGTATTCTCCGGGGGAAAAAAAAAACCCACCATGATGGCTACTGCTAAGTAAGAATTAAAGAACTAGGATTATAGTTGAAATATTAGATTATAATATATTCTAAAAAAAGATTTGAATACCACAAGTACTTTTACATTTTAAGTAAGTGTATTGCTATACAAGTCTTTACCTTTTTTTTGCTTTGCAGAACACTGCAGCATGAGGAAAAGACTTTTCAGTTTACCATCCCATGTGCTTACACTTGTCACTGTAAAAAGTGCTCACTAAAAAAATGGAAGGCGTCGTATTATTTTGTATGTGTGAAACATAAGCTAGGTGATATCTCATTTTTATTTAATATAATGCACTTTAATATAATTAAACAATTGCAGTGTTTGATATGTAAGTATTCAAACAACGTTACAATTATCTAGGCAGTTAATGACTTATGAACTGGTACTTTGTACATGATTACTCCGGTATATGGTCCTGACTCTGGCAGAGAATTTTGCTTCAGTCCTTGAAATGTCACATTCATTTATTCATCTGGTATTGTGCTAAGTGTTTACCTACTAGGCACTGTCCCAGATACAGGGTGAACTCAACACACAAAAATTTCTGTTGTGTTCATTTTCACCATGTATAATGGTAATTTTTTCTCTTTATCTGTAGGTTTAATTTGGGGAAAAGATGTCTTTAGTGTGTGTGTGAATAAATAGTTGCTACAATTGAGAATTAAAACATAAAAAGACAAATAGTAATAAGTACATATCTACAAATTTCCCCAAACTTAATTTAATTTTTAAATAAGATGTATTTTTGCACCACAGAAATAAAAAAAAAACCATTGAGATGATTTGTTCATTAAAATAGGTACAAATGAACTGAGCATTTATGGGTCTTCATCTGGCATAAGTGTAGCATTTCATTAAAAGCATTTAGCTTTGGGAAAAACTTAGTTTACTTGACTCAGCAAGTAAGCCAAGTGTGCAATCATTCAGCTCCTTGCTTTCCTCAGCTCGTGGGTAAAAATTTAGCTTCAATGGAACTTTTGTGTTAAAATAAGGCTTTTTTACTTTTCAACTCAGACAAGCAAAATATTGTCAGCTCATGGACAAATTGCTTGAGGCATCTATTCAGTATTTATATAACTGCTGTCTCATTATTTTTATGACCCGTGGGGCTAGAATCTTATATAGAATTGAAGATGACATCTTGTGACAGTAATGGGGTAGAACTATGATTGTCTTGTAGAGTTAAATTCTGTAATCTTAACCATTGGTCCAGATACCTCTGTTCTAGAATAGAGGATAGGTGGGTGGCTTTTCTGATGGGAGAGGGGTTGCTAAAATTTTTCATTAAAGGTCTTACAGTTTAAAAAGAATGGAATATTGATCACGAGTTGGCATCTAACTTAGAGACTGCTGCATTTGCAGTACAACTTCAGGCCAACCACTTTGTTGTTCTTTCTTAAAATGAAAAAAATTTTGAACGCTTATCTTAATTTGGTGGTGGTGGGGGCAATACTGATTCAAAAGGGAAGTATAGTTCAACAAGTATTAATTTCAGTATGTACAGCAAGAAAATATATTAAAAATTATGCCTGGCTATCAGGTGTTATTTTTTAATCATTGTATTTTAGGTTATTATTTTAGAGATACATAGAAATCATTCTTAGAAGAAAATAAAGCACAATTTATTCAGATTTGAAATAAAAATATGAATAATAAAAACTAGTAATGTTCTTATAAATGGGGATATATATATAAAAGAACATTATACATTTGTCATTTAGACTACATTTGTAAGAAAGAAGATGTCTATATCATGATATGAAACTATTTTTCAAAGAATTAAGTTATTGTAACTCATTTCTCTCATAGTTATAAAAAGAATAATTATAATTGTTCCTTCTTACTGAATATTAATATGTGGCAGAATCTCTTTTAAGAGCTCTGCAAATTTTATCTCATTTAATCCTCACAGCACCTATGAGGTATTTTGATTACCCATCCCCATTTTTATGAGGGCACTTATCTCAACAATTTGCTCAAGGTCACACAGCTAGTAGTGCTGGAGTCTGAATTCAACATGTATCTGCCTGGCTTCAAAGCTCTTGCTTTAATAACTGTAATATATTGCTTTCTTATGATAAGAAATCTTCTTAATTAGAAGACATTCAGTAAACAAGAACACCACCCAAGCCTTCTCTACTCCGAGTGGATAAAAGTAAAATTCCTGTCTTGTGATTAAATCTTGAAGATTTTTTACACATAAAACCCTAAGAAAGATCACTATAAGAAAAAAATCAACATTCACTAAAGCTGAGGAAAAAATTATATTCCTTTAAGCAAATATAATTAGGAAATTTTAGAGAAGTATCTAATTTCTCCCTTTTCTGTGTCATTGCAGTGGCAGTTTATATACTCTATTTGTTGCCAGTATGCATGGTGATGATAAAATGAATATGAGCATGAACTTTGTAATTATTGTGGCTCTGATAAGAATATACAGTGCAGGACAGTCATACATAGAAAATCTAGATTCACATTGAATCTAGAATCCATGCAGATTTCCAGAAACTATTTCCTATCCTGTGAATCCCTGTGGTCAGGACTGTTAAAGAAATCCCTGTTAAGCCTGATTTTTTTCATGAGATCTTTGTAGAATATTCAACCCTAAGAGGAAAGTAATATCAGGAAGTATGTAAGGGGAAGAATATCCATAGAGGCTAAAAGGTAATTTAAAAGTGGACACAAGTAGAACAAAGGATGCAGTTAGATAAACCACAAATATTGGTCTATGAAAAAACAGCTAAGGAATATTGAGTACTTAAGAACATGGAGTGGGGTTTGGTTTTTTTTTCTGCATATTTTTTTTCATGTAAAATAAGACTAGTTTTTTAAATCCACTTCCAGTTATCTAAACTTTAAAAAGGAGAAACATTTTCAGCTCGATTTTATATAGAAGCATATAGTTATTCTTCATTAGCATTTGTTTCTTCATTAGTTTCTGGATATAATCCGATCAGTCTTTTATTTATTTAATTCTTTCTTTTTTGTACTGACTGAGTCACCAAGGGAATTGGAAGAGTTGTGGTAGGTAGTCATCCGTTTTAGTGGCATTTTTCTGGCTTCACTGACCAATCTAGGTAAATTTATATGTTTTTTGAGAAGTAACTACAAATTACTGGAATTTAAACAAATATATTTGAGGAAGAAGTCTTTGCACAAGTGGGAAACCAAGATACTTTGTCCTTGAGTGTGAGAAAATCACTCATATATTTAATGAGAACAATGTTAGGAATTTTCTCAATAATGCTTATTTCCATAATCCGGTGACTTTAGTGGAAGGACTCAGAGATTTTTTTGGCATTCAGATTCATTTTTAAGAAGAAAAACAGGCTTTAAAAAATATTTTTAAAAACAATGTGCTTGCCTCATACATTTTGTGGAAATAGAAGCTTTCAATCTGAAAAGCACTACATTTAGAGAAACAAATATCTTTTAAAAAATTTTTTAACAGTAATCTACCTACATTGTACCACATGTTTCTCTGTCATCTCAAGCAGTTTATGTAGGGACCTCCTGTTTTCCCCTGTGCATATGATTCTGGATTATGATTGGGTGATTTTGTCAACTGTTTCTTCTCAAGGCATGTACTTTGAGCAGCCCCTTTTCATTTCTAATGTAATTAGTGTGAAGTGATACAGGGGAAATCTCTTTTATCGTATTTTAGTTAGCAGTCTTAAGAGGTAGAATTTTCAAAGTTGAAGGACTACTGAACCAAGGATTCAAATACCTAGATTCTTATTCTTTCTTACTTGCTATCTTTGTGACCTTGGGTAATTGGCGTGCCACCTCAGAACCTTCACTTTCCCCATTTGGCAAGTTACTGACAATAATAACTTATATTTTTGGTGTGTCTGTGATGTGCTAGGTACTGTACTAAGTAACATTGTAGCAGCCAGGTTAAAGACCTAGTCCCAAATCCCATAGTTTACAAGGATACAGTGGACTTGAACTCTCAGATCATGGACTCCAAAGCCCATGTCCTCTCATGGAACTGTACTGCCTAAGACACTACCTGCTTTGCCTATTTTAGAGTACAAAAATACGACCCAAATAAGGGAATGTAGGTAAAAGCATTTTGTGACCTGTGAAGAGCTGAATATGAGCTATTTTTAGTCCTCACAACTCTTAAGACACTGACCTTTCTGCAACTGCTCTGAAGTTTTATGACACTAATTTTCTTTGTAGTTTAGAGGCTTAAAAATTATTTTCTGGATTGATAAGTGTTCTAGAATGCTAAAAAGTTATTATGTAGAATTCAGTGTTTCTCTTTCTACTTTCTTCCATTTATTTTGGGAAAAGAATGAAAATAAAGCACTTTCCAGAATACTATAAATAACAACCAAGTCTCAAATATGTGATTTCTGCCCAACCATTTTTAAAAGAGAAATTAATAAGTATATAAACTGATGAGAACCTTTAGTAGAGAAGTAAAAGTATATGAACAATCTGGATAAAGATATACTGTGTATTTTTTTGTTAATAAACTCTCCTTGGAAATAAATTGATAGAATAGCTTGAATTTTTTGTCATTTTACAAAGGAAATAAAATTTAAAAATTGTTTAGGACAAATACCACCTGAAACTCATGGCTTTTTAAGAGTGCAAATTTTATTTACATAGGTTAAGTAGACACATTTTGCTGTAATCATTTCATAAGATTAGAAAAATCTTATTTTTGCCCATGTATTTTCTTCCAGAAAAGTGAAGTACAGTTCTGAGTAGTAAGAGATGTTTTTCACAATGGGGGTTATTTCTTGATTTTTTTTCTTTGAATTGGAGAAAAATTTTAATTACAGAAGTATTATCAGCTGGACACATTTTGCCTGATGTTGGTTAGGAATGCAAAGAGAATAGTTGGGAATCAGTTCTTGGGCCGGGATCATTCTGCTTCTATTTTATAACAGCAAGGTAATGAATTTTTAAAAAGAACACAGCTACATGCAAGTAGAGAACATATATGGTGACAGATGTTAACTAGACTTATGTGGTGATCATTTTGCAATATATACAAATATTGAATCATTATGCTCTATATGTGAAACTAATATAATGTTATATGTCAACTAAATTGCAATTTAAAAAAAAGGAAGAGACCATAATCTGTTTTAGGGATTACTTGTACTTGGAGTAGCCATCAGGACTTCGTTTGTTAAGCTAAGTTTAAACCAAGAAGGTAGATGTAAAATCTAAGTCAGTTGATATAAAACGTTACTTGAGATTGTGTTCTCTTTTTTTACCTTATATCATTTTATTGATTAAATTACCATATTTGGAACCAAATATGTGATTACTAGTTTTATTAGAGCGGGTTTTAAGGAGTGCACTTGTGATGAGCACCGGGTGATGTATGGAAGTGTTGAGTCAATGTATTGTACACCTGAAACTAATATTACACTGTATGTTAACTAACTGGAACTTGAATAAAAAATTTTAAAAAAAATAACTTTGTCAGCATTTGAACTTTCTGATAACCATGATGCTCCGTAGACTAAAACCTTCACTGTCTTCATATTTCCTTGGGTAGTATCTTTCAAACTTGGATTTACAACTAGAGAATATCTTCAGAACTATGACTGTATTGCATTACAGTAAAATTTGTAATCCATTAATAGTTAAAAACAATAGAATAATCTTTTTTTGTCTTCAAGTTTCTTTGCATTTTTAAATTACCATCTCGTTTTTTCTTTTCCTGTGCACTTGCAATTTTATTTTTAAATGAACGCAATTGCGTTAAAGAGGCAAACTTTTGCAAGACAATATAGACATAAAACATTGAAAAATTAGTATAAAAGGCATAGGAATCTCGGATTTCAAAAAAGAGGGTATATTTTCCCCCTTTGAACATAATATTAAAATGAAGGGAAATAGAATAACATATTACCTTCATATGTGAGTAAAGAAAAGATGTCTATTCTTAAACATTACAATCATTGTGTTCCTAAGAGAGCAATTTAATGGTTCTTACAATACCATTGCTTTTTTCACAACATTGCAGATAAGTAAAATTTGCCTGCTAAAATCCTGGAAATATTAGTTCTTGATGAATTTTAGTTTATGGATTTATTTTAGATCAAATATTCCTGACATCTTATTATTATATTTTCCAGGGAACCCAAGGTCATATCAACAATGGGTGCATACAGTCAAGGTAATGATAACCCTTCACTGTTTCTTCTTTCTTCAGTCAAATATATATGGAGAAATGTTCAGTAAAATGATGCTGCTTATACTTTGCTGTTTATTGGCAATATTTGAAATGTTTGTATATTTTCTCACATTTTAAATGTTTTTATTTTGTTATAATTTATTGATATTCATAAATATAATTTTCAAAATGGAAAGCTTCTGTCCAGAGATAAATGGCTCATTTGGAAAAACAAGATGTTGTTGTCAACTTATATCCTGGAACAAAGGAATTAGGAGGAGAAGTTTGATTTGAGGGGAGTTTTATCATTTCTGATAATGTGCTTATTGTTAATATGATTCTTTTGAATGTAAAACTTGCCTCCACAGATTTAGGCTTCATTGCCCAACCTTAAAACAATCGATAAATAGTTGATTGTAGTTCTTTTTTATTAAGTTTTAAATATATACCTATTACTGGTCATATTGCTCAAGTCTGCCTAAACTGCAAAGATGAAATGATTTTTAAATCATGTATTACACCAACTAAAAGAACAGAGTAGAATGTTTACATTTTGTCTGAAATTACTATAGTATATGAAAGCTTGAAAACACTTAATGTGACATAATTTCTGTGGGTCTTTAATTTGTGAGAAAAGCTCTTTTTCCATACTATTAATAATGCTTTGTTTTCAGGACAGTCTGGTTTAAAATTTTTGGAAATGTTCATGTTTTTCTTTGCAGAAAGGAGGTGCACTATTTAACACAGCAATGACCAAAGCAACTCCAGCTGTACGAACAGCATATAAATTTGTAAGTTTTCTTTTGATATTTAAAAATTCTCTTGACAAAGTTATACATTTTCCTAGCTACAGACATGTAAATCTAGAATACTTCCTATTTTTCCTTTTAAAAAACCTTTAAAAAAATTTAGAGTTAATATTGACCAAAGTGAATTCAGTTATTTAAATATTTTATAGAAAGGATATTCCCTTTATATAATCTAAAAACGATTCATCAGTTTATTTCAAAACTATCAGTTAAATTGTGCACTCAGATTAAACAGTCCATAATGAAGTGCCATTTTTGAAGATTTGATTCTTTCATTTAACAACATATTTTAAATTCTCATTGTATACTTGAGGCTTACGTAGAAAAAAATAGAAAAATAGTGCAAGTTTTCTTCCCTCAAAGATGCTTGACTCACCATCATTCAAATTCTTCAGTGATTCTCCATGGCTGATAGTAAAATAAAAATAGCTATATCAATAGCACTAACAAAAAATAATTAATAAAATAAAAATCTCTTTAATATAATAACAAAGACCCTTCAAGACCTGATCCCTCTTGTGTCTTTTCAATTCACCCCAACCCCGAGCGCCTGCCATATCTGTAAAGATACTGAGCTGCTCCTCATTTCATGAATGCAGGATGTTCTTGTCTGCCTCTAGTCTTACATAATCCATTTCTACTAACTGGAACGTTTATTTCTTGGATTTTATCCACCCAATAAACACTAATTCAATCCTATAAGACTTAGTTTGGGCATTAGCTGTTTCCCTGAAGAAAAATGTCCAGCACTATAAGGGTTCATATACCTTCTGGGTCCTCATAGGACCTGTGGGCGTTACTTCTGTTTCAGCACTTGTTTTGCCTGCGTGCAGCTTTATCTCTAATATTAAACTAGTCAGAGCTAGTGGGTTGGTATTCGGTAAGTAATTTTTTAAATGTGGTAGGTCATATGTATTTTTTATTTCTAAAAATATTCAGGGCAGTACCTTTTTTTTTAAAGATTTTATTTATTTGAGAGAGAGAGAGCGCGCGCATGTGCAGGCAGGGAGGGTAGGAGGAAGAGGGAGAATCTCAAGCAGACTCCGCACTGAACACGAGCCCAGTGCAGCACTCAATCTCATGACTCTGAGTTCACGACCTGAGCAGAAATCAGGAATCCAGGAGTCCAAGGCTCAACCAACTGAGCCATCCAGGCTCCCGAGAGCAATAGTTTTGATTTTATAAGAGCTTATCTCTTCGAATGCTTTCTCAGTAGAGGAACTGATATGATTGAATTAATAATGGAATAATATATTTTAATAAGCTTAGAACTTAAATTCTTGTTTTGTTTTGTTTTAAAGATTTATTTATTTATTTATTCGACAGAGATAGAGACAGCCAGCGAGAGAGGGAACACAAGCAGGGGGAGTGGGAGAGGAAGAAGCAGGCTCATAGCGGAGGAGCCTGATATGGGGCTCGATCCCATAACGCCGGGATCACGCCCTGAGCCGAAGGCAGACGCTTAACCGCTGTGCCACCCAGGCGCCCCTAAATTCTTGTTTTGACTTACAATTATGACATATATGTAGCCACCATTACTGTTAAAAAAAATCCATTTCAAAGATTACATTTTATAGTAGGGAAGCTAATCTACAGAGTGTATCCAAAAATATGGTGCCAAAATTCTGAACTGTTTGAAGCATTATCATAAAGTAGAAGTAGGAAGACGTCATCATTTTGCCTGGAAAATATCAGCCTCTGCATTTTGTTTGGTTGTTTCATCGTTTTTCTGGAAAACCTCTCTGAGTATATCACTATCTTACTATAATACTGGTGGTTTGATTTATATACAGTTGTTGGAGAGATTTTTTTTTTTTTTTACAATGAAATAGCACATGGCTGCCATGCGAAACATCAACCTAGCCTTGTTTCTCACATTCGTTTAAGATTGTAAGAAAGGTTTCTCAGTCATGTGCCCTTTATTTTATTCCTTAAACAAACACTTGAAGTTTTTTCTCAAGCTTAGAGAAATTGTGTTGTATTATTTTGCTAAATATATGTTTTTCTCCTTAATTTCACTCGTATTTTCCACAAAAACCCAGTAATAAACATGTTGAAAACTTAATTCATTATTCATATTTTTATCTTTCTAGTTAGTAGAGTGTTTTATTTTCTGCAGAACAGTAAAATGTTTCCAAGTTAAAATTCTGCTCTCTGGAAGATTATTCCCTAAATTAATGTCAGGCAAATTGAGGTCTTCAGAATATACTTAATCACTTTCATCATTTATATTGTGATCATGTGGTACATGATTCAAGAAGTCAAGAGGTTTGGGACAAGTAAAGTCAGTTTGTGACTTTCATAGTTGTGTCTAAAACGTATCTTTCCAGGCCGCTCATATTCTGAAATATGAACTCTTGAACTTCCTCCTTTGACCACAAAGTACTATGAGCAAAACTTCTGATCCTCTCCTGTATGGGTTTAGCAGAATTTATCTACTTGATTTTCCATAGATAGTAAATTTTTAAAAACTGGGAGCCATGTTTTAAACTGTTTCATTCATTAAGTTATTTGAGTACCTCTCATGAATTAGGCGTTGTACTGGTTATTTGAGTTAGAGCGGTGAGTGCGGCTCATAGTGTGAGTGACAGAGGTACTGTCCCTGCTAGTTTGATGTTTGTATCATGGTCCCTTTGCTCTGTGTTTTGGACATACTACAGAGGAACCGAATATGTATTTGTTGAAGGAAATAATGGTTTTGTCCTATTCTTAGAACAGTTTTTCTATGCTGAGAGTATTTTCTCTATGCTTTTTATGCTTACATTTTTCTATGCTTATAGAGACCATAAAGAAAACTAGAATTAACATGTATACTTTTCTTACAAATCTAAAAATAATACTAAAGTGAATACATAATTGATTTGGCTAAAAGATTTTCTGAGTCAACTTTCTTGTTAGGTTTTTATTTTTAATTATTAACTAAAGCCATTTACTGGATGCTTCTCTGTAGAGAATACTTGTTTTTTGCTTAGTTGCAACTTGGTATTGAAAAGGATAGAGAGAACCTGTACCCCATCTTCCAGATAGTCTGAAAGAGGTCAGTGGAGGAGGTAGGGCAACAGTCATTTAAATGAATCAGTACATAAATCACAGAACCATGACTGACACTAGATTCAACTTTATACACTTTGGAACATCTGAAAAGATTAGTGTGAAACAAGTGTATTTTCAAAGAACAGAGGATATTTAGATAAATTAGAATATAGACAAAATAAGAACAAAGATGGATACAAATTCCAGGAGATGGAAACAGGAATATTTTCTTGGTAATTATTCATTTTTACCTAATGGGAATATAGGGATTAATACAGGACCCTTTAAATAGATAAAGTGGTCTTACCAATAAAACAATGAATGTGAAAATGGTTTAATTCTAAAGAACCATGGAAATACAATTTAGTGTTATTTGCCTTTTTAGGTTATCTCTTACTGTGTGTAATATGTTTTGGTTTTGTCTCATTTGCAATAAAGAAATAGTTTATTTGAGTTCAAGACATTATTTGAGCAGTTACTGTATGCCAAATCCTGTATTAGGTACTACAGATATTAACAGGAAAGAAATAAGATTCTTCCCCTAAATGAACTTGGGAAGACATGTGTTCACTCTTCCTAAAAATAACTTAAAAGCAGGATGGTTTGGTAGGAGGAGCAAGAACACTAGAGTTGGAAAGTCTTAAGTCCCTATGACTTTAGTTTCCATGTCTGTGGAATGAGACTCCTACTGCCTTTTCTCTTGCAAGGCAATCCATATTCCGTGGATATATTTTAAAAACCTTAGTTCTTCCTTCTTTGTGATGGTGAGAAGTTGGACTTAGAAATGAAATAGACCTAGATTTGCATCTAGCTATATAGACTGATCCCCTCTGAGTCACTTTCCTTATTTGTAAAATGTAATGATAATAGTACTAACCTCAAAGACTTGTGATTAATTACTTGTAATTAAATGAGCTAATACATGCTAGGTACCCAGCACATCGTCATATACTGAGGAAACGCAACGTAAATGTGAATTTCCTTTCTTTTCCACTCTGGCCACTCTGAGTGGGAATTTCCAGTGGAATAAAGGCCAAGGCTTAAGGAAGGTCCCCAGTTAGTTGTCTTTAGTTATATTCCACAGGAATCACATCAGGACCTGAGCAGCTCAAACGCTGCAGTCAGATTCCCTATTGAGCATGAGGATAGCAACTTTTGTTAAGTGACTTAATTTGTACCAGAAAAACTGGACATGAAATAGCCATAATATTAAGATATCTCTGCTAGTAAAAACTTGTGTCTGCCTGTAAGAGCACTTTAATAAAGCTTTGTAAAGTTGCCTGAGTTTCTTAAAGTCCAGACATTTGCCCAGATAGCCTGCTGCTGTGATGATGTGCATTCTCCTTTTCACCCCCAGTTAATCACAATTTCAGATTAAGACTGGGCAGTAGTCATCTGGTTGACTCCCGTGTTTTCTATAGATTAGGACGCAGAACAAGCTGAATGTTAGCTTTTGTACGATAGTAGTATGCAAATAGAGCCTAATCATGTTTCCACTAACTTAGATATAATAGTAAGTGGTGTGGTCTTCCTGAAAATAAAGTTTTAGATTCTAATTTGTTCTTTTTCTAAATAATATGAAGTTAGCAAGTTTCACGGAGTGAGGTCTCCTCTGCTTACTCTTCAAATGGTAACAGAACCATGCTGAGCCAGACACTTGCGTTACCTTTTTCTAGGCAAAAAATCATGCAAAGCAGGGAATAAAGGAAGTGAAGAGTAAGCTAAAACACAAGGTATGTCATATTCTTCTTTTCATTCTTCCTTGATTCTTGCATTAGTTTGAAGCTTATACTTTACAAATCACATGAGATTTATGTTTTTAATGACGTTTGAAATATGCTTAGCCCTTTGTTCAGCAATGTATTTTTCATAACAAGCCCTCTGGCAACTATCTATCTGTCGTATATGCATCCACTGAATAATCTCTTTATTGTTTGCATATTTTATCACAGAACAATGGAGATCCTCAAAGATGCTTTAACAGGATGTATGTTTTCATAAAGTTGATTGCCTTGATATCGCAATTGAAATTCTTGCTTCAAGCTGAGAGTTTCTTTAAAAAGATGATCTCCAGTGCAGAATTAAGCCAGAAATGCCATCATTTGGTTTTATAGGATCTTTCCAGTAGTCGCTACTTTAATTTGAAGCATGTTCTTAATTTATAAAAGATCCTGTTTGAAGATGTGTATTTGAATCTAGAATATTGCATATATATGAATATCTATGTGTACGTATGTGTGTTTTTGATTTGATTACGTATTATATCTTTGCAGATTTTTGTCAGTTGTGTTGAATTTCTACCTTTGAGGAAAAAATATCACTTAAAATTTCCATTTTTGTGATGGAGAATAAATAATCTTTATATAGATTTTATCCAAATTATTAAAAATAGAGATTATTTTGGAAATTATTAATTTATAATATAGAAAAATGCATTTTTTTCCTAAATAGATTTTTCAAACTTATATCTGAAGCGTTATTTTGCTGTTTGCATCTGTATCAGATAGTTTGTCTAAAAGTAATACAAGGAGTATTTTTAAATAATTACTTGTATATTTTCTCATGTGCAGGAAAATGAAGATTATGGGGCCTGTTCTGGTTCTGTACAGTATACACCAGTTTACACATTACACAATGAAAAGGGAGGAAGTATAGAAAAGCGTAAGCTTGCCCAAGTAAGTGTATTTACCCTTATGTCTCCAAATTCTAAAATTATATAATTTCAGTTAATTCTTTAAGAACAATTTTGGACCCATTCGTTGTTTTTTTTTTTTTTTTTCATCATATGGTAAGAAAACTTGTATTTCCAGTCAAGAAGATTGAGTAGGTAGTGTCTGGGCAGGCTGCAAGAGGATTAGGAATCGATCGTTCCAGATATCAGTCTCTACATACTTTATTATGTCTTCATAGAGATCACAGTCCAGTAAGGGGAGAGAGACAGGTAAGCATGTGATTGCCATAGGGTGTGAATAGCTTGATGATGAGGGGGAAATCACAGATTTCTACTACAAAAATAAAATGAAATTCATACACGGGAATTTGGCTGTTAAAATCATCTATAGAAATTAGAATATAAAGTAATATGCCTATCTATTCTAAAGGTAGATATTTTATTTGCTATAAATAATTAGAGCTTCTACTTATATGCTGATGTTATGTAAAATACTGTCCTAAAGGGGGAAAGTGTTCAGAATTATAGTTATATATGTCTCTGGTTTTGCCTCATAAGTATGTTTCTGAAGGTTTAAATGATCCAAATTTGTATACACCAAATCATATTTTAAGTGGCCTTAGAAAATTAGCTTTTAAAAAGAATTCTCACCTGGATTATAGTTCATTTATTGCAGACACTGAAGTTTACAGATGAGGGAGCTGATAGCCAGAATGGTCACCTCACTTACCCTAAGACTTATAAGGAGTTAGTGGGAGAATGGGATGAGAACCCATCCCTAAGGGTCACTTAGCTTTCCTGGATCTGCACACACTGCAGGAGCAGAGATGGCTTTAAAGTGCTCCTCTGTGTCATTAGGGATGGGGAGAGACCAGTGAAGCTGTACCCAAACCCTCGCCTTTGTAAAGAAAACCCATTCATTTAATCATTCAGCACCTACCGTGCACCAGTCACGACTCTTAAGTGTTCCAGGAGAAGCAAAACACATCTCTGCCTTCATGGGACCATTTTTATACCATACTAAGGGCCTTCTCTATGGTGTATCCATTTAGAAGTTTATCTTTTCCATGCATTAGTATTGCTTAATTATAGCATATTGGTAGTAAATGCTAATTGTATGACCTAAAATAAGCCCTTCAATGAATAATTCTACAAGTATAGAAACCTCTGGCTACTACTGTTAACTGGAAAACATGTATTATCTTGTAAACTAATGATGGATTTGCAATCAATTTCTCTATTTTTCTTCCATCACTAGCATGTTCAATTCCTACTGGTTCTCAAGCTTCAACATCTTAAAAACTTTTGCAAAATGTTTATTACCTTATTATTGGAGCAGTTAGGTTGTATTTACCATGGTGCATAGATTTTTATGTGAAAAAGAGTGGGATCTTTGTTGCTTATCAGATGCCCTAAGATAGAAAGAAAACACTTGAATTAGAGAAACACCTGTCCTAAATGTCAGTTTTAAGTTAGGAAAACTATTTTCAGCTCCTCATTTACATTTTTAAATCTTCCTTTCTTTAACATGGCAGTGCATTTCTATGATAATTTAGTTATAAAATATATTACAGATTTCTGTTTTGTTTTCTGTTAGACAATTTCTGATAGAGAAAATTGTATTAAGTTACAGAAAACCTTACAGGGTAATAGGTTACATTCATTGCATACTTATCCTGAATTTTCATGGCCATCATTAATTATAATATCATTAATTCGACTGTCTGTATTCATCAGTTAGCATTTTGTGGTTTTCAAGTGGACATGACAAATGATGACTAACAAGCATTAAGAGAAGTAGGGTTTTTCTTTTAAGAATTATAATATGATTTTCCTACTTGGTTCATAGGAATTTGTTAAGCCAACATATTTAGATTTATTATGCAGGTGCTGGTAATTTCTGAATAGCAGTCTTTTCAAGTGATAAATATCTGAGTTTTAGGCAATGTGTATTCCCCATGTATGTGTTTCTTTGTATATATGTGTTCCATCGTATAAATAGGTGTATATACCTGTGTATATGTATTTTAACAGCTGAATTTGTTAAGAGTCCTTATTTCCAATCATTTGTAACCCAGCAATATTTATTACAATCTAATGTTTTGTCTTTGCTTATGTCAGGCATAGGAATGTATGTAGCTCTCTAGTAGGATTGGAACCAGAAAATGGAAAAGCAGGCAGGGAAGAACATCAGCCCTCCCCACCCCACCCCCCATCCTCGTAGCCCAGCCCATCTTCTCTCTGTCTCTCTCACCTGGCTTGTTCTTCTCTCTGCCTGCCTGTTTACTGTGCATTCCATAGAGTGGCTTTCTCAACTCCTGCATGTACCTGACACTGTGCTTGCAGGATCTCAGTTCAGCCGTTTGCCAGAAATGGACCGCAATTCCCAAATCTACTTTCTTGTGGAAGGATGTCATCAGCCCACTTGGGTCAAGCATGAATCCTTGGTTCAGTCAACTCTAGCCAGAGAAGCAAGGAGAATACCATGTTATCAAGGACACTGGCGAGTAGTAGGGGTGAACAGGGAAAGCAATTCTCAGAGGAGGGTTTTAAGGACAATGACAAAATCTCAGAAGATTTTTGCTATCTCCAGTTGCCTCATAACCATTTGCCAAAAAGTCATCTTTGTAAAAAAGAAAAAAAAAACACCCTGTATTTTTAAGTACTCAGAGGGTGGATCTTTGTACCATAAACCTGAAGCTTGACAAGTTTAAGGTCAGCCTACCCTAGTGGGTCATTGTTGCCTTAGTTCTCACATGAGAATTGAGCCACTTACACAAACAGACTACATAGAAAATAAGCTTCAAATACACTGTTTGCGTTTTGGGCAAGGAAATCAATAGGGACCGAGCATAGTCTACTGCCTTTTCTTTGTGGTCTGATACCACAGAATCTTCCTTGGTTCACTTTTTGGAGGTAATCCAGTCTCAATGATTTGATAGAAATATGATCCAGTGTATTATACAAGAGACAGAAGCCGATGCTAGAACCATGAAGATACTGTTTTATGATTATTTCCAAGTCAGTGAGTACTTACTGTCTCTCTAAGCACAATGATACTAGGGTCCAAGCACATTAAGATTTTCAATTATATATGTAAGCATTTCTAGGAATAGTTAGATGTGGTTAAAGGCATAATCTAGATATCAATAAATATGTCAGAGACATTATGCTTATTTATTTGTTTATATTCAACTTGTTTCCAAAAATAAACGGACGTTTTACCAATAATCGTAGAACAAAAGATTAAAATGTATTTAATTTAGATAAGATAAGATCAAGACAGAGATAAAGTTAGCGCAGTAAGAAGCTAAGGCCCATTCCCTTGCTTAGCAGCCAAAATGAAGAGACAAACACACCTACCATGATTTATGATGTACAAAGATTTTTTCAAAATTGTTCAGGAGGCATGCAGCCATTCCAGGAAATAGGGCTAGACACTTAATCCGCAGATGAAGTCAGGGTCCCAAGAGTTCCCATCCAGTGGAAGTACCCAGGAGAGGCAAGGATCACTGTTTTAGGGACAGAAACCTGGTTTTCCTTCTTTGTCTCTTCTGTGCAGTGTCTATCATTTGAAATACTCAGGTTTATTAATACCTCTTTCAAAGACAGCTTAGTTTCCTAAGAAACTATTAAAAAAAATAAAGGCTACAAGTAGAAATAAACTTAGAATGCATTCTTTTCTTCTTTCTGTCAAGCTCACTGAGCTAGAAGACTGACATCAGTGTCTCATGTTAGAGCCAGCCTCCCACTGAGGGACCATTCTCTCTGGGCCCCATCTCACAATTGATGTTCAAATAACCACACTCTCTTTAAAAGTCTTGCCATGTGGTAAATTCAGTTACCTAAAAGTGAGATTCCGTAGGACCTCTAGGATTTGGTGATCCAGATAATTTTGAGGTCTTACTACTGTTTTCCAAGCTTCAATTTTTGCCGAGTTGACTAACATTGACGTACACTAGAGTGATGTTGGAAACCGTGAGGAAGAGACAGATCCTTGATTAACAACAAGGCTGTCTGTATGTTTGTGTATATTACATGATTAATTTAAAACTCCCAGCAATCCAAGCACCGTGGGAATGATTATCCCCATTTTTCAGATTTAGTAACAGCAAAGGAATGAAGAAATGTGGCCAAAGTTTTACAGGTAATAAATAGCAGAATAGGGATTGAAAAGCAGACAGACTGATTCTAGAAGTTAAGTATCTAACCGATACTGTCGAGCCTTTGTGTTGGGTGGAGTGTTTGTGGAGGAGGGGCAGTTGGAGACAAAGGTATGGTGTTGAGAGCCAGAGAGACTTAACTTCAAAGTACTAGCATCTGGCATTGAGCAAAACACAGTGTTCCTAAGCCTTACTCTCTACATTTATAAAATGGTAATGACAATACATGTCGTTTTGCTGAGATGCTATAGGCATTACGGATAATGTATATAAAACACCTGCCACATAATAGGCACTTAATAATTGGCAGCTACCCATTAATACATATACCCGTATCTTGAACTTCAGGTCTCTTATCACAATGGCACTGACTTTCTTCTCTCTTGGTAGTAACTGTCCAAAGGCACTAATAATCCTCTAGTCCCCTAAAGTAGTGGGGACCCTAAATTTGTCTGTCTTCATTCTAAGTAGGGATAACTTTAACTTTAGATCCTGATTTAGGATTTGAGAAGAAATATATAGCTTATTTTACTGAGAAATCTCTTGATTTCTAAGTGTGTAAGACCTCAAGTATGTCATTTTATTGTCAATAAAGTTATCAAAATAAAGAATATGGGCTTTACTTATCCCAATTCTTTATCCATTTGAGAATTTGATCTCAGCTATGTAAAGAACTTTACATTTCCAGTTTCCAGCTAAACTTGGATAAATGAAACATTTTATTTTCATCTGTTTTTCAAAAGATGAAAATGAGATTATGGTCATTTAAATTCCAAGAGTATATTTTAATAAATGAAAAAAGAAAGTTTCCTAATCTGGGTACTGTAGAAAAGAACAAAAATCAAAATGTATGTTGTTGTTTGTTTTTTTTTCCAAAATGTATGTTGTTTTAAGCCTATATTCCATTACTTAGCTTATGTTTGAAATAGATTGTGAATCTACATCTATACCCCAACAAATAGTAGTTTGTGTGCTCGTCTGCTAATTAGTATGGTTATTTCCCGTTTTGTTGATGAGGCTCAAATAAATGTCAGGGGTACAGCCATGAAGATCTCCCAATTAGGCTTCACATTTGTAAAGCCCAACCCTTTTCCCTTTTGTGTGAAGATGACAGTTCCAGCAGCAGCCCCAGCCTAACAGGACTCCAGGGAAAGGATCCTCCTCTGGTTTTATTGAAAACAGGGCCAGTTGGGTCCAGTGAGAATACTGCCACCGGTCATGGTGCAGAACAGTTTTAATCTTGACTACACACTTACCTTCTTTCATCAATTTTATTTTAGAACAAATAGTGTAGTCTTAGTGAACAACATTTAGACTAAGGCTGTCACTGAAAATTATGTTTTAAGAATATTTTATTTGTAAAAATTTTGGGGGGGTTTCTAAGAAATTCCTTTAAATGTGCAAAATTTGTTGAATCTAAGATACTGCTCCATTTTTAATAATATTAGCCATTCTTATTCTAGCAGTGTAATGTGTATGTGTCTGAATGTCTGTATAGGACACACACATATGCACACACACATCAACTAGACTAGTGAACTGCAAGCAGGAGCTTAGCTATATTACAAGTCAACATTAACAGATGGATGGCCCTAAGCAAGCAAAACCACGGCAACAAAATCTAGTGAAAGTGGAGGATTGAAGCTTTTTGTTGTTAAGCCCTATTAAAACCCTGGCACACATATCACTCTTAACTATTTCATGTCTGAGACAAATAGCAGTGCGGTCAGATTTATTTTTAACCTGTCCAATTAACTGTATAAAAGCATGAGAAAATATGAATGGCAGATTATTTTCTCATTTGTAAAATGATAGAAAGTAGTGTGCCTGTTGATAAATACTCACACTTGGAACATAGTCAAGTCTTTAACCCAAATACAGTGTTTACAAATAGAAGTATGTTTAATAGTCACAATTTCTACTAATAAGACCAAGTACTATTAAGCTAGTGATTGTTTATCCTGCTTTTAAAATATATTTACATACAGACTAATAGTTTCAGGTATGAAGAGTTACCTTTTGAATGCATAAATAAGGAAGATATTTACACCATAAAATGTAATCTATGTGATTTTCCATTTTACCTACTATAGATGATATACACACTGTAAAAGAAGCTATGCTATCATTTTGAGTCCTTATGTATTTAATGGCTCATCAGTCATAATGGATTTATGAAATATAGCACAACAGCCATGAGCTCATTTTATAATTAACAAGTAATATAATTTCATCTTTAAAGAATGTACTTAAGTATTTATATATACATTTCTGGCATCTAGAGACTTGCAAGTAAGGCATTTCAAAGCCACATTTTGGTTGAATGGGGACTTAAAAGACATCCCATTAAATAAACATGTTTTAAAAAATATGAGCAATCAGGAGGTTTATATTTTACAGATACAAATTTCATATTTTAGAATGTCACAGTCAAGTTACTGTGAAATTTTTAAGATAAAAATTTAGATTATCTTAATTATTTAGTTCCTAAGCCTAATAAATGATGGGATATTCATACCTAGTAGGATGTGGTTTATGGTATTGTGTTTATGACACTCTTTTCTTCATTGGAATTCAGTGGACTCTGGGAATCAGATGAATGTAATTAAAGATAGCATTTGTCACTCAGGTGACATAATAGATTTCAGCAAATGGCACACTTGTTGGATCTTTGGAAAAATACAGTTCATTCAGTAGCTTGGCTTTATTAGTCAAGAAAGAAATGACATAGTCATTGTTTGCAGAGGGAAGACACCACTTGCTTCCTCTTACCAAGAAAAAAATGATCGCAAATCACAATGAAAAAAGATAATAGTGACCTGGGGAGACGGGGAAGAAATGGGTGTATGAGGGAGGAGGGCCCAGATAACCGGAAAGAATACTTAATGTAAATTTTACAAAATAGTAACAGTAAGTTTAGCTAAATCATGATAAGCAAAAAAATCCTTATTTTTTTTAGCACTTTCTATGATTTGGCTTAATATTGAGAATACTATTATGATGATCAAGCTAAATTGTTGAATTAAAGTGATAAAATCTATTAGAAAGTTTCAAATGATAAAAATATTTTGAAATAAGTAAACGTGTTTCTATTAACGTATGCCCACAAAAAATATTGCCTAAATGAAAACACATTCTAGTAGTCTCTGTCCCAAAGTCACTCTTTGACATAGCATGTATTTAGTCTAATTGATACTAATATCACTAATTTATAAAATTGATCTTTTAAGTCCAGTTTGAAAAATGTGGGTACATATCTTTAATTTTAAAGAAATTTATTTTTTCCTCTGTTGTTTTCTGTTGAAATAATATTAATTTCCAACATGTCAAGTTTGATTATAGTTAAAATCTATACCCTGCCACCACCCCCCCAATTCAGTTATGGATTACAAGAATGCCCTCTAGTGGGCATTATATAATACTGTCTTTCATTGAAAGATAATAGTTACAGACCAAAAAAAAAAAAAAAAAGGTAATTATAAAATTTGCCTTCCAGAATAGTCTCTTTTAGAAATGCAATAAAATACACATTGAAACATTTATATTGTCATAAAATTATTCAAGAGCATTTTTCAAAGAAATAATTCAAAACCAACTCCTTTCAGTAACTGGCTGGGACTTCATTTTTTAAATGTTTAGTTCTGCTAAACAATACCAGGTATATTAAAAAGACATAGTGGAAGGTAGTCTCAGTTATGTGGACATGTTCAATATATATTATGAGATCATTTTAGGTTGAAATGTACCTTTCTAATGTTACAATTTTACTCTTCAAATTTATTGCCACAATTGAGTATGTCATTTATTTCAAAGTCTTGAAACAAAAACAAAGCTATTCAGTTTTCCTTTTAGTAAATATAATGAGTATTACCATTCTAGACTTTATATCAGTAATCACATGACTAATATTTTTCCTCATTATTTTCTGTTCTATTTAACTTAGAGCTTTCCCTGTTACTTCTTTAATTATTTTAAGGGCTTTTAGTGAAATTAACAATAGCTCTCTATTCCAGAAGCACCCAGTTTTTTAATGGACAAATTCTTGTGTTCTGCCAGGCATCCTGGGATAAAAAATGATGATGTTCTTCCTGTTTTGTATCTAGAACTGCTTTTAAGGTTGGTAGGAGATCAATGTTAGTGTTGATGAAAGAGGAAGCCAGTCTTTTCTTTGTTGGGGTTACTGCTGCTGCCTATTAATGTCCCTCAAGAGAGAAAAATTTCCGGGAATGTCAGTAGATTGTAAATACAAGAGTATAATAGAATCTTATTATAATCTGAACTGGATTTATGTCTTCTACACATTGTTATATTTCCTGATACAGAACATAAAATATTAGAATTATACATAAATATCCTAACAAGTTAGCCTGTGCCCTCTTGCCAGTTACAAAATAGGACTGCTGTGTTTCAGCCTTCTCTAGAAGTTCTTTATGGTTTTTCTAATGTTTGAGTTTATTACTGGTCATTTCACAGAAGTCTATTCCCTCTTTGCGTTTACTAATGGCTTTGATATTTGTAAGATAATGCTTTTGAAACCAAAATGCATATAGAGTAATTGCAGTCTCTGTTAAGATTCTTGCAGCATTCAACACAGAAGCCATTTTAAGACTCCTTCCACACATATACACATTTATGTTTATGACATGTTGATATGATAATCTTAAAAATAAAATCAGCTATAATTATTTTAAAATCAAATATTTCAATCTTCAGTTATGTGCTTTTTACAAACATAGTTTATTAAGGTGGCTGGAAATAATATTATTTTGTTGATCATTGCTGACTTTTTAATTGTTTATTCCAGCTGGAAAAATCATCTTCACATCATTTGGTGAGAAGAACCAAATTCTGGTTTATTGAAAATACGGTGGACTTGTTGTGCATGAAGAAACCTTTTTAAATGTTAAAATATTGAAATCCTGTCAGCAAAAGTGAAATTACAAATAGTTTGCCATTTATAAAAAATTTATTTTTCTATTTTGCTTTGAGAATAATTTTAATAGTGTTATACAACTTCTTATATTTATGCTGATCAATAATTTCTCAGTAGTGAAAGTTACTGCAAGAGCTTTGTTAAATTTTGCTTTTACAAATGTTAAAGAACAAAAAAAATTATTTTAAATATTTATAGTTAACATAATTATTTGGCATATGAATTGTCCTGAAAAATTGGCTTGAAAGTATTAATTCACAGTCATATTGCTTATAAACACAGATGAGTAATGAATACTGTGAATACATGGTCTTCTTTTCATTTATTAACACACTTCAGTGAGAGAGAGCCTTTCAGAATAGCTAGTACAATGCTGCCATTGGGTGGGTTGTATATAATGTCTAACAATGGAGAAATAATTTGTGTTTCTAGGATGACTTCGATATAGTATTTTCCAACTTAAAGGAAGTCAAAACTTCTTAAAGGAAACTTCCTAACATCAGTAAAAGGACTCTGTAAAGGGGTCAGTTCTGATTTCAAATATTGTATCTCTAAAATCTAATATGGAGATTTCTTTAGTATAATTCTAGAATAGTCCCCAACTTAATGTTAATTAAAATAAGCTTCCATTAGTGTAATTAATGGTGCAGTGTAGACCCAATGGACAACACCGTGACAGAGAAACTAATTCAATTCAATAAAAACTACCTATCTGCTGTTCAATAGTCTACAGTTTTCAAGGTCATGTACCTCCCCTGAACTCTATGTCCAAGGACTGCTTTCAAGATCATTTACCACCTATCACCTTACTAAGGACCATCATTTACAAATTCAGAAAGACTCTCCTTCATTGACCTTTGTATTTATTCTTCCTTTTCACTTCTTTACATCCCATTCATAACTAGGTACAAAGGCCCCATGTGGAAGTGTAAAAGATCTTGCACTTTGGAATATAACAAACCTGGACCAGAATACCAGCTCTGCCACTTGCGTGGTATTTGAATTTGAGCAACTTGCCTAACCTCACTAATCCTCTTAGAGAAAGAATCTGTAAAATGATGAAAGCTGTGTCCACTCCCACAGTTATTGTGGAGATTGGGGCTAGTGTAGGGATAGAATTTGTTTTCCCAACACTCACTAGAAATGTAATAAGTATTAGGTGATACTGTTTCTATTCTATCCGCTACAACAGCAACCTTCACAAAATTGTAATGAACACCTACTGTGTGTTGAGAACAGGAAGAATTAGACCCATTCGTCAGCGCTTGGATGCTCTACTCTGGTTTTTCTTGCAGTTTTGTTGCTCTTGCTGCTGCACTTGTTTTTCCTGTTCTCTTTTCTCTTTGTGTTTCAGTTTGGATAATCCTTTTAGATGTGGTACACGTATATGTTGTGAAATGTTTACCACAATAAGGTTACTTAACACATTTTTCACCTCACAAAATTACCATTTCTTTCTTTTTATGGTGAAAACATTGAAGACCTACTCTCCATCAACTTTCAAGTATACACTGTAGTGTTGTTAACTATAGTCACCACGCTGTTCATTAGATTTCCAGAAATTATTCATCTCAAGACTGGCAGTTTGTACCTTTTGACCAACATCTCCTCATTTCTCCCACTCCCAGCCCTTGGCAACTACCAACCCACTTTCTGTTTCTATGGGCTTGGCTTTTTGAGGTTACACAGGTGAGATCAGAGAGTACTTGTCTTTCTCTGTCTGACTTATTTCACTTCACTTAATGTTCTCAAGGTTTATCAATGTCATCAGTAGCAGTTTTCTTTTTTACTAATGACCGAATGATACACTGTTGTATACATACCACATTTTCTTTATGCATTTATCCATCGATAGACATTGAGGTTGTTTCCATATCTTGACTATTGTGAATAACACTTCAATGAACATGGGGTGCAGATGTCTTTATGAGACAATGATTTCATTTCCTCCTGATAAATAACCAGAAGTGGAACTGCTAACCATATGGTAGTTCTATTTTCAGTTTTTTGAGGAATCTTCATACTGTTTTCCATAGTGATTGCACCAATTTATAGTCTCACCAACAGTGCACAACAGTTCTCTTTTTCCCACATCCTTGCCAGTGTTTATTATCTATTGTCTTTTTCATAATAGCCATTCTAACAGGTGTGAGTTGATATTTCACTATGGTTTTGATTTGTATTTCCCTGATGGTTAGTGATATGAGCACGTTTTCATCCACTTGATAGCTATTTGTATGTGTTCTTTGAAAAATGTCTAATCAAGTCCTCTGTTCATTTTTAAATGGATTATTTGTGGGGTGTTTTGGCTATTGTATGAGTTGTATGAGTTCCTTAGATATTTTGTATATTAACCCCTTATCAGGTATATGATTTGCAAATGTTTTCTCCCATTCCTTGAGGATGGAAGAAATTTTCATTTTATTGATTGTTTTCATTTGGTTAATTGTTTCTTTTGCTGTGCAGAAGCTTTTTAGTTTGATGTAGTTAAGCTTGATATTTCTTTTTGTTGCTTGTGCTTTTGATGTCATATCCAAAAAATTACCAAGACTAATTTCAAGAAGGTTTTTCCTCCAGGAGTTTTATGGTTTCTTACGTTTATGTCCTTAATGCATTTTTGAGTTAATATTTGTGAGTGGTACAGTTCATGCAGTTTTATTTTTTTGTGTGTGAATATCCAATTTTCCCAGCACCATGTATTGAAGAGACTATCCTTTCATCATTGAGTATTCTTGGCACCCTTATCAAAAATAGTTGACATATCTGTATGGTTTTATTTCTGGACCCTTGATTCTGTTTCATTGGTCTTTATGTCTGTTTTTGTACCAGTACCATACTATTTTGATTACTGTAGCTTTGTAATATATTTTGGAATCAGAAATTGTGATGCTTCAGCTTTGTTCTTCTTTCTCAAGATTAATTTGGCTATTCAGGGTCTTTTAGTAGTTCCATACAAATTTTAGGATTGTTTTTCCCATTTCTGTGAAGAATGCCATTGGAATTTTGAGAGGCATTGCATTGAATCTATAAATCCTTCTTTAGTATGGACATTTAACAATATTAACTCTTCCAATCCATGAACATGGGATATCTTTCCATTTATTTGTGTCATCTTCAATTTCTTTCATCAGTGTCTTAAAATTTTTGTTGTATAGATGTTTCACTTCCTTGGTTAAATTTATTTTTAAGTATTGTATTGTTTTGATGCTATAGTACATGGAATTATTTAATTTTTTTAGATAATTCACTGTTATTGTATAGAAATGTTAAGTCTGATAATTTCTATTGATATGTTTTAATGTTCATTGATATTTTTTCTTCAGTCTACTGATGAGCAAATCAAAAGAATTCATCTCTTATGTTTCTTTCTGTCATTTCAATTTGACTCTTTTTATGGATTTCATCTTTCTGCTGTCATCTCATCTGCTTATGCATGTTGTCCATCTTTTTTTTTTTCCTTACTCTTTATGTCTGGTAGTTCTTGAGTATTGGACCGCATGTGTGAAAAAGCAGTAGAGAATAAGTTAAATAGTACTTACACCCAGACATGACCAAGACTCTTCTTTTAAATGCTGTTAGTATAGAGATTGAATCCATCACGAGTTGAACTGGTTTGGATTTTGTTGTTGATATCTGATGACCTGCAGTAGGCTGCTATTATCTTGTGTTCAGAGTGGACTACTTCTAGTGGAGGTTCTAGAGGGTTTTTCTTAGTGTTTCTCCCTCACCCTTAGCTATTTCAGAGTCACGTAGGGGATCACTCTCAATATTTTTGCTCCTCCTCCAACAATTAACTTCTGTTGCTGGTTACTTGGTCCTAGCTTTATGGGTTTTCTGTGCTGTAGTCCAGCTCCATTCTTGGCAGGCCATGTGCCCCTGTGCCTCAGATTTTGGACTTTCTTAACATCCCTCCACTTTCTTTCATGGCAGATAAACTTTCTATCTGTGACTGGTCTTGGGCGGTTTGGGGTCTTCTTGTCCCTCTCCACTGGTGATAGATTTCTGCTTGTAGTCAGTGTAGAGTCCTATGCCTAAGAGGGTTTCCTGCTCTTCCCTAAAGGAGTTTTTGCTTTTATACTTCCCCCAGAAGTTTTGGGATTGAGTTTGCAGACTATCTGCCATCAGTTTATGGCTTTTGTTATATATAAATTAATGTTTTTATAAAATAAGTAGGGCTCTATACCTGCTCCCTGCAGCGGCCTCTCACTTCCTTCTTGCCTATACCTCCAAGGGGAGCTCTTTTCAGTTTCCTGTCTTGCCCCTAGTCTTTCTCTGTAGCACTAAGTAGTAGGGTTGCTTGATTTAGCAAATAAAATTATAGAATTTTATCTGTAGAAAAGGGTTTGTGAGTGCCAGCAACTCCTGCCTTTGAGACTGCCAACAATTCCAGACTGACATCTTAGCCCATACTTGGTCTTTAAGACTATTAAATCTTAGCAGATATCTTCTCCCCTGTCTATATGCCAGCTACTTCTTTCCTTGTGCTTTGCCTGAATGAAATAGGTCTTGTCTCTCATCTCTCCTTGGAGGGGCTTGTAACCCGTTGGAATTCAGTTTACTTGGTTGCCTTACAACTCAACTCTCTGATAGGTTCAAGAAGAATTATCATTTTGGGGTTTTGTTATGTTTTGTTTTAGATAACCCAGCTTTTTCTCATTGTTAGGATGGGAGTTGACATTCTTTTGCTGCTCTTTATATTCTAAGTGGAGGTGGAATTAGAAGCAAAATGAAATAAAAGATATGACTCTTGGTTACAAGGACTTGGTAAGACAGGAATGTACTTAAAATGAAATACTACCTTTATAAGAGAGCATATTACAGGTGACAGCTGAGTGGTAGAGAATAAAGTGAATAAATCTGACCAAAAAGACAAGATCACTGTGAACTAGAAGAACTGGTAAAGGGTTCTTGGATGTGTCTGGACCACTTCAAAGTCAGCCCTCCTGAATTAGTCTCATGTAGCACTCAGCTGCTCAGAAATATAATTTTAATGCTTCTATGACATCTTATTTCCTTAGCCTAATAATAATAGCTCTCATCAGCTGAATTCATCAGACTTCACCAAACACATATCTTGTTAATCTTCCAATGTACTCTTTTGCCCTGACAGGAATATGTCTTCAGTATCTTTGGGAAAGTGTGTTTATCTTTTTTCTCTGCACCCTGCCATTTCACCTACCTGGAACATTAGCACTCCTGGTCATTCTGTAACTACCACCTGCTTTAAAAATTAGGTTTAAAAAATGAGTTTAAACCTTGCAATTGTAAGAAAGTCTTTCTCAGATTAATTCTGACAGTTACTTCTTCTGAGTCTCTCAGAACTTACTTATCTAATATAATTATAATGAAAGTCAGAGTTCTGTTCAAGGAATCAGAGCACCTGGGTTGGAGTCTTGCCTCTGTCACTAGTTGTCTAATCTTGCCCAAGACACTTTACTTTTTTAAGCTTTTGGTTCCCTATTTTGTAAAAAATAGGGACAATGTTGACCAAAAGTTGTGATGAATTAGGTATTTAATGAAAAACAGTAGAGTATGTAAAACATCTAACACACTGAAGCAAATCAATCATGGGTACGTCACTTAACTCTGTCCTTTAGTTACTACCTATGAAAAATTACAGCATGTGTTTTAAAACTCTGTTCAGTAAAATGCCATGCATTCTTAAGGTATAACTATTATAATTATCTATGGTAGAGTTTCTTTCATTTATTTTCATATTATTTCATCCAAGTATTTTGTTTTATTTTGTTTTTCGTTTTGTTTTGTTTTTGTCTTTTTCTCTGAAGCCCAGGGGTTTACTGTGGACTTTGGGCAAGCAAGGTCACACTTCTGGATCTCAGTTACTCCAACTCTAAAATGGGGACAGTAGCACAGAGAATACCAATTTTTAAAAAAATCCGTATATTAAAAGTATCTTACTTTTATGAAGTCTAAGAAATTATGTTTTCCCGTTCATCTGCCTATATCCCTTGTTTTTCCCCTACCCTTTACCCCCTATGAATTTAAACTTGCCCAGTACTTTGCCTTATTAGTATGTGTCTGCCATCTAGTGACAAAAATGGTAACTGCAAGATTATCCGGGTCCTTGTGAGTCAGGGGAATGTTTCTCACCATTCAACTCTCAAGATGTGTTTTCTGGAAACAGTTGGGGTGAAAAAAAAGGAAACATTGATCTTGCTTATTGTAGCTGAACCAGATTTATTTCCTGAAGTCTCTTTAAACATTAAGTTTGATGGTTTTATGACTTGGGCCTTCTGCCTCTGTCACTCTATACATGTGCTTTTGGTTTTTCCTTCATATGAAATGCTTTTCCTTCTCTTTTTTTACCAGTCCATTTTCTTTATTCTCTTCAATGTCTAGCTGTAGATTGAGCTTCTCTAGTAAAATATCTCCTTTAATAAATTTTATTCCATGCTGAAAACCTGTCTTTTGCTTTAATGTCGTATTTTTTCACATTCTTAATAAGCATCCCTTGCTGTCCAACTGTTTACTTCCAAAATTTTATGAATTTTTATGTGTACTAGATGTGTATTGTTCATTTCCATGTGAGCAAAATTTTATTTTAAAATCTAATATGTTAGGACCTAGGAGTCCTATTGTGGACATGTGACATCAAGTGCCCCATCTTATTTTTAATTTCTCATATCAGAATGATATAAAATTCTCTAAAACTCTACTTATTTTGTTTCTTATTATGTCTTTTTGCATCCAAGAGATGTATACCCTTTTTTCATGTAGTACTGGCTCCCACAAAAGTTGCAAATGCTAATACTTATTTTCTAATCTGTACAGCCTGTTAGTGAAATTGTGAAATAATAAAGTGACCAGGGAGAATATTATAGCTGCACCCACTCTGTACAGTTCAGAAACTTCTAAACCTCTTTATTGGTTCCCAGAATTTGCCATTGTTTATAGTATATAATTATAGCTCTATATTGTTAATATTGTTAATCTGTTGACTGAGCCTAGTTATTAGAAATATTACAACTTGACATTAATCGTGATTGGTATTAATGGTCATTTAAATAAGTTTTCATCTCTGATCAAAAAGTTTGACTTCAGTTATATTCCTACAATGAAGGATAAGTTTATATTTACAGCTACTTTATTATATTCAGTAATTAGCATTTTTACCATGTATTTATTGGAATCTTGAGAGGAGGGATATCTTTTTCTTTTCTATGCCTCATGGTATGAAAGACAGTAGCATGGGTAACCGGTGTTTCATGGATCTTTGTGGAATGAAGAGATGCTAAGAATTTCTTAAAACTGAGATGTGGTTACTACCTTATTTTAAGGAATGCACAATAGCAGCTTTCAGTAGGTTCTCAAATATTTGTTGAAGGAAAATATAACAATAATTGGCTTTCTGTTAGTATCCATTTTCAGAGTCTGCAAGGTCAAGGTGCTTCCTTTTCCTGTGCCCCCACCCCAACCAGTTTTTCATCTCCCACTTTTTCTTGCTAGATCCTCTGATCTCCCCCATTCCCTTAAAACCCTCCATAATTTAAATTTATCCAGTCTTTTGCCTTCTTAGTATACATCTGCCATCTAGTGATCAAAAGGGTAATTGCAAAATTAATGCACCCTTAGAGAGCCCTGTGAACCAGCATAGGTTTTAACCCGCAGTGCTCTGATAGTGGCCTTTCATTCCATTATGTATCCTGTGATGTTCCCACCACAGGGCCTTTGCACATCTTGTTCTCTCTTATCATCTACTTGATACCTATTGGCCTTTTAGGGCTCAATTCAAACAGCTCTCAGGGAAAGACTTCCCTTGATTTCCCCAACTAGGTCAAATTCCTCAAAGAAATCATACTTGAATACAAATTATTACAGTCGTAATTTAATGTTTATTTTATGACTATTCAATTTAATTTATGTTTAACTTATTAGAATTTAATCTACATGAGGGCAGGGAGTCTTGTTCTTGGTCATCATTGTACCCTAGCATAAAACCCAGTGCCTAGCACATAGAAAGCATTTCTGTAATCTTTGTTGAATGAACAAATGAATATAATGCTTTTCTGTACTTTATGAACACTAAAAATGCTTATATCAGTCCATTAGGATAGTTCATTGCATTATATAGTTTACCAGTTTTTTAATTCATTTAAATACTCAACAGAAACTACCTACTATGTATGGAAGTATTCATTTATTCAGGAAACATTAAGTGCCTACTTTAAAGAATAATTTTGTATAACTCCCTTATTTTATTTTGTTCATTAGCTAATGAGGGAAATAATAAGATGTTAAAAGCTGATATAGCAGATAATCCGAAGAACAGACACTTAGGAGTACTGAAGTGTATATGCTAACAGATACCGAAACCACCAATATCTATGCGATAATAATTGCATCTTCACTGGACAAAATTGTATTGCTATGGACATGAAGCTATTGCATTGCCACCAGTCCTCCATGGGTTGACTTCTGTCCCTATGGGGTTACGAATAGAGACTATGAATGGTTCAAACCACTATAGTATCAGATAATCCTGGAAAGGAATGCTAGACAACAGCCACCATTCCTTCGAAAGGACACAAGTAATTTTTTGCCCATTTCAAAATCTTTTACAGTTTTCCCTATAATAGTAATCTGGAAGATAATTTTTGATCAAAAAAGGAAGGCTATTCTCATTAGGTTTGTCCTGATTATTTATATTGGAGCAACAAGAATGATAATTCACCATATAAGTCTCCTTGACTTCGCTTTATAAACTTAGAGCCATGCAGTATTGACCAGCTTCAGGCCAGAGAATTTATTTCTTTCTGGACGTCCATCCGTCCGTCCTTCCTTCCTTCCTTCCTTCCTTTTAAAGATTTATTTATTTTAGAGAGAGAGACAGAGAGAGTGAGTGGAGGGAGGGGCAGAGGGAAAGGGAGAGAGAGAATCCCAAGCAGACTCCCTGCTGAGCGTGGAGCCTGACACAGGTTTCCATCCCACAACCCATGAGATCATGACTTGAGCCAACATCACGAGTCGGACACATAACTGAGCCACCCAGGTGCCCTTTTTTGAAAGTTTTCATAAGAAATCTCAGTTTGGGCTTATAAAAGTCTGCTATTTCCTATCTTGAGGCTAGGAAACCAAGCCCAAGACATTTTTCCACCTTAAGTTCTGTCTGAAATACTCATAAATTAGGGTGAATTTCTTGAAGTTCTGAAGATTCGTTGTTCCCTGACTTACTTGGGAAGGCACTTGTAAGGCTGGACTCTGTCAGATGGGCACCAGGCAGGTTTTCCTGGGAAGGCATTGTTGCCACTGGCCCCATAAATATAGCCAAACTTTGTTCCAGTGTTCAGGTGTTCTTTTCCCCTGGGAAAAGCACTTATCTTTTTTTTCCTTTTCTTCAATTTTTTTTTTTTTACCATGTTGACTGCTGATAGCTTTATGTCTTAATCACTTCATAATCGTTCTTTAAAAAAAGCATCTGTTGTGACTCTCTTGGCACTTACTTCAGGGAGTGGGAGATAATCATTTATGGCAAAAGTGATTATTGCCCCTTACAGACTTTCATGTTGTACACCTCTTACTGTGAAATTTCTATCCAGATCTGAAATAGAAATTTTTTCTCTGAGTATGTATAATATACAAAACTCATTCCACTGGCATTTGTATCTGTTTATTACTAGTATAGTTAAAAAAAATAAAGATCTATACTTCTTCCCAAAAGTCAGTTGTATTTAAAAAAAGTGTATGTATTTTATTTTCATTCTGTGTATTGAGATTACTTTTCTCTTTCTTAGTCGTTTATATTTCAGTTTCTGTTTAATTTAGTGTGCAGGTTTTCACTAACGACAGATCTATGATTTATGAACCCAGGTAAAGATGTACTGTTACTGGCTATATATTACCGCCCTAAAGAATACACAATATATTTTCTGCAGTCTAAGCCTATTTGCTACCAATTATCCATAAAAGACTTCTATTTACAGAATTGTGGCCAGGTCCTTTTGCCCTGTGTTGTGTGTTCTGGGCATAGTGGAAACAATGCTTTATTTCCCCTGAAAGCATGGTGCCTGTGCCTGAGTCCCGATCAGGAATGTAGAGATAATCCGGCTCCGTGAAAGCTCAGAAACTGATGATGCTCTTGTTCCGTAAGCTGCCATTTTTCTCTGTCTTGAATGTTAATCAAATTACAACTTTTTTCTCCCTTTGTTTTTCTTGTGTGACCCTAACAAATTATGTAATTTTATGTCATCAAGCAGTCGACACGTTGACGATGTGTTTGTACTTTGTCACTTCATCTAGAAGGTGGCAGTTCCTACTGCTGGATATACATCCAGTAACTACTAATTAGGAACTTATTTCAGATTGCCAAACAATGTGTAAGTACATGTACGAAGAGTATAGATAGTACAAATCTTAACATCCATAGAAAGGAAAATATTATACTAATCAGTTGTATTTCTGATTTTAATTCTAATTCTATTGTGAAAATTCATTAGAAGATACACCATTTAACAACATCCCTACTTAGAAATTGATAGAACCCTTGCCTAGCTAGGAAATAAAGAACCAAATTCAAACATACTTGTGAAGCTTATATGAGTAGCTTCATAAGAAAAAAAGTTGTAGTTAACAACAACACAAAATAAAACAACTGAGAATCTCTAGTATAAGCAGATGGATGTAGAATATAAACGTAACTTGTGAAAGAAAATGAACAAGGGACTAGCAACACAGCAGAGAAAGACATTGGCCGTGGTTCCTGTTCTTGATAAGGTGTATGACCTTGGGCAAATTATGGAGTCTCTGTGGTCTACCTCCGGATTGATCATGGGGTTCATGAGACTCTGAGCTACTTACTGGCAGAGACTCAGCCTCACTCAACTCCGTATTCCCAGACCCTAGCCCCAATGCGTGTGTATATGAAAGTGCTTTCCATGTATTTACAAACATAAATATTAAGTTACATATTTAATATCTTATCTTATATTCTTACATAGTCAATGATTTTTTAAATAGCAGCATGAAGTCTCAGCTCCCTCATAGTTTCATTTGTTTTTAGTTCTGATTTTTTGGGGTTTTTTTTTTTTTTTTTTTTTTTTTTTTTTTTGCAAAACTAGAATGCATAACCCCTAGCTGGCATAATGTTAAGCATATACAGATGTCAATGCAAAGATAATGACTTGTTTTTAGAAACAAAGAATTGTACTATATTTTGTGAGTTTTGGAGAGGGTGGATGAAATGTATTTTCCCTTCAGAAATAATATCATAAGTGGTAGCTGTGTGCCTAAGCCATTTCCTCAATTTTTTTTTTTAACTCACATACCTTAAACTTGTCGCAAAGTGATATTACAGTTATAGGCCCAAATACGTAGCTAATCACCAAACTCATGGAGAAACTCACTACACATTCTACCAGGGGTTACAAAAACATATTTCTCTCTGGGGCGCCTGGGTGGCGCAGCGGTTAAGTGTCTGCCTTCGGCTCAGGGCGTGTTCCCGGCGTTCTGGGATCGAGCCCCACATCAGGCTCCTCCGCTATGAGCCTGCTTCTTCCTCTCCCACTCCCCCTGCTTGTGTTCCCTCTCTCGCTGGCTGTCTCTATCTCTGTCAAATAAATAAATAAAATCTTAAAAAACAAAAACATATTTCTCTCTACCCATTCTTTCCTTCCTACCAGTCCCAGCACGGGCAGAGAGGGGGTGGATAAGTAAGGATCAAGTACTGTAGATTCCAGAGATTTGCTTATTCTTTCTGGCTGCAATAGAAGAAAACAGTTATCTAGGTTGGGAGATCAGAATCGGAAGACAGAAAGTTAGTCCTCTGATGATATAATGATTCAAGTCTCCAAATTCGGCTTTGCTGCCGTCCATTCAAAAACGTGGTTTGCAGCCATGGGCACCCATAGCACCCAGACTCTGGCCTTTAAATGTCATTTCCTACTTAAAAGAACCAAACTCCTACAGGAAGTGGCTGATTCCAGGTCTGATGCAGAAAATGTGTAAGTTGAAATGAGACATTATGTTAGACCAAAAGCAAGAAGCTTACTAAAGAACTTCTGAGCTCATGTTTAAAGGACACAGGAAACAACTTGAATGGGCTAACACAGACCAAAGATGGGACCATTAAAAAAAAAAAAACTTAAAAATTTATTTTATTGTGGATAGAACACTTAACATAATTCAAACATGTAAATGTAAAGAGAAGCTTCTAAGAATTCCTGGGTACCATGGGGTGTCTGGGTGGCACAGTTGGCTGAGCATCTGATTCTTAGTTTTGGCTCAGTTCATGATCGGACATCAAGAAGAGGGGCCCCTGGGTCGCTCAGCACAGAGTCTTCTGGAGATTCTTTCCCTCTCCCCCTGCCTCTGCCCCTCCCCACGGTGCGTGCTCTTGCACTCACGTGCTCTCTTTCTCTCTCTCAAATAGATAAATCTTTTTTTTAAAAAAATCAAGAACAACTGTGATAGGCTGAGTCACATCAGATATATACAAATGATGATGACTTTTTAAAAACCCTCACAGCTCAGCTTTAGAGATTGGTAGGCATATACTCATTAATCTGGAAATTGTCGAACAAGAGGAAAGCATCAAGGATTTATCCTACCTCTGCTGTACACTTTGTATTTCAGAATAGCCAAATAGGTAATAGGATAAAACTCTTTGTAGAATGCCAACAAGTAAAGATAGAAGGAATGCTTTTGAAAGCATAATTTTGGAGGCCCTACTGCATAATTAATTTACCCAAGGATTATCATAGGATGCTAAAACCATCAAGTGAAAGAAAATTCATAATGGATGGTATCAGCTAACCTGAATCCTGAAGCCATTAATGGATCTTAGAACCACCAAAAGTGAGACATCCTAATGTTATGTATCTCCTGGTGTGATGCAGTAAAAAAACAAAAACAAAACAAAAAAAAACCACACATCTCGACACATGTTGCATATTCTTGCCCAAACCAGAGAAAAACAAAAAACCAGAAACTGACTCTAACCAAGCTTCCAGATGTGACTGCCAGTTTATAGGAAGAGGATAAAAATCACATGTTCAAGGACACAAATGGCACAAAGGATGGGGAATGTGGAACTGATAGTCTCTGAAGGAGACTTGACAGACATATCAACCAAATAGTGTTTACCATGTTGAGATTCTGGCCCACATAAACAAACTAAAATATTTTGGGGGTAATAAGGGCATATGAGAGTGGTCTGAGAATAGAAGATATTAAAGAATAATTGTTAGTTTGTATGGTATAATAATGATATCTGTTAAAGATATATATTGAAGTGTTTACAGGTGAAATGATAGGTTGTCTAGCATTCGGTTCAAAACCTTGCTGTTCAGGGGGCGCCTGGGTGGCTCAGTCGTTAAGCGTCTGCCTTCGGCTCAGGGCGTGATCCTGGCGTTATGGGATCAAGCCCCACATCGGGCTCCTCCGCTATGAGCCTGCTTCTTCCTCTCCCACTCCCCCTGCTTGTGTTCCCTCTCTCGCTGGCTGTCTCTCTCTGTCAAATAAATACATAAAAATCTTAAAAAACAAAAAAACCTTGCTGTTCAGTGTGGGACCTTCAGATCCAGCAGCGCTAACTTCATATAAGAGCCTGTTAGTAATGCAGAAACTCTGGCCTCATCCTTAGCACCCAATAGAGTCAGAAGCTACATTTTTACCATAATCTCCAAGAGATTTATATGCATATTAAGTATCGAGAAGTACTTCCTTAAAATAATTGGGGAGACAGATAAAAGAAACGAGATTGGCAAATATTGATTGATGATTATTGAAACAAGGGGATAAATGCATGGGAATATGATTCTAAGTCAAGTATCTTTTTTTTTTTTTAAAGATTTTATTTATTTATTCGACAGAGATAGAGACAGCCAGTGAGAGAGGGAACACAAGTAGGGGGACTGGGAGAGGAAGAAGCAGGCTCACAGCGGAGGAGCCCGATGTGGGGCTCGATCCCATAACGCCGGGATCACACCCTGAACCGAAGGCAGACGCCCAACCGCTGCGCCACCCAGGCGCCCCATAAGTCAAGTATCTTTAAACCAGGGACTGACAGACTAAATCAGAGTGTGTGTGTGTGTTTGTGTGTGTGTGTATGTATTCAATCCAGTGATTTGTTTTGTGTCTATTGGTTTGACCTGTAAGTGTTGATATCAGTGTTGTCTGATTCCTTCCCCTTCTTACTGCACAGCTTGTCAAGTTATTGGGTAATATTAAAAAATCCTGAATTCATATTTCTTTTAAGAGTGTTCCTTGTCATATCAAGTTATTACTTTAAAATTTAGGAAAAAGACTTATTTTAGCGACTAATGCCATTTTCTGGTCAACTCCTCCTTCTAGGCGCGCTTAAAAAGACCTCTTAAGAGCCTCGATGGTGCTCTGTATGATGACGACTATGACGAGAGAGCAAGCAAGTAAGTCATGGTGGATTGTATGTCCTACTGAGTGTTGTGGCTGAAAGGAAGAAGTTTTAGGATTTCAAAAGATAAAAGATGTACACTCCTAGAGATCAGATTTCGCTCCCTTGCAATGTTCTTCAGTAAAAGGAACCAGTACTCATTGGAGTCTCATGGGGGATGAATCTTGAGATGGGAAAGCAAGATAGGCCTGAAATATCTTGTTCTTGGAAAGCAGTAAAGCCTACAGAAATATCTGCAATAGTGTTAAAGGGGAAATAGAAGCCCACCTAAATTAGGCTCCTACCCTGCTAGTGAAAAGGGGCAGGTTAAATAAGAGAAATAGTGATATTAGCCAATTAAAACAAGTTGAATTGGGGGGAGGGGAGGGGTTTAAACCTGTGGTGATATCAGAAGAGGAAATTTTCATACAAAGTATTAAAAATTAATTTCACTATAAAGTAAGGGAAATAATAATAGGTATTTAGTTTTTTTAAATGATTTAAAATTATATGGGAGTGACAAAATGGGCAGTCCTTTTGCTCCATTAAGTAGTATATCTTTGTCTATATCGAGGAATATGCATTCTTCTCTAAAATATAAATAGAGGGAAAACCACATACACATATTAAAAGTAAACTCGGGCGATAGCAAACCTTCCAAATGTTCCATCTACTATTTCTAAAGCCAATGTCCCAAATCCCAGAGAATTAGACTGTGTGAAAAGTGCTGCTTCTGCTTCCAGATCAATTGAGGTCCCATAGTTGTTTGTATTTTCTTAGTGCACATACTCAAAATTTCCCATATTTGAATTGGTATACACCCATCACTCTAAAGAATTTGACCATGAACCAATTCACCGTTTTGTTGTTGTTCCACTGAAAAGCACTTTGGTTTTAAGACTCTCTCACTAACTCAGTGTAACTGGGGAGAGATTGCTCACATGCACTGTATGTGGCTGTGCGAATGCTAGCGTGTGCTGCACTTTCCTTCAGGTTGTCCTCTGAAGATGGAGAAGAAGCTTCTGCTTATTTTTATGAAAGCGACGACTCCATTGAAGCAAGAGTAAAGACTCCATACTCAGGCGAAATGGACCTACTTGGAGAAATCTTAGATACGTTGAGCACACACAGCTCAGACCAAGGAAAGCTGGCAGCAGCTAAGAGCTTGGATTTCTTCAGATCAATGGATGATATCGATTACAAACCTACGGTTAGTTGATTTTTTCAGCCTATAAAATTAAATGAAAACATTCTTACCCTTTCGTGTGAATTGCCTCATGTTACAATCTTAGTTGGTAGAAGCATGTAACTTCTAACAGGTAAGTAGTCAAATCTTCAAACATATGCTAAAATTTAATCATTAAGAATTATTTCTAATTTCAGAATTCCAGTATTTTCCCATTTATGTATCCAGTTCTGATGGTTATTGATATTCATTGAAAAAAACTTTTATCAAGCTGTAATATTCTCTTATAATCTAATTTTATAGTTGTCTTTTCTGGGGAATTTTTTAAGTGTGAAATGTTCCCACTTTTTTTCTGTATTTTGGATCTTCAAAAAATGTTTAAGAAATGTCTCAATTCGGGGCGCCTGGGTGGCTCAGTTGTTAAGCATCTGCCTTCGGCTCAGGTCATGATCCCAGTGTTCTGGGATCGAGCCCCACATCGGGCTCCCTGCTAGGCAGGAAGCCTGCTTCTCCCTCTCCCACTCCCGCTGCTTGTGTTCCCTCTCTCACTGCCTCTCTCTCTGTCAAATAAATAAATAAAATCTTTTAAAAAAAGAAAGAAATGTCTCAATTCAAATACCTTTTCATTATATTGCTTCAAAAATGAACAGTGTTTTAAACAAACTGAAATGAATGTTTTAAAAGCACAAGAGGTGGAAGTGTGAGTAATGGCCACCCTGTGGTGATTGTAAGTAATTCCCGAACTTGGCATTGATGTAGTTGGTCTATTTGGGAGTTTTGGGGGGGGAGGGCGTTTGGCAAGTTCTTTTCATTTACTTTTTCAGCTTTATCGAAGTATAATTGACAAAAAATTGTGTATGTTTATATATTTTCTTGTTAATAGAGCTATTTGCAGGAGTTCAGAATTAACTGTCAACGCTATATTTCCTCTTGGGGGACTCTTGGGGGACCTTCCATGTTGCCAGCCTTGAAAGATATTAATATTTTATTTCAAAATGGAAAAAAATGCTAATGTAACATTGTAATCTCATTAAGATTTTTCTGAATTTGTTGTTTCTTCTTTCAGAATACATCCAACGCACCTAGTGAGAATAATCTGGCCCTACTTTGCAGTGGTTCTGGTGATCAAGCAGAGTGGCATCTCGGACAAGATGATAGTGCCCTCCACGGCAGACACCTCCCTCCCTCTCCCCGGAAGCGGGTTTCCTCTGGTGGTTTGACAGATTCTCTGTTTATCCTGAAAGAGGAAAACAATGAAAAATACCTCAGTGTTGACAATGTGAGGGGGCCTGTGGTCATGGAAAAGCCAGCTTCGACTTCAGGATTGGATCTCCAGCTAACTTCGCCTGAAGTTTCCAAAAATGAAAAAGCTAAAACAGAAAAGAAAGAAACACTAAGCCAGATTTCAGACGATCTGCTTACACCCAGCCTTGGGCGACGTTCATCTACTTTTGTTCCTTGGGAGAAAGAAGGGAAAGAAGCCAAAGAGACTTCAGAAGATGCTGGACTGCTTCATGAAGTAGTGTCATTATGTCATATAACATCTGCCTTCCAGCAAGACTTAAACATTTCAGAAGAAAACGCAAGTGGCAGCCAAACTTAAATCAACAATTAGGAGTCACCCACTTGCATCCAGGCTTCTATGGAGACATTTTAGGATTCCTTGTAATCTCTATAGTAAACAGAATTATTTGTAGGAATGACAATTCTTAGTACTGTCCAAAAATTATTTTTCATTTGGAACATACATTTTCCCCACTCATTCATCTCATGAGTATGTGTTATCAATTGATTTTTAAATGTAAAGCTGATTCTTCTACTGTGCTCTTAAATCAGGCACTAGTTTGTATGTATATTGGAAGTATATGTCAAACGTCTGATTTCCCAGTATTTGGTGCTTAATGCCATTCGTTTTATTTAAACTAATATGCATATATAACCCTTGCACATAACCAGTAGCTACTATACTAATCTGGTTGAGCATGAACTGATCAGGATCTCAAAACTTATCAAAACTAACCTGAAACTGCTGAAACTGTTGACCCACTAACTGCCTTAATCCTAAGCCTATATTTAGCATACTTTAATAATTTATGGACTTACCTGTAAATTTTGAAGGATAAGTTATAAGTGTTCTGCAGAGCAATAATGCCTTTTTCTATCTGTTGAATATCGAGGACAAAATTCATTTTTCAAAGTTAAAAATCTCTCTTGTGGACACTGGCAGCCATGTTTTCCAAAATGTATAAAGGTACACATTTACCTTTCACTCAGTGAAATATATGAAGTGCTGAATTACAATGTGAAATTAATGACTTCTGTTTACAAATGAGACACTTTAAAATTTTTTTCAGTCTCTCTATATGCCTTTGCTATCTAGGAATCCAGCCCCAGAAAGCCAAATGCATCACGAACTGTCCTGATAAAGAAATGTTCCTGTCTTTTTTTTTTTCTTAACTAATAATTCATTTCTTATCATCTCACATTCACTTTTTTAAAATAATTGACTTTATATTTTAGAAGTTTTAGTCTACAGAAAAATTATGAAGAAAGTACAGAGAGTTCCTACTATGTCCCTGCACACAGTTTCCCCTATGATTAATATCTTACATTGGTAGGGTGCATTTGCCACAATTAGTGAACCAATATTGATAGTCCATGCTTTATTCAGATTTCCTTAGTTTTTCCCTAATGTCTTTTTTTCTGTTCCAGAATCCCATTCAAGATACCACATTACATTTGGTTGTCATGTGTCTTTAGATCTCTCTTGGCTGTAATATTTTCTCAGACTTCCCTTGTTTCTGATGACCTTGACAGGTTTGAAGATTACTGATCTGCTGGTTGAATATACTATAGAATGTCCCTCTGTTAGAATTTGTCTGCTATTTTTCTCACAATTACACTGTGATTGTGGGTTTGGGGAGGAAGATTACAGAAGTCAAATGTCATTTTCATTACATCATACCTAAGGTACATAATGTCAGCATGATTTGTGAGTGTTGATGTTGACTTTGATAACCTAGCTGAGGTGGTGTTTGCCAGGTTTTCCCACTATACTCTTTTCCCTCCCTTTCTAGGCCGTAGTCTTTGGAAGGAAGTCACTGTGTATAGACCACACCTAAGGAGTAGGGCCTTACGCCTCCTCTTACTTAGGGTGGAGTGTCTACATAAATTATTTAGAATTCTTCCACATAGGAGATTTGTCTGTTCTCCCTCATATTCACTGTTAAACATTGAAATTCGTCTCAGACGGCATCATGCATTGACTGCTTCGTGATAGGCTAGACTGACAGAAAAAATCGGGAAAAAAACCCATGGTGTTATGGTTAATTTGGTATTTGCATATTCAATGTATACTCTGTACATCCCCAATCAATATTTTTTTAAATTGTCATTTTAGAAAAGGTGTTTGAAAAACCATTCAAGAACCCCATCAGGACTGTACCCTAAAATATTTACTGAAAGAATTTAGTTTTTAGTAAAAAAAAATCCTAGAAGGGGATTTGTTAAAAACATTGCTTAAAAATATTTATCCAGGCCAGT